>NC_137054.1:58095174-58705174 GCF_032717465.1 Coenobita brevimanus
AAAATGCACACCAGAATAGCAGTATTTAGGTAAACAGCTCCAAAAAACAATATATAAGATTTTTTACCGTGTATACCTCGGATTACGGAAGAGGAAACCATAATATAATAAAGTTGAGGCTTAGCTGTACCAAAGATTGTGAAACACACGCCCTATCGTTTAACCCTTTAACCACGGGTGTCATCCCAGAATGACATTGCAAAAACTGGACCAAACCGCGGGTGTCATTCTCGAATGTTTTTGAATATTTTGAATACCCTGCGTTTTTTCTGTGCTCCAATTGTTTCAAGGGAGAGTAGCTATTAAGTTCTTTCACTCCAGCCAACCCCCACCTCCCTCCTCCCACCCCCCGGGCCCCCCACTCCACCCCTGACCAACACGCATCAGTATCTGTCCGGCTGTGTGAGTGACAACACCGCTGATGTGGCAGTGAAGTGCGGGCAATTACAGTGCCTTTTACCTGCCTCAGTGAACACAGAGTGGGTGTTTATCATATGTGCAGTGTTCATATATGTTTATAGTATTATTATCAGAATGAGGTTGGCATTTGGTAATGGTGTGTGAGCGAAAAATAGTGATTACAACACCGCTGATGTGGCAGTGAAGTGCGGGCAATTACAGTGCCTTTTACCTGCCTCAGTGAACACAGAGTGGGTGTTTATCGTATGTGCAGTGTTCATATATGTTTATAGTATTATTATCAGAATGAGGTTGGCATTTGGTAATGGTGTGTGAGCGAAAAATAGTGATTACAACACTGCTGATGTGGCAGTGAGATGCGGGCAATTACAGTGCCTTTTACCTGCCTCAGTGAACACAGAGTGGGTGTTTATCATATGTGCAGTGTTCATATATGTTTATAGTATTATTATCAGAATGAGGTTGGCATTTGGTAATGGTGTGTGAGCGAAAAATAGTGATTACAACACCGCTGATGTGGCAGTGAAGTGCGGGCAATTACAGTGCCTTTTACCTGCCTCAGTGAACACAGAGTGGGTGTTTATCGTATGTGCAGTGTTAATATATGTTTATAGTATTATTATCAGAATGAGGTTGGCATTTGGTAATGGTGTGTGAGCGAAAAATAGTGATTACAACACTGCTGATGTGGCAGTGAAGTGCGGGCAATTACAGTGCCTTTTACCTGCCTCAGTGAACACAGAGTGGGTGTTTATCGTATGTGCAGTGTTCATATATGTTTATAGTATTATTATCAGAATGAAGTTGGCATTTGGTAATGGTGTGTGAGCGAAGGTAATGGTGTGTGAGCGAAAAATAGTGATTTTAGATCGCTCACTTCTAACGGCACTGCCCATCCAGTGATAGTCAACGAAATCATGAAACCTACATCATTGCAAAGCCGAAGGTTAGTACTTTCTAATGGTACCTTATTTTTCGCTCTAGATTTATTCTGTGCAGAGTTATAAAGGTTTAAAATTTGTTTACATTTTGGCTGGAACCCCCGCGGGAGAGGCCAGTCGGGGCAAAACAATGCCCGCGGTTAAAGGGTTAACGGTTACCAAGTTAAAATGCGGAGAAACTCTCATAATACTTATTTTACATCCTAAATTAACAATACTGATGGAAAAATGTCCCATAACATAAAACCCACAAATAATGTCAAAATCAGGAGTGCCATCAAATCAGAAAAATAAACATCTAGACGCAAATTATTATCCACATTTAATTCTCTATGCAGGATTATATTTACCCGGGAACACCAGTGAGCAGAGTTGCCAGGTTGGCGGATTTTCCGCCACATTGGGCGGTATTAAATTGAGGCTGGCGGGTAAAATTTAACATAGGTGGTTGGGCGTTTTTTTGGGGCGAGTTTATATCTTAACTGGCGAGTTTTCGGCGGCTTCAGCTCGAGAGGGTATTTGCCAAATTAACCTTTCTGTAACTCTTGTCTCTTAGCAAAAACAAGGGTGACCGGAGAGATCAAGATCGAGGGCAGGTGGTGGTGGGTGGAACTGACGAAACCATTAGCACCCGGCCCAGCTCTCCCTCGGGATATGACTCCCCTAATCCACACTCAAACACAGGTCACGCGGCCCGGCGGCCATGTATGCTGTGGTGATAAAATAAGAGAGGCAGCATTTCAAAATTAGTCAGGGAGCAGTTAAGGGAGGTTTGCTGGATAGTGGAACTAGGAAGACAGTGGGTAAATATGCAAAGTATAACAGAAAATACAATAAAAGTTGTGAAAAAGAAAATGAATTACGATAATGGATTGTCTGTCCCAGGTGATGAAAAGTGCATTTTGCAAATTTAATATATAACTAATGTGAGGTTAATGTATGAAGTTTGTATAAGATATAACTATTTTTCACGTCATTTGCTGCTCACCTGTAAACCTAATATTGTTAGTTTGTAATTACTGACAAGGCGGTTTTTGGGCGGGTAAGAAAGCTGACATTTTGGCGGGTTTGGGAAAGGAACTCGGCAGGTTGGCAGTTTCTGACCTGGCAACCCTGCCAGTGAGCGCTAGCCACTAAGCAAGATGGATCGTCAGCACGTTACTACAGTCTCTCAGTGCAAGCAGAGTATTGCTCTTTATTTAGCAAATATTCCAGTAAGACAGATATTGTGGCAGCTTAACATCAAGAAGACAGTTAATGGACAGATAAGCGATAGAGAGAGGTAGACCATAGAAAATTTGCCAAATGGAGCCCTTCGTAACACAAGACCAAGATAGACAAATTATTCAATGTGCCCAACAACAGCCCCTAACCACTTGTGTTGCTATCAAGAAGCAAATTAATCTGCCGATATTCAGTGAAGTTAGTGAAACCAGTGCAGTTACTGGGGGATAGTCATTTTTATTCACATGATGAAATTCCAGCTTGTAACAAAATATGTCGGGCAGTTCCATGAAAGAACTATAGGAGTATAGGGCGACAGTCAAAAGCAAGCGTGCAACAATGAAGACAACATAGATGAAGATTGTATGAAAAAAGGGGGAGGGGAAGGGGGGAAAATCATAACAAAGGCCGATGCATCCACTCCAGTCCACTGCGTGATGATGACTGACATTAGGCCTGGCTGGTGTGCAGTGTTGCTTAAGAAGATATAGAAATCTGCTTGATTGGTCTCAATAGTGGTAAAAATCCACCAGACTGAGAGAGATTAAGGAAAAAAATGCTAGACAGGACTATAAAAGAACACCAGATATACTGAAAATATTTAAATTTCTACCAGTTAGATAGCTCTTAAAACAACTTTTAAAATGACTAAATTTAGCAGGAAAAATGCTACATTGGTAACACTGCTAGCATGAATCATGACGACTAGTGGAAACATGCCAAATGTCGCTTTCTCAATTATTGGTATTGACCTAAAACAAATAAACGTTAAACTTAACTAATACTTTCACAAGATTAGTTTTCTTTTACACCATAAATATGTTTGCATGGCAGGCAAAGATTGTTTCCGTCTGCTAACTCCCAGTCAAGTGCACATTGCCAGACCCAGGGGGTTCGTCCGAAACTTAAAAAAATCAAGTCAGCACTTATTTGTGCGAGTATACAGTACATTTACCAAGTACTCATGGAGGACTTGAATTCTGTGCACCCAAATTTTTATAATGTGGTTAGATTAAGCTGGGTAATTAGATTGTCAGGTTAGGTTAGGTCAGGTGTTACAGGCTCTTAATTGTCAACAACATATATACAGTAATCCCGTATGTTTCGCGGATTTTTTTTTTACGGTTTTGCCCTCTCGCGGATTTTCTTAGCATTAATAAGTTCAAAAATATCCTTGAATATACGGAGAACAAAAAATTTGAAATTCCCGCCGTTTCCAATTGTAGCGCGGTAAACTCACGCCACCCTCTATCCCTTTCCCGCGGTCCCTCTGCCCTGCATCCCTCAGTCCACGCCTGTCTGCCTCACCTGCTTGGTGCACTAGTAACCGCGCTGTAATACAAGCCACTTGGTCTCCCACGTTATTTCCACATGGCCCCAGGATGTAAGCCAGCCTCACTGAAGGCTAATAATACAATCAGTAAGAACTCCAAAGTGACAAAACGATCAAGAAAAGTTATGACCTTAGCAGAGAAAATTGTGTTACTGGACAAGCTAAGAAGTGGCATGAGCTACGCCGCATGCGGTCGTGAGTATGGAGTGAACGAATCGACAGTGCGTTACATTAAGAAAAGTGAAAAAGAAATAAGACATGCAGTTGCTAGCTGTGCATCAACGTCAGCAAAGGTGTCACAACATGTTCGTGATAATGCTCTGATTAAAATGGAAAAGGCTCTGAACATATGGATTGAAGATTTGAACCGCCGACATATTCCTGTTGACACAAATTCGATCAGAGAAAAGGCCAAGGATTTGTACAATCATTTCAGTGATGGAGAGAGAGATGGGAAGCACACATTTATGGCTAGCAAAGGCTGGTTTGAGAACTTTAAGAAGAGATTCTCACTCCACAATCTCAGGATTACTGGCGAATCAGCCTTTGCTGATCACGTGGCAGCAGAAACGTATCCAGCAGAATTTGAAAAAATAGTGAAGGACAAAGGGTATCTGCCGGAACAAGTTTTCAGTGCCGATGAGACTGGGCTGTGGTGGAAAAAAATGCCCAGCAGAACTTTTATATCTCGAGAGGAGAGACAGGCACCTGGATTTAAAGCTCAGAAGGACAGAGTATCGCTGCTATTCTGTGGGAACGCAGCTGGTCTTATGATCAAGCCAGTGTTTTATCGTAGCAATAAGAAAGCGTGGATGACGGCAGTATTGTTCAGTGACTGGTTCCATAACTGTTTTGTTCCCGAGGTTGAAAGATACTTGAAGGCAAAGGGGATAGACTTTAAAGTGCTGCTGGTAATAGATAACTGCCCAGGTCACCCTGAATCAATTAAATTTGCACACCCTAACATCGAGGTAGTTTTTCTACCAAAGAACACCACGTCACTCATTCAGCCACTTGATCAGGGCATCATTGCTGTTTTCAAGGCAAAATACGTGGCACGAAGCTTTGCTATGATTAGACAAGGCATAGAAGAAGGAGATAACATCAAAATGTGGTGGAAGAAATTCAACATAGCCAACTGCATCATGTTAATTCAACAGTGCCATGAGGAACTCTCTGCTAGCTGCATCAACTCCTGTTGGAAGGAATTGTGGCCTTCAGTCGTGAATGACTTTGCAGGATTCCCAACTGTTGATGCTGAACTTATAAGAATTAAAAATCTTTCGAGGACTGTCGGAGGTGAAGGGTTTTCTGACCTGCAAGAAAATGAAATTCGGGAGGAACTGCTGGGGAATGCAGGAGAAGAACTGACGACTCAAGAATTGGAAGAACTGCTCAATGAAGAAGAGAAAGATGAAGAGGAAGAGGAATCTGGTATAAATGAGTTACCACAGGCGTTGACACTAGAAAAGCTTGGGGAAATCACTCGCAGTATGAGGCATACTATCTCCCTGCTAATGTCATATGACCCATCACTGGACAGGGCATTAAAAGTGAAGAATGGGATGGAAGCTGTGTTTGCTCTCTACCATGAAATAATGAAGGAGATGAAACGTGAAAGAGAGCAACTTCCAATAACTATGTTTTTCTCAAAGAAAAACCAACGCAGCCCTGCATCTGCCCTGCCATCTACATCTGGCAACTCATCCTCTCCTGCCTCACCACGCATGGATGATTCATGCATGGAGGACGAGTCAGCTGATGATCCCTGTCCTAACTCCCCTGCCTCATCTGATGTCTCTGAGTGAAACTCTTCTGTAACTAAAGGTATGTAAAATGATAACAAACAGACATTAACTAAAAATATTCCTGTACTTATAGACGTGAATTAAAGTTTTATGTGGTGCACACCTTGGGAAAAAAATATATATATATATATATATACGTACAGTACGTGATACTGAGCAAAAAAGTCAGGTAACAAGTTTAATAATTTCAACTTAACTTGTGGTGTAATGATTGAAAAATCATTTTGTCAGATTGTGAGTCTTCGAGTGGCGTTGGTGGCTGGCAGCAAACAGTAAATAGCTGGCAGTGGTCGGGGGAGGTGCGACTGTGTGAGTTGGGGGACATACGACCATGCGAGTGTTTGCTATCACCAGTTACTGCATCTTTTTATTTTGTACTGTTTTGTGAATAAATGTGTAGATAATTGTGTATTACAGTACGGTGTTTACGTTTTTCCTTTATAATGGAGTATGTACTTTCAATCTTGTAAGAAGGTATTTCAGGATGAGTATGGAGGTTTCGGGACAATTCGCTGTCAAGGCAAATCGCCGTCACAACAAAAACAAGACAATTCGCCTTCATTAATGAAGATAGCTATGGACGACGCTAGAACATAATTCAAAGGCGACTACAGCGAGGAAGAAACAAGTTAATTATTGACTAAAGGTGCAACTAATAAATAATATCCAGAGCCTACGCTATTGAACATAGACTTTGCTGGATCCCCCTGAAATATAGTTATTAAAGTATCGATTAATTAATAATAAGTATATTTATAAAAGAATTGATTAATTAATAATAAGAATATTTATAGAATGGCGGGGAATCGTCCATGTTTTGAAAGGGAATTGTCTGACGGCGAATTCTCTCGCAACCAGTATGGACATGGACTGTGTGATGGATAGCATGTTGGACACAAGTGCAAGATTCAATTGTTAATAGAGTATTCGCGTATTTGGCATTTCGCGGGGGTTACAAGAACGTAACTACCGCGAAATATGCGGGATTACTGTACCTGTATATATATACTGTATATATATATATATATATATATATATATATATATATATATACCGGTATATACACCGCTTCCCGTCCGATCAGCGAAGTTAAGCAACGTTGGGTCAGGTTAGTACTCGGATGGGTGACCGCCTGGGAACACCAGATGCTGTTGGCATCCCTACGTGTCAAGTGGGGTTGGTGGAGGATTAGTGCCCCTCCCTGTAAAACAATTAACTCTTAAGCCGTTGGCCACCCCATTTGGGATACATGGCGTCTGGCAATGAATGAATGAATGAATATATATATACTTTTTGGGGAGGGGGGAGGGCTAGACAAAATGTATATATTGTACACCCATACTACAGTACAGACTTAACGTGCCGCGTCCTGTTGACTTATATATACGTCCACACGTTTTGTCATTGTCAGTCCCATTGACATGTATAAACGCACATCAATTGCAAGGTCCCTAATTTGCACAATTTTCGATTTTCGTGCATGATTTTTGGTACATATACGCGGGACACCATCCTCTGCAAGATGCCAGGCAGGGACAATGCCTTACCCCACATGACCTCCCCCCCTGCATGCCATTGTCTTGGCAATTCACCTGCTACCAGTGACCTGGCCAGTAAAGACATGTCGTGCCACGGTACGAAATTCAGGGCCAGAGTGATTCCCCAATGGGCCAGTGCACTGAGTGGTCCTGACCTCTGGTGAGAGTCTGTGAACTTCTCCCAGATGCGCCTGATGCAGGTGTGAGGGTTACAGCTACCAATGTTTCATGTTAATCTACTCAAAGCCATCTAAAACTGAGTGTTGTTACGCTGAACACCAGGTTTACACCAGCAAAACTAAGGGTTCTACAATATTTATGGCCTTATAAAGAAGATGGGTTGGGGAAAAATAGTATTCAAACATATATTCTACTCCTGTCTATCAGGTGATTTCTAGGGATGTATTAAAGAGGGTTTATGTGGAAATATTGCCTCCATGGATGTATAAAGACGGTAAGTAATTCGAATAAGGGTAATAGGAATTCCATTTCTTAAAGAACAATGATGAAAGATACGGATAAATTCGCCATGCGACATTTCCATTTGGTACTGGGCTCTGCCACACGTACGATTGTAAACAAACACGAGACTGGCGAGATGCGTTGGTGATGGGATGACTTGGTTGATCTGAAATATTTATTGTTGTAAAGGTACAGAGTGCTAATACAACAAAAGAAGGTGGTGGGTCGTGCCACACCCTTCTTTTTGTCGTGCATTTATTTTATACATATTCTCCACTGATAAACAGTAGAGTTTTGCTTGCACTAGCTTGAAGCAGTACATTTTTTAGCAACTATGACTAGGAAACATAAGGCACACACACCCTGTAAGAATACACTTCTCTTTCTCCGTTTGAGATCATCACAACTGTTTAGTTGACTATATAGTCTATACATGACACTCTTTTATTGGTATTTCTCCCTTACAGTGCCTTGGAAGCGCAGTTGTTAGCAGCTATTGCTAGGTAGCGGAGTGCTGTGGAGGATAGAACAGAGGATAACAAGAATCATAGAATGTAGTGCTTATCAGTATTGTGGTACATATTCCGGACAGGCTATTCACGGAGAATTGGGAGTAAGTTTTTCTTTGATTAACCATGTGATTTGTTCAGTCAGTGTTGAAAGTTGTGGGTTTCTGTACTTAGCAGTTAGCGGTGTGACATCGACAATAAGAACATTTAGCAAAATGACAAACTTTGCGCCGTGGCTGACTGCAAATCAGATTCAACTTTCAGTGCAGACCAGCACCTATTCATGAAACAAGTGAAAGGATGGGCCAGGTTTCCATCAAATATGGACGCCAAATGTCATAGGCTGTGGGAGACGCGATGTAGAAGAGGTGTTGAGTGGAGAGCAACCAGGAAAACATGTCGTACATTGCTCCGACAACGAATTTTAAAATATGGCAAAATTTGTTCATGAAAGTATTTCCTCATGTATTTACCATGTTATAATCTTACACCATATATATTGGATGTTTACTGACTAGTAAATTATATGTAGAAGTTAATTCCATGGAGGTGATGATTCCTGTTTTACGATTTTTTTTTTTTTCCTCTAATGTCACTTACACACCAATAGCATTATTGTCAAATGCCTTTTAAAAATTTTGTGATTTGAGGAAACTACATGAAAGCGCATAGAAAAATTTATCTTTGAAACCCGCAGAACGTATTTCTAGGAGAAGTTCACAGACTCCCACCAGGTGTCAGGACCACTCAGTGCACTGGCCCATTGATGGCATTGTGGAGGACAAAGTTTACGTAGCATTAGAGGAAGAAACAATCAGAAATGATGATCAGGTAATATTGCCATAAAAGGTCAGGTATGTTGATGTGTTTGGTGAGTAAAACAATGCTTATATTGCCTATATTACTGTGTGAAAACCAGTGTACTTTCGTACTACATATAAATTCGTACCAAATAAATAAATAAATACCGTTTATGAGTGGTGTGGAATAGTTACCCTCCCATAGAACTCATTTTCTTTGGAGCCAGCCTGATAGAAAAAAAAGTAAGAGGTACTGCTACCTGTTTCGAGTACTTCAAACCTCAGGTGAGCGATTTCTCTATGAATTTTTGATGTTTCTCACCAAAAGCGGAGGTTTGAACTGAAATTTTTTTTTTTCAAAATTGGTCTGGATTGGGGGGAGTCAGTGGTGGAAAATTGGTTGAGACGGGGCGGGTTAAACCGAAATGCTTTAGTTTGCAGACCATCCGATATTTTTCAGTTTTTTTTTTGCCAGACACCATGTATCCCAAACGGGATGGCCAAGGGCTTAGAGTTAATTGTTTTACAGGGAGGGGCACTAATCCTCCACCAACCCCACTTGACACGTAGGGAGAACGTTATGCCAACAGCATTGTTCCCAGGCGGTCACCCATCCAAGTACTAACCAGACCCAACGTTGCTTAACTTCGCTGATCGGACGGGAAGCAGTGTACTCAACGTGGTATGGCCATATATATATATAATCTATCTATCTATCTATCTATAGCCCGACGCCCTAATCCCGCAAAGGGTGGCCACAGACAAAACGCCTCCAAGTCACTCTGTCACCCACCATTTGACTCCCCTCCCCCCAACTCACCCCCCCCTCCCTCATATACCTCTCAACTCCATCCCTCCACCTCATCCTCGGTCTACCCCTCCCTCTCCCTCCCTCCACCTCACCTACATACACCCTCTTAGTCAGTCTTTCATTCTCCATATTCTCCACATGTCCAAACCACCTCAGTGTATTTCTCCTAATCTTTTCAACCACATTCACATATATAATTCATATATATAATATATATATATATATAATACATATACAACATATATATACCATATATACACATATATATATATATATATATATATATATATATATATATATATATATAAAATATATCAATCTGACATATTTAGCAGACGTGGGGTAATCGTAATTTGTAATCGTATTCGATTGTAATCGATTACAGACTTTTGTGTAATCGTAATCGTAATTGACTACAGTAGGTATGCATGGTTTGATTCTGCCTAAAATTGATGCTTAATGAGACATGTACAGTGCTCGTCAGAAGTATGGAGCGCCCTGTGTCCCTCCTGAGAAACAAACCTTTCAACATTGAAAAAACATATAAATAATGCATTTTATTTACCTTTAGTGCTTCGTAGGGTAGCCTTTACGTTTCTTCACGGACCTGAGACGTCTTGGAAGTGAAAGGGCGAGGCTCCTGAGGTGCTGGAGGGGTATTTTGTCCCAGGAGTCACGAATGGCGGCTTCCAACTTAGGCAGAGAGCTCACGTCTTTCCCTTGGAGACTCTTCTTTACGAGGTACCAGAGGTTTTCAATGGGGTTGAGGTCTGGGCTATTTCCTGGCCAGTCTGTCATGAATGATACCTCGCAGTCACGAAGCCAATTGGTGACCGATTTGGCCTTGTGAGCAGGTGCACCGTCCTGCTGAAACACTCGTGCACCTGTTAGCTTGAAGGAGTCTGGTAAATGATCACACAGAAGCTCTAGGTAAACATCCTGATTCACTCTGATGTTCTTGGGAAGTACAACAAGCTTCCCCAAACCCTTCCCTGAGAAACAACCCCATACCATGAGTGAATCAGGATGTTTAACTGTGCTTTCTACATACCGTGGGTCAAGTGGGTCACTACCTTTGCGTCGATACACACGTGCTCCTCTGTTACTGGTAACACTAAACGTTGCCTCATCAGACCACAACACTGACAACCATTGCTCCTCACCCCAGATTAGATATTTATTAGCAAAGGCAAGCCTACGAATTCTCTGGCTCTTGGTGAGAAGAGGCTTTTTCACAGGCCTGTGACTTGTGTAACCAAGCTCATGCACCCTACGAGACACTGTTCTCACTGACACCTCACCAAACACTTCCGGGTTGCTCTCCTTAATTTTCCTTGCACTCACACGAGGATTAAACTCCACTGCACGTTTTAAAACGTTAACAGACCTTGGGGAAGTTTTCCTAGGCCTACCAGACCGCGGTTTCTTTGTGGGAACTGCACCACTGTTTTCCTCCCGAAACCGCGCACACCAACGACGCACTGTCGATCGTGCCACACCAACCAATTCACTAATTTCCTTTGTCTGGTGGCCTGCCTCCTTTAGAGCAATGATCTGGGATATGATTTCACTCGATAGTTCACGGGTAGGTGCCATAACAAAGTTGTGAAGGCCAGAACACTGTGGGACACTCGGTAAAAAATGGCGCAATTTGAGAGAGACACTCGGCGGAGTTCCTCTCTCTAAGGCAGCCCGTGGGCGACTGAGGCGGGAACCAACCAGCGCGTCGGAAGGCCCCAGACTACCGTGACGTCATGCTCGGAGCTCAAACTTGTGGCTCAATTCTTACCCCCCAGAATGGGTGATTCTTTTTGGGCCATAAGTATTGCGCGCCTGGCGGACAACGCTGAATACTTCTGACGAGTACTGTATGTTTAGTGATGGAGCTGGGTGTTTAATTAAAAGGCTCCACTTTCTGCTAATATGAACTTTCAGTTCAAACTGTGACCAATTTTAATAATGTGGCCATTTTACATTTTTGTTGCACTTTGCTGTGCTCCTATCAAGATTGTTCCCACACGCTGAGGTAGGATTCAGGTAGAAACATACCGCCCTGCCTTTATTCTTTTGGAAATTATAAAATAATCAAAATCTAAATACAATTATGATTTACGTTATGATCAGTTTGGATCCAGTTTAGAAATATTCAGTCAAACACGCATAGAATTGTTTGAGTTTTCAACAAAGCCACTCTAGGTTTTTCTTCATTTTTATTTTCAAGTTCAGCCTTACAAGCCCAACGTTGTTTCTTTCATGTTAAAGGTCACTTATCTTCCATAACATAGTACCGTATATCCCTATGCATTATTGACATCTCATATTAACTTTTCATTCCTTCCAACTGTCTCTCAGTTATGTTTAGCCTAACTTTTTTTTTTTTTTTTTTTTTTTTTTTTTTTTTTTTTCATTCCCCTCACAGTTATCCAGCATTTTATACGCTCTAACCTACTATTTTCAAATTTATAGTTAATAAAGCCAAATAATACCAGTAATATCAATCAAAATAAATATATTTTTGTTACACAAACTTTTGCATTTGCATCTGCATCCTTGATGTTTTGAAAGCTGAATATTTGTATCTGCATTCTCAGAATGTGGGTGTTTGACTTTGCATCAGCATCTTCAAAATATAAATGTCTGAAATCTGCATCTGAGTCCACATCCACGGGTGTCAGAAATCTGACATCCGATACGTCAGTACAGTATAAATATCAGGAGACGTTATTATTTCCTGTAATCATTAATATTATCCACAAGCAACATATTGCAGTACCTCGAATAAAGAAAGATTGCGTAAACACAAGCACGAGTTAGAGTAGCAAGTAGCGTTTGGAATAGTCTCTAAAAAATGTAGCAGTGCTACCATTTGATTACTCATAACATGAAGTAGTGCACTACAGCTACTCACTACCATAAAAATAGATCTGGTATATAACATTACCACTTGTAGTGCCTCTACTCCCAGCACTGCTTGGTGGAAGGGTTGAGAGATAGCCAGTGAGTAAACTTTTTTTTTATTTTTTTTCTACAATAGACCAAAGGTCAAAGCCACACAAGGCTATAGGGTAGGTAAAAGTTTGACCTTGTAAAATCAGCTTAAAAGTTTGTATTCAATTTAGACTAAATTTTGGGGAAGGGTTGAGGGTAAGGCAAGAATGAAGTGATTCCATTTTGAAACTAATGAGGCAAAAATCAAGGTCAGATTTCGACCCTTCTTTGTCATGTTAACTTAACAACACGGTTTTGATGCGATTTTAACCAAACTTCGAGGAAGGGTTGTGGGTCAGCCAGAAAGTAAATTTATTTTTCTTTACCAATAAGCTAAAGATGAAGGTCACAGGGAGAGGCCAACTTAAGCAGTTTTACCCAATTTAGACCAAAGTTTTGAAGGGTTGAGAATAAAGCAAGAATAAAAAGGATTCGATTTTGAGAAGTCAGTCAAAGGTCGTCATAGGAATAAGTCAGATATCAAGGTCAACTTAAACAGTTTTGATCTGATTTGAACCAAACCCAGTGGAAGTGTTAAAGGTCAGGCAAGAACAAAGGTAATCAGTTTTTAAAACAATGTCAGAGGTCAGAGTCACAGTGCAAGACCAGTGTGTGCCCCACTTGCCCATGCGAAGTAAGTAACTAAAAGTTTTAATATGACGGATCAAACTTGGTGGATGAGTTCAGGATCACCCAAGGAGTTGACCTGTTGTTTTTTAGAACAATAGGTCAAAGGCCAAGGTCACATGGCAAGGTGAGCTTGAACAGCTTTTAGTTGATGTAAACGAAACTTTGTGGCAGGGTTCAAATCAATCAGGTGTAAAAGAATTCAAGTGTCAAGGTCACAGGGAAAGGTCAAAAGTCAGTGTCACTAGGTAAAGCCAGCTCAAAACAGTTATGATCTGATTTGAATCAAAGTTGATGTAAAGGTTAAAGGTTAGGGCAGAATAAAGTAATTTGATTTTGAAAATAATCTGTCAAAAAAGTAAGACCACAGGACAAAGGCAGATATTCCATTTTATGTTGGACTCGCTGTGCTTTTTTTTTGGGGGGGGGGGAGATTGCTTCACACAGATTATTATTATTATTTTTTTTCTAATAGGCAAGGAGAGATTTCTTGAAAGAAGGAGGAGTTAACCCCTTCCCTATCAGACGTCTCTCCAAAGGTAATTAAGTTTGTCAGGTGGAGGCAAGAATGATACAGAAGTCGTCAGAAGGAGTTAATGCAGCCTGGTGTGTTTGCAACTAGAGGGATTCTTCTCTAGAGTTGTCGATGGCCTTACAGAACCCAAATTAATAGCAGTATACTCGTAAATTCAGTCCCAGTAACATCGACACTTTCTGTGTTGGTAGTCACGCCTCTGATATATTAAACAGTTGAGTACTGGGAGGGTATGGTAAGGGAAAGTTAATAGACAAGGGAAAGGGGTAAGTATGTAAGTGTAACAGTGGCAGGTAAGATCTAGGGAGTGAAAAAAGGGATAGGAAAAAAAAAAGAGGGGGGGATAAGTTGATAGTAGGTAGGTAATGAGAGAAATATTAATTTAAATTGATAAATAAGTAAGTAAAGGGTAAAAGAGGTGGAAATAAGAAAGTTGACGGTTAAATAGGATTTATGTAGTTCATAATAAATGATGACAGGTAAGTAGGTGATGGTAAGGTAAGGGAAAATTACAGTTAGTCAGAAGGCAGATAAAAGGGAAAGATAGTGGTAAATAAGTAGGAGAGAAAGAGAGAGAGAGAGAACAGGACAAAGGACACCTCTGATAGCCGCACCCACCCAACGGTATTCACCATCCATCACATCCTAAAAGGCGACCCTTGTTTTTAGACACACCTCAGTTGCACACCACACGCACCTCAGGTATGCCCCTGACGCTCACCAGACACCACCAGTACCTCCCCCTTCCCCACCACCCCTCCCCCCTCAACACCCCCTGTAAGACCTGGACTCATGTGAGTGTGGTAAAAGTCGACGAAAATGAAAGTATAACGTGCATAACACTAAGGGATGCAGCGTGCTAGATTTCATCCTTCAGAAAGATGTGGCTCAGTCGTGAGTGACACAGTTAGGTATACCCACGGCCTTTAGCCTCCCCTGTGAGTGCAGCAGAAACACACAAAGAAGTATTTTAAAACTGCATATCATACTATGACAAGAAGAGGATGTTGGTAGTAGTAGAAGCCGTAAACTTGAACGCAGTGGATTGCAAGGTGAAGTTGCCCTTCTGCAGTCCATATTACCCTTTTGGGAGATAAAGAGAGAAAGGAAAGGTTGCATAGAGTTAGTGGCTAAGGAACTGGTTAGGTAAACAGCAAAGAGTAAGTAGACAGACAGATAAACAGACAGACATAGATAAGTAGGATTTAGGAAGTAAGATCAGTGAGGGAAAGTGTAGACTTGGAAGAATGAGAATGTGGAGGAGGGAGAGAGTGAGGTGGAGGCAGGCTGGGGTGGGGTAGGGAGAGAATATGGGCAGGGAGTTTGATGGTTTCAGCACAATTAGGGCATAATAGGGGAGGGGAGGGAGGTGGAGGAAATATGGAAAGAGCCAGAAGATATTAGAGAAGCAGGGGAAGGGAGCTGGGAAGTGGAAGAGAAGAAAAATGTGGGTAATAAGAAAGAAGAGAGGGTTGAATATGGATGGAAGGCTACATCCAGTTGTGTGAGAGGGGGCCTGGTCATTTCCCCCCTGGACATTTTCCTCCCCTGACAGATCCCCCCCTGGACATATTCCCCTCTATACATTTTCCCCTGTCAACATTTTTCCCCTGGGTAACACTGTGGTATGATAACAAAACACTGATCGAAACTAATACTGTATTTGACAACTCTGTGTTATATCAAAACACTGACCGAAACTATTGCTGGGATTGAAATCACTGTTGTTAATGGCTGCGGTCAGTATTTCATAATTCAGTTCTGACCGAAACTATTGCTGGAATTGAAATCACTGTTGTTAATGGCTGCAGTCATAATTCAGTTCGCGTCTCATTATCACGACAAAGGAAAGTTTACTAGGATAGTGGTGCCCAGGACCCAGTTAGTTGACCTTAGCTCTCACCCTAACACGACATGGAAGTAATCAAAACAAGTAGGGGTGGTGACAAGATTTGCTATGAAGGCTATATGTACACGAAAAAGAGAGATGAAAAAGACACATATTCGATGGGAGTGTACTCAGCGAAAAACCAGGCATGTAAGGGTTCATTAACAACAAGCTTAGCCTTGGATGATGTGAGAGTAACACTGCGCCATAGTCATGAAGCTGACTGTTTTGGTGTTGAGGCCGAGAAGGTGCGAAGCAGTACTCATGAAAAGGCAAAAACATGGTGAAAGAGTACAACTTGTATATTTGCCACAGTCATTCTTGAAACTTCAGAACCTGTGAGAGTACATCTAGGCAGAGAAGAGTCTATCAAAAGAAATATATGACGTCAGAAGCAGGGTTCACTACCAAAGGATCCAAGACTGCTGGGAGAACTTTATGTGCCTGATGAATGGTCAGCAACAGGCGGTGACAACCCACAATCCTTTCTGATACATGACAGTGGACCATAGTCTTCACCAAACAGAATTCTTGTTTTTGCAGCTGATAACCTTCTGCAACATCAGATAAGTGGTATATGGATGGTAATTATTCTTTAGCCCCAAGTATATTCTTGCAGCTGTATGTTATTCGTGTGCCACTGAGTAGTTCTTCAATTTCAGATGTCTGCGCTTTGCTACCAAACAAACCAGCGAAGCTATGAAGTTGTTATCAAGGCAACACTAGACAGATGTGAGGAACTGGGATTTACTCCTGATCCAACTGTTGTTATTACAGACTTCGAGACCTCTGCCATGAATGCTGTTCGAGCAGTCCTCGGTCACCATGTCAGAACGCAGAGCTGCTTCTATCATCTTACCCAGAGTACCTGGCGGAAAGTTCAAGATCTTGGTCTTGTGTAGAGATATAGAAATGAAGAAGAAATCAAACACTTCGTTGGTATGCTAGATTGTCTAGCATTTCTACCCCTGACTGACGTTGAGGAGGGTGTAGCATTCCTGAAAAATACAGCTGCTGAAGGGCTAAAAAGACCTAGTTGATTACTTCGATTCAATTTATGTATCCGGAAGCTTTCGTCGTGTACAGCCATCACCCAGTGTTTTATCAGCAAGATTCCAACGCCGTCCACCTTTTTTTCCTCCACAAACTTGGAATGTTCACGATGTTACCCTGGCAGGAGGGGACCGCACAAATAACATGTGTGAGAGCTGGAATCACGTTTTCTCTCACCTGGTTGGTCACAAGCATCTGTCTTTGTGGACACTGATTGATCTATCTATCTATCTATCTATAGCCCGACGCCCTAATCCCGCAAAGGGTGGCCGCAGACAAAACGCCTCCAAGTCACTCTGTCACCCACCATTTGACTCCCCTTCCCCCAACTCACCCCCCCCTCCCTCATATACCTCTCAACTCCATCCCTCCACCTCATCCTCGGTCTACCCCTCCCTCTCCCTCCCTCCACCTCACCTACATACACCCTCTTAGTCAGTCTTTCATTCTCCATCCTCTCCACATGTCCAAACCACCTCAGTGTATTTCTCCTAATCTTTTCAACCACATCCACATCTACCCCACAACGTTCCTTCACTTCTTCATTCACTGATTGATGCATTATGAAAAGACTGTTCTTTAGTGTCCCTCGCCTTCCGTCATGAGGAACATGGTCAACCACCCAATAAACGTGTCAGATGGTCCACAAGACAACTTCTGGAGCAGCTCTTCGAGATATGCGTTGCTCGATGAGATGGTTGGAAGACTGTAGCACAGACTTTGACAGCTGTTGGTTGCTGTATTCGACCCTAAACGTATGAATATTAAATATTTGAATCCTTAATGAAAATAAGATTTTATCAGTTTTTATTGTTCAGTAAAAATAAACTTGTATTATTGACACCGTTTCTCATGCCAAGTAGTTTTATATGATAAATATATAATGAAGGGGGAAACTGTATGGAGAGGATATTGTCTGGAGGGGAAAACATCTGGAGGGGAAAATGTCCAGTGGAAAATGTCTGGAGGGGAAACTGTCCAGGGGGGAAAATGTCCTACACTCATGTGGGAGAGGTGGTAAGCAGTGCACATGGATACGGAGAGAAAGAGAGAGGGGGTGGACTTTGTGTGTGTGTGTGTGAACAAAATAACTCAAAAATTTTTCATCCAAATTTTTCACTTGATTTTAATCAAACTTGGTAATACGATGGATGGACAGCCAAGGGGTAGATCTGTTGTGTTTAGAAAGAATTGGTTCAGAGATGATGATCCCAGAGAAAGGCCAGAGTCTAACCAAGTAAGGTCGTATTAAAGTTTATTCAGTTTACACCAAACAGTGGAAAGGTTAAGGGTAAGGCAAGAATGAAGGAATTCTGTTTCGAGAAAAATCAGTCAAACATCAAGATTAGAGGGCAAGGAACAGAAACCAAGGAAGTTTATTGGTAGTAGAGTCAAAGGTCAGAGTCATGTATAAGGGGCAACTTGAACAGTTTGTATCCAATTTTGATCTGACTTTTTGGAAGGGTTGGAGGTAAGGCAAGGATAAAGTTATTTGATTTTGAAAACAGTCAGATATCAAGGTCACAGGGAAACAGCAAATATCAAAGTCACAGAGTAAAGTCAACTTAGATTTGTTTAAAACCCAATTTTGACCAATGGTGGGAGGGTTAAGGGTCAGGCAAGAATTAACTGATTCTGCTATTAGAGCAGTTAGTCGAAAGGTAAGGCTACAGACCAGAATAAAAAGGTTTAACCAGTAAACCAGTTGATGGGTGCCAGTAGTCTTCCTCCACCTCCTTATTTATTTTTATGAAACAAAAGTGATGATATCTAGGGCTGGTGGCAGTATTATCAGAGCAGAGGAAATGTGGCCATACACAGTTTTTTTTTTTTTTTTTTTTTTTTTTTTTTTTTTTTTGCGAGGAAGAAGGAACCAAAGGCCATGAGCCCGCAATAAGAGTTCCCTCCAAGAGAAAAGCAAAATACAAGAGAGGGCCAAATTGAAGATCCATTCATTTCGAGATGCATGGACACACTGCGTTTGAAAGACTGGAGATCATAGGCAGCAGGAAATACAGACAGAGTGAGACAGTTCCAGAGTTGACCTGTTGCATAAATGAAGGACTAGGAGTAACGGTTAACTCTTGCATTAGAGAGCTGGACAGAAAAGGGATGAGAGTTTGCTGCTAGACGGGTGCTACGCGTCTGTCATAGAGGTGGAGGAATGCATGCAGACAGTTCAGAGGAGCAGTGGCCATTAAAGTAGCAATAGAAAAGAGATAAAGATGCAACAGTGCGGCGAGGAGACAGAGGTTGAAGGGAGTCAGTAAGAGGAGAAGAGTTAATGAGATGAAAAGCCTTTGACTCCACCCTATTGAGAAGAGCTGTATGTGGGGAGCCTCCCCACACATGAGAGTTGTACTCCACACAGGTGCGGATAAAACCCCTGTATAGAGTCAACAATTGTGCAGGGGTAAAGAAAGAATGGAGTCAGCTTAGCACACCCAATCTCTTGGAAGCAGATTTTACAAGAGATGTAATATGATCTTTCCAAGATAAGTCCCGAGTAAATGAAACCCCAAGCATGTTCAAGGATGATGCAGGATTAAGCTGAATATTATTAAACATTAGTAGGTATACCTGTGGAAGATTTTGACGGGTTGATAGGTGTAAGAACTGAGTCTTAGATGCATTAAAAACAACAAGATTATTTTCACCCCAGTCAGAGATACGAGCCAAGTCAGACATTAGGTGTGCCATAGCCTCATCCCTTGTTTGTTGATGTAACTGCTGAGATGGGCATTGCGGGAACCGAATGGAAAGGTGAAGGGTGGAGTCATCAGCGTATGAGTGGATAGGGTTAGATGTACAGCTTAGAATGTCATTGATGAATAAAAGGAAGAGAGTTGGTGATAGGACAGAGCCGTGAGGAACACCAATGTTGATAGATCTAGGAGAAGAACGATGGCCGTCCACAAGAGTGGCTACAGAACGACCAGAAAGGAAGCTAGCGATGAAGGCACAGATAGAAGGATAGAAACCGTAAGATGTCAGTTTGGAAATTAAAGATTTATGCCAGACTTGATTGAAAGCCATTGAGATGTCAAGTGCAATGGCAAAGCTTTTGCCAAAGTCCCGAAAGGAGGATGACCAGGAGTCTGAAAGGTAGGTGAAAAGATCGCCAGTGGAATGTCCCTGACGGAACCCGTACTGACGATCAGAAAGAAGGTTGTGATAGGAAAGATGCCTTAAAATTTTTCTATTTAGAATAGACTCGAAAACTTTTGAGACACAGGACCTTAAAGCAATTGGACAATAGTTGGAGGGTTGGGAGTGGTCATCCTTCTTTGGGACTGGCTGAATGAGAGCAAACTTCCAGCAAGAAGGAAGGGTACAAGTTGACAGACAAAGACGAAAGAGTTTGCCTACGCAGGGTGTAAGCACAGAAGCACAGTTCTTGAGTACAACAGGAGGGACTCTATCAGGCCCATATGCCTTATTAGTATTGAGGCCAGTGATGGCAAAAAATACATCAGCTGAAGAAAATTGAATGTCTGCCATGAGGAAGTCAGAGGCGGGAAGTGATAGAGGTACAGCACCGGAATCATCTAAGGTGGAATTGGAGGAGAAAGTCTGTGTGAAGAGATCTGCTTTATCAATCGAAGAAATAGCTACAGAGCCATCAGAGTAGAAAAGAGGAGGGAAAGATGATGAGGTAAAGTTGTTAGAATGGTTTTTGGCAAGGTGCCAGAAGGAGCGGGAAGAATTCGAGTTGGAGAGTTGAGAGCATTTAGTACGGATGAAATTATTTTTAGCAGAGCGAAGAACAGACTTAGCATGATTCCGGGCAGAAACGTAAAGATGACGTGATGCAGGGGTGGGTTGGCTCCGGTACCTTTTGTAGGCCCTCTCCTTGTTGTGGACAGCATTAGAACAAGTGTGATTAAATTTTCTTGCCTTAGTCAAAGGATATGAGAAAGGAATGTATGCATCCATGCCTGAGAGAATAACCTTCATAATGCGCATGGCAGACTCAGATGGCTCCTGGCCATGGAAGCAATAATCATTCCAGGGATAATCAAAGAAGTACTGCCTGAGGGCCTTCCAATCCGCGGCTCCAAAATGCCACAGGCGATGTTTCCCTGGAGGGTCCACAGGCCGTACCGGAGTGACAGGACAGGTTAAGGTGATAAGGTTGTGATCAGAGGAGCCCAACGGAGAGAAAAAATTACCAGTGTAAGCAGAAGGATTAGTTGTAAGGAAGAGGTCAAGTATGTTAGAGCTCTCTCCAAAGCGGTTTGGGATATGGGCAGGGTAATGTACAAGCTGCTCTAGGTCATTAAGGATAGAAAAGATGTAGGCTTGTTCACCAGGTGGATCAGTGAAAGGAGAGGAGAGCCAAAGGTGGTGGTGAACATTGAAATCTCCTAGAGTGGAGAGTTCAGAGAAAGGAGAAATGGATAGAATGTGTTCCATCGTAGAGGTAAGATAGTCGAAGAATGTTTGATAGTCAGTAGAATTAGGGGATAAGTAAACAGCACAGATATATATAGTCAGAGAATGACAGGAAAGCCGAAGCCAGAGTGTAGAGAATTCAGAAGAATCGTGTTCAGGAACACGTGAGCAAGATAAGTCATTGCGTATATATACACAACAGCCACCTTTGGCTTTGAAATGAGTATAGAGAAAGTAGGAGGATACAGAAAAGGGTTTGCTGTCACTTGCCTCAGACAGCTGTGTCTCAGTTAGAAAAAGAAGGTGAGGTTTAGAGGAGGAGAGGTGGTGCTCAACAGAGCGAAAGTTAGAGGAAAGGCCACGAATGTTGCAGAAATGAAGAAGAAGAGAGTCAGACAGTGGTTCCAGGCACCTCGAGTCGTCACCGGGAGAGGGGCGAAAGGTGTGGGCATTTATGGTCCCCCCACCCCTGGGGACTTCGAGGCTGGGTAATAATACGCCATGATTTTTTTAAAATTTTGGAAAAGGAAGTGTAGTGTGTACTGTGCATGTAGTTTGGTGTAGATAGTTAGAGAAATTTGTGTTGGAGAGCATGCTGGCCTACTCTCTGTGTAACTGAGACACTGAAAAAGTTCAGCAAAAGGGGATTGTCAGGAACTAGTCCTGAGGGCTGATGAAACGTGAGCTCCAGCACTCCCTGTCATCAGCTTTCCATTCACCTTGGGAGTACTGCCCTGTTCGACTGGTGCTACAGTCTTGCCTCAAGGGTGTGAGAAGTAACTCCTTGTACATTGTCTGTGATCAGTGGGTGTATAAGAGATGTGGTGACATTAGAGGTAGGTTGCAAAATAATGATTTTGTGTTTATGGTGTGTAGGGGAGAGAGCATGTAGAGGCAGAGAAGTGGGAAAGGATTAATCTTACTGTAGTTGGAAGAAGTTCAGGGAGTTGCTGCCCCATCTGACATTGAGAGGGCTTTCCCTTCATGCTATGGGGTCTTTATATGCAGCATGTGTTAGGAGTATAGGCTAATACTGTACACCAATGAGACTTGGGCAGTAAAGGAGTAGAAGATTCATAGGCTCAGTGTTACAGAGATGACAGAGGTTAGATGAATGTGTAGTGTGTCCCTGACTGATAGTCCTGGAGGGGTTAGAATTGTGAATGAAGAGCTGAAAGCAAGGATGTGACTGGTGTTATAATGAGGAGTGGATTCAGATGGTTTGAGCAGGGGCGAGAAATGAGGATGAACAGCTGGGTGCGGAGGGTGAGATGTGTTAATGTCAAGGGTAGAGTTGCAAATGTCAAACTGAAAAAGACCTGGAATGTGGTCATAGTGTGACTTCAGGGTAATGAGGTCATACAGTGTGACTTCAGGAATATGGGACTGAATAGAGAGGCTGCTAGAAATCGAGGAGCATGAAGAGCCATCTTTAGGTGATCAAGGTTAATGCATACAAGCATGTTGGAGCCATCATAAATGAATGAATGAAATAGATGAACAATTATTATTATTATTGTCATCATCACATCATTGTTTAAATTCTGTTACTTTTCTCTTCTTTTATTTTTGTTGTAACTACATGATGTCTTTCCTTTTTCTATTCCTTGTGTCACCCTTCCTGCATTTTCTCTCCCTTATGTGGTATCCTGTCTTGTTCCCTTCCCACCATTCTTATTCGGTATACCTATTTCCATCATTCATACTCGTCCTTGCTTCCTTTTCCCCTCTAATAGTGCCTATATTTGCTTGTATTACTACAGTATCACTTCTTGTCATGCAGTTCCATAATTAACTTCCAGTTTTCTGTATTACTAGGCTCAAAAGAAGGGTTGCTATCAAAATAAATCCGAATCATGTGGCAATGATCAGAAAAAGGTAGCAGCAATTATGAATAACTCACTGGGTCATGGGAATGTGACTGCAAGACTGTCTTCAATATCTGATACCCGTTGGCTTCGGACTTTGCTGCTTTTTTCTCACCTAAGAGAGAGAGATTGTCCAGGTGCTTGAGGGTGCGAAAGTGGATGTATGTGAAATAACTGAAACAAAATAGAGAGGAGAAAGTGTGAGAGAATGGGAGTATGGATGGGGTATATGTGCAGGAGTAGGTGAGAATGAGAGGGCAAAGGAAGGAGTATGTATACTGGTGAATAAAAGATGGAAGAGGAGCATAAGACAGTATGGATCAGTTGGGTCAAGGATTGTGTGGGTAAAGTTGAAAGTTGGAATACAAATGTGGGCGATTGTGTGTGTGTATGTGCCAACGCAAGATCATGCTAGAAGAGTGAGAGAAGAGTTCTGGACAAATGTAGAAGTGTGCATGGAAAAGTTTGGAAGGAATGAGAGAGTGTTTTTGATTGGTGATATGAATGGTAAAGTTGGGAATGTGAAGGTGGATGGTATAGTTGGTGAGTGGGGTGTGCCTGCTGAGATAGATGAGAATGGGAGTGCGTTAGTGGACATTTGTGCTGGGAGGGGGTTGGTGATAGCCAATACCCTCTTCAGGCATAAAATGATCCACAGGTATACATGGCGAGTGATGAGAAGGGTGGGTGGTGAACTGAATGAAAGGAAGGCAATGATTGATTATGTGTGTGTGGATGAAAGGATGCGAAGATGTATAATGGAAGCAAGAGTTTATAGAGGTTGGGGGAGTGGACTTTCTGACCACTACTTGGTGTTGGCCAGAATTAGAATGCAAGTAAGATGGAGGAATAGAAGAAGGGAAAGACGAGAGGAAGGAGTAGTTGCAAGGAGAGTGGAAAGGTTACAAGAGGATGAGAAAAAGGCAGAGTATAAGAGAGAAGTGGAGGAACGATTGGGCAAATATGAATTGGAGCAGATGGGAGACGTGGAAGGTGTGTGTATGATATTTACAGAAGAAATATGTGCAGCATGTGATGTGGTGTGTGGAAGGAAGAGAAGACGGAGGGGGGTGCAAGGAACAGTGTGGTGGACTGAAGAGGTGAAACAGGCTGTGGCACAAAAGATGAAAGCATACAATGAATGGATGAGAAAAAGGGGGCGTGGAAGAAGTTGAGAGGCGGAAGAGAGAGTTATATGTAGAAAGAAAGAGAGAGGTGAAAAGATTAGTAAGAGAGAGTAAGAAGAGAGTGGATGAGGAATTTGGTAGGAATTTGAGTGTAAAGTGGAGGGACTGTAAGAAAATGTTCTGGAAAGAGGTGAAAAGAGTATGACAGGGTGGAAGTGAAGTTAGCAGGGGAGTGAAAGATAAAAATGGTAGATTACTAGTGGAGAAGGGAGAGAAAGTGAGCAGATGGAGAGAACACTTTAAGGAATTGTTGAACGTAGAGGATGGAAGTAATGCGAGTATAAGTGGCTGGGGAATGGCTGGGAGAAGGAGGGAGGTGAGAAGACAGGAAGAAATCAGTAGGATAGAAGTTGTGGAAGCAATGAAGAAAGTCAAATTGGGGAAAGCCCCAGGAATTGATGGAGTGTGTGGTGAAATGCTGAAGCATGGGGGAGAGATAGTAGTAGAATGGATGTGGAAGATGTGCAGATTGGTCTGGGAGGAAGGTAGAGTCCCGGAGGATTGGAAGTCAGGTATAATTATTCCCTTGTACAAAGGAAAAGGGGAAAAAGAAGTGTGTGGTAATCATAGGGGCATTTGTCTTCTTAGTATAATAGGAAAAGTGTATGGTAGGATACTTATTGACAGAGTTAGAGAAAGAACAGAGAAATTAGTTGGAAAAGAACAGGGAGGCTTTAGGAAGGGAAGAGGTTGTGTAGATCAGATATTCATTCTTAGATCTTTAGTGGAAAAGTTTCTAGAGAAGGGAAAGAAGTTGTATGCGGCTTTCATGGATTTGGAGAAAGCATATGACAGGGTGGATAGACAAGAATTGTGGAAACTGTTACGAATATATGGAGTAGATGGGAAGTTGTTGAATGCTGTGAAGAGTATGTACGATGGTGCAAAGGCTGCAGTGCGTGTGGATGGTGAACTAAGTGAATTTTTCTCTTTGAAAGTTGGGTTGAAACAGGGATGTGTCATGTCTCCATGGTTTTTCAATCTGTACATGGATGGGGTAATAAAAGAGGTACAAGGTAGGGTAGTGGATGTTGGAGTGGCCCTGGTGAGAGAGGATAGTGTTTGGAAACTCCCTGTACTGTTGTTTGCAGATGATACTGTGTTGCTGAGTGAAGACGAAGGGGAGCTGCAAGGCTTGGTGGATGAGTTTGGGAGAGTGTGTAAGAAACGGAATCTAAAGGTGAATGTAGGGAAGAGTAAAGTGATGGTCTTTGAGAGAGGTGAAGTCAGTGAATGTACAGGGAGGTTGGATGGTGAGGAATTGGAAAATGTGAATACGTTTAAGTACTTGGGTGGTATGATGAGTAAGGATGGAGGTTTGGAGGGTGAAGTGCTTGAAAGGGTACAGCAGGGAAGAAAGGTTGCTGGTTCTTTGAAAGCAGTGATAAGAAACAGGGAAGTGAGCATGGAAGTGAAAAAGTTACTACATGACAGTATTGTGATACCAACTCTAACGTACGGAAATGAAGCTTGGACGTTGTTGGAAGGACACAAGTCAAGAGTGAGAGCAGTGGAAATGAGTTATTTAAGAGGAGCCTGTGGAGTCACATGGAGAGATAGGCTGACGAATGAGGATATAAAGAAGCGTTGTGGTGTGGATGTGGATGTGATAGGAAGCGTTATGAGGAACACACTGAGGTGGTTTGGCCATGTGGAGAGGATGGAGGATGAAAGACTGACGAAGAGAGTGTATGTGAGTGAGGTGGATGGGGGAAGAGGGAGGGGGAGGCCGAGGATGAGATGGAGGGATGGGGTGGAGAGGTATATGAAAGAGGGGGGTGTGAGTTGGGAGCAGGGCAGTGAAATGGTTGGGGACAGGGCGACTTGGAGGCGATTTGTTTGTGGCCACCCCAAATGGGATTGAGGCGTCTGGCAATAGACAGATAGATAGATAGATATCCCGCATTAGAAGAAGTAGATAGAGCCTCCTTCATTTTAGAATTTTCACTTGAATTCCAAATGCAGCATGCTCTTTTAATCATTCCATCTAGTGGATTTAAACTTAGTTGTGAGTTATATTAGAATCCAGAATAAATTTATCCAAAAGACCATTTATGTATGTTCATGTGGCAGAATTTATTTAAAAAATAATACATAACCTTCTCAGAGGATAACTTCTCACAGTCGGAGAAGTGTGCTTTGTTATGACTTCTCAAGAAACCTAGACTGCATTGTGTCATCCCTCTCATCCGGAGTGCCTGTCGAAAACACCAGTTAGCTGAAACTGCCTTGACAAACAGGCACAGTGATGTGGTGGAGAATTCCTGTACTGGAAAAGCTTCTGTAGAGGTTTTATTTAGTCTGTCCACAGTTTTTGGCACAGTAGATCATTAATTACTTCTGGGCAGTCTTAACTTGGTGTTTGCAATAATGCCCTTAATCTTCTCAGGTTGTACATATCAGGGAGTTCCCAGTGTGCAGTGGTGAATCAAACAGTCTCTGTACCCATTCCCTTGCTGTATGGGGTTCTGCAGGAACTAGTATGAGGTCCGGTTCTTTTCATCACATATACCAGCAGTTTGTCATGTCTGCCTGATGCACACAATGTTGCCTGTCACTTTTATGCCGGTGGCACTCAGCTTTATGTTAAGATAACAGATACAGTACTGCTGATACTAAGATAAAAATTGAGCACCAGATGGCTGATATAAAGATCTGGATGGTTAAGAGAAAACTTAAGCTAAATATCGATAAAACTGAGATCATCGTCTGAGGAAATAGAAGAGGTCATGATGCAGATAACTCACTGATCCTTGATATCAGTGAATCACAACTTCGTCCAGCAACTCCTTTTTGAGATTTCAGAATTTACCAGGATTCAGAATTAGATTACAGGGAGCACATTAAGCAGATTGTTAAAAGCTGGAGTCTTCACATCAGAAATCTCTGTTTTGTGAGACAGTTCATGAGCTGATGCTGCCTCCTGGCATTAGTTCACTCAGTTATTTTGTCTATGTTGATTACTGTATTGCAATGCTCTATTAATTAGTGTCCTAAATTATCAATTAAAGAAGGTTCAGTTGATCTGAAAATAGAGCAAAGCTCATTTTTAGTCATCCACCAAGAACCCCTACAGCCTGATTCCATATAGGGCTACACTGGTACACAGTAAAAGCTAGATTAGAATTTAAACTTTGTCTTATGATTTTCTAGTTTCTTACATTTGGTAAAGATAAGTATCTTGCTGACTTGCTGAAACATTAACCAGCTTGTTCTAGTGGATCAGCAATTATATTGTGTGCCTTGAAGAGCCAGGAGCTGTCCAGCAGTCATATTTATCTGAGTGATCGTTTTCTTATGTTGCATCGAGGGTATACAGTGAGCTCCCTTTATCTGTGAGACAGCTTACTTTTGTCATTTCCCTTAAGAAGCAACTGAGAACTTAACTTTTCCGGAGAAGTTATGATCTTGCAAGAGGTGTGATGACAGAAGGCTGCAGAGTTTAGTTGATGCCATGGCCACAGATGCTGTTTTGTATTGAACACAAAATTAGACCTTACCCATCAGGGGTGCTTGTAAAAAATTGCTCTGGCGCGTGACTTTAGCTGAAGCACTGTGCAAACAGTCACTGGGAGATGTTTTACTGCTACTGCTTGCAGCAGAGGTACTATTGATCTTAGGGAGCTCAATTTGATCTCATTTTAAAGCTTAGTAATTGTTCTTTATCATACTATGTTCAGAAAGGCAATATATGTAAAATAAAATGAAAAGAAAATGCCAGTAGAATTAGCCAACAAGCAGAACTTTTACCCTTAAAATCATTTCTGAAAAAAAAGAAAAGAATGAAAGAAAAGGAAAAACTGTTCAAAATAGACAAATATTTTTTGCTCCATAATGTAGCTGAATAAATTTCCTTTTCAGTGATGCATAATTTATTGCATTTGGAGCAATAATACCTGTTAAGTAACAACTTATGTCGGGAAAGAGGATATTTAGAACCCTTTGTAGTTGCTTCTGCAAAGTTTTACTTCCCACCAACCAAAGTGTGGCGGTGCAAGTACAAGAAGATTAAAGAACTTCTTAATTAAGAGCTGAAACATAATGTACTACTATGTACCCAAGGTGACTGCACCATATGGTGCTTTTAACGTGTAAATTGAGTTTATACTGCAACACACCCTCTTAAACTTAAGTTACATCATTCCTACTACTTACAATATTTTTACAACCTAATATCCAAGCAATTTCTTTAATTTCACTTTTGACACAGGCTTGGTAAATAGATCTGCAAGATTACATTCTGTTGGTACATATCTCAGTTCAACCATTCCTCTTGACACTTCAGATCTCACAAAATTATTATTGATGTCTACAGTAATCCCTGTACTTTCCGGACATCCCCACTTACCGGACATTGTGGGCCTGGACCATCAGAACCGAAAAATGGCCCGGGGCCCCCCCCCCAAAAAAAAAAAAAAAAAAAAAAAAAAAAAAAATCCCGCCAAAATCCGAATTTTTTCCCACCCGTAATTTGAAATTGCCGCGCGGCACCAAACAGCTGCTTACACCATGGCCCCTTCACCCCTTCCTTCCTCCCCTCTCCCCCCTTCCCTGTCAGGGTTGCCATTTGCTATTTTTCATTACCAAATGTGGACCAATTTGGTAATGAAAAATTCGTTTGGTAATGAATCAGAATAATGCATTACCAAACGGATTTTTCACATGTATGAGGATACACAGGATGGAGATGGTGGATTGTTTGCTCGCTCTGATTAATCTGCTACCCTACATAGCGTGAAAATAATCAACATGCTGTTAATTATAAGGAGAGTGATTACATGTATTTCCACTTGTATATATAATTAGTGAAGAATAAATGCTAGCTTTACGAATTTGGTAATGAAAAGTTAAATTTGGTAATGAAAGTTGAGGAGATTGGTAATGTGGCCATTGCGATCTGGCAACTCTGTTTCTCTGGCATCAGCAGTTACTCCCTAACTTCGATTGTGAATAGATCCTTATCGCACGGGAAGCCACATGTGCTTGTTTTTTGTGAATAAACAGTGAATATACTGCAATACCTCGCCTCTAGACCACATGGGAATTTACAGTGTTGTGCAGTGTTAAGAAATTTGAACTTAGAGCGCAAAGGATCAACTGTGGAGTGCAAATTGGCGGTTTAAACTGGCAGTTAGAACTGCGGTGGTGCAGTTAAGAACAATGTGCAGTGTTAAACAATTATAACTCACAGTGCAAAAGAATTAAGTGCAGCACAACACTGGATTACTGTACGTGCTTCAAGCGCATTTTCACCACTGCCAAAACCTTAGAAAGGCAGCCACAAACGTGATGTAAGTACCCTGGCTGAGGTACAGTCACTTCTAATTTCTCATTCTTTGGTTCCTTTTCATTTATTTCATGCTTTATGGCCATTATTGATGTGAATAGGGTCTTAAATAGGTTTAAATAGATGCTATGCATGTCCGGTAGAGAGTTATTTAGGTGGCTTTCAAAGTTAGGCTGGGTTAGGGTCTTTAAGTACCAGTCCAGGAAGCTGATGCCCACTATCCGGACGGGACCACTTTCTGGATGTGCCTTTGGCTCTATTACGTCTGATAGTGAAGGGATTACTGTATATGTTTAGACCATTGATGATGAACAGGATTTTTAGCCAAGGTGATTGCACCTTGATTATCTGGATACAAATTAACACCTTTTTGTTTATATCCCTGCATGTCTGTGAACAACTGTTTCAGAAACTTTGCTGCCTGTGTAGCATCTGACAGTACTATGTGCTCTTTCCCACATGAAGACAATGCAACAGTGGATTGTTTCTTACTTTTCCAAGAAATTAAAGAGCTTTTAGTACTCAGCTAGAAACAGTAACCTATAGTACTATGCCCATCTTCTGATGAACCCCAGTCAGAATCACAAAATCCAGTCAACTCTAATGGATTTTCGGATTTTTGGAATTTGAAATAGTGATCCAGTGTACCCTTCACGTACAGTACTTCAGGGTATGTTTTCCCATGCTGAGATGAACCTGTTTGGGGCTGTTCGTGTGCTGAGATAGCTTTGTGACAGTATAACAGAGATCTGGCCTAGTTCCTGTCATTACATAAGTCAAACTGCCAACAATTTCCCTGTACACATTTGGATTGTCTAAATCCTCAGACTCATCACACATATAGTAGCTTTGGGTTTAAAATCATTCATCCAACACCTGTCCATTATTTTCTCCTGATACATCCTTTGATTCATTTTAATACAGTTCCTTTCACATGTAAATTTGATACCCCAAAACCACAATAACACTCCTAGGTCTTTCATCTTAAACATACAAGACAACGAGTTTTTCACTCCTAGTAGGTTTTCATTGCTCGCAGCTTTATTGATGTCATCGACTCATACAATGACTATCACCTTTGACTGACCATCAGTTTTGGTGTTTACACAAGTATACTGTAGTTTACAGTAGTATCAGCTAAAGACTGAACAAAATTTTCACTAACTAGATGCTCATGCAATATGTTATTCCAGAAATGATTGCCTTGTGTTAAACCATATGAGGATTTTTTTTTAACTTCCACATAAGTTTTTCATCCTTTTTATTTTGTTTTCATACCCTTCAGGTTGCTCCATACTCACAATAGGTGAGAATATGACCGGCAGAGGACAGCGCGTACTAGGAATTTGCGTACTCAGAATAAATAAACTCAAGGGAAAAATTACATATGGGCTGCACCCCTTTTCATAGGCAACCCTTGAGACTTCTTTCAGACCTAAGTATTGTACTGTATCGGGAAACTAAGACATATTACCTAAGATAAAGTAAACTAACAAGATTATGGCTTTACTATATCAACAAGGATATGGGTTAACTATACCAACAAGAATATGGCTGCTCACCTTAACCCAAGAAGACAACAGGCTTGATGGAGGTAAGAAGGGGATCCAAGGCAGGACGAGGCACCTAGCATGCATCCCCTGCATCACCCACCACAACACCCGACACACCACCTTCCTCACCACTCTCGTCACCAGTACTTTCGACACTTTCACTACATAATGCACTCGGTTCGTTCATAAACCCTTCAGAATCTATTTCTGACACCTCAGACATTGAATCATCCTCTTGATCCTCCTCAGGATATGGCTCTTCTGATGTTGAAGGGAGTGATTCCTCACTTTTTTCAAGCCGAAGATAACGAGTGATGACGGTTCGCTTCCGTCTGTTTACTTCCTGTTTGTGCTTGTGTGTGCAGTAGCAGAAGGTTCTGTCCAGTGAAGTCATCACCTCCACCACGCGCAACTGAGAGTGTTCGATGTTCTTGAATTCTTCCTTGAATTTATCGAGGGCACACAGTACCCGGCTGATCTCCTTCATGGACAAGTCTTCACTCTCCGTCACTGGTGTTGCTGGATATTCTGCTGCGATCTCCTGCTCTGTGTTAGCCCTGTCCACTCGCTGCACGACTTCCTGGGGTTCCTGCTCCACTGCTGCTGAATGTAAGCCCCTGCTCTCTTCTAGCGTGATGAAGTGAAACCCGGGCACAGCTTGTGCAGTTGTAAGAGTGGCTGCCTTGGCAGCGGCCAGGAATTGAAAACTGCTTCCCGGTGCGATTTCACACAGGTGCGGTACAAGGAGGCGCTAAGCATGGTTAATTGTTGCAGTGGTTATATCCTCCCAAAAGGACAACTGGAATGTGATGGCATCCTTGAGGTTGAATATCTGCCAGAAAGCCATAACAATCTTATCAGGAGTTGAAGCTGGTGGTGCGGGTGCTGTGAGTGGAGCGGGTGAAGCAGGTGAAGCGGGTGGCGAATCCAAACCATCCTCGGCATCCATGACATCACTTCCAGCTGTGTCCATGTCAAGAATTGCCTGCAGTTCCTCATAGCTGTCGGTCTTACTGTGGAGATGACTGCAGAGACATTGGTGGTATAGCTGCTTTACTGTTGCAATTAACTCCTGGTCTAGCAGTTGGATGAGAGAGGTCATTCTGGGTGACAAAAAAGCAATCTTGCATTCCTTGCTGAGGTCTGCTAGCCAGGTTGGATGACTTGGGGCACTGTCAAGGTCGAGGAGCACCTTGAAGGCGATGCCGAGTTCCTGGGATTTAGCCTCGGCGTCAGGGATAAAGTGCTGCGACAGCCACTCGGAAATGATGATGCTCGTCATCAAGCCACTGGAGTTGCTGTACCAGTACTCCCCGCTATCATCCATACAATGAAGATTCTTGACACATCTGGGGTGTGCTGTGGTACGAACCACAACAGGCCGCATCTTGTGTTAGCCTGATAAATTCACGGCGAACATGACCGTTATCCTGCTCTTGTCCATTTTTCTCCTCCGGGCCTGGCGCTGATGCTTACTGATATAAGTAGACTTCGGCATAGCCTTGTAGTATAGGGCCGTTTCATCTATGTTGTAAATTTGGTGCCTGCTGTAGCCACCCTCATTGATTATCCCCTTCAGGATGGCAGGATAGTCCCTAGCTGCCATTTCATCTGCAGATGCACGCTCGCCGGTGAGGTGAATGTGACGTAGCTCCTTTCTCTTCAGGAACCGGCATAACCAACCCATGGAGGCATTGAAGGGTTTCGTGACACCAAGCTTTACAGATGCAGCTTTGTAGAAACTCTTGGCCTGGTCCCTGATGTAGTGCCCGTTCAGTGGAACTCCTTCCTTCTCCTTCCTCAGGATGTATGTTGCCAGGTACCGCATCATGAGAATTATTGCCCGGTTGGTTAGCCTGCTTCTCCCGGCCAGTGCCACCATCCCATACGTCTTAACAGTCTTCTTTATGGCCTCCCTGTTTGCCCTTATTGTTCGCACCATCGATTCTGCCAAGCCGAGTTCCATCCCAATAGCGGTATTACCCTTCCCACTCTCTTTCTTCCGAATGACTTACATCTTCATGGCATGGGTGATGCACTTCTTTCTTCTCGAGGACAGGGCAGACATCCTGGCTTACAAAAAGTGTCCTCAGAGTAAATGAGAATGTTGCTGGAACAGCTAGTATACCCTCTGTGCACGTGTGATTCCTCTGCTGGGCCTCTCTCACCATCCTCCAAGCGGCGCATTTGGTCATCATGTGACGAGTGTGCATCATCGATGTCACAAGGTGGGCGGAGCGTAGGCAACCATTTTTGCTTCTTGGGGTGGCAGTGTCGCATACTCGGGGTAACCCCGAGGTGAAAATGTCTCTTCATGAGGCACTTGTGAATAACCTTTTGCCACAAACTGTGCCTTGTGTTTTGCTTCACCATTTGAGCCAATCGTCACTGCATACACCCATTTTCCACTCACCACAGCTCTACCTTCTGATACAGTGGTAAGCTCAAATGTTTCATTGTCTCTCGGTGCACAGAAGTCTTCATTCATGGCATTCTGCTGTTCGCAATGTTCTGATGAAGAGATGGCCTCATAATACGATATAGGAATATCAGTAACCTTGTAACAGTAATCAACTGTATATTTTGCAGTATCATCAGTAACATAATCTCCAAGGTATTTCGGCCTTTTATGTTGTCTCTCAGGATAACTCCTTTCTCCACATTCTACAACTGGTACTTGTTCCTGTTTCTGTACAGTTTTATCACCAACGACTTCAGTTTCATCTTTTCCTGGTTTCTTAGGTGGGATATCATTCACACAATTACCTTCCTCTGGTTTCTAGTCAGACGCCTTAACCTCTCGGCCATCACTCCGTAGTCACCCGTATTCACCCTGCCCTTGGGTGGGAAAGGAGGTCCGGATGATGATGATGATGATGATGACTTTCCTCTGGCTCTCTTGGCGGTACATAACCATACATATCTGACTCATCATTTCTTTCTTCAAACTTGTCTGTGAATTTGACACATCTCACTGTTTTCACAGTATTGTTTCCTGGAAAGTATACGAGATATGTTGTACTACATTTGTCATAACCTACAAACAGACCTATCTCACAACGAGCATCAAGTTTGGTTTTATTTTGTATGTAGGCGTAACACAATGTGCCAAATACATGCATGTTACACAAATCAGGTTTCTGTCCTGTCAAACATTCCATGGGACCTTTCTCATTTCTGAGGTTGTAACACCAATTTTGTATGAAAGCTGATGCATTTCTGCGTAAGTCCACAGCTGTTTTGGTAACTTTGCTTCTAACAGTAAACGTGTAGCCATCCCAAATTGAGTTCTCCATGCCCTCTCTGCAGCTCTATTTTGGTGTGGCAAGTATAGTGCTGACATGTCATGCTTGATTTTATTCTTTAACATGAGAGACTTGAAGTCCTCACAAGTGAATTCCATACCATTGTCAGTCCTCATACTTTTGGTATCACCGTAAGGAACAGTGTCAGCGAGAAACTTCTTAATTGCACGTACAGCATCACTCTTCTGTTTGAGAAAATGAACCAAAGTTGCAACCAGAATAGTCATCAACAAAGCAAATTGCATATCTAAAACCTTCTCTAGCAACAGGGTTTATAGGGCCTGCCAAATCACAGTGTACCAGTTCAAGAGGGCTAGCAGCACGCCTGTTGGGATCTGTGTTCCTGTACTGTGACATTTTGCTTTGAACACATGTTTCACACACAACAGTTTGATTTTTCTTTGTTATTTTCATACCATACACAACATTTTCTAGTTTGGGTACATCTTTTACATTACAATGACCAAGAATTTTATGCCTCCTCTCTACTGTGCGAGTCCTCAACTTACTAGAGACTGTATTGCTCACATAATACAGTCTGCCATATTTCTCTGTATAAAATTTTATTCCATCTGGGACGTTCAATTCAGCACAGTGGTGTGTGAAATTTACAAAGGCCCTCTTTTCAGTTGCAGCTTACCCAGGGAATATATCCTGCTTACATGAAGGCACATACAGAGCATTTTATAACAACACATCAAAAGAAGCACCATTAACCCCTTAACTGCGGGGCATCACTTTTGTGATGCTTGGGAGCAAGGGATCATACTGTGGGGTGTCACTTTTGTGATTCTGTGTTATTTTGAATTCGCCCGGGCTTTCAAGTGGTGGCTTGTATCATCTACCATTACTGCCAGTGTCCAACACTAGTCAGCACTCCTAATCTCATCTGTACTCCCATCCATTGTTGACAGTTTAGCCATTTCTCCCCGTTCTCGACTCCCCTCCCTACCTCCCCTCCATTACCCTCTCTTCTCGCCTGCCCGGCCGTGCTACGCTAAGTAAATCTTCCCTGGAATTTTCCACTGATTTCATCCATTGAAATAAGCCCTATGCCCTATTCTTATACCAGATAATATATACAAGAAAGAAATAAGGTAAGTGATAGTGCCATACACCTGGAATTGTCTAATTATCACCTGACAACACCTCACATGCACTCGTTCGCTAATTTTCGCTGTTTATTTCCCCTTGAAATATGCCGTATAATCTATTCTCATAATAAAAATATATATAAGAAAGGAAGGGAGAAGCCTGAGTGATATTTACATTCACCTGGAACTACCTAATTTATTATTTATTGTCTAGATTTCCTGCCAATCATTTCATAGCGTATATATTAGCAGCTGTCACCACGCTGACATTGGCAGCATTGCCTAGGCAGGCCACCACACTGTATTCAGTTTACTGTCATCTTTCAAAGTGAAAGCACGCCAGATTCGCGCCTGCCATATTCCGTCACTTTTTAGCCCCATGCAAAGGGCCCTGTGACCTCTACCCCCTACTAAACCTCATGTGGAAAGAGGTAAAGGGCTGAGTGACTGCTCTGGAACGGGAACTGGTTAATTTGTCAATGAAAATGATAGACTGACTACGATCTATCTGGTGAGTAAAACAGTGCAAGTGGAAATGTAAATACTGTAATGTGTAAACAGCAAGTGAAAGCAATGAATGTAAGTATAAGTGAACAGTGGAAAATAGTTTTATAAGTTACTGCAAATGACTGCATAACACAGTGTAAATAATATAGAAATGTAAATAATGTAAATAAAATCTATCTATCTATCTATCTATTGCCAGACGCCTCAATCCCGTTTGGGGTGGCCACAAACAAATCGCCTCCACGTCACCCTGTCCCCCGCCATTTCACTGCCCTGCTCCCAACTTACACACCCCTCTCTCATATACCTCTCCACCCCATCCCTCCATCTCATCCTCGGCCTCCCCCTCCCTCTTCCCCCTCCACCTCACTCACATACACTCTTCGTCAGTCTTTCACCCTCCATCCTCTCCACATGTCCAAACCACCTCAGTGTGTTCCTCATAAAATAGAGAATGTAAATAGAAATGTAAATGAGTAGTAATATAAGAATACGAGTGTATATACTAGAAGTAATGAAAGTGAAAGTTTCACTCTAGCATGTATGAATACTATGAGTTATGAAAGTGAAAATGAAAGTGACAGATTTGCTCTCAACGCTAGTTTACAGGATGAGAAAGTGAATGCTACGTACTTTACTGAAGGAGAAATTGAATGCCTACAGTGACAATAAACTACTATTACTGAAGGAAGCTTATGGATAAAGACTGTAGATATATATCAGTGTTATATAGTAATAGAAATATAAACTGTGAGTGTTTTTATGAATAATAAAGGACAGAACACCGGCGGTGAACGATCACAAGTGGGAAGGTCATACGCGCTCGTAATTTTCATTGCTTTCACAGTGTTTTATTTTTTGGAGTATGGATTCCAAACTATTTGAGAATCATAGAATAGTGTTTCTAGTGATAATATCAGGCTGTGGTAATCTTATTACGGGTTGTCGGGAAGTGTAAAGTGGAGACTTCATTACCCAACTTCAGAGGTCTCCACAAGTCCTACGGTACTCGACGAAGGCTCAACAAACATCCCAGGAGAAAGCTGAAGGTATGTGCTATATGCATATTTAATTATAATATTCTAAGCCTAATAACTGATTTTTGGCAAATATTTTTAGAGAGTCTGTCGGAGCGCGAATATGCCCGCGAGGCATGCAAGTCAGGCAAAAACAACCCCGTGGTTTAGGGGTTAACTATGTAACAGTACTTTTGCATCTCTTCTGCCCAATATGATACAATTTGTTATGCTGCCATCTGCAGGTTCAGTGAAATGATTCTCAGAGCTAAATGTTTCATCAGACTTTACAAACCCTGACTTATCATGCACAATATGTTATGTGGCAGCACAATCAAGTAACAAAGTACAGTAAAAGTCCTTCAGTGTGACCACCAGTAATCCGAATATCCCAATACTGTACTCCGAATGTTTTGGGGCGATGCTGAAATCCCGCTAATGATAGGGAGTAACAGCAAGTGGGGAGGATGGTCATTTTCAGTTTATACCTGTGCCCAGTCTGACGCTTATCTGATATTTCCACTCGATTTGCGGACCAGTAAATGACTACAACAAAGTAGCAATGGCCCCACACCTACTGGTCGAGGTGGAAAGAAAACTGATATACAAAAACATTTGACACAATAAGTGATAAACTCAAGGTCTGACCCCCCTCCAGCCAGCAGAACGCTCTCATTTCTCCCCCCCTCCCTGCTCTCCCACCCTCCTATTCTGCCACTCTTGAGTTTTTTCTTTTCCGATAATTTTTTCACCCCGAAATACTGTATTTGGACTAGCGGATTTGTTTTTATACTGCTAGAAAGCTGAGGCTTTGTAGAATAAGATGAAAGAAAAACAAAAATAATATTGCATAAAGTAAAACAGTTGTGATGAGTATAAATGGAAAGAGCACATAAAAATGTTTATCCCATTTTTTTATTAAGCATTTTTTGGTCACATTTTCTAATTTTTCCATGAATGAAAATATTATCACCGAGCTGGAAAGTGTTAATGATCATGCACATATTTCTAATGTTTCCAGAGGCCCCTCCCAATAGTCCCAAAAAACCAATATGGTAATTTGAATGACCCTCAGTCCCCTGCCATTTGGATTACAGGACATTAACTGTATGTTGCTTGAGCTCTTGACAACTATTTGCTTGATCAGCACCCACTTTAAAGGCAAAAGAATGTCCTTGAGCACCATTACTAACACCACTAGATGTGGCTGATTTCACGGAGTCCTTCTTGGCATTCTTCTGTGTAGTGTGTCCGAGACTTGCTGCATTTACACCATTTCTTCTTCTTGTCCCCACCCCTGCATTTGAATGACTTATGTCGTGGCTTTCCACAAGAGTAACATGTCACCATAACTTCGTTGCTCGAGGTGTTGCACTTGTATCTCTGCTTGAGGTTCATAACATTGTCTTCTCTCTCTCTCTCTTTTATATATATATATATATACAGTAATCCCGCATATTTCGCGGTAGTTACGTTCTTGTAACCCCCGCGAAAAGTCAATTCCGCGAATACTCTATTAACAATTGAATCTTACACTTGTGTCCACCATGCTGCCCATCACACAGTCCATGTCCATACTGATTGCGAGACAATTCGCCGTCAGACAATTCCCCGTCAAAACATAGACGATTCCCCTTCAGAACAATTCGCACCCTGGACGATTCCCCGCCATTCTATAAATATACTAATCAATACTTTTATCAATATACTTATTAATTAATCAATAGTTTAATAACTAAATTTCAAGGGGATCCAGCAAAGTTTATGTTCAGTAGCGTAGGTTCTGGATATTATTTATTAGTTGCTCCTTTAGTCAATAATTAACTTGTTTCTTCCTTGCTGTAGTTGCCTTTGAATTATATTCTAGCATCACCCATAGCTATCTTCATTAATGAAGGCGAATTGTTTTGTGTTTGTTGTGACTGCGATTTGTCCCGAAACCTCCATACTCATCCCGAAATACCTTCTTACAAGATTGAAAGCACATACTCCATTATGAAGGAAAAACGTAAACACCGTACTGTAATACACAGTTATCTACACATTTATTCACAAAACAGTACAAAATAAAAAGATGCATCAACTGGTGATAGCACACACTCGCACGATCGTTTCTTAGCTTGTCGAATAACACAATTTTCTCTGCTAAGGTCATAACTTTTCTTGATCGTTTTGTCACTTTGGAGTTCTTTCTTATTGTATTATTAGCCTTTGGTGAGGCTGGCTTACGTCCTGGGGCCATGTGGAAAGCAAGTGGAAGGCAAGAGGCTCATATCATAGTGCAGTTACAAGAACAACATACACGTGAGGCAGTCAGGCGTGGACTGAGGATTATGCGGGGCAGAGAGCAGTGTTGCCATACCCAAACAACGAAATTATGCTAGGGCAATGAAAAAATTATGCTAGATTGAGCAAATTTGTTCCAAGTATAAAATGAATTATGCTAACTTGAAGCTAAATGATAAAGTTCTGTACATATTCGTGCTACATATTAATTATGTATTGTTTACTATGAAAATATTAAAATGAACCTACATACAGTAAGAGGATAAATATCGGTTTTCTGCCCATACTGCTTTTTCCCACGAAACTTACGTTTTTCTGATGGATTTTGATGTGATTCATTCGATTTTGAGCATCATTTCCGTCGGAAATAACCAGATTTTGAGATTGACCCCCCCATCCCCCTGCAATAATGGGGGAGTTTTGGGGAATCGGCGGTTATAGAGAGTGGGGGAAACACAGAAAATGGTCATTTCCGACTGAAATGAAGCTGAAACTCGAATGAATCATACCAAAATCCATCGGAAAAACCTAGGTTTCATGGGTAAAATACAAAGCTCAAACTTATCCTAACCTAACCTAACCGAACCTAACCTAACCTAAAACCTAACCTAACCTAACCTAACCTAACCTAATCCAACCCAAGCCCAAACTGAAAGTAACCAACTATTCAAACATCATCTTACCTTATCTCTCTCTCTCTCTCTCTCTCTCTCCCTCTCTCTCTCATTTGTAGCTTTTATAAAATTATTCCAAAAATATTCCATTCCATTCTAAATTATGCTAGAATGATGCTAAAACTTCTAATATGCTAAAAAATATTCCAGACTCGAAAATTTGATCAAAATTATGCTAAAAGAATAAAATTATGCTACATATGGTAACACTGGCAGAGGGGCCGTGGGAAAGGGACAGAGGGTGGCGTGAGTTTACCGCGCTACAATTGGAAGCTGCGGGAATTTCAAATTTTTTGTTTTCTCTATATTCAAGGATATTTTAGTTGAACTTATTAATGCTAAGAAAATCCGCGAGAGGGCAAAACCGTAGACAAAAAATCCGCAAAAAATGCGGGATTACTGTATATATATATATATATGTGTGTGTGTGTGTCCGACTCTGGGCATAGGCTTCACAGCCTGCTATCAAGGCCCAGCAGTCCTCCTACATACCATACACCTCTACATGTCACCACTTCGGCGCTAACACCCACCGTCCATATTGAATACATGCTAGGGCTGTCTCTACAGGACTGGTGTATTGGTATTAGTGGGGGTATTTTTACGACATGTCGGCGGGTCTTCTGGTAGATCAGTAAAGCCTGATTAAATGAAATTCAAATCCTTAAACTGTTCCCTGCCCCAGCCGGGATTCAAACCTGGGTCCGTTAGGACTGCAGGCCACCTCTCTACCGATTGAGCCATCTCTGGCGCGCGATGTCCGATATCTCTGGGTTTCCTCAAAGCTTCTAAGTGCCACCTTGAATTCTGAGAAGGCCATTTGTTCTCCTTCTGTGTGATTATGGCCGAGAATGTCTTGAACTCGGAGGGTAGGCTGTTTAACACCATAGCGATCAGTAAACTGTCACTGATTGTTTCACCTGCGGTCGTCAGGAAGTTTCCTGCTGTTTGTGCATGAATCATGTAGTCAGTTGTAAAATATCAGCCAGGCGAAGTGACTTAAGTTCAGCATATGAGGTGATAATTCTAGGCTTACTTTTACCGAGGTACTGTAATACTCTCTGAGGATCTGTAGAGCTTTTCTTCCATCATCCTAGGCATCATGTATTACAAGGGATAAACTTCTGACGTCTAGGCATTGTACAAGTTTGGCAAAAACATTGCTGTTCTTTCTCATATCTGGAGGTCTTGTCTCTCCTTGGGGCACCATTACATCATGCAATTTTTGAAGTCTTGTGTAGCCTAAAAATTTCACCTACAGTTCATATTTTGATTCATCTCCATCAATCAAAGGTACTGTCTGGGCCCATAACCTGTTAAGTTATGACTCATGTCTGGATGGAGGATACTTAGAATCCTTTGGTGTTGCTTCTACAAAGTTTTATTTCCCACTAACCAAAGTGGTGGTGCAAGTACAAGAAGACAAAAGAACTTAAATAAGTGCTGAAACATAAAGTATTAATACATGCCCAAGGTGGCTGTGCCATCTAGTGCTTATAACACTTAAATTGAGTTTATACTTCAGTAAAAAGTAAGCCAACTTCAAACTGTAAACAAATTAATTATTTGGTAAAATGAGGAATGTTGTGTAGAAGCTGAGAAATAGAAAGGCATCTGGTGTAGATGAATTGTATGTAGATATGATTAACAATTAAAAAGAGAGCACTGAAGTGTTAGCTGGAAAAAAGAAAGATTGGATGACTCCTATTGTACCAGTAGAGTAGAAGACTGTAATTATGTTTGGTACAGAAACAGAAACAATCAAAATAAGTGGATAAAATATAACATTATACGACTAAAGAGGATTATACGAATAATATGTGGAAAAATAATGCTAGAGAAGGTAAGGATTGAACCAGAATATCTGGTGAGTTACGAACAGGGTGGCTTTAGTAGTGGTAGGAGTTGTGAGGAATAACTATCTGAAATGAAATAAACAGAGGATAAAGATTGTGAAAAAGACTGTAAGGTATTTATGGCATTGATGGATCATGTGAATGCTGCTAAGAGTTTTGATGATAGTTATGAAACCTGTGTCAGGTAGATGGACATTATTTAAGAGGTTCGAGGTCAGTGTTGGAGTGGTATAAGAAGTGAGGTCAACATGGTTATTTAACCCTTTAACCTCGGGTGTCATTCCAGAATGACATTGCAAAAACTGGACCAAACCGCGGGTGTCATTCTCGAATGTTTGTGAATATTTTGAATACCCCGCGTTTTTTCCGTGCGCCAATTGTTTCAAGGGAGAGTAGCTATTAAGTTCTTTCACTCCAGCCGACCCCCACCTCCCTCCTACCCCCCCCCGGGGCCCCACCCCCCACCCCCTGGGCCCCCCACCCCACCCCGGACCAAACACGCATCAGTATCTGTCCAGCTGTGTGAGTGAGAACACTGCTGATGTGGCAGTGAAGTGCAGGCAATTACAGTGCCTTTTACCTGCCTCAGTGAACACAGAGTGGGTGTTTATCGTATGTGCAGTGTTCATATATGTTTATAGTATTATTATCAGAATGAGGTTGGCATTTGGTAATGGTGTGTGAGCGAAAAATGGTGATTACAACACCGCTGATGTGGCAGTGAAGTGCGGGTAATTACAGTGCCTTTTACCTGTCTCAGTGAACACAGAGTGGGTGTTTATCGTATGTGCAGTGTTCATATATGTTTATAATATTATTATCAGAATGAGGTTGGCATTTGGTAATGGTGTGTGAGTGAAAAATAGTGATTACAACACCGCTGATGTGGCAGTGAAGTGCGGGCAATTACAGTGCCTTTTACCTGTCTCAGTGAACACAGAGTGGGTGTTTATCGTATGTGCAGTGTTCATATATGTTTATAGTATTATTATCAGAATGAGGTTGGCATTTGGTAATGGTGTATGAGCGAAGGTAATGGTGTGTGAGCGAAAAATAGTGATTTTAGATCGCTCACTTCTAATGGCACTGCCCATCCAGTGATAGTCAACGAAATCATGAAACCTACATCATTGCAAAGCCGAAGGTTAGTACTTTCTAATGGTACCTTATTTTTCGCTCTAGATTTATTCTGTGCAGAGTTATAAAGGTTTAAAGTTTGTTTACATTTTGGTCAAAACCCCCACGGGAGAGGCCAGTCGGGGCAAAACAATGCCCGCGGTTAAAGGGTTAATGTACTGGTGTGTGTGTGTGTGTGTGTGTGTGTGTGTGTGTTTACCTATTTGTAGTATACAGGAATTGAGCAATGCTAGTGTTGTCCTGTCTCCATATCCACATTTATCTAGTCTACCTTTACACACATGAATGTTTTTCTCCTGCACCACCTTTTCGTCTAAGTCATTCCAAATATTTATGTATTTACCTGATATACCTAATTGTGATATACGTGAAATGTGCTATGCTCGTGGGTTCCCGTCGCTGTTTCTCAGTAAGTCAAATTTAGCTTTAAACTCATTTGAGTTTTTGGACTGGATGATCTTTTTGTTGAGGCTATTCCATAAGTCTATACTTCTGTAAGGAAAGCTATATTTATTGATATCCTTCAAGCAGCTTGACTTTTTCAATTTCATTCAGTGTCCTCTTGTTGCTCTCTTATCCCATACAAACAGATCTTCTCGGTCAATTTTAGGTACTCCCACCATGATCCTGAACACTGCAATCATGTCTCCCCTCTTTCTCTTTTCCTCTGAGGTAGGCAAATCCAGCATTTCCAGCCTCTCTCTTTATGACAGATCTGCCAGACTGGGGACCATCTTGGTTGCTCTTCTTTGTATTCTTTCAATCTTGTTTATATCTTTCTTTTTGTGTGGGGACCACACTACTGCTGCATATTCTAACCTGGGGCGGATCATGCCCACTATCAATTTTTTCATCATCTCCTCATCCATACAATGAAATGCTACTCTTATGTTAGTCAAGAGTTTCTACATCTCTCTAACTATCTTGTTAATGTGTTTTTCGGGTAACAAACTATCTTGGACTAGCACTCCCAGAGCTTTCTCTTCTCGCATTTTTGTTATTAATTCATTACCCAACAAATAATTCAGTGATGGCCTCCTAGTACTTTTACCCATTTCCAATATTTTACGTTTCTTTACAGTAAATTTCATTTCCCACATCCAGCTCCGATCATGTATCCTATCGAGATCCTCCTGCAGCATTTTACAATCCTCCTCAACCTCTACCTTCTTCAAGATCTTTACATCATAAGCAAACAGACTTCCATAACTGTTCACTCCATCTACCATATCAGTTACGTAACTCAGGAACATTAATGGCGCCAACACTGAGCCTTGAGGGACTCCACTTGTTACTTCCCTCCATCCAGACATCCTATCCTTTATTACTGTCCTCATTTGTCTGTCTCTTAAAAAGTCTCTCATCCATTCCAGGAGTTTCCCCTCCAGTCCTCCTATATATTCTAGTTTCCACATTAGTCTCTTATGAAGTACCTTGTCAAAGGCCTTCTCTAAGTCTAAGTATAAACAATCCACCCAACCATCCCTCTCCTGTACCACGTCAATCGCTCTTGAGTTAAAGCTCAACAAGTTAGAAACACATGACCTTCCACTTCTGAATCCAAACTGACATTCAGCCAAAATATTCATCTCTTCTAGATATTTTATCCATCTGTCTTTCAGGATTCTCTCGCACAATTTTGCGACCATGCTGGTTAGAGACACTGGTCTATAATTCAGGGGTTCTTCCCTGTTTCCTCCCTTATAAATTGGTACCACATTTGCCCTCTTCCATTCTTGTGGCACTTTCCCCTCTTCCAGAGAACACATGATTAAACTGTGAATTTTATCCGCCAGTTGTTCTCTGCATTCCTTCAGTACCCAATTAGAAATTCCATCAGGTCTTGGGGCTTTCTTAACATCTTGAGTTTCCAGTAATTTATACACTTCCTGTACCTCCACTTTTATATCTTTTATCACCAGTACATTTCTAGTCACTCCCTCCCCTTCCACAAACTCTTTTTCATTAGTGAAAACCGATTGGAAACATTTGTTCATTATTTCAGCTTGCATTGCTGCATCTTTATAGACCTCTCCTTTTACTTTCAGTTTGGTAATTCCTTCCTTTTGTTTCAGTTTGCCATTAACAAATCTGTAAAACAGTTTGGGTTCATCCTTGCATTTGTCTGTTGTACCCTTTTCAGAATTCATTTCCTCTTCCCTACGTATTCTTGTGTATTCATTTCTTGTTCTTTTATATTCTTCCTTTGTTCTGTTGTTACCTCTCTTTCTCCAGTTGTTCCACGCCTTATCTCTCTCTTTTTTTGCTATCATACACCTTTTATTAAACCACTCCTTTTTCCTGTTTTCTTTCCTCCTTACTCTTGGTACAAATTTTTCCACTCCCAAATTATAGAGGTCTAGAAAGATATCCCACTTCCTCTGTATCTCTCTTGTTTCTCTGAATTTTCTCCAATCCACATTTTCAAGAAATATTCTCAATCCTTTAAAATTTCCTTTCCCAGAATTGTATCTTCCCTGCCTATGAAACTTGTCTCTTGGCTCGACGTTCCCTATTATCATCTGGAACTCAGTGACCACATGATCACTTTCCCTATAGGACAGAAATATTTCAATGATTCTATTACATTGGGTTCTTTGGTAAACAGTAAATCTAACCTTGCTGGTGTGTCCTCACCTCGGAACCGTGTCTCTTCTTTGACCCATTGTGTCATCACATTATTCATTATTGGGTCTGGTTAGTACTTGGATGGGTGACCGCCTGGGAACACCAAATGCTGTTGGCATCCCTACGTGTCAAGTGGGGTTGGTGGAGGATTAGTGCCCCTCCCTGTAAAACAATTAACTCTAAGCCCTTGGCCACCCCGTTTGGGATACACGGCGTCTGGCAATGAATGAATGAATGAATATTTAATAATATAGTGCCCCACGGGAACATACACTACCACCATATCTCTCTTGCCATTCTCTCCTGTTTCTAGTTTCATATATATCACTTCAGCCCTGCCTTCTCCCATTTCCACGGTATCTACATTTATGTTGTTCTTCACAGCTATCATCACTCCTCCTGCCATTTTTTCTTTTCTGCCTCTTCCCCATAGTTTGTATTTACCATCTCCGAAATGAACATCAATATCTTCTCTTAATTTGGTCTCTACAAAGCACATGACATCAGGTTCATGTTCCCTCAAGAAATCGTTGATTTCAAGCCTTGCCGATGTTAAACCATCAACATTAGTATATACCACCTTCAAATTATTTTTGATGTTTTTTACACCCTCTTCTCTCCTTCTCTCAGTTGGTACCTCTTCCTCAATTTCTGATCTTTCATAGCCATCCCCCTTAGTTTCCTTCACTTCTATTTCCGTACATACCACTTCCTTACTTTCATATCCATCACTCTCCAAAAAAAAGTACAGTAATCCCTCTAATATCCGAACGCCCAATATCCGAACATCCCCACTAACCGGACATAATCCTCCTGGGATCCAATATTCCCAAAATGGGCCAAAAACTGCAAAAAATTCGAAAAAAATCTGACTTTTTTCCCTCCCATAATTTGAAATTCCCGCCTGGCGCCAAACAGCTGTTACACCATGGTCCCTTCACCCCTTCCTTCCTCCCCCTCCCCCCTCCCCTGTCAGGTTGCCATTTGGTATTTTTCATTACCAAGTGTGGGCCAATTTGGTAATGAAAAATTCGTTTGGTAATGCATTAGAATAATGCATTACCAAATGGATTTTTCACATGTATGAGGATACACAGGATGGAGATGGTGGATTGTTTGCTCTCTCTGATTAATCTGCTACCCTACATAGTGTGAAAATAATCAACATGGTGTTAGTTATAAGGAGAGTGATTACATGTATTTCCACTTGTATATATAATTAGTGAAGAATATATGCTAGCTTTACGAATTTGGTAATGAAAAGTTATATTTGACAATGAAAGTTGAGGAGATTGGTAATGTGGCTGTTGCGATCTGGCAACTCTGTTACCCCACCAACATCAACAGTCACAGCTTAACTCCGATGGAGAGCAGATACTCATAACAGTGCAAGCCACAGGTGCTTGTTTTTTGTGAATAAACAGTGAATAAACTGCAATACCTTGCCACTAGAACACACAGGAATTTACAGTGTTGTGCAGTGTTAAGAAATTAGAATTTAGAGTGCAGAGGATTAACTGTGGACTGCAAACTGGCGGTTCAAACCAGTCCAAGACCAAGGGACTTGTAAGTACCCAGAATGTTTAATATTGTATAAACTCACCTCTAAAACCTCATTTTATGGTTCTTTTGCATTTATTTCAGTCTTTTATGTCCCTTATTGGTGTGATTTGGGTCTTAAATAGGTGCTATGCATGTCCAGAGGGAGTTGTATAGGTGTTTTTCAGAGTTAGGGTCCGTAAGTACTAGTCCATAAGCTGGGGCCCAATATCCGGACAGGACCACTATCCGGACCTGCCTATGGCTCTATTGATCCGGATATTGGAGGGGTTACTGTATTACATTCTTCCTCTGTTCTTTCATCATTTTTTTTCCTTTACTTGTTCCTTCAATGATTGTAAAACTTCTCTTTCTGCTTCATTCAAATATTTTCTTATTATAATATTTTCCATCCCTGCCTCTTTGCTTAGTTTCCAGGTCGCTTTAAGTATGTCATTTACAACACTTTCAGATGACAACATGACTCTCATTGGTCTTGTTTCCCCTTTCTTATAAGGCCCCATCCTCCGTACTTCCTCAGTTTCTTTTACCCACTTGTCTCCTTCGGGATCAATCTTGCATAATATTCTTCTCACCAGGTTCGTGTCTTTCTCGAGTCTCACTGATCTGACCTTTTCTTCCTCCTCCCTGTTTCCAAATATTACCACACATCTGTTCCTTTCAACAGTTTCTCTCTCTATTTTCTCATTTTTCTTCAGTATTTTCACTATATTTTCATCCATTTCTTTTCTTGTTTATTTCACTTTCTTCCTGAATGATTTCTCTTAAGCTGACCACTTCTTTCTGTTCTTCTTCTACGTGTGCCCACTTTGCCTTATGCTCTTCTAATACACTACTCACCTTCTCCATTTTATTAGTATTGTCTTCTAGTTTTCTCCTCAATTCGATATTTTCACGTCTCAAATTCCTGATCTCCTCATTCGCCATCTCATTGGACTGGATCAGACTCTGTATAGTAATCTCAGTATTTTCAGACATGTCTTTTAACACTAGATTCTCCACTTTTTTCTCAAGTTCACTAATCCTCATAATCAGTGTTTTAACCAGATCCATGACATTAGTATTTCTATCAAATCCTGGAAATTCGAGTCCCTCAGTGTTTACATTATCGGCCATGTTTGAGATTGGTTACAGTACCAAAACAGCTGTTACTGAAAATACTACAAACATTCATGTATACTCTTGCCAATAAATCTTTACATTTTTGTTAGTCTATATTAACATACAGTATTTTAAACTTAAAACAAGACCAAAGGAGACAGGACAAACATAATTCCTGGAAACTACTTAAGGTTTGCAGCGGTGGATGGGAGCAGTCAAGTTACGTCTGTTCGCTGTGGCTGTTCGCTCGTGTGTGTGTGTGTGTGTGTGTGTGTGTGTGTGTGGAGAGAGAGAGAAGGGGGGGATTGAGAAATAAAACAAGTCATGGAGAAAGAGAGAGAGAGAGAGAGAGAGTAGTGAATGGTAGTTGATGCAACTGAAATCTAATGTATGCAGGTGAGTGTTGCTTGCTGATAATAAACACAAGATTTCCTGACTGTTGCAGTTGTTTAAGGTCTGTGAGTGCCATGCTTTGAAAACTGATAAGAGAGAAGCCATGTCTTAATGGAGAAGCTGATTCCCAGTGTGATATGATGAATGGAGAGAGACCTGAATTGGAAAGGGAGTGTACTTATTCCTTGGTGCAGTAATAAAAACAAGAGCTAATTACAAAGAAAGGGGCAAGTAGAGGCATGAATGAGAGCTATGGAAATGGGGTTATTGATGAACATATATGAAGTGCATTAGTTAGAGTGTACAAGATGTGATTAATGAGAGATGTGGAGGAAGGAGACAGTAGAGCTGATGAATGTGTGTGCAGATGATATGGTAGATTGAGAGAAGATACAAACAGGGTGGTGAAATGGGAATCTGTGTGTGAGCCAGAAGGTGGGAGGAGGTTTGGTAGGCCAAGAAAATGGTGGATTGATATGATTTATTAGTATGAGAGAAAGTGAGGTTTGTAGTCAAGTAATTGAATTGACGGGAATGAGTGAGTGAGCTGTCTGATTGAACTTTTGTGCTAGGTAATGCGAATCACTTCTTTTTTTTTTTAAATGTGCTGATCATCGTGCCTGCAGGGTAGAGCTTGAATGGTAAGTAAATGGGTGTGTGGCCATTTTACTGACGGTGCTATTAATTAGTTCTTCTATCTTATACAGCGAGTGCTCACATAAAGGGTGATCCTATAGCACAAAACTCACATAACATGGGAGGCAAAATTTGATGTCCAACTACAGTCGCAGTGCGAAAATGATAGACATTACACTGGTGGAGGAAGCTTCTCATCTTTTTTAACACCATACTACTGTACTTGGCGACGTTAGACAGCGCCGCCAGAGACCCCAGATTATGGTTCATACAGTCATAATGCAGCAAACTAAGGTCAGAACATGGCGAGAACAGACACAACACAGCCAGTGATAGTTATAGCGCGGGTTGCATCAGCATATGACATATTGCTATCTTGTGTCTGTGCTGGATGTCATTATGGTCCACTGAGCATTCCTGCCCCAGTTGAGCCTACCCTCTCCTAATGCTCTGGCTGCACACGTGCTCTGTGTGATCTTTGCTCTTTTTTTTTTTGGTCATGGAACCCCACGCCACCTCCCTCCAGCAAACTCACAACCTCTTCCATTCCAGGTGAGGATTCCTTTAGCATTTGTATATAATGAAGTCATTATTAGGTAGGTAAATGTCCTGAAAAAAATAAATAAAAAAAATAAAAATTGCCCCAAAAGGTGAACCTGGGGCTGGCTTAGGTACCATGAAACCCTTTAACATGTAAACATATGGCCTTATAATGCAGTATTCTCATAAATTGGGACCTTCCGGGTACAATATTCCCTCGTTATGTGAGCATTTGCTGTACTTGTCTTTTCTTGCTTTGTGGACCCCAACTCACCCATATGCCACTCTTAGAGGAAGGGAGGGGGGGAAGAGGTAAAAATGATGATGATGATGATGAAGTGCGAGACACATAATGGCAATGATATTGCTGGAAGGAAGCATGGTGGCCAGTAAGAAAAAATTTAAAGAACACACATGACTGGTCAAAACATGAAGAGCCAGGTGTGATTAGTTACTTGCTATGTTTGCACTGTGGCCAGAAGCCACAGATACATATTCCATTACTCAGTGTAGCAAGTACTTTTCAGTTTATTTTCAAATGTATTGGAGTAAAAGTACTGTATTTGAAAACCATTCTTAAGTAAAAGTAATAAAAGAAATATGTACTTTTGAAAAAGTCATTACTGCACACACACAAATTCTGTGCATACAGTACTCCAGTAAATATACTCCATTACATTACAACTCTAGTGAAATCCAAAAATTTTCCCAAATCCTCCTTTTGGCCCTCTCAAAAAATTTTAACCCGTCCTCCCCCCCACTAATCATACCTAATGTATATTATTGTGGTAAACATACAACCTCTAGGAACATCACTTTCCATAAAAAAGGGTTAATTAGAGTGAACAAAGTGGTAAATAAGTGGCGTTCACTTTCCATGGCAAGGGATGGAGTGATGCTTGGGTGTTGGGAAGGGGTGTACATTTTTTTTTTTTTTTTTTTTTTTTTTATGCGAGGAAGAAGGAACCAAAGGCATGAGCCTGCAGTAATAGTTCCCTCCAAGAGAAAAACAAAATACAATAGAGAGCCAAATTCAAGATCCGATCATTTTGAGATGCCTGGACACACTACGTTTGAAAGACTGGAGATCATAGGCAGAAGGAAATACAGACAGAGGGAGACAGTTCCAGAGCTGACCTGTTGCATAAATGAAAGACTGGGAGTAACGGTTAACTCTTGCATTAGAGAGTTGGACAGAAAAGGGATGAGAGTTTGCTGCTAGACGGGTGCTACGCGCCCGTCGTAGAGGTGGAGGAATGCAAGCAGACAGTTCAGAGGAGCAGTGACCATTAAAGTAGCGATAGAAAAGAGATAAAGATGCAACAGTGCGGCGAAGAGACAGAGGTTGAAGGGAGTCAGTAAGAGGAGGAGAGTTAATGAGACGAAAAGCCTTTGACTCCACCCTATTGAGAAGAGCTGTATGTGGGGAGCCTCCCCACACATGAGAGTTGTACTCCACACAGGGGCGGATAAAACCCCTGTATAGAGTCAACAATTGTGCAGGGGTAAAGAAAGAGCGGAGTCGGCTTAGCACACCCAATCTCTTGGAAGCAGATTTTACAAGAGATGTAATATGATCTTTCCAAGATAAGTCCCGAGTAAATGAAACCCCAAGCATGTTCAAGGATGATGCAGGATTAATCTGAATATTATTAAACATCAGTGGGTATACCTGTGGAAGATTTTGTCGGGTTGATAGGTGTAAGAACTGAGTCTTAGATGCATTAAAGACAACCATATTATTTTTACCCCAGTCAGAGATATGAGTCAAGTCAGACATTAGGTGTGCCATAGCCTCATCCCTTGTTTCTTGAAGTAACTGTTGAGATGGGCGTTGCGGGAACCGAATGGAAAGGTGAAGGGTGGAGTCATCAGCGTATGAGTGGATAGGGTTAGATGTACAGCTTAGAAGATCATTGATGAATAAAAGGAAGAGAGTTGGTGATAGGACAGAGCCCTGAGGAACACCACTGTTGATAGATCTAGGAGAAGAACGATGGCCGTCTACGACAGCAGCTATAGAACGACCAGAAAGGAAGCTAGCGATGAAGGCACAGATAGAAGGATAGAAACCGTAGGAGGGCAGTTTGGAAATTAAAGATTTATGCCAGACTCGATCGAAAGCCTTTGAGATGTCAAGTGCAATGGCAAAGCTTTCGCCAAAGTCCCGAAAGGAGGATGACCAGGAGTCTGAAAGGTAGGTGAGAAGATCGCCAGTGGAGCGTCCCTGACGGAACCCATACTGACGATCGGAAAGAAGGTTGTGATAGGAAAGATGCCTTAAAATTTTTCTATTAAGAATTGACTCGAAAACTTTTGAAATACAGGACGTTAAAGCAATTGGACGATAGTTGGAGGGTTGGGAGTGGTCACCCTTCTTTGGGACTGGCTGAATGAGAGCAAACTTCCAGCAAGAAGGAAAGGTACAAGTTGACAGACAAAGGCGAAATAGTTTGCCTAGGCAGGGTGTAAGCACAGAAGCACAGTTTTTGAGAACAACAGGAGGGACCCCATCAGGCCCATATGCCTTGTTAGTACTGAGGCCAGTAATGGCAGAAAATACATCAACTGAAGAAATTTTAATGTCAGCCATGAGGAAGTCAGAGGGGGAAGTGATGGAGGAACAGCACCGGGAATCGTCTAAGGTGGAATTGGAGGAGAAAGTCTGTGCGAAGAGATCTGCTTTATCAGTAGAAGAAATAGCTACAGAACCATCAGAGTAGAAAAGAGGAGGGAAGGATGATGAGGTAAAGTTGTTAGAAAGATTTTTGGCAAGGTGCCAGAAGGAGCGGGAAGAATTCGAGTTGGAGAGTTGAGAGCATTTAGTATGGATGAAATTATTTTTAGTAGAGCGAAGAACAGACTTAGCACGATTCCGGGCAGAAACGTAAAGATTATGTGATTCAGGGGTGGGTTGGCTCCGGTACCTTTTGTAGGCCTTCTCCTTGTTGCGGACAGCATTAGAACAAGCGTGATTAAACCAAGGCTTTCTTGCGTTAGTCAAAGGATATGAGAAAGGAATGTATGCTTCCATGCCCGAGAGAATAACCTCCGTAATGCGCAAGGCACACTCAGATGGCTCACGGCCATGGAAGCAATAATCATTCCAGGGAAAATCAAAGAAGTACTGCCTGAGGGCCTCCCAGTCCGCGGCTCCAAAATGCCAGAGACGACGTTTCCCTGGAGGGTCCGCAGGCCGTACTGGAGCGATAGGACAGGTTAAGGTAATAAGGTTGTGATCGGAGGAGCCCAACGGAGAGAAAAGATTAACAGAGTAAGCAGAAGGATTAGTTGTGAGGAAGAGGTCAAGTATGTTGGAGCTCTCTCCAAGGCGGTCAGGGATACGGGTAGGGTGCTGTACAAGCTGCTCTAGGTCATTAAGGATAGAAAAGATGTAGGCTTGTTCACCAGGTGGATCCGTGAAAGGAGAGGAGAGCCAAAGGTGGTGGTGAACGTTGAAATCTCCAAGAATGGAGATTTCAGAGAAAGGAGAAATGGACAGAATGTGTTCCATCGTAGAAGTAAGATAGTCGAAGAATTTTTGATAGTCAGTAGAATTAGGGGATAAGTAAACAGCACAGATATATTTAGTCAGAGAATGACAGGAAAGCCAAAGCCAGAGAGTGGAGGGGCTGATTTCTGGGATATTCCTGTGCAAACCAGAATCTTTCCCATGGAACAGGAATCAGGGTAGAGCTTACTGGTATCTCTCAGTGTAAATGGTGAAAAGCACATATGGAACCTGCACAGTTGGAGGGGGTCACTGAACACTGGTAAAGTCCATTTATGGCACATATATGGCTAACTGGGTAACCTTTAGGTGAAGTTTTCATTTAATTGACTCTGTACAGTATTAACCCCTGCTGGGCTGACTCTTTGTAAGGTAGTTTACTTCCCGAGTCATTGTTTTATAACCTTTGTAAATTGTACCTCGTATGAGACTTGGAGTTTGACCCGTGCAGATCTTTGTCGTGCCTTATGCAAGGTCTGCAGCTTGGTAAGGGTTAATGGTCTTGGATACTATCAGGGGTTAGCTTGGTGGTCACCTTCCAGGATGCTGTGGAGATGTTCCCAATGACCAGCCAACAGGACTCTGGGAAATGGCAGACCAAACATCTTCAGATGTGCACCGTGTGAGGCTGAATCTACAAATACCTTTTAGGATACAGTTTAAGGCTGGTCCTGTGACCACCCTATGTTTTGGTGAGGGAGGCTAGCCCTTTGGTCACTCTTCAAGACATAGTTTGGGGCTTCCTCTGATCTCACCCCCCCACCCCCACAAGTGATCTGCATTGATCTTTAGACCAATTTGTTGTCAGTTCCCAGTGCACATGTTTAAGGGTGCAAAGGCAGCCTGGCATATGGAAAATGAACTTGGTGAATTGTTTGGTTTGAATATTGGCCTTAAACAGGGATGCTTCATGTGTTCATGATGTTTAATAAATAAATAGATGGTGTTGTAAAAGAAATACTGTACTATACAAAGTAGGACAGTGGATGTTGGAGTATCCTTAGTGGGAGGAGTTAGCGTTAGACAGCAGCCTGCACTGATAATGTGTTCTGGTGATACTGTCTTGTTAAGTGAAGATATGTGGGAATTGGAAGGCACAGTGAATAAATTTGCAAGGGTGTGTAGGAAATCTATCTATCTGTCTGCTGCCAGACACTTTAATCCCATAAGGAGTGATCACTAACAAATCGCCTCCATGTCACCCTGTCCCCTGCCATTTCACTGCCCTGCTCCTAGCTCACATCCCCTACTCTCATATACCTCTTCACTCCATTCCTTCATCTCATCCTTGGCCTCCCCCTCCCTCTCCCCCTCTCCATCTCACTCACATACACTCTCCTTGTCAGTCTCTTGCTCTCCATCCTCTCCACATGACCAAACCACCTCAGTGTGTTTCTCCTAACACTTTCTAGCACATCCACATCCACATCACAATGCTCCTTCATTTCCTCATTTGTCAGTCTGTCTCTTCATGTACTCCACATGCTCCTCTCAAATAACTCATTTCCATTGCTCTCATTCTTGACTTGTGTCCCCTCAACAAAGTCCAATCTTCACTTTCATATGTTAGAGTTGGTATCACAATACTGCCATGCAGGAACTTTTTCACTTCCATGCTCACTTCCCTGTTTCTTAGCACTGCTTTCAGAGAACCAACAACCCTTCTTCCTTGATGTCCTACACTCCTCATGGGACAATGTAGGATTGGATGATGGATGGATGTACCGTTTCAAGCACTTCACCCTCTAATCTTCCATCCTTACTCATCACACTACCCAAGTACTTAAATGCACTCACATTTTCCATTTCCTCCTCATCCAGCCTCACTGTACATTCAGTGACTTCATATCTCTCAAAGACCATAACTTTACTCTTCTCTGTATTCACCATTAAATTCTGTTTCTTACACACTCTCCCAAACTCATTCACCAAACCTTGCAGCTCCCCTTCGTCTTCACTTAACAACACAGCATCATCTGCAAACAACAGTACAGGGAGTTTCCACACACTGCCCACTCTCATTAGGGCTGCTCCAACATCTACTGCCCTACCTTTTATCTCTTTTATAACCCCATCCATGTACAGATGGAAAAACCATGGAGACATTACACATCCCTGTTTCAATCCAACCTTCAAATAGAAAAATTAATTCAATTCACTGTGTAGGAAATGGAATTTAAAAACGAATGTAGTAAATGGCAAAATTTAAGATCTTCGAGGGGAATGAAGTCGCAAAGTGCATAGTAAGACTAAGTGGTTAGCAAATGGAGAATGTTGGTGCCTTGAAACATTTAATCACCAATGGTGTGATGAGCAGGGATTGAAGTTTAGAAGAAAGGATACAGCAGAGAAGGAAGGTTGCAGATATGCTGAAGGAAGTGATAAAGAATAGGAAAGTGAGCATGGAAGTAAGAAGTCATTGTATGACAGTATTGTGATGTCTGTTCTAATGTATGGATCTGAAGCATGGACTGTCTTGGAAGGACAAGAATCAGGAGTGAGAGGAGTAGAAATGAGTTATTTGAGAGAAACATGTGAAGTTATAGGGAGACATGGACAGTTGATGAAAAGGGCATATGTAGGTGTTTGAGTGGTGTCAAGTGTTCAAGCCTATGTACTCCACCCACCCCCACCCACCCATTACACATGCCAGGACACTTATGGTTTCGGCGTTAAAAATACCTTGCAATATGCTGACCTTTATTTTTTAAAAATAAAAAAAAGAAACATTACTTTTTTAAGTTATTATGTACTGTGATATAGTATTATGTGTAAGTTGTGTTTCAGGCGAGGGTGGGGAGAGTCGGTGTCTGGCCCAGCGCAGGTGTGGGGGAGAGGCTCAGGGGGAGCTACACTGGATCATCGATGTTCCAGCCATCCTCCCCAGAGGTATGTCTCTCATATTTCTCAGAATACCAGCACTACCATACAGTACTAATGTCACTATAATTTTCCTAATATTGCCTATACCTCATACCAATTAATCTGGCCAGGCATGTATGGCAATATTGTTCGTGCCGAGACTCTGATTGGCTGGAGGTGTTTGTTCGATTTCGTTGTTGCTTAAACTGATATTCTCATTATTATCAGATATGATACTGAGTTTGTCGACGATACAATCATCAAAAGCAATAAGAAATCCGTTATATACTTAACAACAATGAAATTTGCGTAGGAAGATAGAAATATGAGTCAACAAAGTATTATAACAGTCCAAATCAAGGTCAGCATTTGAACAGTTTCTTCAAATCTCCGACACTCGATAATATACCAGAAAATTAAGGAAACCTGCTTAATCTAAGCGTTGGTGTAACACACATTTAAATTTTAAGATCAGTCCGCGCCCTTAAATCGTGCCACAACTCTGAATAATTAAAAATTCTAATGAAAAGACGAGAAGTGCGGGGAGGGAGGTTTGAAAAAATTACGAAAATCAAAGTTGGCTAAAGGAAAACTATATCATTATATCTCCTCTATTATCACAGTACTGACTGATCTTAAAATTTAAATGTGTGTTACACCAACGCTTAGATTAAGCAGGTTTCCTTATTTTTCTGTTATATTATCGAGTGTCGGAGATTTAAAGAAACTGTTCGAATGCTGACCTTGACTTGGACTGTTATAATACGTTGTTAACTCATATTTCTATCTCCCTACGCAGATTTCGTTGTTGTTAAGTATATAACAGATTTCTTATTGTTTTTGACGATTGTATTGTCGACAAACTCAGTATCATATCTGCTAATAAAGAGAGTATCGTTTTAAGCAACAACGAAATCAAACAAACACTTCCAGCCAATCAGAATCTCGGCAGGAACAGTGTTGCCATACATGCCTGGCCAGATTAATTGGTACGAGGTATAGGTTTTAATGGTTAGTTACTGATATTTGTTATTCATATTGGGTGTTTTTGGTTGCAATATTTTATTACTGTATTGAATAAGTTTCCCATCAAGAACTTTAATATATTAACCTGTTGTTGGTAGAGATATGAATGTACATGGCCTCAGATCCATCTTGTACTAATGGAGGCATCAGATTACACCATGCAGTGTTGAGAATATTAGGTATTGCTTTTTTGATAGTGGATGAAATAGTGATATCTGAACTTCCTGCACACTAGGACATAAGGAAAAGATAATTGCAGCAGGTCTGGTGGCTAGACAACAAGAGAAAGATGAGGATAGCTCAGAAGCCTCATAAACAGTAACTCATTAAATGTTACCATTCATGCATCTCCTTACTAAATGTTAGGTATTCAAACACACACACACACACACACACACACACACACACACACACGAGCAGCCGGAGAGAGAGGTCGTCACAGGCATCGCTCCTAACCTTGAGTAGTTTCAGGAATTTTGTCTGTCCTGTCTCCTAGGGTCTTTCTATAAATTTAAAATAATGAAAGTTGGTAGACTACCAAAAATGTAAAGATTTGTTGGCAATAGTATACATGAATGTTTGTGGCTTATTCGGTAACAGCTGTTTAGGTACTTTACCGGTACGTTAAAGATGGCCGAAAATGTAAACAATGAGGGAATGGAATTTCAAGGATTTGATGCTAATACTAATGTCATGGACCTGGTGAAAACATTAATTATGAGGATTAGTGAACTCGAAAAAAGTAGAGAATCTAGTGATAAAGGATGTGTCAGGAAATACGGAAACCACCATACAGAGTCTAATCCAGTCCAACGAAACAGCCAATGAAGAGATTAAGAATTTGAAGAGGGAGAATGTTGAACTGAGGAGGAAACTTGAAGAGAGTACTAATAAAACGGAGAAGGTGAGTAATGTACTAGAAGAACACAAGGCAAAGTGGGCACACGTAGAAGAAGAACAGAAAGAAGTGGTCAGCTTAAGAGAGATCATCCAGGAAGAAAGGGAAATGAACAAGAAAGAAATGGAAGAAAATGTAGTGAAAATACTGAAGAAAAAAGAGAAAATAGTGAGAGAAACTGTAGAAAGGAACAGATGTGTGGTAGTATTTGGAAACAGGGAAGAGGAAGAAAAGGTTAGGTTCGCAAGACTCGAGAAAGACACGAACATGGTGAGAGGAATATTAGGCAAGATTGACCCCGAAGGAGACAAGTGGGTAAAAGAAATTGAGGAAGTAAGGAGGATAGGGCCTTATAAGAAAGGGGAAACAAGACCAATGAGAGTCAAGTTTACATCAGAAAGTGTAATAAATGAGATACTTAAAGTGACCTGGAAATTAAGCAAAGAGGCGGGGATGGAAAATATTATAATAAGAAAAGATCTGAATGAAGAAGAAAGAGAAGTTTTAAAATCATTAAAGGAAGAAGTAAAGGAAAAAATGATAAGAGGACAGAGGAAGAACGTAATACTTTTTTTTGGAGAGTATTGGATATGAAAGTAAGGAAATGGTATTTAAGGAAATAGAAGTGAAGGAAACTAGGGGGGATGGTTGTGAAAGATCAGAAGTTGAAGAAGTGATACGGACAGAGAGTAGGAGAGAAGAGGGTATTAATAATGTCAAAAATAATTTGAAGGTGATATATACTAATGTTGATGGTTTCATATCGACAAGGATCGAAATTAATGATTTCTTGAGAGAACATAAACCTGATGTCATGTGCCTTGTAGAGACCAAATTAAGAGAAGATATTGATGTTCATTTGGGAGATGGTAAATACAAACTGTGGAGAAAAGACAGGAAAGAAAAAAAGGGAGGAGGAGTGATGATAGCAGTGAAGAACAACATAAATGTAGATACTGTGGAAATGGGAGAAGGCAGGGCTGAAGTGATATATATGAAATTAGAAACTGGAGAGAATTTTAAGAGAGATATGGCGGTAGTGTATGTTCCCCCAAAGACGAGAGCATGGAAGGATGACGAATACCATGAGATGTTGTCAGATATGGCTAGCTACTTGCAAAAAATAATTGAGAAAAGCAATAATATAATTTTGGTGGGTGACTTTAATTGTAAAGAGGTGAACTGGGAGGAATGGTACTCAGGAGGCGGCGAGGATTCGTGGGGTACTATGTTATTAAATATAATAATGAATAATGTGATGACGCAGTGGGTCAAAGAAGAGACACGGTTTCGAGGTGAGGACACACCAACAAGGTTAGATTTACTGTTCACCAAAGAACCCGATGTAATAGAATCATTGGAATATCTCTGTCCTTTGGGAAAAAGTGATCACGTGGTCATTGAGTTCCAGATGTTAATAGGAAACGTCGAGCCAAGAGACGAGCTTCATAGACAGGGAAGATACAACTTTGGCAAAGCAAATTTTACAGGATTGAGAAACTTTTTTGAAAATGCGGATTGGAGAAAATTCAGAGAAACAAGAGAGATACAGAGGAAGTGGGATATCTTTCTAGACATCTATAATTTGGGAGTGGAAAAATTTGTACCAAGAGTAAGAGGGAAAGAAAACAGGAAAAAGGAGTGGTTTAATAGAAGGTGTATGATAGCCAAAAAAGAGAGAGATAAGGCGTGGAACAATTGGAGAAAGAGAGGTAACGACAGAACAAAGGAAGAATATAAACGAACAAGAAACGAATACACAAGAATACGTAGGGAAGAAGAAAGGAATTTTGAAAAAGGTATAATTGACAAATGCAAGGATGAACCCAAACTGTTTTATAGATTTGTTAATGGCAAACTGAAACAAAAGGAAGGAATCACCAAGCTGAAAGTAGATGGAGAGGTCTTTAAGGATGCGGCAATGCAAGCAGAAATAATGAACAAACGTTTCCAGTCAGTTTTCACTAAAGAAAAGGAGCTTGTGGAAGGGGAGGGAGTGATTAGAAATGTTCCGGTGATGAAAGATATAAAAGTGGAGGTGCAGGAAGTGTATAAATTACTGGAAACTCAAGATGTAAGGAAAGCCCCAGGACCTGATGGAATTTCTAATTGGGTACTGAAGGAATGCAGAGAACAACTGGCGGATAAAATTCACAGCTTAATTGTATGCTCACTGGAAGAGAGGAAAGTGCCAAAAGAATGGAAGAGGGCAAATGTGGTACCAATTTACAAGGGAGGAAACAGGGAAGAACCCCTGAATTATAGACCAGTGTCTCTAACCAGCATGGTCGCAAAATTGTGTGAGAGAATCCTGAAAGACAGATGGATAAAATATCTGGAAGAGATGAATATTTTGGCTGAATGTCAGTTTGGATTCAGAAGTGGAAGGTCATGTGTTTCAAACTTGTTGAGCTTTTACTCAAGAGCGATTGATGTGGTACAGGAGAGAGATGGTTGGGTGGATTGTGTGTACTTAGACTTAGAGAAGGCCTTTGACAAGGTACCTCATAAGAGACTAATGTGGAAACTAGAATATATAGGAGGACTAAAGGGGAAACTTCTGGAATGGATGAGAGACTTTTTGAGAGACAGACAAATGAGGACAGTAATAAAGGAAAAGATGTCTGGATGGAGGGAAGTAACAAGTGGAGTCCCTCAAGGCTCAGTGTTGGCGCCAGTAATGTTCCTGATTTACGTAAATGATATGGTAGATGAAGTGAACAGTTATGCGAGTCTGTTTGCTGATGATGTAAAGATCTTGAGGAAGATAGAGGTTGAGGAGGATTGTAAAATACTGCAGGAGGATTTGGATAGGATACACAATTGGAGCCGGACGTGGGAAATGAAATTTAATGTAAAGAAATGTAAAATATTGGAAATGGGTAAAAGTACCAGGAGACCATCACTGAATTATTTTTTGGGTAATGAATTAATCACAAAAAGGAGAGAAGAGAAAGATTTGGGAGTGCTGGTCCAAGATAGTTTGTCACCAGAAAAGCACATTAACAAGATAGTTGGAGAGACTTATAAGCTCTTGACTAACATAAGAGTAGCATTTCATTATATGGATGAGGAAATGATGAAAAAATTGATAGTGGCCATGATCCGCCCCAGGTTAGAATATGCAGCGGTAGTGTGGTCCCCACACAAAAAGAAAGATATAAACAAGATTGAGAGAATACAAAGAACAGCAACCAAGATGGTCCCCAGTCTGACAGACCTGTCATACAGAGAGAGGCTGGAAAAACTGGATTTGCCTTCGTTAGAGGAAAGGAGAAAGAGGGGAGACATGATTGCGGTGTTCAGGACCATGGTGGGAGTAGATAAAATTGACAAAGAAGATCTGTTTGTATGGGATAAGAGAGCAACAAGAGGACATGGAATGAAATTGAAAAGTCAAGCTGCTTGAAGGATATCAAGAAATATAGCTTTCCTTACAGAAGTATAGACTTATGGAATAGCCTGGACAAAGAGATCGTCCAGTCTAAAAACTTAAACGAGTTTAAAGTTAAATTCGACTTATTGGGAAACAGCGACGGAAACCCACGAGCATAGTACATTCCGTGTATATCACAATTAGGTATATTCTTAAATATTTGAAACGACTTAGACAAAGAGGTGGTGCATGAGAAAAACATTCATGTGTGTAAAGGTAGACTTGATAAATGTGGATATGGAGACAGGACAACACGAGCATTGCTCAATTCCTGTATACTACAAATAGGTAAATACAAATAGGTAAATACACACTGGCAACGAGAGAAGACAGACACACTGGCAACGAGAGAAGACGGACACACTGGCAACGAGAGAAGACGGACACACTGGCAACGAGAGAAGACGGACGCACATCACTGCACTCTGCTGCTGGTCATACCTAAGAGTATCTATATTGAGTCATGCTCGGTACTAAGCTAAATTAAGTAATGATTTAATATACTAGAGCAAGTACAGGCAAAAACTGTAGTCCAGAGAATGTATACAGCAAAGATCAGTGCTCCAAGGAATTCACTGAGGCAAGGCAAGCATCAGGGTGTTGTCACACCACAACAAGGCAGGTAGCAGGGAGATGCCAGATTGTAAGTAGAAATTATCTTTCAGTAAGATGGAGTACTTTCCAGAAGTGCCACTAGTAGGTAAGAGATGGGATAAAAATAGAAAATTGAATGGTGAATATGGAGAACTGTTTGGAATGCAAATATACGGTATAAATTAGTGGAGAAAGTGAATAACTGGAGAAAACATTTCAGCTGGAAATAGAGGCAATCAGAAAGGAACTATGCCTACAGAAGGAAAAAAATGAATAATTAGTATAGGAAATAAACAGAAAAGACACAACAATACATGAGTTGTCAGTTGAGGTAGACTCACTGAGAAAGAAAACAAATGAAATGGGGAATACAGTGGTCAACCATGAGAGGCTTTTGGAGGAGTTCAAAAATGATACAGATAAAATTAAGCAAACAAGTAGTCTGATAGAACAAAGTAGTGATAATAAAGAGAATATAACTCAGGTAAATGAAATTATGAGAAATTGCACAGATGAAGTACAAAGTAAGGTACATAGGCTGAGGTTTTAAAAGAGTTAAAAAACAAGGTTGAAGAAAGGAAGTGAGAGTAATCATTAAAAACAGCCAAAGCTGATTAAGGAATCAGCTGAGCTCAACAAATCTGTAGTAATCACTGGTAAAGATGAAGAAGAAATCGTATTCGTTTTCGAAGGCTCCAACATGCTTCCATGTGTCGGCCTTGGTCATCAGGCGTCTCTTCATGCTGCTCGATCTCTGGCAGCTTCCCTATTTAGTCTCTCAACCCTTAGGTCACACTGAGTGACCTTGTCCCAGGTCTTTTTCGGCCTGCCTCTCACTACCCAACCCCCAACATTAACACTTCACACTTTCTACACCCAGTTATCATCCCCCATCCTCTCCACATGCACAGACCATCTCAGTGTACCTCTCCTCATCAGAACACCAAAACACTCTAGTCCCATCCTACCTTTCAACTCTTCCATCATAAACCTAGGCCCCCCAGGCTTTGCACTCAAGGACTCACTGCACATGCACCTAATCATTGCCATTTCGGTACATTTGAGCCTTCGAATATCCTCTTCCTTTACTGCCCAGGACTTGCTACCATAAACATTACTCTCCTAACACATGCCACATACAAAGATCCCTTAGCATGGAGGGAGAGCCCTCTCAATGTTAGGAGAGGCTATAGCTCCCTGAACTTCTTCCAATCACTCGTCACTCTAGCCACAGAGCTAGCTCTTACCCCACCTCCAGCACATAACATGTCTCCAAGATAACAAAACTCTTCCACACACTCAAGAGACTCACCAGTGAGTTCAGTCCTTTCACACCTGACAATATCCACAAGATAATGCTGATTTCATGCACACATGACATCAGCATTATCTTGCAGTCTCCCTCTAATACCACTACATTTCCTATGCACCGACATATCATAAATGCTGCTGCACAGGATGGAATTACTTTCCACACACTTGTGACAAATTGCACATGGCCACTCTCCCTCCACTTTGACAGTCCTACCCTCAGCCCTAGATGCCATCACTTTTGTTTTGTCTGCATTTACTTATAAGGGTAAATGATGATCTAGGAAAAAAAATAAATGCGAAGTACTCTAAAAATAGGGAGTTATTCTGGAAAGAGGTGTGGAAATGTAGAAATGAAAGTGGAAAGAGATGTGATGGTGTGAAGGATGTAGGTGGTAGATTATTAACCGATGGGGATGAAGCAAGAACTAGATGGAAAGAACATTTTGAAAGCCTGATGAATGGGTATAGAGAAAGCAGAGCGACTGTAAACATGATTGGTTTGGGGGTTGTGCAGAGAAGGAATGCAGTGCCAGGAGACGTGACACTCGCACAAGTGAAGAGTGCTGTGAAGCGGCTGAAAAATGGGAAAGCACCTGGGGTTGATGAGGTCTGTGCAGAGATGCTTAGGTGTAGTGGAGAGAGTGGAATGAAGTGCTTGTTATAGATATGTAAGAAGGCATGGATGAGTGAAACTGTGCCTGCAGAGTGGAAAAAGGCTGTGATTGTACCCTAGTACAAAAATAAAGGTGAGCGAAGTCAGTGCACAACTTATCATGGCATAAGTTTATTGAGTGTGGTAGGGAAGGTATGTGGAAGAATTATTATAGAGAAAGTAAGAGAGATATCAGAAGTCCTAGTGAGTGATGAACAGGATGGCTTTAGGAGTGGCAGAGGATGTGTGGATCAGATATTTGCAGTGAGACAGATTGCTGAGAGGGCTTGTGAGAAGGACCATAAGGTGTTTATGGCATTCATGAATCTGGAACAAGCATACAACAAAGTGGACAGAGAAGGATTGTGGAAAGCTTTGTGCATGTACGGTGTAGATAGTAAGCTGCTAGGTGCCGTCAGGAATTTTTATGATGGCAGTGAAGCATGTATAAGGGTCAATGGGCACCTAAATGAATGGTTCACGATCAGTGTTGTGTGATGTCACCTTGGTTGTTCTGTATATATGTATATATATATATATATATATATATATATATGGATAGGGTAATGAGAGATGGAAAAACACAAGTAATGGAAGAGAGGGATGGTGTTGGTAATGAACAGTGATGGATGGAATATCTCAAATTTGTTGTATGCTGATGATACACTACCTGCGAGTACCGGACAAGAACTTGGTAGGCTAGTGCAGAGTTTTGCTGATGTCTTGAGCATCGTGCCTTGAGGGTAAATGTAGAAAGGGTAGTGTATAGTGATCGTTATTGAGAGAGAAGGTGACCCCCAGTGCAATGTTACAGTGAATGGAGAGAGAGTTCAAATACCTGGATACAGTGATAGAAAAGAGAGGAAAATGTGCAAAAGAAGTGGAAAGTAGAGTGACACAAGGAAGAAAAGTAGCTGGTGCAATGAAGGCCTTGATAAGAAACAGAGGCTTGAGTGTTGCAGCTGCACGGGGCTTACATGGAGTGTTAGTGCCACCTTTAACAAATGGATGTGAGGCTATGGTGTGGCATGAAAATAATAAGTCAACAGTAAGAGCAGTGGAGATGGGACTGCTGAGGAATGTATGTGGAGTACAGAAGGTGGATAGGATACAAAATAATGTGATTCGTGAAAGATGTGGAGTGAGGAAGTCAGTGGACACCAGAATTGTAGAGAGTGTATAGAGATGGTATGGTCATGTGGAGAGAATGGATTACAATAGAGTGGTGAAAAAGGTATATCTGAGCAAATCTGAAGGAGGGAGGAGGCAAGGTTGGCCAAGGAGAAAGTGGAGAGATATCGTGGATGAGTGCGTGAGGAAGAGAGGTTTGGAAGTTGATGAGGCTAGGGAGCTGACAGGAAATGGAACTGGCTAGATGAATGTTGTGAGGAGAAGTGCATCATCAGGGATTTGGCACCCCTTTTTAACATGGCAGTGTCTGGATTGACTCAGTCGGATACGTTTATGTGAAGCTGCAGAATGTGGTGAATGTTTTTGGTGTATCCAATAAAGCCAGGATTCCAGGGGCTTGAATGATGAGTGAATGGAAGCATAACCCATTGGATTTGGCAAATTTGGGCTATCAGTACTCCTAACACTGCCCTAGGGTGGGAAAGGAGGTCCGGATGATGTTGATGATACACTTAAGCCCTTGTGCCCCATACCATCTCTCCACTTCATAAATCATTCCTCTGCCTCTCTTTGATTTTCTTCAGTCAACACCAAATCATCAGCATACAACATCTCCCATGGTGAGTCCATTTCTGAAGTCATGTGAGAGGGCTTCAGGTACAATGATAAACAACAAGGGGCCCAAGAGTGACCCCTGATGCACACCAGCATGCACGGAAAACTCATCACTCAAATCTCCTTCGACCCTTGTCTGGGTGTGAGCACCCTCATACATTGCCATAACGACCCTAACCAGCCACTCCTCGATCCCAAGCTTTCTCATTGTCCACTTCACCACCACTCTAGGGACTCCATCAAAGGCCTTCTCCAAATCAACAAAAACAAAGTATAGTTCCCTTTTCATTCCTGTATATTTTTCCTGAAGCTGTTAAACAATGAATGTGGCATCATTGGTCCCTTAGCCTGGCATAAACCCAAACTCCATCTCATCAATATTCATTCTTTTTCTAATCATACCTTCTACAACTCTCCATGATTTTCCTTATCTGATGTAAAAGCTTTATGCATCTATAATATATCTTTCCAGGGCATCGCCCTTCCCCTTGTAAACATTTACAATTACACTTTTCAGCGAGTCATCTGGGACAACACACGCATATATAATCGTATTTATCAGGTCAGTAACTAACCTCACTCCTATATCCCCTAAGGCTTTCAACATCTCAGCAGTTAACCCAGACAAGCCTGCTGCCTTCCCCACCTGCATCCTGTTTATCATGTCAGTAATGACCTAGAGCAGCTTGTACAGCACCCTACCCATATCGCTGACTACCCTGGATAGAGCTCCAACATATTTGACCTCTTCCTTAAAACTAATACCTCTGCTTACACTGTTAATCTTTTCTGTCCGTTGGGCTCCTCCGATCATAACCTTATTACCTTAACCTGTCCTATTGCTCTGGTATGGCCTGTGGATCCTCCAAAAACGTCGTCTGTGGCACTTTGGAGCTGTGGACCGGGAGGCCCTGAGGCAGTACTTCTTTGATTTTCTCTGGAATGATTATTGCTTCCATGGCCGGGAGCCATCTGAGTGTCCCCTGCGCATTACGGAGGTTATTTTCTCAGGCATGGAAGCATACATTCCTTTCTCATATCCTTTGACTAATGCAAGAAAGCCTTGCTTTCATCACACTTGTTCTAATGCTGTCTGCAACTAGGAGAGGGCCTATAAAAGGTACCAGAGCCAACCCACCCCTGAATTGCATCCTTTTTATATTTCTGCCTGGAATCATGCTAAGTCTGTTCTTTGCTCTGCTAAAAATAATTTCATCCGGACTAAATGCTCACAATTCTCCAACTCGAATTCTTCCCACTCCTTCTGGCACCTTGCCAGAAACCTTTCTAACAACTTTACCTCATCATCCTTCCCTCTTCTTTTCTTCTCTGATGGCTCTGTAGCTATTTCTTCTACTGATAAAGCAGATCTCTTCTCACAGACTTTCTCCTCCAATTCCACCATAGACAATTCTGGTGCTGTTCCTCCATCACTTCCCCCCTCTGACTTCCTCATGGCTGACATTAAAATTTCTTCAGCTGATGTATTTTCTGCCATCACTGGCCGCAATACTAACAAGGCATATGGGCCTGATGCATTCCCTCTTGTTGTCCTTAAGACCTGTGCTACTGTGCTTGCACCCTGCCTAGGTAAACCCATTCGCCCATGTCTTTCAGCTTGTACCTTTTCTTCTTGTTGGAAGTTTGCTCTCATTCAGTCAGTCCCAAAGAAGGGTGACCATTCCCAACCCTTTAACTATCGTCCAATTGCATTAACACCTGTGTCTCAAAAGTTTTCGAGTCTATTCTTAACAGAATAATTTTAAAGCATCTTTCCTATTACAACCTTCTTTCTGATTGTCAGTATGGGTTCCGTCAGGGACGCTCCACAGGCGATCTTCTCACCTACCTTTCAGACTCCTGGTCATCCTCCTTTCGGGACTTTGGCAAAAGCTTTGCCATTGCACTTGACATCTCAAAGGCTTTTGATCGATTCTGGCATAAATCTTTAATTTTCAAACTGCCTTCTTATCGTTTCTATCCTTCTATCTGTGCCTTAATCTATAGCTTCCTTTCTGGTCATTCTGTAGCCGCTGTTGTAGACAGCCATCGTTCTTCTCCTAGATCTATCAACAGTGGTGTTCCTCAGGGCTCTGTCCTATCACCAACTCTCTTCTTTTTATTCATCAATCATCTTCTAAGCTGTACATCTAATCCTATCGATTCGTACGCTGATGATTCCACCCTTCACCTTTCCTGTCGGTTTCTGCAGTGTCCATTTCAGCAGTTACTTCAACAAACAAGGGATGAGGCTATGCCACACTTTCCGTCTGACTTGGCTCGTATCTCTGATTGGGGTAAAAATAGTCTTGTTGTTTTTAATGCATCAAAGACTCAGTTTTTACACCTATCAACCCGTCAAAATTTACCACAGGAGTACCCACTAATGTTTAATAATATCCAGCTCAATCCTGCATCATCCTTGAACATGCTTGGGGTTTCATTCACACGGGACTTATCTTGGAAAGATCATATTACATCTCTTGTAAAATCTGCTTCCAAGAGATTAGGTGTGCTAAGCTGACACCATTCCTTCTTTATCCTTGCACAGTTGTTGACTTTATACATAGGTTTTATTTGCCCTTGTTTAGAGTACCACATCACCATATCACATGCTGCACATATTTCTTCTGTGATGTGGTTTGTGGGAGGAAGAGGGGGGTGCAAGGAACAGCGCGGTGGACTGAAGAGGTGAAACAGGCTGTGGCACAAAAGAAGAAAACATACAATGAATGGATGAGAAATAGGGACGTCGAAGAAGTTGAGAGGCAGAAGAGAGAGTTATGTGTAGAAAGAAAGAGGTGAAAAGATTAGTAAGAGAGAGTAAGGAGAGAGTGGATGAGGAATTTGGAAGGAATTTGAGTGTAAAGTGGAGGGACTGTAAGAAAATGTTCTAGAAAGAGGTGAAGAGAGTAAGACAGGGTGGAAGTGAGGTTAGCAGGGGAGTGAAAGATAAAAATGGTAGATTACTAGTGGAGAAAGGGGAAAAAGTGAGCAGATGGAGAGAACACTTTAAGGAATTGTTGAACATAGAGGATGGAAGTAATGCGAGTATAAGTGGCTGGGGAATGGCTGGGAGGAGGAGGGAGGTGAAAAGACAGAAAGAAATCAGTAGGATAGAAGTTGTGGAAGCAATGAAGAAAGTTAAATTGGGGAAAGCCCCAGGAATTGATGGAGTGTGTGGTGAAATGCTGAAGCATGGGGGAGAGATAGTAGTAGAATGGATGTGGAAGATGTGCAGATTGGCCTGGGAAGAAGGTAGAGTCCCGGAGGATTGGAAGTCAGGTATAATTATTCCCTTGTACAAAGGAAATGGGGAAAAAGAAGTGTGTGGTAATCATAGAGGCATTTGTCTTCTTAGTATAATAGGAAAAATGTATGGTAGGATACTTATTGACAAAGTTAGAGAAAGAACAGAGGAATTAGTTGGAGAAGAACAGGGAGGCTTTAGGAAGGGAAGAGGTTGTGTAGATCAGATATTCATTCTTAGATCTGTAGTGGAAAAGTTTCTAGAGAAGGGAAAGAAGTTGTATGCGGCTTTCATGGATTTGGAGAAAGCATATGATAGGTGGATTGTGGAAAGTATTAAGAATATATGGAGTAGATGGGAAGTTGTTGAATGCTGTGAAGAGTATGTATGATGGTTCTAAGGCTGCAGTGCATGTGGATGGTGAACTAAGTGAATTTTTCTCTTTGAAAGTTGGGTTGAAACAGGGATGTGTCATGTCTCCATGGTTGTTCAAAATGTTCATGGATGGGGTAATAAAAAAGGTACAAGGTAGGATAGTGGATGTTGGAGTGGCCCTGGTGAGAGAGGATAGTGTTTGGAAACTCCCTGTACTGTTGTTTGCAGATGATACTGTGTTGTTGAGTGAAGACGAAGGGGAGCTGCAAGGCTTGGTGGATGAGTTTGGGAGTGTGTAAGAAACGGAATCTAAAGGTGAATGTAGGGAAGAGTAAAGTGATGGTCTTTGAGAGAGGTGAAGTCAGTGAATGTACAGCAAGGTTGGATGGTGAGGAATTGGAAAATGTGAGTATGTTTAAGTACTTGGGTAGTGTGATGAGTAAGAATGGAGGTTTGGAGGGTGAAGTGCTTGAAAGGGTACAGCAGGGAAGAAAGGTTGCTGGTTCTTTTGAAAGCAATGATAAGAAACAGGGAAGTGAGCATGGAAGTGAAAAATTTACTACATGACAGTATTGTAATACCAACTCTAACATATGGAAGTGAAGCTTGGACGTTGTTGGAAGGACACAAGTCAAGAGTGAAAGTAGTGGAAATGAGTTATTTAAGAGGAGCCTGTGGAGTCACATGGAGAGACAGGCTGACGAATGAGGATATAAAGGAGCGTTGTGGTGTGGATGTGGATGTGATAGGAAGCATTATGAGGAACACACTGAGGTGGTTTGGCCATGTGGAGAGGATGGAGGGTGAAAGACTGACGAAGAGAATGTATGTGAGTGAGGTGGAGGGGGGAAGAGAGGGGGGAGGCCGAGGATGAGATGGAGGGATGGGGTGTGAGTTGGGATCTGGGCAGTGAAATGGCGGGGGACAGGGCGACGTGGAGGCGATTTGTTTGTGGCCACCCCAAACGGGATTGAGGCGTCTAGCAATAAATAGATAGATAGTTTAGAGTACAACTATTGTGTGGGAAGGCTTCCCACACAGCTTTTCTCAATAGGGTGGAGTCAAAGGCTATTCGTCTCATCATCTCTCCTCCTCTTACTGGCTCTCTTCAGCCTCTGTCTCTTTGCCACACTGTTGCCTCATTGTCTGTTTTCTATCACTACTTCAGTGGTCACTGCTTCTCTGAACTATCTGCTTGCATCCCCCCACCTCTATGATGGGCACGTAGTACCCATCTAGCAACAAACTCACATCCTTTTTCTGTCCAACTCTCTAATGCAAAAGTTAACCGTTACTCCCAGTCTTTCATTTATGCAGCAGGTCATCTCCGAAACTGTCTCCCACTATCTGTATTTCCTACTTCGTATGATCTCCAGTCTTTCAAACCCAGTGTGTCCAGGCATCTCGAAATGAATGGAACTTGAATTTGGCTGTCTTTTGTATTGTTTTTGTTTTTTTCTTGGAAGGAATGTTTTGTGGGCTCAGCCTTTGGTTCCTTCTTCCTTGCATTAAAAAAAAAAAAGTTGTCAACAACGAGAGCATTATAGAAGAGTTAAGAAATGATGCAGAGACAGTAAGGCAAGTAAGCACTCTGATAGATCATAGCAGTAATACTGAGGAGAAGATAACCCAGGTGAATGAAGCGATGCAAAGCTACAAAAATGGTGTGGAAACCATGAATGCTGAAATGTTGAAAGTAAAGAAAGACTTAGAAACAAGAGTTAAAGAAAAGAGCATTAAAAAGCGAAGAAAATAATCCAAAACAATCCAAAATTGGTCAAAGATTCAGCAGATATCAACAAATCTATAGCAATTGCTGCTATAGAGGAGGAAGAAATAAAAAGCAAGATTTTGAGAGACAAAATGGAGATGGCAAATGTAATGAGCATACTGAAGGAAATATCAGAGGAAATCTGTATAAAGACATTGAGGAACACTAAAGGCTAGGGAAATATGAGAGAAGTAGGTCAAGGCCTGTGAAAGTAACCTTCCAGAGGGTAAACACTGTGGAGGAGATACTAAAAAATCCAAGCAAACTTATGGAAAAAGAGGAATTCAAAAATGAATGGATAAAAAGATGCCTAACTCAAGAGGAATTGGGATTACTAAGAAAGAATAGGGAGGAGGCAAAAACAAAGAACGAGGGAAGATCAGAGGAGGAGAAGAACACATTTTTTTACAAAGTAATTGGATTGCAGGTATGAAAGTGGTACATAACCATGAGGTCATAAAAATGAGGAAGGTAGTAGACCCAAGTCCTGACAAGTATGTAAACAAGATAATTAATTAAGTTGATGTACTCTAATGTAAATGCAATGGTATCTAAATTATTAGAGATGAATGATTATATCCAACCCACCTCTGAATCGCATCTTTTATACATTACTGCCCGGAATCGTGCTAAGTCTGTTCTTCGTTCTGCTAAAAATAATTTCATCCGTACTAAATGCCCTCAACTCTCTAACTTGAATTCTTCCCGCTCGTACTGGCACCTTGCCAAAAACCTTTCTAACAACTTTACCTCATCATCCTTCCCTCCTCTTTTCTACTCTGATGGCTTTGTAGCAATTTCTTCTACTGGTTCAGACTTTCTCCTCCAATTCCACTTTAGACGATTCCGGTGCTGTTCCTCCATCACTTCCCCCCTCTGACTTCCTGATGGCTAACATTAAAATTTCTTCAGCTGATGTATTTTCTGCCATCACTGGCCTCAGTACTAACAAGGCATATGGGCCTGATGGAGTCCCTCCTGTTGTTCTCAAGAACTGTGCTTCTGTGCTTACACCCTGCCTAGGTAAACTCTTTTGTCTTTGTCTCTAAACTTGTACCTTTCCTTCTTGCTGGAAGTTTGCTCTCATTCAGCCAGTCCCAAAGAAGGGTGACCATTCCTAACCCTCTAACTATCGTCCAATTGCTTCAACATCCTGTATCTCAAAATTTTTGAGTCTATTCTTAATAGAAAAATATTACAGCATTTTTCCTATCACAACCTTCTTTCTGATTGTCAGTACAGGTTCCGTCAGGGACGCTCCACTTGCGATCTTCTCACCTACCTTTCAGACTCCTGGTCATCCTCCTTTCGGGACTTTGGCAAAAACTTTGCCATTGCACTTGACATCTCAAAGGCTTTTGATCGAGTCTGGCATAAATCTTTAATTTCCAAACTGCCCTTTTACGGTTTCTATCCTTCTATCTGCGCCTTCATCTTTAGCTTCCTTTCTGGTTGTTCTATAGCTGCTGTTGTAGACGGTCATCGTTCTTCTCCTGGATCTATTAACAATGGTGTTCCTCAGGGCTCTGTCCTATCACCGACTCTCTTCCTTTTATTCATGAATGACCTTCTAGGCTGTACATCTAACCCTATCCACTCATACTCTGATGACTCCACCCTTCACCTTTCCATTCGATTCCCACAACGTTCATCTCAGCAGTTACTTCAACAAACAATGGATGAGGCTATGGCACACCTGATGTCTGACTTGGCTCGTATCTCTGTTAGGGTAAAAATAATCTTGTTGTTTTAAATGCATCAAAGACTCAGTTTTTGCGCCTATCAACCCGACAAAATCTTCCACAGGTATACCCATTAATGTTTAATAATATTCAGCTTAATCCTGCATCATCGTTGAACATGCATGGGGTGTCATTTACTCGGGACTTATCTTGGAAAGATCATACTACATCTCTTGTAAAATCTGCTTCCAAGAGATTGAGTGTGCTAAGCTGACTCCGTTCCTTCTTTACCGCTGCACAATTATTGACTCTATACAGGGGTTTTATCAGCCCTTGCGTGGAGTACAACTCTCATGTGTGGGGAGGCTCCCCACATACAGCTCTTCTCAATAGGTTGGAGTCAAAGTCTTTTCATCTCATTAACTCTCCCCTTCTTACTGACTCCCTTCAACCTCTGTCTCTTCGCCGCACTGTTGCATCTTTATCTCTTTTCTGTCGCTACTTCAATGGTCACTGTTCCTCTGAACTGTCTGCATGCATCCCTCCACTTCTAAGACAGGCGCATATCACCCGTCTAGCAGCAAACTCTCACCCCTTTTCTGTCCAACTCTCTAATGCAAGAATTAACCGTTACTCCCAGTCGTTCATTTATGTAACAAGTCAACCCTGGAACTGTCTCCCTTTGTCTGTATTTCCTGCTTCCTCTGATCTCCAGTTTTTCAAACACAGTGTGTCCAGGCATCTCGAAATGAATGGATCTTGAATTTGGCTCTCTCTTGTATTTTGTTTTTCTCTTGGTTCCTTCTTCCTCAAAAAAAAAAAAAAAAAAAAAAAAAAAAAAAAAAAACAGAGAAAAGGAGCCACATATTATTTGCCTATCTGAAACAAAATTAACACCAAGGATATCAAATGATACCCTAAACCTAGAGGAATACAATATACAGTAGAACCCCGCAATTCGTACACAATTCGTTCGTGGAGGCTGTACGAGTTGCGAATTGTTTGAAAACCGAATCATTTTTTTCTGTGAGAAACAATGTATTTTGCATAAATAAAACCTTTAAAATAAAGAAATATACCCTGTACATGATGTAAAGGATAATTTTACTTCATCTTACCTGTACCTATTCACAGCAAGCGTCGTCACATCACCACATTATTCCCTTTTATTGCTTCTTTGTTCTTTAGTATGGATGAAACGGAAGATTTTGCCATGCCAAAATGAATGACAAGATCGGAGACACAGGTTCCACTTTCATACTTTGCAATGAGTTCTTTTTTCAGTTCAGTTGTTGTTCTCACTGCTTTTCTTTTAGCTCCAGCTGTCTCACAGATCTTCTTAGGGCCCATGATTATGTACAATTTTCTAACGAAAATAAGCAATTTATCACAAAGTTTAAAGGAGCCTGTATGACTGTGGCGGAAGACAAAGCAAGACTGGCAACCACGTGGCACCTACGACGCCGTGTCTCTTAGTGCGAATAGCGGATCGCCATATGAAAACAAGAGCGATTTTTGGACGAAAAAGCTGTACGAAAACCGAGTTGTACAAGTAGAGAGGCATACGAATTCCGGGGTTCCAGTGTATGGAGAAGAGATAAGAACTTATAAAAAGAGAAGGAATTATAATATAATATTAACAAAGAAAAATCTGCAAGTCAAAGAAATAGAACTAGATATAACCTCACAAGTAGAACTGATTACAGTAGAGATTAATACATCTGAAGGGAAAGTAACTGTGGCAAATTTATACATGCCACCCAGATCAAACACTTGGGAAAAAGTCAAATATGAAGACCTGGCAGAGAGTACAATTCATTACTACATAGAATAGAGGAGAAATCTGAAAGAATTATACAAACTGGCAATTTCAGTGCATATATAAATTGGAATACTTCAGATATAAAAAGCCAGGAAAGCTGTTGGGACCAAAAGCTCCTGGATCTTGTGCAGGAGTTTTTCCTAATGCAACATGTAAAAGAAAGCACCAGAAAAAGAGGATTTGATGTACCATCAGTACTAGATCTTATATTTACTAGGCAAGAAAACGATATTGACAATATTATGTATCACCCTCCATTCAACAAAAGTGACCATGCAGTATTAAACTGCAACTTAAGAATTGCATATGACATAGTTAACAGTAATGAAAGTTACAGAAAGAGCCTTAACAACAAAAAAGGGAACTATCATGACCTAAAGAAATCTATCTATCTATCTGTCTATTGCCAGATGCCATAATCCCGTAAGGGGTGGCCATTTGACTTTGAGTTATATGTTTTGCGGGGAGGGGCACTAACCCTCCACCAACCCATTTGTTGACACGTAGGGAGCACATATGGTTTGGTTATATGGTTACCACCCAGTGTTGTAAATGGTTTCTTGGCTTACAGGAAACCATTTGGCTTGTCACTCAATGTAAAACCACCTGTAAAGGAAAGAAAAGCAATAAGAAGTGATAGGAAAGATGGGAGAAATAAGAAAAGAGGAGGGCAGGCACAGAAAAAAAATGATAAAGGCTAAGGAAGAAGTAGGCAGCACTACATCAAGTGAGTGGATGATGGTTGCCAACACCTACCACCTAATACTTCTTAGAAATAGATTGGGAAATAGAGCTTAGAGGACAAGATTTAAATGTTATACTGTATATAGAAAATTCTGTGAACTTTATGAAACAGGTGTTCAAAGCTACCTCCATCAGCACAAAGAAGCAGAAATGAAAATAAATGGTTTAATAAAGAATGTAAAAAATCAAATGAAAAGAGACTTGTTGTGGAATAGATACAGAAGACACAATAGTGATTGGGCATATAACAACTATAAACAGGCAAGAAACAAATATACAAGAATAAGGAGAGAAGCCCAAAAACAGTTTGAGGATGACATCACAAATAAAAGTAGTGATCATCCGAAGGACAGACGTCAAGAGCGAGAGCAGTGGAAATGAGTTATTTAAGAGGAGCCTGTGGAGTCACATGGAGAGACAGGCTTACAAATGAGGATATAAAGGAGCGTTGTGGTGTGGATGTGGATGTGATAGGAAGCGATAGGAGGAATACACTGATGTGGTTTGGCCATGTGGAGAGGATGGAGGGTGAAAGACTGACGAAGAGAGTGTATGTGAGTGAGCTGGAGGGGGGAGGAGGGAGGGGGAGGCCGAGGATGAGATGGAGGGATGGGGTGAAGAGATATATGAGAGAGGGGTGTGTGAGTTGGGAGTGGGGCAGTGAAATGGCGGGGGACAGGGTGACGTGGAGGCGATTTGTTTGTGGCCACCCCGAATGGGATTGAAGCATCTGGCAATAGATAGATAGATAGATAGATCATCCGAAGCTATTTCACAGCTACATCCGAAGCAAAACCAAAGTAAAAGATAAGATACAGTCCATTACGGATGAAGAGATCATCCATACACAAGAGAAAGGTATTTGTGAAGCACTAAATAAGAATGTCCAATCACTTCTTATAGAAGAAATTAATTTTGAGAGGGATGATATGGATCATACATGCCCAAACATATTACCAGATATACAAATATCAGAAAAAGAAATACAGGAGGAGTTAAGTAAATTAGACAAAGGAAAAGCAAATGGTTCTGACAAAATTTCATGTTGGGCGCTACATGAATGTGCAAAGGAGTTAAGTAGACCATTATCTTTAATATTCAAGGAATCCTTGGGTCAAGGTAAACTACCTGATATTTGGAGGAAAGCAAACATTGTTCCCTTATTCAAGAAAGGGAATAGACAAAATCCACTCAACTACCGACCAGTATCGCTAACCAGTGTTGTAAGTAAGGCACTGGAAAAGCTGATAAGAAAAGTTTGGGTAAACCATCTGGTAGAACACAGTATGATAACAGAAAGGCAGTTTGGTTTCAGAAAGGGAAAATCATGTCTTACTAATCTATTAAGCTACTATGACAGTTACAGAAACATTATAGAAAAGAGAAGGATGGATGGACAGTATGTATCTAGATTTCAAGAAAGCATTTGACAGAGTACTGCACCAAAGACTTTTATGGAAACTGTACCATCAAGGAGGAATCCGAGGCAAACTGTACTGTTGGATGCAAGATTTTCCCAGAAAAAGGGAAATGAGAACAGTACCAATGGAGGGAAGTGACTAGTGGAGTTCCACAGTGGTCAGTGTTGGTACCACTTATGTTTTTAGTGTATATAAATGACATAGATAGTAACATTGGAAATGAAGACTATCTAAATATATTTGCTGATGATGCAAAAATACAAAGGAGAATTACTAACACAGACTCTTGTAAAGAGCTACAAGAAGAATTAAATAAACTTCACGAATGGAGTAATACGTGGCTAATGGAATTCAGTGTGGACAAGTGTCATGTAATCAAGTTTGGTAAAAGTGGGAAAAGACCAGATTGGGATTTTAAGTTAGGAAGTAAAATTCTACACATATCAGAAAGAGAGAAGGACATAGGTGTGATTATCATTAACAGACTACCTCCAGCTGACCACATCAGTGAGAAGGTACGGAACATGTACACACTGCTTGCAAATATGAGAATAACATTCACATACATAAATAAAGACATGCTGAGAAAGATAATAACATCATTCATCTGACCAACCCCAGAGTATGCATCAGTAGTCTGGAATCCTTATCTCAAAAAACACATAGGTAAGATTGAAAAAGTTCAAAGTGCCGCTGCAAAATGGATACCAAACTTAATGGACCTAAGCTACAAAGAAAGACTAGAAAAACTGAATCTCCCAACACTACAGGAGAGAAGGAAAAGAGGAGACATGATTATGCTATGTAAATGCATATCAGGGAAGGAGAAAATAGACATAAATTAATATAACCTGCAGGGAAGCATCAGCAAGAGGACACTGCAAAAAAATGCATACAAAGACTGGCGACAAAGGCTTAAGGAAATTTAGTTTCTCAAATAGGGGAATTGATCAGTGGAATGCACTACCAGATGAAAAAGTGTGTGCCAAAACAATTCATAAATTTAAGGAGATGTATGATAAACATGGTTTAAGACACAGAACAGTATGAGCTTGACTCATTTCTGTAAACATAAAATTAGGTAAGAACACACACACACACACACACACACACACACACACACACACACACACACACACACACACACACACACATACAATAAACTGGTAGAGCATGTACACAGACTGGAGATGGCTTTTCAGAATGAGATTGATGAAATAAAGTAGCAGGTGCACTTGCAAAAGGAAGAAATAGAAAAACTAGGAAGGGAGGTCAACAAGAAAGACACAACCATAAGTGAACTAACAGTGGAAGTGAGTACACTTAGGAGGAAAGTGAGTGAAATGGCAAGTACAGTAGTCAACCACGAGAGTATTATGGAAGAGTTCAAAAATGATACGGAGACAATTAGGCAAGTAAGCAGTCTGATAGACCAGAGCAGTGATATTGAGGAGAAGATAACACAGGTGAATGAAGCTGTGCAAAGCTACAAAAATGATGTGGAAACCACGTATGCTGAAATGGTGAAAGTAAAGAAAGACTTAGAAACAAGGGTGGAAGAAAAAAGCATTAAAAAGGAAGTGAAAAGAATAATCCAAAACAATCCAAAGGTAGTGTGAGATTCAGTAGATATCAACAAATCTATAGTAATCACTGGTATAGAAGAGGAACTAGTAAAAAACAAGATCTCAAGAGACAAAAAGGAGATGGGAAATTAAATGAGTTTATTGAAAGAAGTATCAGAGGAAATCTGTAGTAAAGACATAGAGGAACACAAAAGGTTAGGGAAATACGAGAAAAGCAAGTCAAGACCTCTAAAGGTAACTTTCCAGAGTATAAACACCGTGGAGGAGATACTAAAAAATGCAAAGAATCTTATGGAAAAAGAGGAGTTCAAAAATGTATGGATAAAAAGATGCCTAACACAAGAGGAACTGGATTTACTGAAAGAGAAGAGGGAGGAAGCAAAAACAAAAAATGAGGGAAGATCAGAAGAAGAGAAGAACACATTTTTTTTTACAAAGTAATAGGATTGCAGGTACAAAAGTGGTGCATAAACAGGAGGGAATAAAAAGGAGGAAGGTAGTAGAACCATGTCATGACAAGTATATAAACAAGATGATTAAGTTGATGTACTCAAATGTGGATGGAATGGTATCTAAATTATTAGAGATGAATGATTATATCAGAGAAAATGAACCACATATAATATGCCTAACTGAAACAAAATTAACACCAAGGATATCAAATGGCATACTAAACTTAGAGGAATATAATATATGGAGAAGAGATAGAAACTTAAAAAAAGGAGGAGGAATTATAATATTAACTAAGAAAAATCTAAAAGTCAATGAAATAAAACTAGATATACCCTCACAGGTAGAACTGATTGCAGTAGAGATCAACACATCTGAAGGGAAAGTAATTGTAGCCAATTTGTACATGCCACCCAGATCAAACACATGGGAAAGAGATGAATATGAGGATCTGGCAGAGAGTACAATTCAGAGTTTAAGAGCATTACTACATAAAATGGAAGAGAAATCGGAAAGAATTATACCAACTGGAGATTTTAATACAAATATAAATTGGAATACTGTAGATATAATAAGCCAAGAAAGCTGTTGGGACCAAAAGCTCCTGGATCTCGTGCAAGAGTTTTTCTTAACGCAACGTGTGAGGGAAACCACCAGAAAAAGAGGACTCGATGTACCTTCAATGCTAGATCTCATATTTACTAGGCAAGAAAATGATATTGACAGTTTAATATATCACCCTCCACTCGGCAAAAGCGACCATGCAGTACTAAATTGCAACTTCAGGATAACATATGACATAGTTAACAACAATGAAAGTTACAAAAAGAACCTAAAGTATAAAAAGGGAAATTATCATGACCTAAAGAAGTATTTCTTAGAAGTTGATTGGGAAAATGAGCTTAGAGGACAAGATTTAAATGCTGTATATAAAAAATTCTGTGAATTTTATGAAATAGGAGTCCAGAAGTACATCCCACAGCACAAAGAAGCAGATAAGAAAATACAGAAATGATTCAATACAGAATGTAAATAATCAAAAGAAAGAAGAGATTTGTTGTGGAATTGATACAGAAGACACAATAGTGAAAGGGCATAGAATAGTTACAAACAGGCAAGAAACGATTATACAAGAATAAGGAGGGAAGCCCAAAAACAGTTTGAGGAGGATATCATAAATAAAAGTAGTGATCAACCAAAGCTATTTTACAGCTACATCAGAAGCAAAACCAAAGTAAAAGATATAATACAATCCATTACGGACGAGGGAATCACCTATACACAAGAGAAAGATATTTGTGAAGCACTAAATAAGAATTTCCAATCAGTTTTTACAGAAGAAAAAAATTTTGAGAGGGATTATGTGGAACATGCATGTGCACACATACTACCAGATATACAAAAAAAGTAATACAAGAGGAGTTAAGTAAATTAAATAGAGGAAAGGCAAATGGTCCTGATGAAATTTCATGTTGGGTGCTATGAGAATGTGCAAAGGAGTTAAGTAAACCATTATTTTTAATTTTCAAGAAATCCTTGAGTAAGGTAAACTACCTGATATTTGGAAGAAAGCAAATATTGTTCCCTTATTCAAGAAAGGAAATAGACAAAATCCACTCAACTACCGACCAGTATCACTGACCAGTGTTGTAAGCAAGGTATTAGAAAAGCTTATAAGAAAAGCTTGGGTAAATCATCTAGAACACAATATGATAACAGAAAGACAGTTTGGTTTCAGAAAAGGAAAATCATGTGTTACTAATCTGTTGAGCTACTATGACAAAGTAACAGACACAATACAGGAAAGGGAAGGATGGGTGGACAGTATCTATTTAGATTTCAAGAAAGCATTTGACACAGTACCACACCAAAGACTTTTATGGAAACTGTACCATCAAGGAGGAATTCGAGGCAAACTGTTCTGTTGGATGCAAGATTTTCTCATAAAGAGAAATGAGAGCAGTACTAAGGGGAAACTACTCATCATGGAAAGAAGTGACTAGTGGAGTACCACAGGGCTCAGTGCTGGCTCGAATCATGTTTTTAGTGTATATAAATGATATAGACAGTAACACTGGAAATGAAAGCTATCTAAATATGATTGCAGATGATGCAAAAATTCAATACCCTTGCGTCCAACACTCGTTAGTCCAGCACGATTCACGTCCAGCACGGAGAGCAAATAATTAGTATTGTTTAATACGATTTAATTACTGCAACACGAGTGTGTTAGCATAACATGCACAGAGCTCTGAGAAGTGGGCGAAATCCGCAGAGTTCACCTCTAGCATGATCACCCCCGGTCCAACACGGTCATACTGGACATTCCCATGATGATGATAGTCAATGAAAACTTCTGATCAAGTAGCCTTCCCCGCCCGCTATCGTGACGTGATTGTGATGCCGCCCAATTAAAAACGCTTCTGCTGTCACGTGATGTTTTGTTTAAATTTCTTCCACCACAGCGCCACTCAGTTCCATAATTCGCATTGGAAGGTGCTTTTTTCTTGCTGCATTTTCTGCCCTTGTTACTGCATTTTACCCTGCTCACGATGCCTAGGAAGCCTTCTGAGAACCCCAAGAAGCGTCGGCACCTCCCTCAGGCCACCAAGCTAGAAAGCATCGACAGGAAGAAGAAAGGGGAGAGGAAAGTTGACATTGCCAAGGCCTACGACATGAATGAAGCCAACGTGAGGACCATAATAAAAAACCAAGACAAGATCCTGGCAGCAGTGAAGGCTTACAGAGTGCTAGGACAGGCAGAAGCAGGACCTTCCATGGCTGTGGACGAAGATAGTGATTCTGAGTGTGATTTCGAAGGATTTATGAGGGAGGTTGAGGAGGAGCAGCAGCCATTACCCACTAGTGACGTCAGCAGCCATCCTCCAGGGACCCAGTAGGACTACCTACTGCCTTGGATACCACCTTCCATTCCCAGCAAGCCCACCAACACTATCCTAAAAGGTTAGTTATCATTCATAGCACAGTACCATTTATTATAATTACAACAGTACCAATATGTGTATAGGTATATGGTAGGTATTTAGGGTGACTTTTCCTAGGGTTGCTGACATAATTCATTTTTCCCCATAAGCTCTGTTGTTTGTGCAACACGTTTTTGGTCCAACACGGGACCCATGCATGACAATATTACCGTGTTGGACGCAAGGATACTGTACAAAGGAGAATTACTAACACAGACTCTTGTAAAGAGCTACAAGAAGAATTAAATAAACTTCATGAATGGAGTAATACATGGCAAATGGAATTCAGTGTGGACAAGTGTCATGTAATCAAGTTTGGTAAAAGTGGAAAAAGACCTGATTGGGATTATACGTTAGGAAATAAAACCCGACACACATCAGAAAGAGAGAAGAACCTAGGAGTGATTATCAATAACAGACTATCTCCGGCTGACCACATCAGTGAGAAGGTACGGAACATGTATACTGTACACTGCTTGCAAATATGAGAACAGCATTCACATACATAAATGAAGACATGCTAAGAAGGATAATAACATCATTCATCAGACCAACCCTGGAGTATGCATCAGTAGTCTGGAGTCCTCATCTCAAAAAACACATAGACAAGATTGAAAAAGTTCAAAGGGCCGCTACAAGATGGATACCAAGCTTAAGGGATCTAAGCTACGAAGAAAGAGTAAATAAACTGAATCTACCAACACTACAGGAGAGAAGGAAAAGAGGTGACATGATAATGCTATATAAATGCATATCAGGGAAGGAGAAAATAGACATGAATGATTACTTAACATATGGGGAAGCATCAGCAAGAGGACACTGCAAAACTCTGCATAAGAAGAAAGGTGATAAAGACGTGAGGAAATGCAGTTTCCCAAACAGAGCAATTGATCATTGGAATGCATTACCGAATGAAATAGTGTGTGCCAAAACAATTCACAAATTTAAGGATATGTATGATAAATATGGTTTAAGACATGGGACAGTATGAGCTTGACTCATTCCTGTAAAGATACAATTAGGTAAGAACACACACACACACACACACACACACACACACAAATTTAAAAAGTGAAAATACAGTACAATCCCAGTTAACTGGGTGGCTTGGGGAATTTACCTTCCCGGTTACAGATTTTTCCCGTATTTCTGATTTTCAAGTCAAATCTGTACAAAGGCTATCACAGCAGTAAATACAGTTCAGGTACTCACCAGTCACATTAGGGGTTACACTAAGAGATTCCGCCCGAAAAACTGCCTTGTAAACACACACCATGGTCATAATGCACGTGCGCGAAATGTCTAGCAATTTGCAGTACAGTAATCCCGCATTTTTTGCGGATTTTTTGTCTACGGTTTTGCCCTCTCGCTGATTTTCTTAGCATTAATAAGTTCAACTAAAATATCCTTGAATATACAGAAAACAAAAAATTTGAAATTCCCGCAGCTTCCAATTGTAGTGCGGTAAACTCACGCCACCCTCTGTCCCTTTCCCGCGGCCCCTCTTCCAGTGTTACCATATCTAGCATAATTTTATTCTTTTAGCATAATTTTGATCAAATTTTCGAGTCTGGAATATTTTTTAGCATATTAGATGTTTTAGAATAATTCTAGCATAATATAGAATGGAATGGAATATTTTTGGAATAATTTTATAAAACCTGCAAATCAGAGAGAGAGAGAGAGAGAGAGGGAGAGACGAATAAGGTAAGAAGATGTTTGAATAGTTGGTTACTTTCAGTTTGGGCTTGGTTGGGTTGGATTAGGTTAGGTTAGGTTAGGTTAGGTTGGATTAGGTTAGGTTCGGTTTGGTTCGGTTAGGTTAGGTTAGGATAAGTTTGAGCTTTGTACTTTACCCATGAAACCTAGGTTTTTCCGATGGATTTTGGTATGATTCATTCGATTTTCAGCTTCAGTTCAGTCGGAAATGACCATTTTCTGTGTTTCCCCCCCCTCCCTATAACCCCCGATTCCCTAAAGATCCCCCATTATTGCAGGGGGATGGGGGGGGGGTCATATCTCAAAATCTGGTTATTTCTGACGGAAGTGATGCTCAAAATCGAATGAATCACATCAAAATCCATCAGAAAAACGTAAGTTTCGTGGGAAAAAGCAGTATGGGCAGAAAACCGATATTTATCCTCTTACTGTATGTAGGTTCATTTTAATATTTTCATAGTAAACAATACATAATTAATATGTTGCACGAATATGTATAGAATTTTATCATTTAGCTTCAAGTTAGCATACTTCATTTTTTACTTGGAACAAATTTGCTCAATCTAGCATAATTTTTTCATTGCCCTAGCATAATTTCGTTGTTTGGATATGGCAACACTGCTCTCTGCCCCGCATTCCTCAGTCCACGCCTGACTGCCCTACGTGTCTGGTGTGCTTGTAACCGCACAAAGATATGAGCCTCTTGCCTCCCACTTGCTTCCCACATGGCCCCAGGATGTAAGCCAGCCTCACCAAAGGCTAATAATACAATTAGTAAGAACTCCAAAGTGACAAAACGATCAAGAAAAATTATGACCTTAGCAGAGAAAATTGTGTTAATGGACAAGCTAAGAAACGACCGTGGGAGTGTTTGCTATCACCAGTTAATGCATCTTTTTATTTTGTACTGTTTTGTGAATAAATGTGTAGATAATTGTGTATTACAGTACGGTGTTTACGTTTTTCCTTCATAATGGAGTATGTGCTTTCAATCTTGTAAGAAGGTATTTCGGGATGAGTATGGAGGTTTCGGGACAATTCGCAGTCACAACAAACACAAAACAATTCGCCTTCATTAATGAAGATAGCTATGGGTGACGCTAGAATATAATTCAAAGGCGACTACAGTGAGGAAGAAACAAGTTAATTATTGACTAAAGGAGCAACTAATAAATAATATCCAGAACCTACGCTACTGAACATAGACTTCGCTGGATCCCCCTGAAATATAGTTATTAAAGTATTGATTAATTAATAATAAGTATATTGATAAAAGTATTGATTAGTATATTTATAGAATGGCGGGGAATCGTCCAGGGTGCGAATTGTTCTGAAGGGGAATCGTCCATGTTTTGACGGGGAATTGTCTGACGGCGAATTGTCTTGTAATCAGTATGGACATGGACTGTGTGATGGGCAGCATGGTGGACACAAGTGTAAGATTCAATTGTTAATAGAGTATTCGCGGAATTGACTTTTCGCGGGGGTTACAAGAACATAACTACCGCGAAATATGCGTGATTACTGTACTGCAAATTGCACCAGTCCACTGTTTACCGAATTACTGTATTCATTATATGTACTGTACTCATAAAAATTGAAAAATAAAATAAAGAAATAAAAGCTTGAACATTTATTTGTGAACTGGTGATGTGTTAAGACTGCACTGTAGAATTATCACGACACCTGTGCCCCCACGTGAGTCTTGTTTACGTTTCTGACCCTGACTGTTCTTCTTCTTCCCCACCTGACCTCCATCACTCCGCCCCTCACCCGCCACTCAGCTGTTTTGCAGAAAATAAAATAAATGATGTACGTATGAAATGTAGGCATATTATTTATTTATTTTTCTTCCAACAAAGTAAACTTTCATTCCTATTAACATTTATATTCAGCCATTAGTGTTTTATAATGTTCGCCTTTTTCAAGTCTGTTGCATATGTCCAGCTTCTGTTTCAAGGTAAGCACGATATGCTTACGTTTAGTTTGCACTTTAGGCATTTTGGAGTGTACACATTACCGTCTATCGGAGGAACACAATAGCAAGAGAGCTTGTTTACTGTCTGGTGGCAAAAAGCAGACTGGTGAATTTTGGAGGGTGTGGAGGATGACTGAATTCAAGTAGGGGAAAGAGGGGGAGAGGAGGGGTGGTTAAGAGGATTTGCTAGGGATTTACATTAGCCGGAAATGCCTTCACCTCGCTTTGTCTCACTTCACCCAGCCTCGCGTGACACGATAAAACGGCGGTTTGGCAGTCCATTCAAATTGGTGCACAGTTATAACTTACTGACATTTTTACCAGTCCTTGAATTTTCCCGTTTTTCTGAGTATTCCGTTTTTCTGGATACCGGATAGCTGGGATTGTACTGTATCGAATTGAGGAGAAAACTAGGAGAGTACTAATAAAACGGAGAAGGTGATCAGCGTGATCAGCGTATTGGAAGAGCATAAGGCAAAGTGGGCACACGTAGAAGAAGAACAGAAAGAAGTGGTCAGCTTAAGAGAAATCATTCAGGAAGAAATGGAAATGAACAAGATAAACTTGGAAGAAATGTAGTGAAAATACTGAAGAAAAAAGAGAAAATAGTGAGTGAAACTGTAGAAAGGAACAGATGTATGGTAATATTTGGAAACAGGGAGGAGGAAGAAAAGGTTAGATCTGTGAGACTCGAGAGAGACATGAACCTGGTGAGAGGAATATTAGGCAAGATTGAGCCCAAAGAAGACAAGTGGGTAAAAGAAACTGAGGAAGTAAGGAGGATAGGGCTTTATAAGAAAGGGGAAACAAGACCAATGAGAATCAAGTTGTCAGCAGAAAGTATTGTAAATGATATAATTAAAGTGACCTGGAAATTAAGCAAAGAGGCAGAGATGGAAAATATTATAATAAGAAAAGATTTGAATGAAGAAGAAAGAGAAGTTTCAAAATTATTGAAGGAAGAAGTAAAGGAAAAAAATGATAAGAGGACAGAGGAAGAATGTAATACTTTTTTTTTGGAGAGTGATGGATATGAAAGTAAGGAAGTGGTATGTAAGGAAATAGAAGTGAAGGAAACTAAGGGGGATGGTTGTGAAGGAAACTAAGGGGGATGGCTATGAAAGTTCAGAAATTGAGGAAGTGGTACTGACGGAGAGAAGGAGAGTAGAGGCTATAAAAAACATCAAAAATAATTTGAAGGTGATATATACCAATGTTGATGGTTTAATATCAGCAAGGCTTGAAATTAACGAGATCTTGAGAGAACATGAACCTGATGTCATGTGCTTTGTAGAGACCAAATTAAGAGAAGATATTGATGTTCATTTGGGAGATGGTAAATACAAACTGTGGAGAAAAGACAGAAAAGGAAAAATGGGAGGAGGAGTGATGATAGCAGAGAAGAACAACATAAATGTAGATACTGTGGAAATGGGAGAAGGCAGGGCTGAAGTGATATACAGTATATGAAATTAGAAACTGGAGAGAATGTTAAGAGAGACATGGCGGTAGTGTATGTTCCCCCTAAGACGAGAGCATGGAATGATGATGAATACCAGGAGATGTTGTCAGATATGGCTAGCTATTTACAAAAAATAATTGAGAAAAGCAATAATATAATTTTGGTGGGTGACTTTAACTGTAAAGAGGTGAAGTGGGAGTAATGGTACTCAGGAGGCGGCGAAGATTCGTGGGGCACTATGTTATTAAATATAATATTGAATAATGTGATGACGCAATGGGTCAAAGAAGAGACACGGTTTCGAGGTGAGGACACACCAGCAAGGTTAGATTTACTGTTTACCAAAGAACCCGATGTAATAGAATCATTGAAATATTTCTGTCCTATAGGGAAAAGTGATCATGTGGTCATTGAGTTCCAGATGATAATAGGGAACGTCGAGCCAAGAGACGAGCTTCATAGACAGGGAAGATACAACTTTGGGAAAGCAAATTTTACAGGATTGAGAAACAAAATGAAGAGGAGCAAATTTTACAGGATTGAGAAACAAAATGGGAGTATGGATGGGGTATATGTGCAGGAGTAGGTGAGAATGAGAGGGCAAAGGAAGGAGTATGTATAGTTGTGAGTAAAAGATGGAAGAGGAGCATAAGACAGTATGGATCAGTTGGGTCAAGGATTGTGAGGGTAAAGTTGAAAGTTGGAATACAAATGTGGGCGATTGTGTGTGTGTATTCACCAACGCAAGATCGTGCTAGAGGAGTGAGAGAAGAGTTCTGGACAAATGTAGAAGTGTGCATGGAAAAGTTTGGAAGGAATGAGAGAGTGTTTTTGATTGGTGATATGAATGGTAAAGTTGGGAATGCGAAGGTGGATGGAATAGTTGGTGAGTGGGGTGTGCCTGCTGAGATAGATGAGAATGGGAGTGCGTTAGTGGACATTTGTGCTGGGAGGGGGTTGGTGATAGCCAATACCCTCTTCAGGCATAAAATGATCCACAGGTATACATGGCGAGTGATGAGAAGGGTGGGTGGTGAACTGAATGAAAGGAAGGCAATGATTGATTATGTGTGTGTGGATGAAAGGATGCGAAGATGTGTAAAGGATGCAAGAGTGTATAGAGGTTGGGGGAGTGGACTTTCTGACCACTACTTGGTGGTGGCCAGAATTAGAATGCAAGTAAGACGGAGGAATAGAAGAAGGGAAAGATGAGAGGAAGGAGTAGTTGCAAGGAGAGTGGAAAGGTTACAAGAGGATGAGAAAAAGGCAGAGCATAAGAGAGAAGTGGAGGAATGATTGGGCAAATATAAATTGGAGCAGATGGGATACGTGGAAGGTGTGTGTAAGATATTTAAGGAAGAAATATGTGCAGCATGTGATGTGGTGTGTGGAAGGAAGAGAAGATGGAGGGGGGTGCAAGGAACAGCGTGGTGGACTGAAGAGGTGAAACAGGCTGTGGCACAAAAGAAGAAAGCATACAATGAATGGATGAGAAATAGGGGCGTGGAAGAAGTTGAGAGGCGGAAGAGAGAGTTATATGTAGAAAGAAAGAGAGAGGTGAAAAGATTAGTAAGAGAGAGTAAGAAGAGAGTGGATGAGGAATTTGGAAGGAATTTGAGTGTAAAGTGGAGGGACTGTAAGAAAATGTTCTGGAAAGAGGTGAAAAGAGTATGACAGGGTGGAAGTGAAGTTAGCAGGGGAGTGAAAGATAAAAATGGTAGATTACTAGTGGAGAATGGAGAAAAAGTGAGCAGATGGAGAGAACACTTTAAGGAATTGTTGAACGTAGAGGATGGAAGTAATGCGAGTATAAGTGGCTGGGGAATGGCTGGGAGAAGGAGGGAGGTGAGAAGACAGGAAGAAATCAGTAGGATAGAAGTTGTGGAAGCAATGAAGAAAGTCAAATTGGGGAAAGCCCCAGGAATTGATGGAGTGTGTGGTGAAATGCTGAAGCATGGGGGAGAGATAGTAGTAGAATGGATGTGGAAAATATGCAGATTGGCCTGGGAGGAAGGTAGAGTCCCGGAGGATTGGAAGTCAGGTATAATTATTCCCTTATACAAAGGAAAAGGGGAAAAAGAAGTGTGTGGTAATCATAGGGGCATTTGTCTTCTTAGTATAATAGGAAAAGTGTATGGTAGGATACTTATAGACAGAGTTAGAGAAAGAACAGAGAAATTAGTTGGAGAAGAACAGGGAGGCTTTAGGAAGGGAAGAGGTTGTGTAGATCAGATATTCATTCTTAGGTCTTTAGTGGAAAAGTTTCTAGAGAAGGGAAAGAAGTTGTATGCGGCTTTCATGGATTTGGAGAAAGCATATGACAGGGTGGATAGACAAGGATTGTGGAAAGTGTTAAGAATATATGGAGTAGATGGGAAATTGTTGAATGCTGTGAAGAGTATGTACGATGGTGCGAAGGCTGCAGTGCGTGTGGATGGTGAACTAAGTGAATTTTTCTCTTTGAAAGTTGGTTTGAAACAGGGATGTGTCATGTCTCCATGGTTGTTCAATCTGTACATGGATGGGGTAATAAAAGAGGTACAAGGTAGGGTAGTGGATGTTGGAGTGGCCCTGGTGAGAGAGGATAGTGTTTGGAAACTCCCTGTACTGTTGTTTGCAGATGATACTGTGTTGTTGAGTGAAGACGAAGGAGAGCTGCAAGGCTTGGTGGATGAGTTTGGGAGAGTGTGTAGGAAACGGAATCTAAAGGTGAATGTAGGGAAGAGTAAAGTGATGGTCTTTGAGAGAGGTGAAGTTAGTGAATGTACAGCGAGGTTGGATGGTGAGGAATTGGAAAATGTGGGTATGTTTAAGTACTTAGGTAGTGTGATGAGTAAGAATGGAGGTTTGGAGGGTGAAGTGCATGAAAGGGTACAGCAGGGAAGAAAGGTTGCTGGTTCTTTGAAAGCAGTGATAAGAAACAGGGAAGTGAGCATGGAAGTGAAAAAGTTACTACATGACAGTATTGTGATACCAACTCTATCGTACGGAAGTGAAGCTTGGACATTGTTGGAAGGACATAAGTCAAGAGTGAGAGCTGTGGAAATGAGTTATTTAAGAGGAGCCTGTGGAGTTACGTGGAGAGGCAGGCTGACAAATGAGGATATAAAGAAGCGTTGTGGTGTTGATGTGGATGTGATAGGAAGCGTAATGAGGAACACACTGAGGTGATTTGGCCATGTGGAGAGGATGGAGGGTGAAAGACTAACGAAGAGAGTGTATGTGAGTGAGGTGGAGGGGGGAAGAGGGAGGGGAAGGCCGAGGATGAGATGGAGAGATGGGGTGGAGAGGTATATGAAAGAGGAGGGTGTGAGTTGGGAGCAGGGCAGTGAAATGGCTTGGGACAGGGCGACTTGGAAGCAATTTGTTTGTGGCCACCCCAAACGGGATTGAGGCGTCTGGCAATAGATAGAGAAACTTTTTTGAAAATGCGGATTGGAGAAAATTCAGAGAAACAAAAGAGATACAGAGGAAGTGGGATATCTTTCTAGACCTCTATAATTTGGGAGTGGAAAAATTTGTACCAAGAGTAAGAGGGAAAGAAAACAGGAAAAAGGAATGGTTTAATAGAAGGTGTATGGTAGCAAAATAGAGAGAGATGAGGCGTGGAACAACTGGAGAAAGAGAGGTAACAACAGAACAAAGGACGAGTATAAAAGAATTAGAAATGAATACACAAGAATACGTAGAGAAGAAGAAAGGAATTTTGAAAAAAGTATAATAGTCAAATGCAAGGATGAACCCAAACTGTTTTATAGATTTGTTAATGACAAACTGAAACAAAAGGAAGGAATCACCAAACTGAAAGTAGAAGGAGAGGTCTTTAAGGATGCGGCAATGCAAGCTGAAATAATGAACAAATGTTTCCAATCGGTTTTCACTAATGAAAAAGAGTTTGTGGAAGGGGAGGGAGTGATTAGAAATGTACCGGTGATAAAAGATATAAAAGTGAAGGTACAGGAAGTGTATGAATTACTGGATACTCAAGATGTAAGGAAAGCCCCAGGACCTGATGAAATTTCTAACTGGGTATTGAAGGAAATCAGAGAACAACTGGCGGATAAAATTCACAGTTTAATCGTGTGTTCTCTAGAAGAGGGGAAAGTGCCACATGAATGGAAGAGGGCAAATGTGATACCAATTTATAAGGGAGGAAACAGGGAAGAACCCCTGAATTATAGACCAGTGTCTCTAACCAGCATGGTCACAAAATTGTGCGAGAGAATCCTGAAGGACAGATGGATAAAATATCTGGAAGAGATGAATATATTGGCTGAATGTCAGTTTGGATTCAGAAGTGGAAGGTCATGTGTTTCTAATTTGTTGAGCTTTTACTCAAGAGCGATTGATGTGGTACAGGAGAGAGATGGTTGGGTGGATTGTGTGTACTTAGACTTGGAGAAGGCCTTTGACACGGTACCTCATAAGAGACTAACGTGGAAACTAGATTATATAGGAGGACTGAAGGGGAAACTTCTGGAATGGATGAGAGACTTTTTTAGAGACAGACAAATGAGGACAGTAATAAAGGATAGGATGTCTGGATGGAGGGAAGTAACAAGTGGAGTCCCTCAAGGCTCAGTGTTGGCGCCAGTAATGTTCCTGATTTACGTAACTGATATGGTAGATGGAGTGAACAGTTATGCAAGTCTGTTTGCTGATGATGTAAAGATCTTGAGGAAGGTAGAGGTTGAGGAGGATTGTAAAATGCTGGAGGAGGATCTGGATAGGATACATGATTGGAGCCGGATGTGGGAAATGAAATTTAATGTAAAGGAAAAATATTGGAAATGGGTAAAAGTACCAGGAGACCATCACTGAATTATTTGTTGGGTAATGAATTAATCACAAAAAGGAGAGAAGAGAAAGATTTGGGAGTGCTGGTCCAAGATAGTTTGTCACCAGAAAAGCACATTAACAAGATAGTTGGAGAGACTAATAAGCTCTTGACTAACATAAGAGTAGCATTTCATTATATGGATGAGGAAATGATGAAAAAATTGATAGTGGCCATGATCCGCCCCAGGTTAGAATGTGCAGTGGTAGTGTGGTCCCCACACAAAAAGAAAGATATAAACAAGATTGAGAGAATACAAAGAACAGCAACCAAGATGTTCCCCAGTCTGGCAGATCGGTCATACAGAGAGAGGCTGGAAAAGCTGGATTTGCCTTCCGTAGAGGAAAGGAGAAAGAGGGGAGACATGATTGCAGTGTTCAGGACCATGGTGGGAGTAGATAAAATTGACAAAAAAGATCTGTTTTTATGGGATAAGAGAGCAACAAGAGGACACGGAATGAAATTGAAAAAGTCAAGCTGCTTGAAGGATATCAAGAAATATAGCTTTCCTTACAGAAGTATAGACTTATGGAATAGCCTGGACAAAGAGACCGTCCAGTCTAAAAACTTAAACGAGTTTAAAGCTAAGTTTGACTTATTGAGAAACAGCGACGGAAACCCAACAGCATAGCACATTTCGTGTATATCACAGTTAGGTATATTAGGTAAATACATAAATATTTGGAACGACTTAGACGAAAATGTGGTGCAGGAGAAAACATTCATGTGTAAAAGTAGACTAGATAAATGTGGATATGGAGACAGGACAACACTAGCATTGCTCAGTTCCTGTATACTACAAATAGGTCAATACAAATAGGTAAATACACACATATATATGTATGCTGGAACCCTAGGGTCTTCATACATTCTCCTGACAGCATGCAGCAATTTCCAGGCTACCCCATATATTTTCTGCACCTACCACATTCCCTGTCTATCAATTCAGTAACAAGCTTTCTCCACATTCATGTATGCAGCCTGTAATTTCTTTCCTTTCTCTGGATACTGTACTTATCCACAAAACTCCTTAGAACCAGTATATGATCTACCTAACCCCTTTCCTTCCCTTCCTAAAACCTCTTTGTTCTTCTCCAGGTATTTCCTCAGTTTTTCCCTCTCATCTCCCTATCTTTATCGATATGTATCCTATCATATTTCTTTCCAATTAAAGTCATCCTTTGGTTATTGCACACTTGCTTATAATGGTTTTCCCTATTACTGCATGATGAAAATCTGCGTTCCTGCCGTTATCGCACATTTTTCAGCTAACAAAACATTGTTATCATACACCTGAGTTGGCTTCTCTCATGAATGATGGTGCAGTTCTGGCATTCCCAGATATTCAGCAGATATCAAATTTGTTGGATTCCTAAGCAATTTTCCTCATAAGTTTGTATAGTAATCAGTTTGGGCAGTCATTTGTTAAACTCAGGGTACCATGAAAACCAGTATGCAGCCAGTCCTATGTACAGTGGGGTATGTTTTTTTCCATTATGAAACCTCACACTGACAGACCTTGAATTTATTCATATCTCTTCTCCCTCCCTCCCTATTTTTCTCCCACTTTTCCTTTTTGCTCCTTTCCTAATCTCTTTCCTATTCTTGCTACTTCTATCCCTCTCTCTTTTTCATTTTCAAGTGACATCTAAAGGTTTAAAAATAAATAAGTAAATAAAATTTAGTAAATGAGGAAGTAACAAGACATTTGCATATCTCCATCTTATCACCTGCCTAGACAACATTTACACAAAGCCCATGTTGGCGATTTTGGCCTCTGTGCAGCTGTCAGAGGGGATATGTACTTTTGCTCTCTCTCTCTCTCTCTTTCTCTCACCTCCTAGCCTCAGAACCCCTTACCTTAAATCCATCTCAGGTCTGTCTATGGTATGTTTTTCTTTCTGTTTGTCCTTTCTCATGCCTTTCTATTAACCTAAACATGCCTGTGTGTGTTTCTGATACTTACCATAACAGTATGTATTTATTTAGTGGGTATAAACTGATATAAATGGGAAAATTTGGGATTATGAGTAGGGTGCCCAGTACCAACTAGGATAATTCCCAGAGGGTCTATGTTTTTGTTATCATGCAATTTTGTTATCACCCACTTGGCTTGGTACCAATTATGCACAATAACCATGCGATCACTGTACACTGGAAGACAAATACCCCTATGATTTCTACACATGTCTCTTTCCCCTTTTCCTTTGTGCTGGCATCTCCCAGTATCCAAATGGCAAATCTGATTTTTCACTTATCCAAATTGCCATTTTTAGCAACCTTTATCTGAATCAGCATTCCTAATTATCCAAATTTTGAATACAAAGAATACATTTAAGAAATTTTTACAAAATAAACTAACTGCCAAACACAAAGAAATGCCTAGTCGACCCCCAAGAACGTATGCCTATGCCATATTTTTTTGCACCAAACCCTTTAACTGAATCAGTATTCCAGTGTATCATGGAATAGCCCTCAATGACCACCTGACATCATCCCTGTATCCCATGTGTTTTTGAGAACTATCCAATTCTGTTGCAGATGTTTGGTGTCTGTAAGTGTTTAAATATGACTGAGTACTGGTACATACTCTGGAGGGTGACAAAAGTTACACATAATAACCTTGTCCAGTATGGCACTAGACGTAACCCAATATAAGCCACATGCTGCTGAGCATTATCAAAATTCTGCTGCCAATGTTGTGCTTCTGTAAGTTTGTAATTATGACTTGTGTATGGGAGGGAGAACCTAAAGTCACACCTGATAACCCTTTAGAGTATAGACACTCTTGCATTAGAGAGTTGGACAGAAAAGGGATGAGAGTTTGTTGCCAGACTGGTGCTACATGCCCGTTTTAGAAGTGGAGGGATGCAAGCAGATAGTTCAGAGGAGCAGCGACCATTGAAGTAGCGATAGAGCGATAGAAAAGAGATAAAGAGGCACTGTAGTTCAGAGGAACAGCGACCATTGAAGTAGCGATAGAGCGATAGAAAAGAGATAAAGAGGCAACAGTGCAGCAAAGAGACAGAGGTTGAAGGGAGCCAGTAAGAGGAGGAGTGTTGATGAGATGAATAACTTTTGACTCCACCCTGCACACCACTGTTGACAAATGTAAAAGAAGAATGATGGCTGTCTACAACAACGGCTATAGAACGACCAGAAAGGAAGCTATAGATGAAGGCATAGATAGAAGGATAGAAACCATAAGAGGGCAGTTTGAAAATTAAAGATTTATGCCAGAGTCGATCGAAGGCCTTTGAGATGTCAAGTGCAATGGCAAAGCTTTTGCCAAAGTCCCGAAAGGAGGATGACCAGGAGTCTGAAAGGTAGGTGAGAAGATCGTCAGTGGAGCGTCCCTGACGGAACCCATACTGAAAGAAGGTTGTGATAGGAAAGATGCCTTAAAATTTTTCTATTAAGAATTGACACGAAAACTTTTGAGATACAGGATGTTAAAGCAATTGGACGATAGTTAGAGGGTTGGGAATGGTCACCCTTCTTTGGGACTGGCTGAATGAGAGCAAACTTCCAGCAAGAAGAAAAGGTACATGTTGAAAGACAAAGGTGAAAGAGTTTACCTAGGCAGGGTGTAAGCACAGAAGCACAGTTCTTGAGGGCAACAGGAGGGACTGCATCAGGCCCATATGCTTTGTTGGTATTGTGGCCAGTGATGGCAGAAAATACATCAGCTGAAGAAATTTTAATGTCAGTCATGAGGAAGTCAGAGGGGGGAAGTGATGGAGGAACAGCACCAGAATCAACTAAGGTGGAATTGGAGGAGAAAATCTGAGCGACAATATATGCTTTATCAGTAGAAGAAAGAGCCACAGAGTCATCAGAGTAGAAAAGGGGAGGGAAGGATGATGAGGTAAAGTTGTTAGAAAGGTTTTTGGCAAGGTGCCAGAAGGAGCGGGAAGAATTTGAGTTGGAGAGTTGAGAGCATTTAGTCCGGATGAAATTATTTTTAGCAGAGCAAAGAACAGACTTGGCATGATTCCAGGCAGAAACATAAAAAAATGCAATTCAGGGGTGGGTTGGCTCTGGTACCTTTTATAGGCCCTCTCCTAGTTGCAGACAGCATTAGAACAAGCGTGATGAAAACAAGGCTTTCTTGCATTAGTCAAAGGATATGAGAAAGGAATGTATGCTTCCATGCCAGAGAGAATAACCTCCGTAATGTGCAAGGCACACTCAGATGGCTCCCGGCCATGGAAGCAATACTCATTCCAGGGAAAATCAAAGAAGTACTGCCTGAGAGCCTTCCAATTCGCAGCTCCAAAGTGCCACAGATGACGTTTCTTTGGAGGGTCCACAGGCAGTACCGGAGCGAAAGGACAGGTTAAGGTAAAAGATTATGATCAGGGGAGCCCAACGGAGAGAAAAAATTAACAGTGTAAGCAGAAGGATTAGTTGTAAGGAAGAGGTCAAGTATGTTGGAGCTCTCTCCAAGGCGGTCAGGGATATGGGTAGGGTGCTGTCCAAGCTGCTCTAGGTCATTAAGGATAGAAAAGATGAAGGCTTGTTCACCAAGTGGATTAGTGAAAGGAGAGGAGATCCAAAGGTGGTGGTGAACATTGAAGTCTCCTAGAGTGGAGATTTCAGAGAAAGGAGAAATGGATAGAATGTGTTCCATCGTCGAAGTAAGATAGTCGAAGAATTTTTGATAGTAGAATTAGGAGATAAGTAAACAGCACAGATATTTAGTCAGAGAATGACAGGAGAGCCGAAGCCAAAGAGTAGAGAATTCAGAAGAATCAAGTTCAGGAACACGAGAGGAAGATAGGCTGTTGCATACACATACACAACATCCACCTTTGGCTTTTAAATGAGTATGGAGAAAGTAGGAGGATACAGAAAAGGGTTTGCTGTCACTTGTCTCAGACAGCTGAGTCTCGATAAGGAAGAGAAGGTGAGGTTTAGAGGAGGAGATGTGTGTTCAACAGAGAGAAAGTAAGAGGAAAGGTCGTGAATGTTGCAGAAATGAAGAAATGAGTCAGACAGTGGATCCAGGCAGCTCAAGGAGTCGTCACTGGGAAAGGGGCGGATGGTGGGGGCATTTATGGTCCCCCCCCCCGGGACTCTGAGGCATGTTATGGGTGTGCCATTTTCCTCTTCTTCTTCTTCTTTTTATGTACAGTCGACAGCAGAAGTTCGTCCCTCTCAGCGTGCGTGATACGAGCCTGTTGATCTGGGAACACTGTGTGAGATAGAGTTGTCAGGTATGGTTTAAATGGCTAACATTAAAGAAATGTGTTCGGAGATAAGTTAAGAACACATTCCCTAATGATAACATTGAACTGCAGCAGGTGGGATAATAACGTTATTGTGAAATGTATGACACTGGTGAATGAAGATTCTTCGTTAAGGACACAGACGCACAGGATTATTTGGACTGGACTGATGTTGCCAGCAAGTATTATATGAAATATTATAGAATGTTTGCAGTCCTAAAGGTGAGGTTGCAAGAAAACATTGATTACGTCAGTTACACACTAAACAAACACAGAAACTGGCAGGCGTGTTTCGCGAATACAGTATACGGTTTTGTTTTACAAGTTAAATCACTTCCCTTCCTGACCTCTCTCCCCACCCGTTTCTCCTCTTCCCAGTCACGCTCTGCCATCATCCACATCTTGTCGCTAATGCTGAAAATCGAATGCCTGTAGGTAGAGTTTGGAAATATAAAAGTGTTAAATGAGCTTCTTCAACCTCATCGCTATGAAGTGCTATCCATGACTTGAATATAAATGTTAATAATATGAATAAATCGTCACTGTGGTGGTTAGGAGACATTACTCGTCATCATTTATATAACACATATAATCATCGTTAATACAGTGCTCCAACTACAGTACACTCCCTCTCCACCCCCTCGCAGTCTCCTCTCCCCCATCCACTGTCTCCATCACTCCTCCCACCTCCCTTCCCCCCCTCTACCAGTACCCCTTGTTTCTCTCCCTCAACACCCCCAACCCCTCCACACGGTGTTGCTTAATATACCCTGTTTCGTTTTGCCTCTCTAACTAGATCAGTTATTCATAGTTTGAATACAGTTATCATATACAGGCATTTAAGTCGTAATTGTAGTGACATTATAAACACAATACGGTACTCGTCCCCGTTATATAGCCAACTGTATTACACACAAGTAACCTGACTACTTATATTACACAATGTCCATCGTAACTCTTAGTGTTCAGTACCAAGGACTAAATAATTAAAATATGTGTAAGCAAGAGATTAATGGCTACGGAGGAGGGGTAATAAAATGATGGCAGAATTGAAGCATTGAATACTGTTCTTTGAAGAGTTAATGCCTCTTGACCGCCACTGTCAATCTAATAATAATACACACTGTTACAGAATACAATCCAAAAACATAACCCAAACGTCGTTATATTGTTCGGTTCCTGAAACAAAAATGAAGAAGGGAGAGAAAACAGATATTTGAAATAACTAGTAAATGAAGTCCGGCAGGGTCAGTACAATAAAACCGTGGGAAGGGGTTCGGAGTGTTGCAGCTAGAAACAAGGGGTACTGGTAGAAGGGGGGAAGGGAGGTGGGAGGAGTGATGGAGACAGTGGATGGGGGAGAGGAGACTGCGAGGGGGTGGAGAGGGAGTGTACCGTAGTTGGAGCACTGTATTAACGATGATTATATGTGTTATATAAATGATGACGAGTAATGTCTCCTAACCACCACAGTGACGATTTATTCATATTATTAACATTTATATTCAAGTCATGGATAGCACTTCATAGTGATGAGGTTGAAGAAGCTCATTTAACACTTTTATATTTCCACACTCTACCTACAGGCATTCGATTTTCAGCATTAGCGACAAGATGTGGATGATGGCAGAGCGTGACTGGGAAGAGGAGAAACGGGTGGGGAGAGAGGTCAGGAAGGGAAGTGATTTAACTTGTAAAACAAAACCGTATACTCGCGAAACACGCCTGCCAGTTTCTGTGTTTGTTTAGTGTGTAACTGACGTAATCAATGTTTTCTTGCAACCTCACCTTCAGGACACCCAAAAGTTCTATAATATTTCATATAATACTTGCTGGCAACATCAGTCCAGTCCAAATAATCCTGTGCGTCTGTGTCCTTAATGAAGAATCTTCATTCACCAGTGTCATACATTTCACAATAACGTTATTATCCCACCTGCTGCAGTTCAATGTTATCATTAGGGAATGTGTTCTTAACTTATCTCCGAACACATTTCTTTAATGTTAGCCATTTAAACCATACCTGACAACTCTATCTCACACAGTGTTCCCAGATCAACAGGCTCGTACCACGCACGCTGAGAGGGACGAACTTCTGCTGTCGACTGTATATATATATATATATATATATATATATATATATATATATTTATAAGGAAGTGTAGTGTGTACTGTGCATGTAGATTGGTGTTGACAGTTGAAGAAACTTGTATTGGAGAAAATGCTGGCGTACTCTCTATGTTACTGAAACACTGAAAAAATTCAGCAAAGGGGGATGGTCAGGAACTAGTCCAGAGGGAACGGGAGCTCCAGCTCTCCCTGTCTTTCCATCCACCTTGGGAGTACTACCGACCTCATCTGACAGTTCATCTGTTGTTGTGTCTTTCTTGTTTACCTCTTTTACCAATTTTTCATTTTCCTCCTTCTGCATGTGCAATTGCTTCTTAACTTCATCTGTTTCACTCTGAAATGCCTTCTCTAATCTGTGTACCCGTTCTACCAGCTTATTGTACGTCTCCATTTCAACCACTTCCTGGTAGAAATCATCATCTTGCTTTCTACCTTTATACCTTTTGTTACACGGTAACTCCTTCCAAATTTGCTTTGCTAAAGTTGGTGGTCATCTTGTGTTACTAAGAGAAAGATTCTACTTACAGTTTTTCATTCCTGTATGCTGCAGACTAAACACTAAACAACTGATTAGCTTGCTCAGTGCATTCCTGCACTATTTTGTTGTATTCTGTTATTTGAACAACACTTTTACTTAAACTTCCTCTTTTATATTAGAACTCCATTTAGTTTAACTTAGTACAGAGCTTGACTCATATAAAAATTCAATTTAGGTATGGCCAGTTATGCCAAGATTGGCCAAGCACGGAGTGATGTGTGGTATGTCCTGCCTCTCTCGCGTCTCAAGTTTATGTCTCCATTTCATCCAGTTCCTGATAGAAATCATCATCCTGTGTGTGTGTGTGTGTGTGTGTGTGTGTGTGTGTGTGTGTGTGTTTATGTGAAAAATAGGGTTAGTGAGTTCTTTAATTTGAATGTTGGATCAAAACAGGGGTATACAGTATTTATAAAGTCCCTGTGATCATTCAGTATACGTGTGGTTGGCATTACAGTATTGTTGTTGTTGCAATCCCAGACTCATCTTGCTGTGAACCCAGTAGACTGCAGAAAATTGGCAGCTTTGTACTGGTCACTGCCAGAGGTCTTTTGTTGCAGTTATGTTGAAGGACTGTTTGTGTTGTGATAGTGTGGTGCATGTGAAGAGTAAGTGTGTTGTGATTTAGGGGGCTGCACTTCAGTGTGAGCAAAATAGATTGTTTGTATATTGTGTTTGTTTTGGTATTTTAGCAAAGAAGAGTGGTGGCTTCATCGTAGTCTGGCTAGGTGCACTCGTGACTCTCTGGGTAGGGTGGTCTCTGAGGGGTGTCTGATGGTGGTTCTTGAAGGATGCTGTTTGGTTAGAGTTTTAGATGGCTGTGGTTGCTGTGTGTTTACATATGTGTTTTTGAATTGTAGTGTTTGGTGGAGGAGGGGAGTGTTACCATGAAGCTTTATGTAGTGTTGAGCATTATTATTATAATGTACAGTAATATATATATATTTTTTTTCAATGGGGGTGATGTAACATGAAGTTACGAGAGTGACATGAGTCTTGAGCTGAAGCAGGGAACTGTGTGCCTCTCATATTCATATGATCTAGGTTTTGAAGTATATTTGTTTTTGATGTAAGTGATCTATATTTGTGGTTTCGAGGCATCCTGTCATTATTCTTTGGTCTTTTTTCCTGTTCTTTGAAGCTTATCCATGTTTGTATTGGTGAAGGTTGGGACATGCCTAGTTTATGGTTGTTCTGATTGGAGACAATATTTTGGGTTCCCTGTCTTGTTCAGAAGTAGTGTCTGTCTTCAAGGCATCAAGTTTATGAGATACCTTTGTACTGATGCTACTTGTGTGCTGAGAAAAGGCTATGTGTATCTCCAAAGTTCATCCTAGAATTTTGATGTCATTCCTGTGGAGGTGATTGGATATAGAAGGAAACACATTGGTGAGATTGATTCATGACTGACTTGAGTGATGTTATAAAAGAGATATAATGCAGGGCAGTGGATGTTGTGTCGTTTATGAGAGAGGGTGAGATTTTGAAACTGTTTGTACAGGCAAGTCTCGGTTACTGATCAACCACTTAACGAGAATTTGCAAATACGAGGTCTTGAAATTTGCACCACCGCCTGTTTAATGAGCAGGTAAAATCCCCCCAAATCCCAGCTTACGAGAATCGATACGAGGGTATTTGTATTTCATGTGTATTAACTGTTTATTCCTGCTTAAAATTGTTTGTCACAGGTGTTGGTGGTCAGTGGAGTAACTTGGCCGGTTGTTCACCCCATCCCTATTTTACGTATAATTTATGCTATTCTGCTTATGTTATTGCAATTTTCATATTTCAGGTGTATTATCCTCTTGTATTAACCCCATATTCCAGCTTAAAATGATCAGAAAGTCAGTTTTGGTGGTCTGGGGGGAGGTTGCTCAGAGGACTTGCTCCCTAACCCTATTTTTCCCATAAGTTCTTTACATCGTTTAACGAGAATTCGACTAATGAGCAAAATCCTTGCTCCCAATTAGCTTGTAAGTTCGGGACCCGCCTGTATTGTGTTTTGTTGATGGTACTGTATTTTTAAGTGAATGGAATTGCCAGGCTTGGTGAATGAGTTTGAGAGTGTATGTAAAAAACAAAATCCAAAAGTGAATGTTGCTAAGAGTAAAGTTATGATCTGTGAGAAAAAATATGTCTCAGAGTGAACAGTGAGGCTGGATGGTCAGGAAATGGAGAATGTAAGTGCAGTCAGGTATTTAGGTAGTGTGATAAATAAGGATGGAAGATTAGAGGGTGATATGTTTGAAAAGGTGCAGCAGGGAAGATAAGTCGCTGGTTCACTAAAAGCAGTGATAAAGAATGATAGGTAATTGAGAATGGAAATAAAAAACAGTGACTGCATGACAGTATTGTGATTTCTAACTAACAAATAGATTTGAAGCTTGGACCATGTTGGAAGGACATAGGTCAAGATTTAAAGCTGTAGAAATTAGAATCCTAAGGGAGTAGACTGTAGCACCAGTCAAGCAGGGCAATACAGTACTCCCAAAGTGGACAGAAAACTGATGACAGCTGGAGCTCCCATTTCATCAGCCCTCAGGACTAGCTCCTGACCGTTCCCCTTTTGCTGAACTTTTTCAGTGTTTCAGTAACACAGAGAGTAGGCCAGCATGCTCCCCAGTACAAGTTAAAGAAAGTGGCATCAATTCACCAAGCCTTGCAGTCCCCATGGGGAGGGGGGAGGACCATCAAAGCCCCCACCATAGATGCTTCTCCCAGTGACAAAGTGAGATGCTTGGAACCACTGTCTGACTCACTTCTTCTTCATTTCTGCAACATTCGTGGCCTTTCTTCTAACTTTATCTCTGTTGAACACCATCTCTCCTCCTCTAAACCTCATCCTCTCTTCCTAACTGAGATTCAGCTGAGGCGACTGATAGCAAACCCTTTTCTATATCCACTTACTTTCTCTACACGGAGGTCCCGAAGATATGAGCAGTTAATTCCATTTTACATAGTCGTATAATGAATTCTCGTAAAACAAAAGACATAACTAATGGTAAAATATTGGTTGGGTTCAAGGACCCCATCAAAGGTAAGAGTTCAAGCTAAAATATACGATACCAAATACAACAAACATATCTATATTACTGAAATGTAGAGAAAGCAACCAGAAAGAGCAAATAGTATGCAGATAACGTGACTGCAAACTAATTAAACATATAAAACATGAATAACACTCATCTGTAGGCAGTAATGTTGTGTTGGAGGTGGGAAGCTGGCGGTCGCCAGCTGAGCATCATTGCCAGATTCTCAAATCCATATTATCATACCTGACACGTTAAAATTATTGCTTTTTGATCAAAATTATCACACTCATAAACAAAGACACTTCTTCACATAAATCGATAATTACTGTGGAATTAATGTCTATCTATCTATCTATCTATAGCCCGACGCCCTAATCCCGCAAAGGGTGGCCGCAGACAAAACGCCTCCAAGTCGCTCTGTCACCCACCATTTGACTACCCTCCCCCCAACTCACCCCCCCCTCCCTCATATACCTCTCAACTCCATCCCTCCACCTCATCCTCGGTCTACCTCTCCCTCTCCCTCCCTCCACCTCACCTACATACACCCTCTTAATCAGTCTTTCATTCTCCATTCTCTCCACATGTCCAAACCACCTCATTGTATTTCTCCTAATCTTCTCAACCACATCCACATCCACCCCACAGCATTCCTTCACTTCTTCATTCGTCAACCTGTCCCTCCACGTCACTCCACATGCTCCTCTCAAGTAACTCATTTCCACTGCTCTCACTCTTGACTTGTTCCCCTCTTGTAAGGTCCATGCCTCGCTTCCATATGTCAGGGTAGAGATCACAATACTATCATGCCGTGACTTCTTAACTTCCATACTCACCTCCCTATTTCTCATCACTGCTCTCAGTGTACCAACAACCTTCCTTCCCTGCTGTACCCTTTCACGCACTTCATCCCCCAAAGTTCCATCCTTACTCATCACACTACCCAAGTACTTGAATGCACTCACATTCTCCATATGAAAGTTATCGCATTATCGCATGCATGCTATTGCATATCGCACAGTGTGCCAAAATATCACATTTTGCGATAATTATCGCACGTCTGGCAATGCTACAGCTGAGCAGTTCCTCTATTTCTCTCCGAGGTTGAGAGAAAATGACGGTGACTGCCTTTGCTGGGATGACTGAGTTAGAATCCTCCCACCTCACCCCAGATTGAATGTCGTATCATTGGATTTTCGAGATTGTATAATGAAAATAGTCCCTAATTTACCCAGGTCGTATCATCAGTTTCATGTATATCGAGTGGTATTATAGCAGGATGTACCTGTACTCATTTCAGAGTCAAAGGTGGCTGTTGTGTATATGCACACAACGATGTATCTTGCTCTCTTGTTCCTGGACTTGAATCTTCTGAATTCTCTACTTTCTGGTTTTGGCTATCCTGTCATTCTCTGACTAAATATATCTGTGCAGTTGAGGTATCCCCTTATTCTACTGACTGAGAAATTCTTTGACAATCTTACTTCTAAGATGGAACACATCCTATCAAAATCTCTTTTCTCTGAAATCTCCATTTTAGGAGATTTCAGTGTTCACCATCACCTTTGAACTCCCCTCTCCTTTCATTGATGCACCTGGTGAACAAGCTTACATTTTTCCTGTTCTTAATGACCTAGAGCAGCTTGTACAACACCCTACCCTAATCTCCAACCACCTTGACTATTTGACAGAGTCCCTTGAAAGGTGGTGAAGTGGGCAATGAGAGAGCTTGGCTTGAAGGAGTGGCTGGTTAGGGTGATTATGGCCATGTATGTGGGTGCTTGCACCCAGGTGAGAGTGAATGGAGATTTGAGTGATGAGTTTTCCGTGAATCTTGGTGTGCATCAGGGGTCAGTTTTGAGTCCCATGTTGTTTATTATGGTACTTGAAGCCCTCTCACGTGACTTCAGAAATGGACTCCCGTGGGAGATGTTGTATGCTGATGATTTGGTGTTGATTGCAGAGAACGAAAGGGAGACGGAGGAAAGATTTAGGAAGTGGAGAGATGGTATGGGGCACAAGGGCTTAAGAGTTGATGCAGATAAAACAAAAGTGATGATATCTAGGGTTGGTGGTGGTACTGTCAAAGACGAGGGAGAGTGGCCATGTACAGTTTACCACAAGGGTGTGGGAAGTAATTCCATCTTGTTCAGTGTTTGTGATAAATGGGTGCGCAGTAGATGTAGTAGTATCAGAGGTAGACTGCGAGATAATGCTAATTTTATGTATGCGGCGTGTCGGGGAGAGGAGGTGGAGATTGTCAGGCGTGAAAGGATTGAACTTGCTGGTGAATCTCTTGAGTGTGTGGAAGAGTTTTGCTATTTGGGAGACATGTTGTGTGCTGGAGGTGGGGCTGGAGCTAGCTCTGTGGCTAGGGTGATAAATGGTTGGAAGAAGTTCAGGGAGCTGTTGCCTCTCCTGACATTGAGAGGACTCTCCCTACATGCTAAGGGGTCTTTGTATGCAGCATGTGTTAGGAGTGTAATGCTGTATAGTAGTGAGACCTGGGCAGTAAAGGAAGAGGATATTCACAGGCTCAGACATACAGAAATGACAATGATTAGGTGGATGTGCAGTGCGTCCCTGAGTGCAAGGCCTGGGGAGGCTGGGTTTACGATGGAAAAGTTGAGAGGTAGGATGGGACTGGAGTGTATTGGTATTGTGATGAGGAGAGGTAGGTTGAGATGGTTTGGACATGTGGAAAGGTTGGGGGATGATAATTGGGTGCAGAAGGTGAGAAGTGTTAATATTGGGGGTGGGGTTGTGAGAGATAGACCGAGAAAGATGTGGGATGAGGTCATTAAGTGTGACCTCAGGGTTAAGGGACTGAACAGGGAGGCTGCAATAGATCGTGCAGCATGGAGAGCTGCCATTAGGTGACCAAGGCCAACGCATGCAAGCATGTTGGAGCCTTCGAAAACGAAAACCTTGGAGAGAGTTCCTACATACGTGACCTTCTCTGTACACTAATCCTTCTGCTTATGTTGTTAATCTTTCCTCTCCGTTGGGCTCTTCCACTCACAACCTTATCACCTTAACCTGTCCTATCACTTCAGTACGGCCTGTGGACCCTTCCAAGAAGTGTCAGTCGTGGCACTTTGGAGCTGCTGATTGCGAGGCCCTCAGACAGTACATCTGTGATTTTCCCTGGAATGATTATTGCTTCCATGGCCGAGAGCCATCCAAGTGTGCCTTGCTCATTGCAGAGGTTTTTCTCTTGGTCATGGAAGCATACATTCCTTTCACATATCCTGTGTCCAATGCAAAAAAAAACTTGGTTTATTCACTTTGTTCTAATGCTGTCAACAAGGAGAAGGCCCACAAAATGTACGGGAACCAACTCACCCCTGAATCTCATCTTTTTTTTTTATGTTTCTGCCCAGAATCATACTAAGTCTGTTCTTTGCTCTGCTGAAAATAATTTCATTCGTACTAAATGTTCTGAACTCTCCAACTCATTTCTTCCCGCTTCCCGCGGCACCTTGCCAAAAACCTTTCGTACAACTTTACCTCATCATCCTTCGCTCCTCTATTCCACTCTGATGGCTCTGTAGCTATTTCTTATACTGATAAAGCAGAACTCTTCACCCAGACTTTCTCCTCTGAGTCCACCTTAGATGTTTCCTGTGCTGTTTCTCCATCCCTTCCCCTCCCTCTGACTAGCTCATGGCTGACATTAAAATTTCTTCAATTGACGTATTTTCTGCCATCACTGGCCTTAATATTAACAAGGAATGCAAGGCATATGAGCCTGATGGGGTCCCTCCTGGTGTCCCGAAGAACTGTGCCTCTGTGCTTACACCTTGCCTAGGTAAACTTTTTTGCCTTATATCTGTTGACTTGTACCTCTCCTTCTTGCTGGAAGTTTGCTCTCATTCAGCCTGTTCCAAAGAAGGGTGACCATTCCCAACCCTCTAACTATCATCCAGTTTCTTTAACATCCTGTATTTCAAAAGTTTTCAAGCCCATTCCTAACCAAAAAATTTTAAAGCATCTTTCGTATCACAACCTTCTCTCTGATTATCAGTATGGGTTCCGCCAGAGTTGCTTCACTGGCGATCTTCTCACTTACCTTTCAGACTCCTGGTAACTTCCTTTTGGGACTTTGATGAAAGCTTTGCCATTGCACTTGACATCTCGAAGGCTTTCGATCGAGTCTGGCATAAATCTTTAATTTGCAATTTGCCGTCCTACGGTTTTTACTCTTCTGTCTGCACCTTCATCTCCAGCTTCCTTTCTGGCCATTCTATAGCTGCTGCTGTAGACAACCACTGTTCTTCTCCTAGAGCTGTCAGTAGTGGTGTTCCTCAGGCTTTTATTTTTTAATGACCTTGTAAGCTGTACATCTAACCCTATGCACTCCTACTCTGTTGACTCCACCTTTCACCTTTCCATTCACTTCCTGCATTGTCCGTCTCAGCAGTTACTGCAACAAACAAGGAATGAGGCTATGGTACACCTGATTTCTTACTTGGCTCATATCTCTGGGGTAAAAGTAATCTTTTTGTTTTTAATTCATCAAAAACTCAGTTTTTACATCTTTCAACCCAAAAAAAATCTTCCATAGGAGTATCCTCTAATTTATAACAATATCCAACTCATTCCTGCGTCATCTTTAAACATACCTGGGGTTACATTCTCGCGGGATTTATCTTCGAAAGATCGTATTACCTCTCTTGTAAAATCTGCTTCCTAGAGATTAGGTATGCTAAGCTGACTCTGTACTTTCTTTACCACTGTACAGTTATTGACTTTATACACAGGTTTTATATGCCCCCTTGTTGAGTACAACTCTAACATGTGGGGAGGCTCCCCACATACAGCTCCTCTCAGCAAGGTGGAGTCAAAGGCTTTTCATCTTTTTAACTCTCCTCCTCCTACTGGCTCCCTTCAACCTCTGTCTCATCACTGCACTGTCGGATCTTTATTTCTTTTCCATCGCTACTTCATTGTTCATTGCTCCTCCAAACTGTCTGCTTGCATCCCTTCACTATTACCGCGGGCACAAAGCACCCGTCTACCAACAAACTCTCATCCCTTTTCTGTCTAACTCTCTAATGCAAGAGTTATCTGTTACTACCAGTCCTGTATGTATGCAACAGGTCAACTCTGGAACTGTATCCTTCTGTCTATATTTCCTACTTCCTATAATCCGCAGTCTTTCAAATGCAGTGTGTCCAGGCATCTCAAAGGGAATGGATCTTGAAAATGGCTCTCTGTTATCTTGTTTTTTATTTTTTCTTGGAGGGAGCAATTTTGTGGGCTCTTGGCCTTTGGTTCTTTTTTACATTAAAAAAAAAAAAGTTATCAGCTGGCATATGGCATTTCATAGATGGATAGACAAATGAGAAAGTAAAGGAGCTTTGTAATAATGTGGATGAGATTGAAAGTGTTTGTAGAAATACTCTGAAGTGGTCTGGTCATGTTGAGAGGATGGAGAATGAGAGTGGCTAAAAGAGTGCTTTTGAGTGAGGTGGAGTGGGGGGGGAGGGGGAACCAACGATGAGATTGAGGGATGAAGTGGAGAGATGTACAGTAAGGGAGTGGGGCTTTGAGTTGAAGGGAGAGAGAACAAGACAACATGGAGAGATTCGTTAGTGGCCATCCCTTGTGGAATTAAGGTGTCTGGCATCAGATTGATTGATTCTTTTGATGTTTCTTCTTATGATTTAGTGAAGATATATAGAGTTTGCCCAAATCTGTCTTTGATCATCTTTGTCCAGAAGATGGGAAGACAATCACTATTTGTGTAATAATTCTCTATAGCATGCTGCAGCCATTTATTCTCTCTTTTATCACCTTAAGGTTATATGCCTTCATGATTTCATTCACCAGACATAACGTCAAACAGTATATTGTTATCAGAGACCTTAACGTAACATTTGTCCCATGCTTGTTTTTGTTATCATTTTTCAGAAGTTGGCAGCTTAGTGGTGAGGTACCAGAGTGGCAGTACTAGTGGTGGTGGTGGGTGCTTGGCATCCTCACCAGCATTAAGAGTGGCTCGACACAGTGATGGCTCAGCCTCAGATTCATCTGAGGATGAGTCTTTGCTATTCCTTCACCATCCAGCTCTGCCGCTTCACCCTGGACTCTTATGCTCTCGCCTTATATGCTTCAGCCTTGCAAGTGAGTGTCACATTTTGTGTAACACAGTTAAGAAAGATTAATTCATGATTGAATGGATATATGACCCATTTTTGGAGAGCCCATTAATGTGAGTTCTCCTACTTTTGTTATTTCTGTTTCCCTCCTACTGGATTTACATTGGATTTACACATACCATTTATTATATGAAAAACTGGATGAAGATGATGTTATCAGAAATTCTGTTTTTGGTTGATGTTAATAAAACTTTGTATTGGTTGGTTTGTATATGTTTTGTTAGCAGTTTAGAAAAGATTCAATTGCTTTTAACCCCATTGGTACTGTGAAGTTTTGGGTATGTCACAGCAGTCCCTTGGGACCCAGCCTTAGCATGTAGTTATTGTCTAATATTTTCTCAAGTAAGGGGGAAGGCTCAGAGAGAGGTACTGGCTGCCTTGTACATTGGGTCAGACAAAAATTGCTCACCAAAACATGCTTTAAATCCTTCCACTCTAGTCCTCAAAGCACCTTCAGAGAGAATCAGGCAAAACAGTGAACAAACTCATCATTAAAAGGCATTTTAATGTTTCTTCCATCCGTATCTGGTATCCTGATTTTAACAGTAAAATCAGTATCGATTTGGTTTAGAAAAAAGTGCAAATAATGGCGATATATTGGTTCAGCAGTTTGTATTGGTTACATCACTAAGGTACAGTAATCCTTTCTCTTCCCATGATCATCCGGTGGCTGCAGGCAGGCAATTATGCAGTGTTTGTCAAACAGAAATCTGGGAAAGTGTTAAACTGAATTTCAAAACGCGGTACACTATGGGTGAACTGTTCTAAATTTTGCACTTTACTGGATTTCAAAACACACTTGATACACAGTAGAGTCTCCATTATACGAAATTCATGGGACTTTCAAAACTTCGATTAATTGATTTGTATGTATAAAAGAATATAATGATATACAGTACTATACATACCCTGCATTTCTGAAAATACACTTCCCTCATCATAGAAGTTGTACATGTAATATCACATAATATCTATCTATCTGTATACCTAGGCTCCTCCCCCAAGGAAAGGGAGGTAGCTGAGACAGGACGACACACTCCCCATTTACTCATCCATTCAAACACATTCATTCGCATCTTAGCCCCAAAGAGGAGAAGGGACAGATCCTCACCGCTCCACACCACACAAGGGTCAACTGCACAGTGCAATCAGTGACATCCGCAGCAGGGCCCGACAGCAGAGCTGGTTTACCTCTGCCACATCATAATAGACCCATTCCCTTACCCGCACCTGACCTGACTAGCTGATCAGACCAAATGTGGGAGAATATCCTGTCATCATTTATTCGTTCACAATTTCTCTCCATTTATTTCTGTCACGCACAGCCACTCCTCCTTGCTCAACAGACATCTCTTTCGCATCCAGCACTCTCTTCATACTGTCCATCCATCCTATTCGTGGTCTCCCTCTCAGCCTTACACCTCTCACATCCGATTCATTTATATTTTTCTCCAATCGCTCATTATCCATTCTCTCCATATGCCCAAACCATCGCAACACCCTCTGCTCAACTCGATCAGCCATCTTCCGAACAACTCCAGTTCTCCTTCACACTTCATCATTTCGCACTCGATCCATACGCGTCACTCCACACATACTCCTCAGACACCTCATCTCCATTACATTCAAACTTTTCCTCTCTGCTACACCCAAATTCCATGTTTCAGCCCCATATAATGCAGTCGGTACCACAACACCCTCATACAGCCTTCTTTTTACATCCATTCTGAGCGAACGACATCTAAACACTTTTTTCATTCCTCCCAGCACCTTACCTACTTCATTTATTCTAAACTTCACTTCTGCGTCTATTCTTCCATCCACAGCAACATGTGAACTTAAATACTTAAAACACTCTACCTCCTCAAGCAACTCACCATTCAAAACTATATTCATTCCCCTACCATCTACCAACCTCGTACACTTCATCTCTTTACTCTTATTCTCATTTACCTTCAGTTTCCTCCTTTCACACACCCTTCCAAACTCCTCTACCAACTGTCTCAATCTCTCCTCTGAATCAGCCACCAGTGCAGTATCATCTGCAAACAGCAGCTGCTTCAGATTCCACTCTCCACCATCAACCTTCACCAGACTCAGACGTCCACCTAAAACTCTTGCATTCACCTTCCCTACAACACCATCCATATAAATATTAAACAACCAAGGCGACATCACACATCCCTGTCGCAGCCCCACTCTCACGGGAAACCAATCACTCACAGCATGTCCCACTCCTGCACACGCTACACTATTTACATAAAAACTTTTCACCCCTTTTAGTAACCTACCATCAAGTCCATACAATCTTAAAACAGTCCACATAGCCTCCCTGTCAATTCTATCATACGCTTTCTCTAAATCCATGAATGCCCAAAACACATCCTTTCCTTTTACTAAATACTTTTCACACACTTGTCTCACAGCGAACACCTGATCCACGCATCCCCTCCCTCTCCAAAAGCCACACTGCTCATCTCCAATCACTCCCTCTGTACCCTCTCTAACCCTTATAATTAACACTCTACCATACGCCTTACCTACAACACTCAACAGACTTATACCCCTAAAGCTAGTACACTTATACTTATCACCCTTGCCTTTATACAACTGGACCACACAAGCACTTGCCCAGTCAATTGGAACCATACCTTTCACAAAGCACACATTCAACAGTCTTACTAACCAGTCAACAATAGTCACTCCACCACCCTTCAGGCATTCCACAGCACACCCATCCATACGTGCAGCTTTCCCTGTTTTCATCTCCTTTACTGCCTTCTCCACTTCCTCCTTTGTGATCAAAGAATCATTCAACTCTCCCAACACATTTATTCATTGCACCCTTCCCTCCGCCACAATCTCAGCCACCCTTTCCTCCTTTACATTTAACAATTTATCAAAATACTCTGCCCATCTCATCCTTACTGCACCCATCTCAATTAACATCCTTCCATCCTCTGCTTTTACTTGCTCTTCCTTCCCAGACTCTCCCTTTCTCACCCTTTTAACCTCCATCCAGAACATTTTCTTATTCTGTTGAAATTTCTCAGTCAACCGCCTACCCCACCTATCATCTGCTGCCATTTTAGCATCACGCACAGCCCTTCTCGTCCAATTCCTCTTATCGTTATACCTCTCATATGACACCTCATCCTTCCTCTGCAGCCACACCTCATATGCACGTCTCTTCTCAGCCACAGCCATACTTACTTCCTCGCACCACCATTCACTTCCTACGTCTCACACCACACACCTCTTCTGCATGCCCCACCAATGCACTCTTAAACAACTGCCATTCCTCCTCCACACTGCCATTTTCCTGATCTTTCACTGCATTCCACTCATCTTTCAATTTCTCCTGATACTCTATCATTTTCTCTCTTTCATCCAACTCACTCACTTTCAAAACCTCCCTGCCACACCTAACCCTCCTAGCTCTCATCCATCTCTTACTTACTCTTAACTTTCCCTCCACCAGGTAGTGGTCAGACATACCTCCACCCTCCCCTGTCAGAACTCTCACATCCAACAATCTTCCTATTACATTCCTAGACACAACCACATAGTCCATCAATGCTCTTTCAACAACCATTCCACCCTCCTGTCCCACTCATGTATACTTATAAATATCTTTCTTCTCGAACAGCGTATTTCCAATCACCATCTCTCGCTCAACACATCCCTATCATTCGTTCCCCATTTTCATTTCTTCCAGGCACACCATGCATACCAACTACACCTGCAACTGCTACATTTCCCACTCTAGCATTCAGATCTCCCATCATTACCACATTCACATTCACTCGAAAACATATAAGTAATCCCTCAATTATGTGATGTAATAGAGCCATCGGTGTATCTGGATATGGACGAAATCCGAATATGGGGCAATAGCCCAGCTACCAGTACCCTACCCATACCCATCCTATATGTACAGTACCCCACCAGACTGTTGCAGCATTCTTCAGTCTTTCAGTTAGTTAGACGTGAAAACACACATGGGAATAGCCAATACAGTATAATGCCAGACACAAGAGAACAATGCATAAACAACAAAAGTCCACAAACACCCTACCCGTATGTACAGTGTCCCTCCTAATTGTGGCAGTGATCTTCAGTCTTTCAGTTATTTAGACATCAGAACACACATGGGAATAGCCAGTATAATGCTAGACACACAAAAAAATAATGCATAAAGAACAAAAATCCACAAATAAGTAAATGAAGAAGACAAAGGTTTCAAAAAGAATTTTAATAAGGTACAGTAAGTGTCGTAACTTGCTAGCTTTTAGTTGGTGTACAGTAATCCTGTGTGGTAGTGGTGAACGTAATCACTAGTGGTGGCTGTATTACTACCAAAATATTGATACAGTACTTTGGATACTAACTGTTTATCAGCAGGTATCAATACTCATGGCTAGGTATCGAGTATGAGTACTAAAATAGACTTTCCAGTTAACTGAAAATGTATTTTCAGAAGTACTATTTAATTGGGAAGTGATTTTAAGATATATTAGTGCACTGATTGGCAGTTTTGGTGCTCATGTTCCCCAAAAATAGTGGCCATATACAGGCAAGCCCGTTTGATGATGCAGTTGGTTAAGTAAAAACCCATTGCTAGGCAAGGTATCTCCTGGTAGATTTAACATGTAAAGCATAGTGATGTGTTTTTGAGCCTTGGGTTTTCCCCCAACCAAGTCCTAAACCCACCAAAATGAGTCCCCAAAAAAGTTTAAAGCCAATCTAAATGGCCTAACAGGTGTAAAAGAAGCTAACCTAAACCTAAAACCAGTGCCCATCTCACTTGTACCCAGTCAGGGTCACTGGAGAATGTGATCTCTGACTTATTCAAACTCGGTAGAGAAGAAGCAGCAGCATTGTATACAATCCCACCATCAGATGGTCCTGGGACAATTAAATAAACATCTTTTATGCATTATAATAATGTATAAACGATGCAGAGTCGTCCAAGGTGCGAATTGTTGTGACGAAGAATCGTTGATGTTTTGACGGGGCATTTCCTTGGTGGGGAATGCGTTTGATGATGCAGTCGGGATAGCCTTTTCAATAGCCCCACTTTATGTCTTTTAGTTACTATTCTGGTTGCTGAGCTCCTTTATTCTCTTCTCTCATATTTTCCAACATTTATTTAGAAATTCCTTTGTATTTTCAAAGCATTTGTCCATGAACAGCCTGAATGTAAACGCATGATTTATTGATGTCACAGTTTTCATCAGTGCATGAAATAATTACTCTTTAAGGCTTTCATAATTATTAATATTAATTTAAAATAATTATTATGTATTTCGTGACAGGTTCGATATTCAATTATCAAACACAGAATATTCTTTTTTGAGTCGCCTAGTTGTCCACGCTGTTTTGTACCTCGTCTGAAGGGCAAGAATCCGTACCCCAAATGACAGTGTTCACTCCACTTATGACTAAAACACATTACATTAAGCCTAAAAACAGTTTATAAATCAACCTCAGCACAAAATTTAAGTTTAAAATACTGTATTATCAAAATTGGTAAAAAAAAAAAAAAAAATCAAAACCTATCTCAAAACTGGGAGTAGGCCTATGGTAGGCGGGGTAGGGTGGTATTTCTACTCCCATCACTAATTCCGGGGTATCATATCAGGGTTTGCCTGTAATTAGTTTAACCCGGGCTGAGCCCATTGAATAATTTTATTAAATTTTTAGGTAGTTCATTGGTCTGAAAAGGTAATACAGTAAAACCTCACTATAATAGACTAATTGAGGCAAAATCCATTAAAAAAAAAAAAAAAAAAAAAAAAAAAAAAACGAAATTCTGATAAAAGTGACATATGCAGATGACTCAACACTACATAGTTCATTCACACTCAGACATCCATTTACAAAGTCTAATATCTCTACCTCTCAACTCAGTACAGCCATCTCCATAAATCAAGATCTATCTACTGTACAATCAGTGAATGGGGACAAAACAACCTTGTCTCTTTTAATGCTAGTAAAACTAAATATATACAGTTTACTGATAGACAGATATTGCCAGATTCGTACATTACCTTCAGTGCTACTAATATTCCCATCTCCAAAAGTATTGAAATTCTTGGTGTCTCACTTAACAGTGCCCTCAGCTGGACCTCTCATGTCAGATCACTTGCTAAAACCACCTCAAAGAAACTTGGATTATTGTACAGAGTCCGTAACTTCTTCGCCGATGAGCAGTCAGCTATAATTTATAAGAGTCATGTGCTCTCTCAGCTTGAATATTGCTCACCCTTGTGGAATGGTTGTGGAGAGGTTGCATTAAGACAACTAGACAAAATTCAGAATAAAGCTGTTAGAATCATTAACAACCCTGCCATTACATATAAACTACTTCCCCTGCAAGTAAGAAGGAATGTTGCCTCCCTTGCATTATTTTACAGACGAAGTTGCGTCCATGGTGCCACCTCTCCATGCCTTCCCTCGTGCTACACGGGCATCTGGTAGCGCTCATGACTGGAATGTCACTCAACCATATTGCAGAACTTCTGCCTATCAGAATTCTTTCATTCCCCGAACTGCATCTCTCTGGAACTCGCTTCCCCAGAGTTGTTTTCCTCCAAATTTCAACCCACAACTGTTCAAGTCTAACTGTTACAGATATTTTATGAATAGAGGACACCAGTAATCTGGTGTATGGATTATTTTGTTTTTTTCCCCATTTGTTTTTCCTTCCTCCATTCTGTTATTTAAAAAAAAAAAAAAAAAAAAAAAAAAAAATCCGAACTTCCCCGTGCTAACCCGGACTTTTTCCAATGTATCAGACGTTAGTCCTGATCTCACCAACTTTTTTTTTTTTTGTTAGCGCAGTTGCCTCATTACTTGTTATCCAACCCGTATCCAGCAATCTACATCCTCAAGATCCTGACCCACTTCAATGCCCATCCAACGCCCATCATCATGGTCATGACAACCACCCAATGCCCATCCAACGCCCATCATCAAGGTCATGACGACCACCCAGTGCCCATCCAACGCCCATCATCAAGGTCACAACAACCTACCCAAACATCCTCATCCTTCACCATCCGCCAGCCCAAGCTGGACTTAGGTCAGGCAGTCCAGACCGTTTCTGGTTTTATCGGACTTTTCCCATCCTAATCCTCCACCATCCCTCAGCCCAAGCTGGACCTGGGTCAGGCAGTCCGGACTGTTTCTGGCTTTATTGGACTTTTCCTGATATATAAGAATATAGTCTGGTAGGCTCCATGGGTCTGAATAAAGCGAATTCCAGTATATTGAAGTCTGTTCTATCGAGGTTTTACTGTAATCATGAAATTACCTAGCTGTCGGTACGGTAATCAATACCATTGATACTGGCCAAGAAAGTAATTGGTATGGTATCAAAATTTAATGACTGGTATTGCCCATCACTATTAATCAAAACAAATGTCTGAAAACTCCTCCTTCTCCATCCGTTGGAGCTGGACAGAGAGTGGGGGTGTGTGGTAACTGCTACTGAATGCAGTGATGCCATGTCCACTGGCCGGTCAGGTGACTTTGACCATTCAGTAGGGAGGCAAACAGCCGTTTCTGCCCAGCTGGTGGGTTAGGTTTTTGAACCAGCGCATGTTTCAGCTCAACAGGGAGGCCCGGCTATTTTGACCATTTGTTAGTGAGGCGGACAACCATTACTGCTCAGCTTGTGCGTTAGGGTCTGTATTACTCGTGCATAGCAGTTAGCTCCAAGTGACCCAGGAGGCCAGGGGACTTTGGCCATTCAACGAAGAGGGAGACGGCCATATCCGCTCAGCTTGTGGGTGAGTCTGTATTACTCACGCGTGTCTGGTAATGTCCGAGTGATCCGGGCGATCAGGGGACTTTGACCTTTCGGTGAGGAGCCGGATGGCCATATTTGCTCAGCTTGTGGGTTAGGGTCTGTATTACTCGTGCACAGCCAGTAGCCTCTAAGTGATCTGGGGAGCCAAAGGTCTTTGATTGTTCAGTGAGGAGCCGGATAGCCATATTTGCTCAGCTTGTGGATTAGGGTCTGTTACCCATGCTTGGCCAGAGAGACTGGCGAGCCACTAAACCTATCTGTTATCTATTGCCAGATGCCTTAATCCCTTATACGGGGTGGCCACAAACAAATCGCCTCCACCACACCCTGTCCTCTGCCATTTCACTGCCCTGCTCCCAATTCACACCCCTCTCTCTCCTATACCTCCCCATTCCATCCCTTCATCTCATCCTTGGCCTTCCCCTCCCTCTCTCCCCCTCCACCTCACTCACATACATTCTTCTTGTCAGTCTCACTCTCCATCCTCTTCACATGGCCAAACCACCTCAGTGTGTTTCTCCTAACACTTCCTATCACATCTACATCCACACCACAACGCTTCTTCACATCCTCATATGTCAGTCTGACTCCATGTGACTGCACATGCTCCCCTCAAATAACTCATTTCCGCTGCTCTTACTCTTGACTTGTGTCCCTCCAACAGCATCCAAGCTTCACTTCCATATGTTAGAGCTGGTATCACAATACTGTCATGTAATAACTTTTTCACTTCCATACCCACTTCCCTGTTTCTTATCACCAAACCAATTTTTTAAATTTGTAGGCCACCCAACTGGCAGCGCTGGAAATTTTATATTCGGATACTGCATTGTCATAAGTGGGAGTGCTTACCTTTCATTTACTCGATGTAGTGCTGCTTTTGGATGTCTGCCCTTTCCTCTGCTCCATCCTTCTCTCCTTCTCTCCTCTTCTGTCTTTCTTTACTTCATTCTTTCCTCTTCCTTCTGCCTACAGGTGACTTCACACTCCTTGTGTCTTTCTTTCCTTCATTCTCTCCTCTTCCTTCTGCCTGTGGGTGACTCTGCACTGAGTGACAAGCCGAATGGTTTCCTGTACACCAGGAAACCATTTACCATGCTGGATGGTAACCATATAACCAAATAATGGCGCCTGGTGGTTTAGTGGGTAATTACGGCACTCCAGTCAGATTGAGCCTGTGAGGATATGTATCCTAGGATTGGTTGGAGTTTATTGCCACTCATGGGTAAGTGAGGCTGGTCACTCACATCTTAAATGTCAGTACCAACTTGCCTAGCCCTGGACTCCTACGCTTCTCATCGGGCAACACAGGATTGGATGATGGATGGATGGATGAATGCGGACAAATAATTCCGGATGTGCATTTAATAGAGCCAAGGCCTAACATTTGGATGCAGAGCATCTGGTTAATTGAGTGATTACTGTACGGTACAACTCTTTTCTTTTTGTTTCCACCACTTTGGTTCACTTTGGGAGGAGCCATAGAAATATTTATCAGTGATAACACACAAGACCGAGCAGGGTTCATCCAAACACAGTGTAAATATGACAGGCAGCCCAATGCTTGCCCAAGTGGAAGCATCATCAACTATCATGGATGGCGTGAACAGATCCTCCCAAATTTGAAGTTTTGGTTGAATCTCGAATTTCTTTGGTAAATTGAATTGAGAATTAAATTAGCAAAACCTTTGGGGCATATTCCGGTTGAAAGATTGTCGTATAATTGAGACTCTACTGTAGAATGATGCCTAAGGCCCGAGTGTATGCACAACTGACAGAGTTCTATGCTAGAGTAGTAAGTTATGTACTGATTGGCTGCTGCTTAGTTTGAACAACTTTCTCAGTGTAGAGAAGACAAGGAAGCTTGATACTACTGTACTTTATGTCTGTGACATTATCACGCATGTCATCCAATAATCCGTTCTTTACAAACCTCAGTTTGTAGAAGTGCTTAGAAGGAATAACCTTGTATTCATATTGAAACTTGCTGCCCATGATCTCCTTTCAGTCTACCTGCTTCTGTCTCTGTATGTCTATAGCCAGATGCCTTAATCCCGTAAGGGGTGGCCACAAACAAATTGCCTCCATGTCGCCCTGTCCCCTGTCATTTCACTGTTCTGCTCCCAGCTCACACACCCCTCTCTCATATACCTCTCCACTCCATTCCTCCATCTCATCCTTGGCTTCCTCCTCCCTCTCCTCCCCCCCACCTCACATACACTCTCCTCATCAGTCTTTCACTATCCATCCTCTCCACATGGCCAAACCACCTCAGTGTGATTCTCTTAATGCTTCATGTCAGGTCTACATCCACACCACAATGCTCCTTCATATCCTCATTTGTGCACCTGCTTGAGGGGGTGTAAACTGCACATGGACTAAACTTTAGATTACCGTAAATGCCACAGCGGCTTAGAACCTCATTCTGAATATATGTGATCTGCAGTTTTGCTGTAACTCAGGTTTTAAACCGGGGATCGGTTTGACAGGAATAAGAGAGTGCATTTAATTGGAGAAATGAATGGAAAAGTTGGGAGTGTCATGGTGGATGGAGTATTTGGTGAGTAGGGTGTGCCTGCAGGAGTGGATGAGAATGGCAGTGCCCAGGTGGACATTTGTGCAGGGAAGGGGTTGGTGACAGCCAGTACCCACTTTAGACTCAAAATGATCCACAGGTATAGATGGTGAGTGATGAGAAGGGTGGATGGTGAACTGAATGAAAGAAAGGCAATCAATGAGTATGTGTTTGTGGATGATAGAATAAGGTGTGTAACGGATGCAAGAGCATACAGAGGCTGGGGGAGTGGACCTCATGATCACCACTTAGTGGTGATGAAAGTCAAGGTTCAAATGCAGTGGAGGAATAGAAGGGGGGAAGGACAGGAAGAAGAAGTCCTTACAAGGAGAATAGAAAGGTTACAAGAGGATAGAAAAAAGGCAGAATATAAGAGAGAAGTGGGGGAACGATTGGGTAAATATGATTTGGAGCAGATGGGGGAAGTGGAAGGTGTGTGCAGGATATTTACTAAAGAAATCTGTGCAGCATGCGAGGTGGTGTGCGTGGTGAAGAGAGATGAAAGGGGGTGCAAGGAATAGCATGGTGGAATGAAGAGGTGAGACAAGCTGTGGCACAAAAGAAGAAGGCATATAGTGAGTGAATGGGAATTAGAGACATGGAGGAAGTTGAGAGATGGAAGAGAGAGCTATATGTAGAGAGGAAGAAAGAGATGAAAAGAGTAGTAAGAGAGAGTAAAAAGAGAGTGGATGTGGAATTTGGAAGGAGTTTGAGTGTAAAATGGAGGGAATGTAAGAAAATGTTCTGGAAAGAGGTAACGAGAGCTAGACAGGATGATAAAGAAGTTAGTTGGAAAAAAAAAAAAAACTGATATGTGTTCATCCCTACTCTAAATTTGCCGCGCAGTGACAAACAGCTGTGTTTTGGCGCGTATTTCCGGCAGCGTCTGCTTGAGCACCCCTGCATCCTCCCCATTTCCTGCCTACCTACCGTTATGACTGCATGCTCATCGCCACGGCTGCATACGTGCCCGTTTTTGTGAAGAAACAGTGAATAAAGTACAATACCTCTCAACTACAGTTACCGCAAATTGACTTAGGACCTTTCCCCACAAGGTATTAAAAAACACAGAAATCATAGTACAGTATATCGCAATGTTTGTTCATGAAATGCCATTCATTAATATGAAATCATGTTTCCCTTGTTTTCAGGACCAGTTAGATGTGTCTTGGCATGGAATCACTTAGATCTCTAAAGTAATTTAAGAACATTTCTTTGCACCAAACATTTGTCAGTTCAGTCTTGAGGTTGTCCAGATTGGGTGTCTTCTTCTTTGCCATGAGTTTCTTCATCTTTGCCCAACAGTTTTCTATCAGATTTAGATCCGGACTGTGGCCAGGCCAGTTTAGGACTTCAGTCCAATTATCCTGAAGCCATTTTGTCACCTTTCTTGACTTGTGACATGGAGCAGAATCGTGCATGAAAAAGTCACATCCATGAATAGCAAAAAAGTTTAACAAATTATCTTTCATAACTTGAATGTACCGGCCACCATTCATTGTCAAGTTCTTAGGAAGAATGTAGAGACCTCCCCTTCCCATTTCACCTGAGAAACACCCCCATACCATTACTGATTGTGGGTGCTTAACAGTCGGCACCGTGTAAGCAGGGTCATATCAACTACAGGAGGCAGGGGGATGAACCATGGCAGAACGCACCTGGAACACGTGAAATGTGCTTTCCGCGGAAAGCATAACTTTTCTCCACTCATCCGATGTTCAGTGTGCATACTTCTTGGCAAACTGAATGCACTGCTTCTTCATGCGGTCAGTGAGAAGTGGTTTCTTGGCTGTGGTGTGGTGTGGAAAACCCAGCTCCTTCTGCAAGCGGTGTTGGATAGTTCGAATTGAGACGTCTTGTAACAGCTGGGGATGCATTCTCTTCATTTTTGCTGCTGTCAATCAAGGATTCTTGATTTCTCCCCCCTTCAGAAGCGTATCTGTACCTCAGGAAGTCGTCCTCTTCTTTCCACCACCATGCTTGTGCTCTGGTATGACATCAGGTGGCAGGCCGCGTCCTGCAGCAAGAATCTTCATGACGGTTGACTTTGCGCGTCCAGTACATTCACAAACCATGTTGATAAGGACATTATCCTGCCTCCATGCAATGATACGGACCCTCTCATCCCTTGAGCATACTTTCCAGCCATGACAACTCGGCTCTAGGAAAATAATAGGGCAAACAGTAATGCATATGAAAAAAGAGGGAGGTGCAAGCTCGGAGCAACAGGAACATATACTCCCACTCCCGCTTATGGGCAAGCACTGACGTGTTGATTATTTCACCACCTCCCACCAACACCAGAGGAGTTGCCAGTTACTTCATACCCAAAAAATTCGCTTGGTAGAGGTAAAACACAAAGCAAAGATGGACAACTCTCCCATAGCAATTCTGTGTGTAGGTCCTAAGTCAATTTGCGGCAGGTGTAGGTCACGTGGGAATTTACAGTGTTGTGCATTGTTAAGAAATTAGGATTTGGAGTGCAAAGGTTTAAGTGCAGAGAGCAACAATGGCGTGTTGCAACTGGCGTGCCACAAGTAAGAACAGAATATGCAGTGTTAAACAATTATATTTCACAGTGTAAGGGATTAAGGGCAGCGCAACACTGGATTGCTGTACGTGCTTCAAGTACACCACCACCACCACTGTCAGTGCCATAGAGGAGGCGGGTTAATCTTTGCAACAGCCACGGACGTGTCATACGTATCCTGTACACTGCTAAATAATTTCCTTACTCTCTTCTAAATTCTTATTCTCTGGCTCCTTTTCATTTATTTTATGGTTTCTCTCCCTTATTTGCATAAGGTCCTTATATAATTGCTGTCCATGTCCGGTAAGGAGTTATTTAGGTGGCTTTCAAAGTTAGGTTGGGTTGGGGTCTTTAAGTACCTTTTCAGGGGCATTTTTCCCAAGTCCCAGACAAGACAAAGTCCTGGATGTTGCTTGGGCTCTATTACATTGGATCTTGGAAGGATTACTGTAGTGGAAGCAATGCAGAAAGTCAAGATGAGGCAAAGACCCAAGAATTGATAGAGTGTGTGGTGAAATGTTGAAGCATGAGGGAGAGATAGTAGTAGAATGGATGTGGAAGATGTGCAGATTGGCCTGGGGGGGAGGAAGAATCCTGGAGAATTGGAAGTCAGGTATAATTATTCCCCTGAGCAAAGGAAAAGGGAAAAAAGAAGTGTGTGGTAATCTTAGGGGCATTTGTCTTCTTAGTATAATAGGAAAAGTGTATGGTAGGATACTTATTGACAGAGTTAGAGAAAGAACAGAGGAATTAGTTGGAGAAGAACAGGGAGGCTTTAGGAAGGGAAGAGGTTGTGTAGATCAGATATTCATTCTTAGGTCTTTAGTGAAGTTTCTAGAGGAGGGAAAGAAGTTGTATGTGGCCCTTATGGAGTTGGAGAAAGCATATGACAGGGTGGATAGACAAGGAATGTGGAAAATTTTAAGAACATATGGACTCTGTCTGATACGTTTATGTGATATGTTTTTGGACATGTGGAGAGAATGGAGAATGAAAGACTGACTAAGAGGGTGTAGTAAGTGAGGTGGAGGGAGGGAGAGGGAGGAGTAGACCGAGGATGAGGTGGAGGGATGGAGTTGAGAGGTATATGAAGGAGGGGGGGGTGAGTTGGGGGAGGGTAGTCAAATGGTAGGTGACAGAGCGACTTGGAGGCGTTTTGTCTGTAGCCACCCTTTGTGGGATTAGGGCGTCAGGCTAAAGATAGATAGGTAGAGCCAGGATTCCGGGGGCTTGAATAATGAGTGAATGAAAGCGTGGCCCGTTGGATTGGGAGGCTGTCTGGACATTGTTACTCCTCATGCTACCCTAGGGTGGGAAAGGAAGTCTGGATGATGATGATGATGATGATGATGATACGGAGTAAACAGGAAGTTGTTGAATGCTGTGAAGAGTATGTACGAGGGTGCAAAGGTTGCGGTGCATGTGGATAGTGAACTGAGTGAATTTTTCTATTTGAACGTTGGATTTAAACAGGGATGTGTCATGTCTCCATGGTTGTTCAGTATGTACACCTTGGTCCCAATTAACGTGCCTATATGGTGGATGTGCGAGCGCACGCTATTTGATATCGCTCTGATTGAAACATATCTTATGGGGAAAAATTCATTTGGTGGATGAATGACTCCAACTTTAGCGGTTAAACTTTTAAACACTGACAATTACCCTAGTACTAAATACACGTAATGGTATACGTACATACACGCACATGTGTACACACACCTTCGATAAGCTAGTCTAAACCGGTAGTAGTAGTAGTAGTTGTTCCCTAGGCAGTCTGGCCGAACAGCCCCTAGTCCCTTAGGAAAGCCATGGCCGAGACCTGGCTTTCCCACAGAGCTCTCAAAAAGTGTATGTTGTGTTGTTGGCATAGGTGATTGTGTGCAATGCAGTCTTCCATAATGTGCTTAATAGTATGGGGTGCGGTGTTGCATCCTGGACAGGCATCAGCGACGGAGTCATCCAGCCTCTTCTGGTAGCATAAGAGGGCTGGATGGTGCCCACATCTCAGCCTGGCCAGGTGGACCCTGTCCTCACGAGGAAGATAGGATTCAGAAGGGTGGATGTCAGGAGGCCATGCATGCAGCTGTGTGTTGTCTTTAAGTGACTGCATGAAGCAGTGAGTGATCTGAGTGTGGATATGCTTCTGGAAGCTGGTCTGAGGTGGGGGAGGGGGTAGAGATGACAGTATTTGTGTATGGTATCGTGTGCTGGGTGTTGTTTTGATGTTCCTTGGTGTGGGTGGATGTGCTGCCATGTACTGTAGTAGATGTTGTGGGTTTGTGGAGGCTGCAGCAAGAAACTGGGTGCCTCTCATGTCTAGGTGATCATTGACTTTGAGGACTTTGGTTTCTTGATGTAGGTGGTCTGTGGGTGTGGTAGCTGTGCAGCCTGTGATTATTTTTAGGGCCTTGTTCTGTATGGTCTGTAGAGTGTTGTAGCGTGTTTTGGTGAGGTTAGAAGCCCAGGCAGGGCTTGCATAATTCATCACTGAACGTATGTATTGTTTGTATACTGTGGTGGTGGTTTCTTTGTTGTGTCCGAATGTTGTATGGGCAAGTGACCTCAAAGCATTGAGTCTTGGTGTTATTTTATTTTTAATGTTTGTGATGTGTTGTTTAAATGACATTGATGTATTGTATGTTTCACCAAGGATTTTGTGTGTGTGTGTGTGTGTGTGTGTGGTAGGGGAGAGTTGTTTATGGTGAGGTGTGGGATGTGATTGTTCCGCTGTCCAGTTTGTGAGAAGAGTCACTGTAGATTTGGCTAGGGCTATTTTGAGCCTGTTTGTGGTGAACCATTCGTGTAGTGTGTTGAGGTAAGGTTGAATGATGTGTGCAGCTGTGTTTGCATTTTGGTGTGTGCATGTAAGTGTTATATCATCTGCATAGGAAGCTATGTGTATCTGTTGTGTGTGGGGTGTGGGTACGTTGTGCATGTATTGGTTAAAGAGTGTAGGGGACAAAACAGATCCTTGGGGGACGCCGTTTGTGAAGTTTCTGATGTTAGAAGACTGAGCGGCAAATGTTACATGTGCGCATCTGCCTGCTAAGTAGTTTGCCAGCCATCTTTTTGTGTTATTGTGCATGTTTGTGTTGAGTATTTTGTTTGTGAGGTTGTGGCGGGGGATGGCATCAAAAGCTTTGCTAATGTCTAGTGTGATTAGGATTGTTCTGTGTGGTGGCCTAGCTGAATTCATGCCATCGAAAACTCTCTGTGTAAAGTCTGTAAGAAGGGTGTTTGTGGAGTGTAGTGGCCTAAAGCCATGTTGTGACTGGGCTAGGGGAATGTGAGGTGTGACTAGTTGTGGTATCAGTCATTCAGTGACTTTAGAGGGGGTGCAGAGGAGTGTGATGGGGCGATGTGAGGAGGGTAACATGGGCTCTTTGTTGGGTTTAGGGATAGTGATGATATTGCCATGCTTCCAGATGTTGGGTATTATGTTGTATGAGTAGCTGTAGTTTGATATGTTGGTGAGTGCTTGTATGCCTTGTGGTCCTAGGTGTTTAAGGTGAATGTTGCTTATGTTGTCTGGTCCACAGGCAGATGAGTGCTTGAGATTGTTAATGATGTGCTTCGTCTGGTTGTAAGTGGAAGTGCGTAGTCTGGGTTTGTGGGGAACTGTCTCTTACGTTGGATGATACGTCGGTCTTCGGGATGCGGGTTTAGATGGCTGACTTGTGAAAAGTGATTGATGAGAGTGTTTGCTTGTTGTTTGTTTGAGGGTATGGTGTCTGTTGCTGTGATGGCAGCGTATAATTGTGTGGTGTTGCTGTTGGAAAGTGTGATGCTGTTTAGTGTTTTGTAGAGTTTTCTGATGTTTGTTTTGTGGTCAAGTGTTTGGAGGTAATTTTTCCAGTTTAGTGTTTGTTGTTCTGATATTTTATTGTTTATTTGAGTGTTGAGTTCTTGTATTTGTTGTACGGTGTCTTGTGTATGGGGTGTTGGGGAGTGTTGCAGTGTGTCCTGTTGTCTGATGAGGCCTTGAATTTCTGGTGTGAAGTTGGGGTTGTGTCTCGTTCTGTTGCCTCTAGGGATGTGTCTTTTGTCTGCATTTTGTATAATTGTATTGAAAGTGTGCACAGCGGTGTTGATGTTTGTGATGGGTGTACTGTTTAGCCTTTCTCTTGTAAATAATACGAAGTACCGGAAATACGTACCCAAATTGCACTAAAATCATACTAGAGTGGCTGAAAGTGTTATTTTATATTATACTGTGAATTACTGTGATAAAATTCGTGATTTAGCGATATTTTTTCGATAATCAGAGAAGTCATGATGCTAAGCACATTAGTTAGCGATCATTTTTGCGGCTGCAAACTGTACAGCAGTGCTATGAAATGACTCATGACATTTTATCAATAAGTTTTATAAAAGTAAGTGGTAATAAAAGTCATTCATGAAGTTTTATAAAGTTTGTAATGATTTTCCTCATATCACTACTGTTTCACTAAAGTCTAGCATAAACACTGGAATATCGTAATAAAACTATACGAGACTGGCTAGAAGTGTTTTTCTGTTTATTTATTATTATTATTGTAATTATTAAGATGAAGTAACGTTGCAGTAACCCGTGTTTGTACGGCAAAAAATCTTGTGGTTTGGTGGAAATTTCCATCTCGTCAGATGAACAAGACACACCTTATATTCTCTCAAATCATTCTCCAAGCCTGGAGTGCATACAGACATGCAGTTTGTTGCAAATGATAGTAGAAAGATTAAAGTTTGTCTGACAAAAATATTAGCCCTTGATATTAAGGATAAGTGGGATAAAACCCAAGTTGAAAACATACCATTTTCTTCCAATTCTCCGCACTGAGCACATTTCAGTAGGCTGTCATCATGGCTGCTGCAGCGAAAGCGTTAAGGCATCTGCAGCAGCCAAAATTAGGCTGATCTGCATTATGGAGAGCTCTCCTGGTGTTGCTGGCATCGGTGTAACGTCCTCTTGTCTCACCTGTAATGCATCCTCGACAGATGCTGCAGTATTCACATCTTCTGCTGTGCTGGCTTCACCAGCATTATTAATCTGAGACGTTGTGGATATCAAGAGACAGCTCGCACTATTTGGGAATCGCACTATTTGATCACGCGCTAATTAACCTAGGTTTATGCAGATGGAGTTACAGAGTAAGGCAGTGGATGTAGGACTGGCCCAAGTGAGAGAGGGCAGTGTTTGGAAACTCCCTGTACTGTTGTTTGCAGATTATACTACATTGTTAAGTGAAGATGAAGGGGAACTGCAAAGCTTGTTGGGTGAGTTTGGGAGAGTGTGCAAGAAATGGAATCTAAAGGTGAATGTAGGGAAGAATCAAGCTATGGTCTTCGAGAGCAATGAAGTCACTGAATGTACAGTGAGGTTGATTGAGGAGGAAATGAAAATGTGAGTGTGTTTAAGTACTAGGTTAGTGTGATGAGTAAGGATGGAAGTTTAGAGGGTGAAGTGCTTGAAAGGGCACAGCAAGGAAGAAAAGTTGTTGGTTCTTTGAAAGCTGTGATAAGAAACAGGGAAGTGAACATGTAAGTAATCAAGTTGCTGCATGACAGTATTGTGATACCAGTTCTTATGTATGGAAGTGAAGCTTTGACCTTATTGGAAGGACACAAGTTGAGAGTGAGAGCAGTGGAAATGAGTTATCTGAGAGAAGTACGTGGAGTTACATTGAGAGACAGACTGGGAAATGGGAAGTGAAGGAGTGCTGTGGTGTGAATGTGGATGTGATTGAAAGCGTTAGGAGAAATATGTCGAGGTGGTTTGGCCATGTGTAGAGGATGGAGAACGAGAGACTAATAAGGAGAGTGTATGTGAGTGAGATGGAGGGAGGGAGAGGGATGGGGAGGCTGAGAATGAGGTGGAGGGATGAAGTGGAGTGGTATATGAGAGAGGGGGGTGTGAGCTGGGAGCAGGGCAGTGAAATGGCAGGGGACAGGGCAATGTGGAGTTTATTTGTTTGTGGCCACCCTTGGTGGGATTGAAGCCTCTTGCAGTAGATAGGTAGATAGATGGATAGATCTGTTTCAAAACTGTGACTTGAATATGGACCGTAGAGTTTCATAATATAAACCATCTTTTTGCAATTGAAATGAACGTGTGGAAAGTCAACTCTTAACAGACTCTGTGGAGGTGGTATCAGTTTTGTTGTTGAACAGAGTTGATGTTTTCAGTTAATCATTTCTCTTCTGAAGTTATAATTGGACAGTGTTTACTAGATACAGTACAAAATGAGCAACTGACTATTCTGCCATCTGAAGATTGGAATTAGTCTCTCCATTCATGACAGAGAAGTAAACCTGAAATTTGGAAGTATGTTACTGAAATATTTAGATTTATGGATTCTAGCACAAAATGCATGTTTGGGTTTGTCACTGTTTTTGGTACACTTGTCAGGCTGGCAGTGTTGAGACTTGAGTAACCCAGAACTAGTCTCACGATGGGAACCAACCTCAGTCATGACTAAAATCACGGTCAGAACTAATCTCACAGTTGGAGAATGTGTTAAACACCTGGCATTGTGTGAAATGCACAGGCAAACCCCGGTTTAAAGATGCAATTGGTTAAGTAAAAACCCATTGCAAGTCAGGGTATCGTATCTCAGGGTAGATTTAACGTGTAAGGTATAGGGATGCATTTCTGAGCCTTGGGTTGCCCCCCCAGCCAAGTCTTAAACCCACCTAAATGAGTCCAAAAACAAGTTTAAAGCCAATCCAAATGGCCTAACATCTGTAAAAGAAGCCAGCCTAAGCCTAAAACCAGTGCCGATCTTGCTTTTACCCAGTCAAGATCACTGAAGAATGCAACCTCTGACTCGTATTCAAGCTCGGGAGAGAAGAAGCAGCAGCAGCATTGTATACAATCCCACCATCAGACAGTCCCAGGACAGTTAAATAAACATCTGTTATGCATGATAATAATGCATGAATGATGCAGAGTTGTCCAAGGTGCAAAATGTCGTGACAGAGAATCATTGATGTTTTGACGACGAATGCAATCGACGATGCGATCGGGACAGCCTTGTCAACAGGCCCTCTTTATGTCATGTTAGTCACTGTTCTGGTTGCTGAGCTTTATTTTCTTATATTTTATTTTCAAATATTTATTTAGAAATTCTTTTATATTTTCAAAGCATTTTTCGCTGAACAGCCTGAATGTAAACACATGATACATTGATGTCACAGTTTTCATCAGTACATGAAATATTTACTCTGTAAGGCATTCATAATTATTGGTATGGTATTTATTGAAAACTATTATTATGTATTCCATGATAGGTTAGATGTTCAGTGGTCAGATACGAAATATTCTCTGTTGAGTTGCCTAGTTGTCCACACTGTTTTGTACCTCATCATGTGGGTGAGAATCCGTACCTCAAATGATAGTTTTCACTCCACCAGTGACAAAAACACATTAATCTAAGTCTAAAAACAGTTTATAAATCAACCTAAACACAAAATTTAAGTCTAAAATATCATCAAAAGTGGAAGAAAAAAAAAAAGAATCAAAACCCATTGCAAAACTGGGGGTAGGCCTATGATAGGTGGGATAGGGTGGTATTTCTAACCCCATCATTATTCCGGGGTATTGTATCAAAAGGTATCGTAAATCGGGATTTACCTGTACGTAGACGTAATTGTCCTGGTCTGGAGTGGAGGAGTGTATTTCTGGAGACATCATCAGGACAGCATTGTTATCATTTATAGTTCACTTGAAGAGAAGGTTGACGTTACAGTCACTGTCTTCAAGCATTGCTCATAGGCCCAGTAGTTAGGTTTCAGAGGTTAGTACAGCACGGCCCCATTATTTGATTGCTTGGTAATCAATAAGTTACTGTAACGATGAGAAATAAGGTAAGACCATCTTCCTGTATTTGATGCATGCTCCTGCTATAACAATGAAGATGCCAGATGAAAAGCATGCCTCTTGTACTGACACACACGGAAGCTGACTGTCACTTGTTGGAGCCAAGATGGCTGCCAATGTTTACAAATGCAGAAATCTGTTCCGGCACATCTGTGCAAGCCCCATAGCTCTTACCACAATTTTTAACAGTTAGGCTGCTCTGTCTCTGTCTCACATGTCTTGGGGTATTGCTCGCATCTCTGTGTACATTGCGTTATCATTCTCTCACTCCTCTGTGTAACATCACAGGCCTCTGCAATCGTTTGTGTGCAGTGCTAATGATTGAAAGGCAGCGCTGTCTGTGCTTTAAAGTGGATTTTGTCATTTATTTTGTGACTGAAGGCATTTGTATTGTTGTGTGCAAAAGATGGAAAGAGAATATAAGAGAGTATGGATCTATTGGCTCAAGGATTGTGTGGGTAAGATTGAAAGTTGGACTGCAAATGTGGGCGATTGTGTGTGTGTGTATGCGCCAACACAAGATCGTGCAAGTAGAGTGAAAGAAGAGTTCTGGACAAATGTGGAAGTGTGCATGGAAAAGTTTGAAAGGAATGAGAGAGTGTTTCTGATTGGAGATATAAGTGGAAAAGTGGGAAGTGGGGAGTGGGAAGGTGGAAGGAGTAGTTGGAGAGTAGGGTGTGCTGCAGAAATGGATGAAAATGGCAGTGCTGTAGTGGGCATTTGTGCAGGGAGGGGGTTGGTGACAGCCGATACCCTCTTTAGGCACAAAATGATCCATAGTTATACAGTATGTAGCGAGTGATGAGATAGGTGGGTGATGAACTTGGAAGGCAATGATTGATTATGTGTGTGTGGGTGATAGAATGAGAAGGTATGTAGTGGATGCAAGAGCATAAGAGGTTGGGGGGAGTGGACTTTCTGACCACCATATGGTGGTGGTGAAAGCCAAGGTTCAGTTGAAATGGAGGGGTAGGAGAAGGGAAGGACAGGAGGAAGTAGTCCGTACAAGGAGGGTAGGAAGGTTGCAAGAGGATGGAAAAAAGACAATATAAGAGAAAAGTAGAGTGATTGGGTAAATATGATTTGGAGCAGATAGGGGACATGTAAGGTGTGCAAAAGATATTCACAGAAGAAATCTGTGCAGCATGTGAGGTGGTGTGTGAGGTGAAGAGGTAGTGCAAGGAACAGCATGGTGGAATGAAGAGGCAAGGCAGGCTGTGGCACAAAAGAAGAAAGCACATAGTGAGTGGATGAGAAACAGGGATGTGGAGGAAGTTGAGAGACAGAAGAGAGAGTTATATGTAGAGAGGAAGACAGAGGTGAAATGATTAATAAGAGAGAATAAGAAGAGAGTGGATGCGGAATTTAGGTTAGATGGAATTTGAGTGTGAAGTGGAGGGAATGTAAGAAAATTTTCTGGAAGGAGGTAAAGAAAGCTAGATAGGGTGATAAAGAAGTAGGCTGGGGAGTGAAAGATAAAATTGGTAGATTACTAGTGGAGAAGGGAGAAAAAGTGAGCAGATGAAAAGAAGGCGTACTGAGATGACGCTGGAATTTGGGCATCATTTACGCACACATACACACGATCACCCATACATACACATTATCATAAGTTGTTCATGCTTCGATTTACCATCTTTCCTTTGTGTATAGAGCATACTGCTCTCTCTCTCTGTCTGTCTGTCTCTCTCTCTCTGTATACATATATATATATACAGTATATATGTACAGAGATTAGGAGAAATACACTGAGTTGGTTTGGACATGTGAAGAGAATGGAGAATGAAAGACTGACTAAGAGGGTGTATGTAGGTGAGGTGGAGGGAGGGAGAGGGAGAGGAAGACCGAGGATGAGGTGGAGGGATGGAGTTGAGAGGTATATGAGGGATGGGGGGTGAGTTGGGGGGAGGGTAGTCAAATGGTGGGTGACAGAGCGACTTGGAGGCGTTTTGTTTGCAGCCACCCCTTGCGGGATTAGGGCATTGGGCTATATATATATATAAATATATATATCTATTGCCAGACGCCTCAATCCCGTTTGGGGTGGCCACAAGCAAATCGCCTCCACGTCGCCCTGTCCCCCGACATTTCACTGCCCTGCTCCCAACTCACACCCCCCTCTCTCATATACCTCTCCACCCCGTCCCTCCATCTCATCCTCGGCCTCCCCCTCCCTCTTCCCCCCTCCACCTCACTCACATACACTCTCTTCGTCAGTCTTTCACCCTCCATCCTCTCCACATGGCCAAACCACCTCAGTGTGTTCCTCATAACGCTTCCTATCACATCCACATCAACACCACAACGCTCCTTTATATCCTCATTCGTCAGTCTGTCTGCTCTCACTCTTGACTTGTGTCCTTCCAACAAGGTCCAAGCTTCACTTCCGTACGTTAGAGTTGGTATCACAATACTGTCATGTAGTAAATTTTTCACTTCCATGCTCACTTCCCTGTTTCTTATCACTGCTTTCAAAGAACCAGCAACCTTTCTTCCCTGCTGTACCCTTTCAAGCACTTCACCCTCCAAACCTCCATCCTTACTCATCACACTACCCAAGTACTTAAACGTACTCACATTTTCCAATTCCTCGCCATCCAATCTCGCTGTACATTCACTAACTTCACCTCTCTCAAAGACCATCACTTTACTCTTCCCTACATTCACCTTTAGATTCCGTTTCTTACACACTCTCTCAAACTCATCCACCAAGCCTTGCAGCTCCCCTTCGTCTTCACTCAACAACACAGTATCATCTGCAAACAACAGTACAGGGAGTTTCCAAACACTATCCTCTCTCACCAGAGCCACTCCAACATCCACTACCCTACCTTGTACCTCTTTTATTACCCCATCCATGTACAGATTGAACAACCATGGAGACATGACACATCCCTGTTTCAAACCAACTTTCAAAGAGAAAAATTCACTTAGTTCACCATCCACACGCACTGCAGCCTTCGCACCATCGTACATACTCTTCATAGCGTTCAACAACTTCCCATCTACTCCATATATTCTTAACACTTTCCACAATCCTTGTCTATCCACCCTGTCATATGCTTTCTCCAAATCCATGAAAGCCGCATACAACTTCTTTCCCTTCTCTAGAAACTTTTCCACTAAAGATCTAAGAATGAATATCAGATCTAGACAACCTCTTCCCTTCCTAAAGCCTCCCTGTTCTTCTCCAACTAATTTCTCTGTTCTTTCTCTAACTCTGTCAATAAGTATCCTACTATACACTTTTCCTATTATACTAAGAAGACAAATGCCCCTATGATTACCACACACTTCTTTTTCCCCTTTTCCTTTGTACAAGGGAATAATTATACCTGACTTCCAATCCTCCGGGACTCTACCTTCCTCCCAGGCCAATCTGCACATCTTCCACATCCATTCTACTACTAACTCTCCCCCATGCTTCAGCATTTCACCACACACTCCATCAATTCCTGGGGCTTTCCCCGATTTAACTTTCTTCACTGCTTCCACAACTTCTATCCTACTGATTTCTTCCTGTCTTCTCACCTCCCTCCTTCTCCCAGCCATTCCGCAGCCACTTATACTCGCATTACTTCCATCCTCTACGTTCAACAATTCCTTAAAGTGTTCTCTCCATCTGCTCACTTTTTCTCCCTTCTCCACTAGTAATCTACCATTTTTATCTTTCACTCCTCTACTAACTTCACTTCCACCCAGTCTTACTCTTTTCACCTCTCTCCATAGCATTTTCTTACAGTCCCTCCACTTTACACTCAAATTCCTTCCAAATTCCTCATCCACTCTCTTCTTACTCTCTCTTACTAATCTTTTCACCTCTCTCTTTCTTTCTACATACAGTACAATCCCAGTTAACCGGGTGGCTTGGGGAATTTACCTTCCCGGTTACAGATTTTTCCCGTATTTCTGATTTTCAAGTCAAATCTATACAAAGTCTATCACAGCAGTAAATACAGTTCAGGTACTCACCAGTCACATTAGGGGTTACACTAAGAGATTCCGCCTGATAAACTGCCTCGTAAACACACACCATGGTCATAACGCACGTGCGTGAATTGTCTAGCAATTTGCAGTACTGCAAATTGCACCAGTCCATTGTTTACTGAATTACTGTATTCATTATATGTGCTGTACTCATAAAAATTGAAAAATAAAATAAAGAAATAAAAGCTTGAACATTTATTAGTGAACTGATGATGTGTTAAGACTACACTGTAGAATTATCACGACACCTGTGCCCCCACGTGAGTTTGTTTACGTTTCTCTGACCCTGACTGTTCTTCTTCTTCCCCACCTGACCTCCATCACTCCACCCCTCACCTGCCACTCAGCTGTTTTGCAGAAAATAAAATAAATGATGTACGTATGTAATGCAGGCATATTATTTATTTATTTTTCTTCCAACAAAGTAAACTTTCATTCCTATTAACATTTATATTCAGCCATTAGTGTTTTATAATGTTCACCTTTTTCAAGTCAGTTGCATATGTCCAGCTTCTGTTTCAAGGTAAGCACGATACTCTTACGTTTAGTTTGCACTTTAGGCATTTTGGAGTGTACAAATTACCGTCTATCGGAGGAACACAATAGCAAGAGAGCTTGTTTACTGTCTGGTGGCAAAAAGCAGACTGGTGAATTTTGGAGGGTGTGGAGGATGACTGAATTCAAGTTGGGGAAAGAGGGGGAGAGGAGGGGTGGTTAAGAGGATTTGCTAGGGATTTACATTAGCCGGAAATGCCTTCACCTCGCTTTGTCTCACTTCACCCAGCCTCGCGTGACACGATCAAACGGCGGTTTGGCGGTCCATTCAAATTGGCGCACAGTTATAATTTACTGACATTTTTACCAGCCCTTGAATTTTCCCGTTTTTCTGAGTATTCCGTTTGTCTGGATACCGGATAGCTGGGATTGTACTGTATAACTCTCTCTTCCGCCTCTCAACTTCTTCCACGCCCCTATTTCTCATCCATTCATTGTATGCTTTCTTCTTTTGTGCCACAGCCTGTTTCACCTCTTCAGTCCACCATGCTGTTCCTTGCACCCTCCTCCGTCTTCTCTTCCTTCCACACACCACATCACATGCTGCACATATTTCTTCTGTAAATATACACACACCTTCCACGTCTCCCATCTGCTCCAATTCATATTTGCCCAATCGTTCCTCCACTTTTCTCTTATACTCTGCCTTTTTCTCATCCTCTTGTAACCTTTCTACTCTCCTTGCAACTACTCCTTCCTCTCGTCTTTCCCTTCTTCTATTCCTCCATCTTACTTGCATTCTAATTCTGGCCACCACCAAGTAGTGGTCAGAAAGTCCACTCCCCCAACCTCTATACACTCTTGCATCCTTTACACATCTTCGCATCCTTTCATCCACACACACATAATCATTGCCTTCCTTTCATTCAGTTCACCACCCACCCTTCTTATCACTCGCCATGTTTACCTGTGGATCATTTTAAGCCTGAAGAGGGTATTGGCTATCACCAACCCCCTCCCAGCACAAATGTCCACTAACGCACTGCCATTCTCATCTATCTCAGCAGGCAGACTCCACTCACCAACTATTCCATCCACCTTCACATTCCCAACTTTACCATTCATATCACCAATCAAAAACACTCTCTCATTCCTTCCAAACTTTTCCATGCACACTTCTACATTTGTCCAGAACTCTTCTCTCGCTCTTCTAGCACGATCTTGCGTTGGCACATACACACACACAATCGCCCACATTTGTATTCCAACTTTCAACTTTACCCACACAATCTTTGACCCAACTGATCCATACTGTCTTATGCTCTTCTTCCATCTTTTACTCACAACTATACATACTCCTTCCTTCGCCCTCTCATTCTCATCTACTCCTGCACATATACCCCATCCATACTCCCATTCTCTCACACTTTCTCCTCCCCATTTTGTTTCAGTTATTCCACATACATCCACTTTCGCACCCTCAAGCACCTGGACAATCTCCCTCTCTTTCACCTCATATATATATATATATATATATACTGTATATACAGTAAAAGTCCTCCAATCCGACCACCAGTAATCTGAATATCCCAGTACTTCAAATATTTCAAGGCAAAATTCCCCCCTTTTTTTTTTTTTTTTTTTGTTTTTTTTAGGATTCTTCTGGCTTGGACTTGCCCTTGGACTTGGGTGTACCTGCCTGCAAGTATTCATCTACACTTCTATGCATTGCCGGTGAATAAAACAATAACCCATATCACTGTAAGTGTTTATTTAATGATCATGTACAGTAATACCTCAATGTATGATACCCCTAGATGCGATACCCCGGCTTAACGGTGGAGGTAGAAATACCACCATACCCCGCCAAACGATAGCCAAACCCCGGTTTAACGATGGGTTTTTATTTTTTTTTACTGATTTTGATGATATTTTAGACTAAAATTATGAGTTTTAGTTGACTTGTAAACTGTTTTAAGCCTTAGATTTATGTGTTTTAGCCATAAGTGGAGTGAACATTATCATTTTGGAGTACAGTTTACTAAGCTTGATTTTTCCAGTCTTATATTTGATGAAATTCAGATTATATTTGTTGGTTTTAGTGAGTTATTTGTAGGTGTTAGGCTTAGGTTAGCTTCTTTCACAGCAGTTAGACCATTTAGATTGGCTTTAAACTTGTTTTGGGGCTCATTTGGATGGGTTTCGGACTTGGTTTGGAGGGAAACCCAAGGCTGGTAAATGCTCCCCATTGCTTTACATGTTAAAAGTACCCCAATATACTATACCCTTCCTAAAGATGGGTTTTTACCTAACCAATTACATTATTAAACCAAGGTATGCCTGTACATATTTCTAATGTTTTCAAAGGTCCTTCCCAGTAGTCCGAAAAAACACTAGTCCGAAAGACCCTTTGTCTTCTGCAGTTCAGATTACAGGACTTTTACTGTATTAAGCCTAAGTACAACAAGGAAGTAAGGTTACTGGTTCCTTGAAAGCAGTGATAAGAAACAGGGAAATGAGCATGGAAATGAAAAAGTTACTGCATGACAGTATTGTGATACCAACTCTAACGTATGGAAGTGAAGCTTGGACCTTGTTGGAGGGACACAAGTCAAGAGTGAGAGCAGTGGAAATGAGTTATTTGAGAGGAGCCTGTGGAGTCATATGGAGAGACAGACTGACAAATGAGAAAGTGAAGGAGCGTTGTGGTGTGGATATGGATGCGATAAGAAGCGTTAGGAGAAACACACTGAGGTGGTTTGGCCATGTGGAGAGGATGGAGAGCGAGAGACTGACGATGAGAATGTATGTGAGTGAGGTGGAGAGGGAGGGGGAGGCCAAGGATGAGATGGAGGGATGGAGTGGTGTATGAGAGGGGGGTGTGAGCTGGGAGCTGGACAGTGAAATGGCAGGGGATAGGGTAACATGGAGGTGATTTGTTTGTGGCCACCACTTACGGGATTGAGGTGTCTGGCAGTAGGTAGATAGATAGAAGCCTAAGTCACACCACTGATGGAACACCTCTTGTGTATGTGTGTGTGTGCTGCCTGACTCTCAGGTTGCTACCTGTTTGCCACAGCTTCTTGACAAAAGACTGTTGTCTAGATACAGAATATTTGTGCCAAGCCTCATACTAACCACAGTGATATAATGTTATGGTCTAAATGTTCCGTATGTCCCTCTGGTGGAGGGGACACAATCTGGCCGCACTGTGGGGTGGTGCTGCCACTCTGCGGCTGGGTTGAGTTAGGAAGAATTCTGCCAACGTATTGCCTGCGTGTCGTAAAAGGCGACTAAAAGGCGTGGGGTGAGGGAACTAGGGACCCCCTCCTCTGTTTTTTTTAGCTCCTAAAAAGAGACAGGCCCTAGAAAGGGATGGGGGATTGAGTTATCCCCGTACTCTGAAGATTGGGTTTATGAACGTGCTTGGATGTAGTACGATTGAGGCTAAAAAGGACGAGATTGGGAGGATGTTTATGAGAAGAAAGTTGGATGTGTTAGCTTTGAGTGAAACAAAGATGAAAGGGAAAGGTGAGTCTAAGTTTGGAAGTATGAATGGAAGATTGTCAGGTGTTGATAGAGGAAGGGCAAGAGAAGGTGTGGCCTCGTTAGTGAGACCGGAAGTGCAGCAGTTGTGATTCAGTGGAAGGAGGTGTCATCGAGACTGATGTGGGAGAAAGCGAAATTTGAACTTGAGTTGTGCGTATTTGTAAGTGCATTTGGGCCAGTAGTGAGAGAGACGAAGAAGAGAGGGAGTCTTTCTGGAATGATGTTGATGAGTGTCTGCAGAGTTTTGGAGTGAATGTGAATGTGGTAATGATAGGAGATCTGAGTGCTAGAGTGGGAAATGTAGCAGTTGAAGGTGTAGTTGGTATGCATGGTGTGCCTGGAAGAAATGAAAATGGGGAACAAATGATAGGGATGTGCATTGAGTGAGAGATGGTGATTGGAAATACCTTGTTTGAGAAGATAGATATTTATAAGTATACATGGGTGAGACAGGAGGATGGAAGAGTTGTTGATAGAGCATTGATGGACTATGTGGTTGTGTCCAGGAATGTAATAGGAAGATTGTTGGATGTAAGAGTTTTGAGAGGGGAGGGCGGAGGTATGTCTGACAACTACCTGGTGGAGGGAAAGTTGAGAGTAGGTAAGAGATGGGTGAAAGCTAGGAGAGTTAGGTGTGGCAGGGAGGTTTTGAAAGTGAGTGAGTTGGATAAAAGAGAGAAAATGATAGAGTATCAGGAGAAATTGAAAGATGAACGGAATGCAGTGAGAGATCAGGAGAATGGCAGTGTGGAGGAGGAATGGCAGTTGTTTAAGAGTGCTGTGGTGGGGCATGCGGAAGAGGCGTGTTGTGTGAGACGAGTTGGTGGTTGTGTAAGAAAGGGAAGTGAATGGTAGTGCGAGGAAGTAAGTATGGCAGTAGCTGAGAAGAGATGTGCATATGAAGTGTGGCTGCAGGGGAAGGATGAGATGTCATATGAGAGGTATAAGGAAAAGAGGAATAGGGCAGGAAGGGCTGTACATGATGCTAAAGTGGCAACAGATGAGAGGTGGGGTAGGTGGTTGACTGAGAATTTTCAACAGAATATGAAAATATTTTGGAAGGAGATTAAAAGGGTGCGAAAGGGAGAGTCTGGGAAGGAAGAGTTAGTACAAGCAGAGGATGGAAGAATGTTAATTGAGATGGGTGCAGTAAGGAAGAGATGGGCAGAGTATTTTGAAAGATTGTTAACTGTTGAGGAGGAGAGGGAGGCTGAGATTGTTAACTGTTGAGGAGGAGAGGGAGGCTGAGATTGTGGCAGATGGAAGGGTGCAAAGAGTAAATGTGTTGGGAGAGTTGAATGATTCTTTGATCACGATGGAGGAAGTGGAGAAGGCAGTAAAGGAGATGAAAACAGGGAAAACTGCAGGTATAGATGGGTGTGCTGTGAAATGCCTGAAGGGTGGTGGAGTGACTGTTGTTGACAAGTTAGTAAGATTGTTGAATGTGTGTTTTGTGAATGGTATGGTGCCAATTGACTGGGCAAGTGCTTGTGTGGTCCCGTTGTATAAAGGCAAGGGTGATAAGTATGAATGTACTAGCTTTAGGGGTATAAGTCTGTTGAGTGTTGTAGGTAAGGTATATGGTAGAGTGTTAATTAAGAGAGTGAGAGAGGGTACAGAGGGAGTGATTGGTGATGAGCAGTGTGGCTTTAGGAGAGGGATGGGATGCATGGATCAGGTGTTTCTGTGAGACAGGTATGTGAAAAGTATTTAGCAAAAGGTAAGGATGTGTTTTGGGCATTCAAGGATTTAGGGAAAGTGTATGATAGAATTGGTAGGGAGGCTTTGTGGAATGTTTTAAGCAGTGGTGGGCTGCGCAAACGAAGAAGGACCTTGCGCAAGCGCAAAGCGCAATCCACAGTTCACTACCTGGCGCAAGCGCAAATGCGCAATCTGACAAATATTTAGCTTGTGCAATGTTGCAAAAGTGCAAGCGCGAACCATTTGCATATATTTTTGGGAATTACTGAAAAATATTGAGATATTTCAATAAAACAGGATACCTACTTACATACTTTTATTTATTATTATTATTTTGTATTTGTAATTTGCGCAAGTGCGCAATCTAATATTTAACTTGTGCAATGTTGCAAAGCGCTAGCGCAGATCATTTGCATATATTTGTGGGAATTACTGTAAAATATATATTGGTATAATTAAATAAATTTCTAAATTAGCAACCTGCCCACCACCCGTGGTGACTGAGGTACAGTAGGTCATTGTCCAGGAAAAACAGACTATATTTACCAAGGCATTGGCAAAGATCACGTGATTACTGTATCATCAACTCTCTCTCTCTCTCTCTCTCTCTCTCTCCAACAGAGGAGGAAGGGAATGGAGAATAAGAGAGAGAGGAGGGAAGGAATGAAGAATAAGAGAGAGAAGAGGGACGAAGTTTATGCCTTATCTCCTCACTCAAAGGGACGCTCCTTTGCCATTTCCGTATTTATTCTCTCTCTCTCTCTCTCTCTCTCTCTCTCTCTCTCGGTCTTGTCTTGTGAAGACAATTTATTTAATAATTCAATATAGATATACAATAGAATATGTAATTCGTTACAATAAATAAAAAATAATGAAAACAGAGTATTTAAATCAAATATCCACAGCCTAATAAATTATTAGGCTATGGATATTTGATTTAAATAATATGTTTTAATGGTTTTTATAAGAAATTTCATATGCTAATCTTAATAAATAATGTATATTTATTATTATTTACTAATAATAATAATTTAAAAAATATTAAAAATACATTATCTCTGTTGAAGCATATTAAGAAATGCTGCTACCCCCTTCCCTCCCGCCTCCCCCCACCAACACCAACCCAACCTTGCGACCCACCCGAGCCTCCCCCATCCATTGTCCAGCCATGCGGGAAGCTCCCAAGACCACATGTCCTCTGGAAGACCACGTGTCCCTTGGATTGCGCAGTGTGCAATCCACAGGGCACATGCGCAAGGCAGGTGCGTAAGCGCAAATTTAGTTGTGCAAGCGCAACAGAGTTTGCGCTTGCGCACCTGTCTTTTCATGTGCACAAGCGCAAAATTGCACATGGTCTCGTGCGGTGCGCAATGCGCAAACAATATCACCGGAGCGCAAGAGCGTGCAGTTGCACTTTATTCAAGTGTTTGCGCACCTGCCCAGCACTGGTTTTAAGATTGCATGGACTTCATGGTAGGATGCTAAAAGGAGGGAAAAGTTTTTATGTAAATAGTATAGCATGTGTAAGAGTGGGAAATACTGTGAGCGATTGGTTTCCCTTGAGAGTGGGGCTGCGACAGGGATGTGTGATGTCGCCTTGGTTGTTTAATATTTATATGAATGTTGTTGTAAGGGAGGTGAATGCAAGAGTGTTAGGTGGAGGTCTGAGTCTGGTGAATGTTGATGGTAGAAAGTGGAATCTGAAACAGTTGCTGTTTGTGGATGATACTGCACTGGTGGCTGATTCAGAGGAGAAATTGAGATAGTTGGTAGAGGATTTTGGAAGGGTGTGTGAAAGGAGGAAATTGAAGGTAAATGAGAATAAGAGTAAAGTGATGAAGTGTACGAGGTTGGTAGATGGTAGGAGGATGAATATAGTTTTGAATGGTGAGTTGCTTGAGGAGGTAGAGTGTTTAGGATCACATGTTGGTGTGGATGGTAGAATAGAGGCAGAAGTGAAGTTTAGAATGAATGAAGTAGGAAAAGTGCTGGGAGGAATGAAAAAAGGTTTTAGATGTCGTTCGTTTAGAATGGATGTAAAGAGAAGGCTGTATGAGGGTGTTGTACCAACTACGTTATATGGGGCTGAAACATGGAATATGTGTGTAGCAGAGAGGAAAAATGAATATAATGGAGATGAGGTGTCTGAGGAGTATGTGTGGAGTGACGGGTATGGATTGAGTGGGAAATAATGAAGTGCAAAGGAGAACTGGAGTTGTGCGAGAGATGGCTGATCGAGTTGAGCAGAGGGTGTTGCGATGGTTTGGGTATATGGAGAGAATGGATAATGAGCGATTAGTGAAAAAGATAACTACAGTAGATCTGATGTGAGAGCGGTAAGGCTGAGAGGAAGACCATGAATAGGATGGATGGACAGTGTGAAGAGGGCTTTGGATGAGAGAGGGATGTCTGTTGAGCAAGGAAGAGTAGCTGTGCATGATAGAAATGATCGGAGAGAAATTGTGAATGAATAAATGATGACACTGCCCTGAGGGGATACTCTCTTGCATTTGGTCTGATCAGCTGATCAGGTCCAGTGCGGATAAGGGAATGGGTCTATTATGATGTGGCAGGGGTAAACCAGCTCTGCTGTCAGGCCCCTGTTGCAAATGCCACTGATTGCACTGCACCATTGACCTTAGTGCGGTGTGGTGCAATGAGGATCTGTCCTCTTTTTCCTTGGGGCTAAGATGTGAATGAATGTGTTGAGTCGATGAGTGAATTGGGAGTGTGTCGTCCTGTCTCAGCTACCTCCCTCTCCTTGGGGGAAGCAGCCTGTGTGTATAGATAGATAGATAGATATTTTAGTTCAAGAATTTTACCATTTAAGATTGTAGACAGAATGTGGGATAAGACCTTATCTTTCAAAAATAATCATAATAGCATTAATTCACACCTAAAATGGTGGAGAAATAACCGCTAGGGTCTAGGGTCATTGGGTAAAACAAACATTTATTATTTTTCATCATTGCTTAGCAGATTCCAATACGATTCCGTTTGTCAGACAATTTTTCACTTCTGATACCGATACTGGTGTTAATCGGCATTTGCTTGCCGATTTACAGCACTAATGATTATGAGCTGCAGTGTGCCTGTAGGATGGCCCCACAGAAGCATTTGCATACCTATGGTTGACGAGTCTGCTCACCAGGCAGATACAGCAGTGGCTTACATAGTGGCATTCATAGAACAAGATGAAGAGAGAGATTTTGGAGATAATCATTGATTGGATGGAGCAAGATAACACCCAGTAGGTCATTGGAGAATAATAGGAGAGGCCTGCATCCAGCAGTATACTTACCCATGCTGATGATGATGAGTTATGCTTCACATATTTGCATAGACTGTACCTACTATACTTGCACAGTTTAGTGTTTCTTTTTTTTTTCTTCCAAACAGTTGTCATTTTGGTGCCATTTCTATACTCCAGGTCACATCAAACTTGGTACAGTTGTTCCTTGAGCATGCTGTTGACTAGTTTTCCCAATATTTCATTCTTTTCTTTTCCTTGTTTTCTTCACCAAAAATGACTGTCATGGGCCTTTCTTCCTCTTTGGGCAACTCCAGCATCATTCCAGACATTCTGAGCAAAAACAATAAAATTAAGATGCTCATGGATGGAGGTTGTATCTTCAACATTCTTGTCACAGGAACTAAGAATGGCACTAAAACTTCTGTCTTGAAGATGTCACCAGAGGTGAGATCCTCCATTGTAGAACAGGGTAACCATATCTGTGTGGATCTTACAAGATGCCGTGCCTTTGATAAATTCTGGGTTACACAGTGTTATCACTGTTAGGGTTTTGGTCATATGTTTGAGAGGTGCTCTAGAAAAAATGATGAACCTAAATATGTTTTTTTGTGCTGGAACCCATAAATCAAAGGATTGTAGTAACAGAAATTCTCCCTAATGCATCAACTGCTCTACCTTAAGACATCAGGAAGTTAGTACTAATCCACAGTTGGTTGCTCATTTTGGATCCAGTAGAGACTCTCTAATTTTGATTTCTCATAGGAATAGTTTGATTGAAAACACCAATTTTGACCATTCAAAAAACTGACTACTATATGTTCCTTTTGAACCAGGTAAGGATGGGTCTTTTAAATATTCACTCCATCTTTAATAAGATAGACTGTCTGAATGTTCATAATCAGCACAAACTTGATGTTTTGTGTTTAACTGGAACCTGGAAGTATGAGTCCGATATTAATATTATTCGTACTTCTTTACCTAAGACACGTTCTATTATAAGTATTCCCAGGCCTGTTGCTGACTGTCTGGGAGGAGTTGTAGCACTCATCTACTCGGCGGCACTCACAAATGTTTCTTTAATAGACTCTGACCTGACCCCATCTTCATTTGAATTTATGGAAATGTTAATAAATTTCCTTTCGTATCAACCTAGTCATGCGGGCAAGATCGAGGTTTTATGGAGAAATATGGGCAGTCTCAAAGTATTTTCTCATAGATCTGGAGGACCTTCTTTTTATATATCAATTATTGGGCTGACAGTCCACAGTCAAAACCATTTTATTCAGAATTCCTTGAGTTGATCAACCGGAATAATTTTTTCAATCATGTGAGTGATGCACCTAATATCTCAGGACATGTCCTTGACTTGATCTTGTCCCCTGTTGGTTGCAGGTGCGTATATGATGTGGAGATTGACTCATTTGACCTCCTCATCTCTGATTATGCTCTGATAATTTTTAGTTTTGATATCCCGAAACCCCCTTCCTATAAAATGATCATCAAGTTTAGAAATTACAGGAATGTCGACCGCCTTTCGGTGTGTCTTGAAATTGACCACAGTTTAAACTACGTTGATTCATCAAATATTTCTTTTGATGCTTTGGTTGATATGTATAACAATGAGCTCAGGTCAATTTTTGACCATTATTGTCCTAAGGTAGTAAAAACAATCTTTGTATGTGATGATTCTTTGTGGTATTGGTCCATCCATTAATTCTTTGCGTAGATAACTTAGAAAAGCAGAACGTGAGTGACATTTGCAACAGACTGAATCAACTAGTTTGCGTTATGTTTCTGCGAAAAGAACAGTTGTTCACACACTGTACAAGCCATAAAAGCAAAGTACAGTGTTATCAAAACAAAGTTGATTCATGTGGTGGTGATAAAAGAAAACTGTCTGCAGTTGTGAACAGTTTGGTTGGTCGGAGGAATGTAATTATTAAACCAGCTTCTGGAACTGATGCCCAATTGGCTTCTGATTTTGCTTCATTTGATACAAGTAAGATATTTTGCATAAGAAATGATTTAGACAACAGTTCTTCTAGCAAGGTGTACTCAGTTGACTTCCAATCACGATGCACAAGGGGTCATTTGCTTTCAACATTTCATCCACTGGATGTAAATAAAGTCAAATGTTCCCTCAGAGAACTTAACATTTTGCCCAACTGATCCATTTAACATGTCCCAGTTGCCTGATGTGCATGAGCATACAACAGACTTTATCTGCAACATAATAAATAAATGCTTTGTTGAAAGTAATTTTGTGCAGTCTGAGAAACATCCCTTGCATAGGCCCCTACTCAGGAAACCCGGCTTTGATGCCGAGAGCATGACAGATTATCGTCCCATCTCTAACCTGTCTTTCTTATCCAAGATTATTGATCAGGCCATACTTGATTGACTCTTACCACCACTGGAACATAACAGAGTTGTTCTTGTTGTTCAATCACCATACAGAAAATACCATTCAACTGACACTGCACTAATGAAGATTCATAGTGACTTGGAGGCAAACACCTGTAGTGGAATGTCCTCTTTCCTAGTTCTGTTGGATCTGTCTGCGACTTTTGATATAGTAGATCATAAACTACTGTTGGATGATCTGTATTTTTATGGCGTCCGTGATAGTGCTCATTTGCTCCTTAAGTCGTATCTGTTAGACAGATCTCAGAGAATACAATATATCCATGAAAAATGCGCATTTGAATTGTGTGAGTCGCCAATTATGCGGGTGCCATCCCAAAAAAATCTCTCTATCTATCTATCTATTGCCAGACACCATAATCCCATACGGGGTGGCCATTTGACTCGAGTTATTTGTTTTACAGGGAGGGGCACTAACCCTCCACCAACCCACTTGACACGTAGGGAGCACGTATGGTTTGGTTATATGGTTACCACCCAACGTTGTAAATGGTTTCTTGGCTTACAGGAAACCATTTGGCTTGTCACTCAATATAAAGCCACCTGTAATGGAAAGAAAAGCAATAAATAGTGACAGGAAAGATGGGAGAAATAGGAAGAGAGGGGGGCAGGCGCAGGAAAAGAATGATAAAGGCTAAGGAAGAAGTAGGCAGCACTACATTAAGTGAGTGGATGATGCTCGCCACCAAAAAATATGATTAAGTAATTTTCGTATTGTGCGCGTATTTTTAAATTGTGTGGGCACGTCTGGGAAGACCGAGCCAATCCATCGACATTCTGTACTACTTTACAAGGCGGATGGAATGCATAAGGTGACCAGACAGTTCGGTATTTCATTTTGTTTGGATTATTCATAATTTTACTAATTTATCATATGGTCATGTTATAACTAATGTAACAGTAATATTCTAAAACCGGGAAATTTAAGATAATATGCAGAAAAAGCAGGACATTTTAATCACAATTAAAAAAGTGGACAACTTCATAAAAGCAGGACTCAGGTCACCTAAAGGCAGTGTCACACTAGACCAAAAGTGACTAACATGCGAGGCAAAAGGGCTAGCAGAGTCGAGTGCCCATCACACTTGTGTGTTTTTGCGAGCCAAAATGGCTAACAGTGTTGTCTGCCTTGGCGCCTCGTGGTCATCTGTAAACAAACTACCATGGAGTATCCACACCCTTTTCCTCAGTTTCTGCAATCACCTCATTTACTTTAGCAACTCCAGGGTCATTTCAACAACGCAGTGCTTATTCATAGGGAATGCTACCTAGCTCATTACATCAACAGAGAGGAGAAGGAAGGAGTGCCATTGGATGGGTATAAAGGAGATGAGTAAAATGCGGTGAAAATGTGCCGAGTGGGGAGGATGCCGACCATATTCTATTTATTGCATTATTTATATTATTTGAATTATGTGCATTTTCAAAAATGCGGTGCGCATTGTTGACCATATTTGCGCATAATTGAAGGTCCGAGTGTAGTTGTTGATTACTCTAGCTCTGATTTTGCTCCTCTTCTGTTTGTAGTCCCTCAAGGATTAGTTTTGGGTTCAATTCCATTTACAATCTACACAAGTAGTTCATCGTCTTGATGCTGATGACATGTCCTATAATTTTCATGCTGATGACACTCAGCTCTGTGTCAAGATTTCAGATATTAACGATGCCCAGTCTAAGCTTGAATCTTAGTTGTTTGATATTAAGATCTGGATGGCAAGGAGGAAACTTTTGCTGAATGATGGTAAAACTGAAATCATCATCTGAGGAAACAGAAGGGATGATGACAATGATAATGCCCAGACATTGAACATTGGTGTGTCACAGCTTCATCTGGGTGTTTATTTTAATTCAGAATTGAATTAAAAAGAACATATTAATCAAGTTGTCAGAAGGTGTAACATGCATATCAGATATCTATTCTGTGAGAAAATTCCTGAATAGACTTTGCCTCTTAACATTGGTCCATGCAGTGCTCTTGTCTTGTGTTGATTATTGTAATTCATTGTGGATTGGTCTTCCGAATAATATACTAACAAAAGTTCAGTCTGTGTTGAGCAGGGCAGCAAGGCTTATTTTTGGTCTTCCCCCGAGAACCTCGACTATCTCGTTCTTAATTGAGCTGCATTGGTTACCAGTAAAGGTGAGAATTGAATTTAAACTCTATCTTATTACAATCAGAGTTCTTATGTTTGGTGAACTGAAGTATCTTGCTGAATTGTCAAGTTCCCATCAACATGCCAAGGTGTGATGTTGTGTAATGATGATTTCTTGCATCTTGACAAGCCTGGAGCCATTCACCAGTCTTCCTTCTCAGGTCGTTCTTTTGTGTTTTGAGCCCCTAGGTTATATAATATATTGCCATTGTCCATAAGAAAACTCTTCTGCTGAATCTTTTAAGAGACACTAAAAACCTTTCTTTATTCCAAATGCTTTGATCTGGAGAGAGGTACAATGATGAATGATTATAGGGTTTAATTGTTGCCACTTTCACATTCTTTTTTACTGGTGAAGTTTGTATTGTACACGATAGATGTCACAATTACTTGTAATTGTAAAAACAATGAATATGTGTGTCAGGCACTAGTGAATTCCCAGGGGAAGAACTGGCGCTTCTGAGAAACAAAAGACCAGATGATGATGATGATGATGATGATTAGTATTAGTATTATTACCCTACCTCATCCCACCTGCTGGTGGGAAAAAGGGGCAGGATGGTGATGATTTTTTTTTTACTTTTTACATTTACAGTCATGGGCTAAGAGTAAATATATTATGTTTTCATCACTGTCTGTCTGTCTTTCTGTGTGTATGTGTGTGTGTGTGTTCTTACCTAATTGTTCCTTTACAGGAATGAGTCAAGCTCGTACTGTTCCGTGTCTTAAACCATATTTATCGTACATATCCTTAAATTTGTGAATTGTTTTGGCACACACTATTTCATTCGGTAGTGCATTCCATTGATCAATTGCTCTGTTTGGGAAACTGAATTTCCTTACGTCTGTAGCACCTCTCTTCTTATGCAGTTTTTTGCAGTGTCCTCTTGCTGATGCTTCTCCATATGTTAAGTAATCATTTATGTCTATTTTCTCCTTCGCTGATATGCACTTATATAGCATTATCATGTCACCTCTTTTCCTTCTCTCCTGTAGTGTTGGTAGATTCAGTTTATTTAGTCTTTCTTCGTAGCTTAGGTCCCTTAAGCTTGGTATCCATCTTGTAGTGGCCCTTTGAACTTTTTCAATCTTGTCTATATGCTTTTTGAGATGAGGACTCCAGACTACTGATGCATATTCCAGGGTTGGTCTAATGAATGATGTTATTATCCTTCTTAGCATGTCTTCATTTATGTATGTGAATACTATTCTCATATTTGCAAGCAGTGTATACATGTTCCGTACCTTCTCGCTGATGTGGTCAGCCGGAGATAGTCTGTTATTGATAATTACACCTAGGTCTTTCTCTCTTTCTGATGTGTATAGGGTTTTATTTCCTAACTTATAATCCCAATCAGGTCTTTTTCCACTTTTGCCAAACTTGATTACATGACACTTGTCCACATTGAATTCCATTTGCCATGTACTACTCCATTCATGAAGTTTATTTAATTCTTCTTGTAGCTCTTTACAAGAGTCTGTGTTAGTAATTCTCCTTTGTATTTTTGCATCATCTGCAAACATATTCAGATAGCTCTCATTTCCAGTGTTACTGTTTATATCATTTATATACACTAAAAACATGATTGGTGCCAGCACTGAACCCTGTGGTACTCCACTAGTCACTTCTTTCCATGATGAGTAGTTTCCTCTTAGTACTGTCCTCATTTCTCTTTTTATGAGAAAGTCTTGCATCCAACAAAACAGTTTGCCTCGAATTCCTCCTTGATGGCACAGTTTCCTTAAAAGTCTTTGGTGTGGTACTGTGTCAAAAGCTTTCTTGAAATCTAAATAGATACTGTCCACCCATCCTTCCCTTTCCTGTATTGTGTTTGTTACTCTGTCATAGTAGCTCAACAGATTAGTAACACATGATTTTCCTTTTCTGAAACCAAACTGTCTTTCTGTTATCATACTGTGTTCTTCTAGATGATTTACCCAAGCTTTTCTTATAAGCTTTTCTAATACCTTGCTTACAACACTGGTCAGTGATACTGGTCGGTAGTTGAGTGGATTTTGTCTATTTCGTTTCTTGAATAAGGGGACAATATTTGCTTTTTTCCAAATATCAGGTAGTTTACCTTGACTCAAGGATTTCTTGAAAATTAAAAATAATGGTTTACTTAACTCCTTTGCATATTCTCGTAATACCCAACATGAAATTTCATCAGTACCACTTGCTTTTCCTCTGTCTGATCTACTTAACTCCTCCTGTATTACGTTTTCTGCTATTTGTATATCTGGTAGTATGTGTGGACATGCGTGTTCCACATAGTCCCTCTCAAAATTTTTTTCTTCTGTAAAAACTAATTGGAAATTCTTATTTAGTGCTTCACAGATATCTTTCTCCTGTGTATAAGTGATTCCCTCATCCTTAATGGATTGTATTATATCTTTTACTTTGGTTTTGCTTCTGATATAGTTGTAAAACAGCTTTGGTTGATCACTACTTTTATTTATTATATCCTCGTCAAACTATTTTTGGGCTTCCCTCCTTATTCTTGTATAGTCGTTTCTTGCCTGTTTGTGTGTGTGTGTGTATTTACCTATTTGTATTTACCTATTTGTAGTATACAGGAATTGAGCAATGCTCGTGTTGTCCTGTCTCCATATCCACATTTATCAAGTCTACCTTTACACACATGAATGTTTTTCTCATGCACCACCTCTTTGTCTAAGTCGTTTCAAATATTTAAGAATATACCTAATTGTGATATACACGGAATGTACTATGCTCGTGGGTTTCCGTCGCTGTTTCTCAATAAGTCGAATTTAACTTTAAACTCGTTTAAGTTTTTAGACTGGACGATCTCTTTGTCCAGGCTATTCCATAAGTCTATACTTCTGTAAGGAAAGCTATATTTCTTGATATCCTTCAAGCAGCTTGACTTTTTCAATTTCATTCCATGCCCTCTTGTTGCACTCTTATCCCATACAAACAGATCTTCTTTGTCAATTTTATCTACTCCCACCATGGTCCTGAACACCGCAATCATGTCTCCCCTCTTTCTCCTTTCCTCTAACGAAGGCAAATCCAGTTTTTCCAGCCTCTCTCTGTATGACAGGTCTGTCAGACTGGGGACCATCTTGGTTGCTGTTCTTTGTATTCTCTCAATCTTGTTTATATCTTTCTTTTTGTGTGGGGACCACACTACCGCTGCATATTCTAACCTGGGGCGGATCATGGCCACTATCAATTTTTTCATCATTTCCTCATCCATATAATGAATGCTACTCTTATGTTAGTCAAGAGCTTATAAGTCTCTCCAACTATCTTGTTAATGTGCTTTTCTGGTGACAAACTATCTTGGACCAGCACTCCCAAATCTTTCTCTTCTCTCCTTTTTGTGATTAATTCATTACCCAAAAAATAATTCAGTGATGGTCTCCTGGTACTTTTACCCATTTCCAATATTTTACATTTCTTTACATTAAATTTCATTTCCCACGTCCGGCTCCAATTGTGTATCCTATCCAAATCCTCCTGCAGTATTTTACAATCCTCCTCAACCTCTATCTTCCTCAAGATCTTTACATCATCAGCAAACAGACTCGCATAATTGTTCACTCCATCTACCATATCATTTACGTAAATCAGGAACATTACTGGCGCCAACACTGAGCCTTGAGGGACTCCACTTGTTACTTCCCTCCATCCAGACATCTTTTCCTTTATTACTGTCCTCATTTGTCTGTCTCTCAAAAGTCTCTCATCCATTCCAGAAGTTTCCCCTTTAGTCCTCCTATATACTCTAGTTTCCACATTAGTCTCTTATGAGGTACCTTGTCAAAGGCCTTCTCTAAGTCTAAGTACACACAATCCACCCAACCATCTCTCTCCTGTACCACATCAATCGCTCTTGAGTAAAAGCTCAACAAGTTTGAAACACATGACCTTCCACTTCTGAATCCAAACTGACATTCAGCCAAACTATTCATCTCTTCCAGATATTTTATCCATCTGTCTTTCAGGATTCTCTCACACAATTTTGCGACCATGCTGGTTAGAGACACTGGTCTATAATTCAGGGGTTCTTCCCTGTTTCCTCCCTTGTAAATTGGTACCACATTTGCCCTCTTCCATTCTTTTGGCACTTTCCCCTCTTCCAGTGAGCATACAATTAAGCTGTGAATTTTATCTGCCAGTTGTTCTCTGCATTCCTTCAGTACCCAATTAGAAATTCCATCAGGTCCTGGGGCTTTCCTTACATCTTGAGTTTCCAGTAATTTATACACTTCCTGCACCTCCACTTTTATATCTTTCATCACCGGAACATTTCTAATCACTCCCTCCCCTTCCACAAGCTCCTTTTCTTTAGTGAAAACTGACTGGAAACGTTTGTTCATTATTTCTGCTTGCATTGCCGCATCCTTAAAGACCTCTCCATCTACTTTCAGCTTGGTGATTCCTTCCTTTTGTTTCAGTTTGCCATTAACAAATCTATAAAACAGTTTGGGTTCATCCTTGCATTTGTCAATTATACCTTTTTCAAAATTCCTTTCTTCTTCCCTACGTATTCTTGTGTATTCGTTTCTTGTTCTTTTATATTCTTCCTTTGTTCTGTCGTTACCTCTCTTTCTCCAATTGTTCCACGCCTTATCTCTCTTTTTTTTGGCTATCATACACCTTCTATTAAACCACTCCTTTTTCCTGTTTTCTTTCCCTCTTACTCTTGGTACAAATTTTTCCACTCCCAAATTATAGAGGTCTAGAAAGATATCCCACTTCCTCTGTATCTCTCTTGTTTCTCTGAATTTTCTCCAATCCGCATTTTCAAAAAAGTTTCTCAATCCTGTAAAATTTGCTTTGCCAAAGTTGTATCTTCCCTGTCTATGAAGCTCGTCTCTTGGCTCAGCGTTTCCTATTAACATCTGGAACTCAATGACCACGTGATCAATTTTTCCCAAAGGACAGAGATATTCCAATGATTCTATTACATTGGGTTCTTTGGCGAACAGTAAATCTAACCTTGCTGGTGTGTCCTCACCTCGAAACCGTGTCTCTTCTTTGACCCACTGTGTCATCACATTATTCATTATTATATTTAATAACATAGTACCCCACGAATCCTCGCCGCCTCCCGAGTACCATTCCTCCCAGTTCACCTCTTTACAATTAAAGTCACCCACCAAAATTATATTATTGCTTTTCTCAATTATTTTTTGCAAGTAGCTAGCCATATCTGACAACATCTCATGGTATTCGTCGTCCTTCCATGCTCTCGTCTTTGGGGGAACATACACTACCGCCATATCTCTCTTAACATTCTCTCCAGTTTCTAATTTCATATATATCACTTCAGCCCTGCCTTCTCCCATTTCCACAGTATCTACATTTATGTTGTTCTTCACTGCTATCATCACTCCTCCTCCCTTTTTTTCTTTTCTGTCTTTTCTCCACAGTTTGTATTTACCATCTCCCAAATGAACATCAATATCTTCTCTTAATTTGGTCTCTACAAAGCACATGACATCAGGTTCATGTTCTCTCAAGAAATCATTAATTTCGATCCTTGTCGATATGAAACCATCAACATTAGTATATATCACCTTCAAATTATTTTTGACATTATTAATACCCTCTTCTCTCCTACTCTCTGTCCGTACCACTTCCTCAACTTCTGATCTTTCACAACCATCCCCCCTAGTTTCCTTCACTTCTATTTCCTTAAATACCATTTCCTTACTTTCATATCCAATACTCTCCAAAAAAAAGTATTACGTTCTTCCTCTGTCCTCTTATCATTTTTTTCCTTTACTTCTTCCTTTAATGATTTTAAAACTTCTCTTTCTTCTTCATTCAGATCTTTTCTTATTATAATATTTTCCATCCCCGCCTCTTTGCTTAATTTCCAGGTCACTTTAAGTATCTCATTTATTACACTTTCTGATGTAAACTTGACTCTCATTGGTCTTGTTTCCCCTTTCTTATAAGGCCCTATCCTCCTTACTTCCTCAGTTTCTTTTACCCACTTGTCTCCTTCGGGGTCAATCTTGCCTAATATTCCTCTCACCATGTTCGTGTCTCTCTCGAGTCTTACGAACCTAACCTTTTCTTCCTCTTCCCTGTTTCCAAATACTACCACACATCTGTTCCTTTCTACAGTTTCTCTCACTATTTTCTCTTTTTTCTTCAGTATTTTCACTACATTTTCTTCCATTTCTTTCTTGTTCATTTCCCTTTCTTCCTGGATGATCTCTCTTAAGCTGACCACTTCTTTCTGTTCTTCTTCTACGTGTGCCCACTTTGCCTTGTGTTCTTCTAGTACATTACTCACCTTCTCCGTTTTATTAGTACTCTCTTCAAGTTTCCTCCTCAGTTCAACATTTTCCCTCTTCAAATTCTTAATCTCTTTATTGGCTGTTTCGTTAGACTGGATTAGACTCTGTATGGTGGTTTCCGTATTTCCTGACACATCCTTTATCACTAGATTCTCTACTTTTTTTTCGAGTTCACTAATCCTCATAATTAATGTTTTCACGAGGTCCATGACATTAGTATTAGCGTCAAATCCTTGAAATTCCATTCCCTCATTGTTTACATTTTCGGCCATCTTTAACGTACCGGTAAAATACCTAAACAGCTGTTACCGAATAAGCCACAAACATTCATGTATACTATTGCCAACAAATCTTTACATTTTTGGTAGTCTACCAACTTTCATTATTTTAAATTTAAAGAAAGACCCTAGGAGACAGGACAGACAAAATTCCTGGAACTACTCAAGGTTAGGAGCGATGCCTGGGACGACCTCTCTCTCCGGCGGTTCGTGTGTAGTGTGTGTGTGTGTGTGTGTGTGTGTGTGTGTGTGTGTGTGTGTGTGTGTGTGTTTGTGTGTGTGTGTTCTCTTACCTCATTGTATTAACAGGAATGAGTCAAGCTTGTACTGTCCCATGTATTAAACCATTCTTGTCATTCATATCCTTAAATTTATGAATAGTTTTGGCACACACAATTTCATTTGGTAGTGCATTCCACTAATCAATTGCCCTATTTGGGAAACTGAATTTCTTAATGACTTCATCATCTTTTTATGCAGGCTTATGCAGTATCCTCTTGCTGATGCATCCCCTTAGGTTATATACTCATTTATGTCTAATTTCTCTTTTCCTGTGATGTACAGTATTTATATAGCATCATCAGGTCTCCTCATTTCCTTCTCTTTTGTAATGTTGGTAGGTTTAATTTTTCTTGTCTTTCTCCATAGCTTAAATCCATAAACTCAGTGCCCGTCTTGTAACAGCCCTTTGTACCTTTTCAATCTTATCCATGTGTTTTATGAGATGAGGATTCCAGACTACAGATGCATACTCCAGGGGTGGTCTAATGAATGATGTGAATATCTTTCTCAGAATGTCTTCATTTGCATATGTGAATACTATTCTCGTATTAGTAAGCATTGTATACATGTTCCGTACATTCTCACTGATGTTGTCAGCCAGAGATAGCCTGTTACTGATTTTCACTCCTAGGTTCTTCTCCTTTCTGATGTGTGTAGAGTTGACCTTCCTAGTTTATAATCCCAGTCTGGTATTTTTCCACGTTTACCAAACTTTATTACCTTGCATCTGTACACATTGAATTCCATTTTTCATCTATTGCTCCAGTCATGAAGCTTATTTAACCTGTTAACTGCTCATGGAGGTGTCTGTGATGCTCAGACATAGGGGTAATACTGAAATTTCCCAAAGGCCAAATTTTGTCTTAGGAATTGAGAGAATACATGCCAGAGTATAAAGTAACAAAATATTAGCTTGGTAAAGCCATGGAAGAACATCAAAGTGTCTGATACCCTATTGAAATGTACTGTATGGTTTTTGTTTTTGTTTTCGGTTTCGTTTTCGGTTTTGAAGGCTCCAACATGCTTGCATGCGTCGGCCTTGGTCACCATGGTGCTACATTCGAAATGCATCTGCGTGGCCAGGGCTGTATCGAGCAGTTGCACTAGGAACAGCCCATGCTGTGTAGAGCAGCTAACGGGTTAATTCTTCTTGAAGCTCTCTGCAAGAGTCTGTGTTAGTAATTTTCCTTTATATTTTTGCATCATCAGAAAACATATTTAGATAACTTCCATTTCCAGTGATGCTGTCTGTGTCATTTATACTGTATATACAAAAAACATAATTGATGGTAGTTTGAGGGGCTCACCATCCACTCACTCAATGTAGTGCTGCTTTGGGTGTCTTCCCTTTCCTCTCATCTTCCCACCTCTTCTGTCTTTCTGTCCTTCATTCTTTCCACTTCCTTCTGCCTTCAGGTGACTTTACACTCCCTGTTCTGTCTTTCTTTCCTTCACTCTTTCCTCATCCTTCTGCCTGTGGGTGACTACACTGAGTGACAAGCCAAATGGTTTCTTGTACACCAGGAAACCATTTACTTCACTGGATGGTAACCTTATATCAAATTATAAAGCCTGGTGGTTTAGTGGGTAATTAAGGTGCTCCAATCAGATTGAGCCTGTGCAGGTTTATATCCAAGGAGTGGTTTATTGCTCATGCAGTGCCACTCAGGAATGAGTGAGGCTGGTTACTCTCATCTTTAATGTCAGGACCAACATGCCTAACCCCGGGCTCCTCTGCTTCTCATGGACAGCATTGAATTAGATGATGGATGGATGGATGAAAAACATAATTGGTGCCAGCACTGAGCCCTGTGAAACTCCACTAGTTACATCTCTACATGATTAGTAATTTCCCCATAGTGCTGTTCTCATTTTCCTCTTTTTAAAGAAAATCTTGCATCCAACAGTACAGATTACCTTGGCTTCCTCCTTGATGTTACAGTTTCCACAGAAGTCTTTGGTGTGGTACTATGTCAAATGCCTTCTTGAAATCCAAATATATACTGCTTACCCATCCTTCTCTCTTCTGTAGTGTTTCTGCAATTCTATCATGGTAGCTTAATAGATTCGTAAGACATGATTTTCCCTTTGTAAAACCAAACTATCTTTCTGTTATAATATTGTATTTTTCCAGATCTATCAATCTACCACCAAACGTCTCAATCTCGCAAGGGATGGCCACAGACAAATCACCTCCATGTTGCCCTGTCCAGTGCCACTTCACTGCCTTGCTCCCAGCTTACACCCCCCTCTCACATATACGTCTCCACTCCATCCCTCCATCTCAACCTTGGTCTCCCCCTCCCTCTTCCCGCCTCCACCTCACTCACACACACACCCCTTGTTAGTCTCTTGCTCTCCATCCTCTCCACATGGCCAAACCAACCCAGTGTTTTCCTCCTAATGCTCTCTATCACATCCACATCCACACCACAGTGCTGCTTTGCCTCCTCATTTATCAGTCTGTCTCCCCATGTAACTCCATGTGGTGTACCCCAAATTTTTCTTATCAGCTTTTTTAATGTCTTACTTACAGTATTGGTCAGAGATACTGGTCTAGTTAAGTGTATTTTGTGTGCTTCCTTTCTTGAATATCAGGTAGTTTACCTTGACATAAGGATTCCTTGATTATTAAATATATATTGGTCTGCTTAACTCTTTTGCACATTCATATACCCAGCCTGAAATCTCATCAGGACCATTTGTTTTTCCTTTGTCTAATTTGCTCAACTCTTCCTAGACCTCTTGCACTGATATTTGTGTATCTGTTATTACAGTATGTGTGGGCAAGCTTGTTCATTACCATCTCTCTCAAATCTACTTTCCTGTGTAAAAACTGATTGGAATTTTTTGTCAAGTACTTCTCACATATCTTCGTTTTGGATATAGGTTTTCCCCTCATCCATGATGGACTGTATTTTTTGTTTTGTTACATACGTAGGTGTAAAACTTCAGTTGATTAGTACTTTTATTTATAATGTCTCGCTTAAACAGTTACTGTCTTTGAGCTTCTCTCCTTATCCTTGTATAATCATTTCTTCCTGTTTATAGTTGTTATATGTCCTTTCACTATTCTGTCTTCTTTATCTATTCTACAGCAAATCTCTTTTCTCTTTCTCTCTTTTACATTGTGTATTAAACCATTTCTTTTTCCTTATTTCTGTTTCTTTGTGCTGAGGGATATAACTTTGGACACATATTTCATAGAATTCACAGAATTTTCTATATATAAAACTCATATCTTGTCCTGTAAGCTCCTGTTTCCAATCTATTTCTATAAAGTACTTCTGTAGGTCATGATAGTTGTGCTTTTTATAGTTTAAGCCCTTTTTGTTACGTTCATTACCGCTGACTGTATCATATGCAATCCGGAAGTTTCAATTTAATACTGCATGCTTGCTTTTGCTGATAGGAGGGTGATACTTATTGTTGTCATTATCATTATCTTGCCTAGTAATTATAAGATCTGATAATGGTGGTTTTTCTAGTCCTCTGTTTGTTGTGTTTTTTTTTACATGTTGTTAGTAAAGACTCCTGTATAAGATCCAGGTGCTCTTAATGCCAACAGCTTTCATAGCTTATTGCATCTACAGTATTCCACTTTATATTTGTGTTGAAGTCTCCAGTTACTGTGTGTGTGTGTGTGTGTGTGTGTGTGTGTGTGTGTGTATTTACCTAATTGTGATATACAGGAAAAGAGCTATGCTCATGGGGTCCCGGCTCTGTTTCTCACTAAATCAAATTCTGCTTTAAACTTGTTTAAGTATTTAGACTGGATGATCTCTTTGTCCACGCTATTCCACAGGTCTATACATCTGTAAGGAAAACGATATTTCTTGATATCCGTCAAGCAGCTTGGCTTTCTTCAATTTCATACCGTGTCCTCTTGTTACTCTCTTATCCCATACAAACAGATCTTCTCTGTCAATTTTATCAACTCCCATCAGGGTCCTGAACACTGCAATCATGTCATCCCTCTCTCTCCTTTCCTGTAAGGAAGGCAAATCCAGCTTTTCCAGCATCTCTCTGTGCGACAGATCCGCCAGACTGGGGACCATCTTGGTTGCTGTTCTTTGTATTCTCTCAATCTTGCCTATACCTTTCTTTTGTGTGGGGACCACACTACTGCTGCATATTCTAACCTGGGACGGATCATGGCCACTATCAATTTTTTCATTATCTCCTCATCCATGTAATGAAATGCTACCCTTATGTTAGTCAAGAGTTTATACGTCTCTCTGTCTTGTTAATATGTTTTTCAGGTAACAAACTATCTTGGACCAGCACTCCCAAATCTTTCTCTTCTCTCATTTTTGTGATTAATTCATTACCCATCAAAAAATTCAGTGATGGCCTCTTGGTACTTTTACCCATTTCCAATGTTTTACATTTCTTTATATTAAATTTCATTTCCCATGTCCGGCTCCAATCGTGTATCCTATCAAGATCCTCCTGCAGCATTTTACAATCTTCCTCAACCTCTACCTTCCTCAAGATCTTTGCATCATCAGCAGACAGACTTGCATAACTGTTCACTCCATCGACCATATCATTTACGTAAATCTGGAACATTAGTGGCGCCAACGCCGAGCCTTGTGGGACTCCACTTGTTACTTCCCTCCATCTAGCCATCCTATCCTTTATTACTGTCCTTATTTGTCTCTCTCTCTCTCAAAAAAGTTTGTCGCTCATTCCAGGAGGTTTCCCTTCAGTCCTCCTATATGCTTTAGTTTCCACATTAGTCTCTTATGGGGTACTTTGTCGAAGGCCTTCTCCAAATCTAAATACAGTACACACAATCCACCCAACCATCTCCCTCCTGTAGCATGTCAATCGCTCTTGAGTTAAAGCTCAACAAGTTGGAAACACATGATCTTCCACTACTGAATCTAAAGTGATTTTCAGTCAAAATATTCATCTCTTCCAGATATTTTATCCATCTATCTTTCAGGATTCTCTCACACAATTTTGCAACCATGCTGGTTGGGGACACTGGTCTACAATTCAGGGGTTCTTCCCTGTTTCCTCCCTTATAAATTGGTACCACATTTGCCCTCTTCCATTCTCGTGGCACTTTCCCCTCTTCCAGAGAACACACAATTAATCTGTGAATCTTATCCGCCAGTTGTTCTCTGCATTTCTTCAGTACCTAAGTAGAGATTCCATCTGGTCCTGGGGCTTTCCTTACATCTTGAGCTTCCAGTAATTTACACACTTCCTGTACTTCCACATTTATATCTTTTATCACTACATTTCTAGTCATTCCCTCCCCTTCCACAAACTCCCTTTCAGTAGTGAAAACCAATTGGAAATATTTATTCATTATTTCAGCTTGCATTGCTGCATCTTTATAGACCTCTTCATCTACTTTCAGTTTGGTGATTCCTTCCTTTTGTTTCAGTTTGCCAATGACAAATCTATAAATCAGTTTGTGTTCATCTATACCTTTGTTTATTATACAGTACACCCTCATTATCGACGGGGGATAGGTACCTAAGATACCCGTCGATGCCTAAAACCGTCGATACCGATTTTCGTCTGGTCAGGTACCCTTTATTTATATTTTTTAATATCCAATCACTCGTATGTAATATGGAGTTTAGTTTTAGTGTTTCTTATAAATAAATTAGTTAGGCAATTGAAAAACTGAATATCATAATAAAATTACTTTTATTAAGTAAAGAATTATGGAAAAAATAGCATAATCTCTGATGTTGATGCATAGTGGTCATACACTGGACCTCAACTTGTAATGGCTGCTGTATCATCACTTCTCTCTCCACTTACACCTCACTTCATCTAAAAATAAAAGGCGAAACCAGCAGTTGTAGCCATCCATATGTTTACATAACCGAGTGTGTAAAAAAAGAAAAAAAAACGAAAGCAGCAGTGGTGGTCATTCATACGTTCTAATAACTGAGAGTGTGGGGCAAGTGTTACGTTAGATCAGCTGTTCGCACCGATCTTCACAACACACGCCAGTGCTGCTAGCTCACACCAGAGAGACCACGCTCTCCTATTTACTTTCATTCTCAAGAGCTTCCTTTCATTCTTAATATTCCATTTCTCCCAGACCTAAATTTTCACGACTGTATGGCAGTTTATGCTATCAAAGATGAATCTTAGCCTAGCTTTCGCTAGGATCTTCTTTTAGGAAAATTCAACTCTCCTTATGCTCGTATATTTCATATTTAATCTCTGCCTAACTTTTGCAAGAAATATCCTTTATTGACAAAAAATCCAACTCGTCTTTAACATTATAACAAATGATACAGGAGCATGGGTTTTATCATATGTCCTTCTGCATTACCACACAACAGCACAGACACACGATCTTTTGCTGCTTTAAAGCCTGGCGCACTTTTCTCCTCCTTCGAAATGTACGTTCTTTTAGGCATTTTCTTCCACCACAGGCGTGTTTCGTCCGCATTAAACACTTGTTCATGCCTGTACCCTTTCTCCCTTATAAGTTCAGCAAAGTCACGTGGGTACGTTTCTCCTGCTATCTGATCTGCTGAAGCTGCTACACCAGTCATCCTAATGTTATGTAGGCCATACCTTTTCTTAAAATTCTCGAACCAGCCCTTGCTGGCTGCAAATTTCTTTTGCCTAGAGCAGAAGCACCAACATTACTAGGCCTATCACCATCGTCATTACTTTCACCATCATCACTATTTTCACCTGCCTCACTTTCATCACTATTATCTTCACCAACACCACTGCTTTCACCAGCAAACCGAGCGTAGAGTTGTTTTGCTTTGTTTCTGATGAACTGGGAGTCTAGCGGCACGTGTCGACGGTTTAAGTCCTCAATCCAAATATTCAATGCCTTTTCCACCTTCACCAAGGCATCATCTCTCACATGCATCGTTACTTTAGCCGATCCTGGTGTGCACGAAGCCAGAGCATCTTTAATGTCTTTTTCTCTCCATTTTTATGCCACAAACACTGGACTCATTCATGCCATATTCGCGACCAACCGCTGCATAGCTCATTCCACTTCTAAGTTTTTGTAATATTTCGTTCTTTACTTCCAAGGTAAGTACTTTCCTTGCTCTCTTAGCTGCCTTATTTCCAGTTGGAGTGTTACAAGGGCGCTTCGGAGCCTTGATGATCGCGAAAGCACGATAGATGTGGTCGAACACGATATGAGAACAACAGACAAACGTGTACTGATGCTGTTGTTTGTTAGGTCGGCGGGAACATGCTGCGAGCAGCCAGAGACACCTGGCAGGATGGCGTGCAAACTTGCTAGGAGGTGCCAATACAATTCATTATTTTTTTATTTTTTTAATAATAATAATTTAACTCCCAGGAGACAAAAAAAACGTCAATAATCAAATCCGTCAATAAAAAAAACGTCGATAATGAGGGTGTACTGTACCTTTTTCAAAGTTCCTTTCTTCCTCTCTACTGTACATATTCTTGTATATTCATTTCTAGTTCTTTTATAATCTTCCTTTGTTGTGTTATTACCTCTCTTTCTTCAGTTGTTCCATGCCATGTCTCTGTCCTTTTTTGATATCATACACTTTCTATTATACCACTTCTTTTTCTTGTTTTCTTTCCCCCTTGCTCTTGGCACATGTTTTTCCACTCCCGAATCATAGAGGTCTAAAAAGATATCCCATTTCCTCTGCATCGTTCATGTTTCTCTGAATTTTTTCCAATCTGCATTTTTGAATAATTTTCTCAATCCTGTAGAGTTTGCTTTCCCAAAGTTGTATTTTCCCTGCCTATAAAGTTCGTCTTATGGCACCACGTTTGCTATTATCATCTGGAACTCAATGACCACATGATCACATTTTCCAATAGGACTCAGATATTTCAAAGATTCAGTTATGTCGAGTTCTTTGTTTATCAGTAAATCTAATCTTGCTGGTGAGTCCTCACCTCGGAATCGTGTCTCGTCTTTGATCCATTGGGTCATCACATTATTCATTGTTATTGTTAACAATATAGTGCCCCATGAATCTTCAATGCCTCGTGAGTCCCATTCCTTCCAGTTCACCACTTTACAATTAAAGTCACCCATTAAAATTATGTTGTTGCTTTTCTTAATCATTTTTTGTAGATAACAAGCCATGTCTGACAACGTCTGGTATTCGTCATTCCATGCTCTTGTCTTAGGGGGAACATACACTACTGCCATATCTTTCTTGCCATTCTCTCCAGTTTCTAATTTCATAGTTATCACTTCAACCCTACCCTCTCCCATTTCCACAGTATCTACATTAGCGATGTTCTTCACTGCTATCATCACTCCTCCTCCCATTTTTTCTTTTCTGTCTCTTCTCCACAGTTTGTTTTTATCATTTCCCATATGGACATCAGTATCCTCTCATAACTTGGTCTCTATAAAGTACATAACATCAGGCTCATGTACCCTTAAGAATTCGTTGATTTCTAACCTTGCCGGTATTATACCATCAGCATTAGTATATGCCACCTTCAAACTTTTTTCTGTTGTTTTTTATACCCTCTTCTCTCCTTCTCTTCATTGGTACCACTTCCTTAATTACTGATCCCTGACTCTCCAATAAAACACTGTCTTCTCTCCTCAGTTCTCTATTCACTTTTTGCCTTTGCGTTCTTTGCTAACTCCTTTATTTTAGCTCTTTCTTCCTCATTTGGATCTCTCCTTATCCCAACATTTTTTAACCCTTCTTTGTCTGATAATTTCCATGTTCTATTGACGATTTCATTTACCATTACCTGGGACTTAAAGTTTACCTTCCTTGTCCTCACCCCTCCTTCCTCATACTTTCCTAACCAAAACACTTCTTCAGTCTCTTCTTGAGCTTCGTTGTTACCCTCCATAACTACTGATATTATTTCTTTAACCTCACTCAATTCTTCTCTTTCTGATCTTACTGTCATACGTTTTTCTTTTAGTCCTGAAATTACAGTATTACACATTTTTCTTATCTGCTACATCCCTGACTAAAGATTCTCTACTTCTCAGTACCCTAACCACTTCCTTCTCCACCTTTTCCTTGCTTTGTTGTTCTATAATCTCTTTCAAATTTATGTTTCCTTCCTCCTGAATTTTCTTCCACCCCTTATGTTGCTCCTTGATTTCCTTAATGAGCTTATCTTGCATCCTTTATGTGGATTCATACTTATCTTGTTTACTTTTCATCCTGTCCCTTTCTTCTTCCAACCTCTTATTCTCCCTCTTGAGTTGTTGTTTTTTTTTCATTTGAAGCAGACTCATTACTCACTTTTTATTCTGTGACATCTCTTTCTTGTTCATCACTGCGTGTGCAAACTTTTTCCAGTTTACTCTGTAGAACTTTGATCTCTCTCCCCTGCTCTAAGGACCGTTCCTGCACTCTCTAATTACTTCCCATACCTTTTTTAACTGCTGGACATTCTTCTCTGCTGTTTTCTCTACTCTTACTACTCTTGTTTGGTTCAGCTAAGTACTTCCAATTCCCACATCATCTTCGGAGAAGCCCACAAATTCCCCCTTACCAATTGTAAACAAAGCACCGTCCCTCTCAGCCTTGATGCAAACAAATGGAAACTTGTACTCTTTATGAGTGAAACTTCGTTTTTTTTAACTGTTGTCCAATGGGACCACCATTCACGCACTCATTCACATAATCACAATAGGCTGGTCTCCTTTTCGCTGCTGGTTCAGCGATTTTTTCCCCATGATCCAGGAAGAGCTCCGTCTCGGTCAGCGACCTGTGTGTGTGTGTGTGTGTGTGTGTTTGAACAAAATAGCATACAGTTTTTATCAGTATTTAACAAAACTTAGTGGAAGGATTGAGAGTCAGACAATGACGAAACTTAATGTTTTTCAGAATAAGTCATAGGTTAAGGCCACAGGGCAAAAGTAATTAAAACAGATTTTATCCAGTTTAGACCAATTATGGGGGAAGGGTTGAGGATATGCAAGAATGAAGCGGTTCATTTTGAGAGCAATCAGCCAGAGTTGAAGGTCACCCGTGAGGGTAAAATTTTGAACCATGTGCATGGGTTTTAACCAAATATTTTGAACAGTTTTGATACAGTTTTGATCTGACATGATGTTAAGGGCCTATCTAAAAGTAGATCAAAGGTCAAGGTCAGAGGGCACATCAACTTTAATAATTTTCATCCAATTTAGACCAAACTTTGTGGGAAGATTGAGGATAAGGTAAGAAAAAAAATTATTAAATATTGAGAGTAATTAGCAGAAAGGTCAAGGTCACAGTGTGGAGTCAAAATCCATTATCACAGTGAGGTCTACTCAAATAGTCATTATCTGATATAAACTGAACTTAGTAGAAGTGTTAAGGATCAGGCAAGAAGTTATTTAGTTTAAAAAAAAGGAGGGGGGGACATGACGTAAAACTCAAAAAAAAAAAAAAAAAAGAATCATAAAGTTCAGGGTCACAGGGGAAGGTTTAGGTTTGATGTGAGTGTTTCTGTGTGAACAAAATTACTAAAACAGTTTTGATCCAGTTTTGGTCAGACTTGCTGGATGAGTTTAGGATCACCAGAAAGGTCAACTTATTGTTTTGTAGTACAGTAGGTCAGAGGTTAGGGTCATATAGAAGAGTCAGCCTAAACTATTTAAAAATTGTAAATTAACTGTAGACTAACTTTGTGTGAGGGTTCTGATTAAAACAGTGCTAAGAGATTTTATTTTGAGAATTGCCAGTGAAAAGTCAAGGTCACTGAGAAAGTTTGAAGGTCAGGTTCCCTGGGCAAAGTCAACTGAAACAGTTTTGAACTGATTTGAATGAATGTTGATGGAAGAGTTAAGGGTTAGGCAAGCATGATGTAATTTAATTTTAAGAGTAATCTGGGGAAGTTCATGAACCCTTTGACTAGTAGGTGGGCATGGATGTTGCACTGTCTTAGTTCCCCCCCCTTCCCCTTAACCATGCTGCAGACCTCTTATTTGGCACAGCCAAGATCTGCATGGAACAAGCTGCAAGTCTCATGAGGTACAATTTACATTGGTAAGAAAACAGTGCCTAAAGCTAAGGGTAGGCACTAACATCCCCACCTCCCACCCCCCCGGAGTTGCAGACCTCATATGAGGCACAGAGAAGGTCTGCATGATGCAAGCTGCAAGCCTCATGTGAGGTACACCCACACCCAAAAGTTCATCGACCAGGTGATGGGGTAATCTCCCACTAGACGTCTGGTTACTTGCCCATGTCTACCCCCCAACTCCCTGTCCTTGCCTCCACCAGCACACTGATTTGTTAGCCAGCTAGATCGGAGATATGAAGCTTCGCTCAGTCTTATGTCTTGCCGCATGTAATGTTACTTTCATTTGTCCAAATATTAGGTGTATAATCATGTGCATAGATCCATATGCAGTTCCATGATAAGTAATTATATCAAAGCTTTACCAGATTTCAAAAGAATCACACTAATATGTAGAGTTAGGTTTCCAAATACAGTATTTATTTAGTTATGATATTTAATATTTTACCGAAGAATTAGTTCATTTAGACTATTGCCTGTTGGATTGCATATCATGGAATCCTAATGAAAATACAATGACAACATGGGTGAATCAAAGGATGTATGTCAAACATACAAGTCAATATACTGTTCAAGCTGCTATTAGAACAATACTGAACACTTCCACATCTTTTCCTCCCCCTTCACTGTCGCAAAATTTTTCTCCCTCTCCTTCCACCTTTTCCCACCCCTCTGCCTCATCTGTGTGTGTGTGTGTGTGTTGTGTGCACATGTCTGTTTATGCACATTTTGTGTGTATTTACCCAATTGTGATATACAGGAAATGAGCTACGCTCGTGGGGTCCCGTCCCTGTTTCTTGATAAGTCAAATCTGGCTTTAAACTCGTTTAAATTTTTAGACTGGACGATCTCTTAGTCCAATCTATTCCACAGGTCTATACATCTGTAAGGAAAACTATATTTCTTGATATCCTTCAAGCAGCTTGGCTTTCTTCAATTTCATACCATGTCCTCGTGTTACTCTCTTATCCCGTATAAACAGATCTTCTCTGTCAATTTTATCTACTCCCATCATGGTCCTGAACACTGCACTCATGTCGCACCTCTTTCTCCTTTCCTGTAAGGAAGGCAAATCCAGCTTTTCCAGCCTCTCGCTGTACAACAGATCTGCCAGACTGGGGACCATCTTGATTGCTGATCTTTGTATTCTCTCAATCTTGTTTATATATTTTTTTTTGTTTGGGGACCACACTACTGCTGAATAATCTAACCTGTGGTGGATCATGGCCACTATCAATTTTTTCATCAACTCATCCATATAATGAAATGCTATTCTTATGTTAGTCAAGAGTTTATACGTCTCTCTAACTATCGTGTTAATATGTTTTTCAGGTGACAAACTATCCAGGACCTGCACTCCCAAATCATTGTCTTCTCTCCCTTTTGTGATTGGTTCATTATCCATCAAATAATCCAGTGATGGCCTCTTGGTACTTTTACCCATTTCCATTATTTTACAGTTCTTTATGTTGAATTTCATTTCCTGCATCCAGCTCCAATCATGTATCCAATTGAGATCCTCCTGCAGCATTTTACAGTCCTCCTCAACCTGTGCCTTCCTCAAGATCTTTGCATCATCAGCAAACAGACTTGTATAACTCCATCTACCATGTCTGTCTATCTATCTATTGCCAGACACCTCAATCCAGTTTGGGGTGGCCACAAACAAATCGCCTCCACGTCGCCCTGTCCCCCGCCATTTCACTGCCCTGCTCCCAACTCACACCCCCCTCTCTCATATACCTCTCCACCCCATCCCTTCATCTCATCTTCGGCCTCCCCCTCCCTCTTCCCCCCTCCACCTCACTCACATGCACTCTCTTCATCAATCTTTCACCCTCCATCCTCTCCACATGGCCAAACCACCTCAGTGTGTTCCTCATAATGCTTCCTATCACATCCACATCCACACCACAACGCTCCTTTATATCCTCATTTGTCAGCCTGTCTCTCCATGTGACTCCACAGGCTCCTCTTAAATAACTCATTTCCACTGCTCTCACTCTTGACTTGTGTCCTTCCAGAAATGTCCAAGCTTCACTTCCATACATTAGAGTTGGTATCACAATACTGTCATGTAGTAACTTTTTCACTTCCATGCTCACTTCCTTGCTTCTTATCACTGCTTTTCAAGGAACCAGCAACCTTTCTTCCCTGCTGTACCCTTTCAAGCACTTCACCCTGCAAACCTCCATCCTTACTCATCACACTACCCAAGTACTTAAACGTATTCACATTTTCCAATTCCTCACCATCTGTCACGAATCAGTTCGCGACATTTCCCTTTTGTGAGAAGCCACGAACTATTAGTGGAAAACTCACTGTGTATCGCTCAGTTAACCGTTTCTCTCTCCATTTCGGAGTATACTTTTCAAAACATTCGTCACCGTTTTCAAAAAGTGACCGATTTAATGCACGTCACTAAGTGCGCTACTGAGCGATACAATTGTTTCTTTATCGTTTGCTTCTGCTTCCCTCAACCGTTAGCCACGCCTTGCGTCCTGCCCATACAATGTATTTGAATTCAGTCCAGTTGTTGCTGCGACGGAGAGAGGTCCTGTGTTAGCAGTGTGAGGTCAGTTAGTACCCAAACTCCACAGTTCTTCAGTACTTCCATCCTAGTTCAGCTTGGGTGATACGCAGCATTCATCGACTATAGTATTTCCTTTGTGTATTTCCTAGTTTTAAGAGTTTAGTTAAGATGTTTTTCCTAGGCGTAAGTATTTAGCTTCTGTGTGAGTGAGCGAGTGCGTCTCATTTAATTTGATTTGAATTGTAACGTAAAATTTATTTTTTGTAATTAATAAATTTAACAGTTCCTTTCTCGAGCTTAATGTAAAGTAAAATCTTGTTTCATTTCTCCATAATTAAGCTTATTTTCCATATAGCTCCTAGCTTGCATAAACGTTTGCTTTCATAACTGGTACTTAGACCAGTCTTGTTGTATTAACTTAATATCCGTTGTGCCACCTGGGAGTTAAGCATCGGCAAGAACCTGATGTTAGTATTAGTTATTTATTGTCAGGGGTGATATAACTTTCTCCAGAGGCTAACAGTACAGTAATTCAGCAATTGTGAGTAATTAGTCTCTGCTGTGTACTGTTGAGAAAGTTTATAAATTCTCGTTCTTGAGAATCTTAGCAAGTCAGCGTAAAGTAATCGTTGCTTGATGTAGCAAGACAATCATTGTCTCTGCTCTTCAATATTATTGAATATTATTATCAAATTAAATAATATTTAACCATTTATTTTAAAATTGCTGTGGTAGTATAAAAACCCCGTGACAATTGGCGACCTCATTTCAGGATATTAACTCCTAACCCTAAAGCTATTCACGAGATAGTGCTCACTCATTCATATTTAGGTATTTATCATTAAAGTTTATAGACACAAGTTTACTGGTATTTACCCTTAATTTAGCAAGTGAATTTTGCTTTATTAATCAATAGAGTACTTAACTCGTTTATTCTTGGTAACGCCAGACGATTTTATTCGCTCCTGGGAAGTCGCCGTACCCATTGTGTTTATTATTGACAATAGTCTTCCCAGTCATTTACATTTTTGATTTATTCTTTGCCAGTTAACTGGATAAGACTGGTCACCACTAGCTTGTGTCTGTACTCTTTATTTGTGTTTATTGGCATTCGTTTGCAAAGCAGCAATCAGTACTGAGTCGCTAGTTATTTAGATTGAGTTAGCGACATGGCTACTACCATATTTTTACAGGAAGCCAAAGATATGGGCCTTACGGACCCAACTGAAATCAAAGAATACATACTCTCACGGTTCAATTACGAGCAAGAACGTGAGAAAGATGCTCGTGAAGAGCGTAGAATTCAGCGCGAATACGAGCGAGAACAGCGTGAACACGAGCAAAAACAGCGCGAACTCGACTTAGAACACGTGCGGGAACAACGTGAATATGAACGTGCCGAACGTGAAGCACGCGAGAAACATGAACTTGAAGTGCTGAAGCTCAAGCGAGATTCCTTGGCTTCAGACACATCTGGTGCAGTTGGTTCAAGCTCCACGAGCGCTCTCCCTGCACATGTTATGGCGACCCCACACATCAAGTTTCCCCCATACAAAGATGGCGAGCGAATCGAGCCATACATAGCTCGATTTGAAGACATGGCTCAGCTTTACCAGCTCGATGATGCAGCTAAGCGGCTTCAGTTTCTTAGCCTGTTTGAGGGCCCTGCCCTCGATATTCTCTACAGAATTCGTGGAGACAATCTCACGTATGAAGTGATGAAAGCTGCACTCATTAAGGCGTATGGTCTCACAGTAGACGACGCCAAAGCTCAGTTCATGCGAGCTCGTCTCCAAGACAAGGAGACAGCTGTTCAGTTCCTCGACCGTCTCACTGCTTACCTAGGTGAGTGGATGGAGAAAGATGAAACTCCTTCCACGCGTGAGGGGATATTTGACCTTATGCTGCGTACACAGCTAGAGAGGTCATGGCCTGCTGAGCTCATAGCACAGCTTAAGATCTGCCAGGTGAAAGATGCCAGCCAAATGGTAGAGAAGGCTGATGCATTCTTTACTGCATACGGGTATCAAGCTCATAAGCAAAACACCTGGAGCAGAAAGGATACTGCCAAGTCTGGGAAGCCGTCTCAGACTGAATCCCAGCAACAAGGCCATTCTCAGAATAATGGCCAAGGTCCAAAACCGCAGTGGAAGGACCAGGGGCAAAACACTCAGAAACCTGAGTGGAAGAGGTACAACAAGTACCCTAACCAGCAGCAGTATCAGCCACGCAACCGACCGTCGGGACAAACTTTTTCACCACCAGCTCAAAAGTTTCAAGAAGCGAATGCAGCCTTCATTCCTCAGCAGCAGCCTGGTGGTCACGTCCCTACCAGTGTGGGTACTTCCCCACAGTTCACTAGTCCCACAGTGACAGTGAACCCCCCTCCACAGATGGCCAATGTTCCATCTTATAACTCACAAGGCACAATGTTTGCCACATCAATTCAGCAGCCTTATGAGTGGCTAGCTGCTTCCTCCACAGGCCCTCCCACAGGTGACAGTACCTTCCTTGTACAGCCAGGGTTTGTGGGAGACATTCCTGTGAAGGTCCTGAGAGACAATGGTTCCTCAGGTTGCTCTGTCAAGCAGAGTTTAGTTCGGCCTGAGCAGTATACAGGTCGACAGATCCATGCAAGCCTTATTGATGGATCAGTGAGATTGTTCCCTGAGGCATGTATCCAGGTGGCATCTCCATTTTATACTGGTATGACACTTGCAGTTGTCATGCCAGAACCTTTATTTGAACTCATCATTGGAAATATTAATGGAGTCAAGGATAGTTGCTCCGATGACGCTACTCAGACCTCGGCTGCTGCGGTAACACGAGCCATGGCTGAGGCTCCAGACTGTGTCACCCCAGTGATCATTGAATCGGCGCAAGATCTGATGTGCAGTCAACTTGTTGTGCAAGAACAACATTCTGACCCAACACTTGCTACCGTGCGGAACAAACAAAAGGGTCGAGTGATAAAGTATTCACGGGGAGGTCGAGCCAAGTTCCTTCGTAAACAAGGATGGCTCTACCGTGAGTCACGAACACCCGAGGGCGAGGTTCGACTGCAGTTTGTCGTTCCCGCCAAGTACCGCCTAGCAGTGTTACAATGGGGTCATTGTTCAGCCTCAGGAGGTCACATGGGCAAAAGGAAGACCCAGGGCCATATCCGAGCTGACTTTTTCTGGCCAGGGATGGGTCGGGACATAGATAGTTTTGTCCGTTCCTGCAGTGTGTGCCAAAGTATCACCACTAATCAGGGACATGCCCTTCCTGTGCCGTTTCTAACCACACCTGTAATCTCTGAGTCAGTTGAGAGACAGGATAGTGGTAATGTGGGTGTAGACCTGATGTCTCACCTACTAGCTGCTTACTAACTAGCAACTGTTGTATGTTGGGTTCCGTAAGATAGGCATCCTAAGCGATTTGAGTAATCCAAGGACCAGCCTGGTTCCCAGTTAAAAGTATAGACCAGACATCTCACTCGTTGGCCCTACAGGACACAGTATATCCAGGGCTTGTACATACATGTATACCATAAGTTAAGGGGGAAGTTTGAGAACCTTGCAGAGACAGTCCGAGGCTGTGTATGAATTACCTTGTGGAATGTCTCGAGCTGTGGGCCTCTCTGAGGATTCCCGGAGAATGCACATCACCCACATGAGTGTTCACACCCACGGTGGGTGTTAAAACGTGACCTGCCCGAGATTGCGTAGCGATTTTCAGCTTCCTGTATTACTCGTAAGTGTAGAGTTAGGTTAACCAGTAAACCGCCCGTTCTAAGCAATTTGTGAATTCAAGAACTGGCACGTTTCCTGGTTAATAATGTTAGGTTAACTAGTAAACTGCCCGTTCTAAGAGATTTGAGTAATTCAAGAATTGGCACATTTCCTAGTTAATAAGTGTTAACCAGTAAGCTATAAGGGTTCTAAGCGATTTGTGAATTCAAGAATTACGTTTCCTGGTTAATAATGACATAAGTACTGATTGCTAGGCAGAGAGAGAGAGAGAGACAGAAATAACAGTTTTGATGCTCCACCTTAATTCCTTTCGCAGGTGTAGCTGGTGGGTGCAGCATTGCCGTGCAGATCAGCTGGCCGTTCCTGTTGCATGCTGCCGCCCTTCTCTTCTGCCTCGTCATCATTATTTTACTATAAATTTGTATTACTGTGTCATTTTACACGTAGGTACAGTTACACTACAACTGTCACACCTACACCGTGTATTACATACACAACACTACATAACAATTAGTTGTTAATGTAAATGTAGCGAACTTTCGCTCAGTTTGACCTGAGTACAGGATTTTCACAGTCGTCACGGAGTTTTTCCCTCAAGCTTGTTTCTATTAACGTAAATACGAGGTTTTTTCGCTCACTGGCGACTGCGACTTTTTCCTGTAGCAGGATAGCACACACACCACAGTGTGAATCTTGTGCGAATGACTTAGGATGTGTACATATATATATATATATCCACAAATTTTTTCCCATAAGGAAAAAATTTAACTTTCTAAGGGCGTAATGTCACGAATCAGTTCGCGACATTTCCCTTTTGTGAGAAGCCACGAACTATTAGTGGAAAACTCACTGTGTATCGCTCAGTTAACTGTTTCTCTCTCCATTTCGGAGTATACTTTTCAAAACATTCGTCACCGTTTTCAAAAAGTGACCGATTTAATGCACGTCACTAAGTGCGCTACTGAGCGATACAATTGTTTCTTTATCGTTTGCCTCTGCTTCCCTCAACCGTTAGCCACGCCTTGCGTCCTGCCCATACAATGTATTTGAATTCAGTCCAGTTGTTGCTGCGACGGAGAGAGGTCCTGTGTTAGCAGTGTGAGGTCAGCTAGTACCCAAACTCCACAGTTCTTCAGTACTTCCATCCTAGTTCAGCTTGGGTGATACGCAGCATTCATCGACTATAGTATTTCCTTTGTGTATTTCCTAGTTTTAAGAGTTTAGTTAAGGTGTTTTTCCTAGGCGTAAGTATTTAGCTTCTGTGTGAGTGAGCGAGTGCGTCTCATTTAATTTGATTTGAATTGTAACGTAAAATTTATTTTTTGTAATTAATAAATTTAACAGTTCCTTTCTCGAGCTTAATGTAAAGTAAAATCTTGTTTCATTTCTCCATAATTAAGCTTATTTTCCATATAGCTCCTAGCTTGCATAAACGTTTGCTTTCATAACTGGTACTTAGACAAGTCTTGTTGTATTAACTTAATATCCGTTGTACCACCTGGGAGTTAAGCATCGGCAAGAACCTGATGTTAGTATTAGTTATTTATTGTCAGGGGTGATGTAACTTTCTCCAGAGGCTAACAGTACAGTAATTCAGCAATTGTGAGTAATTAGTCTCTGCTGTGTACTGTTGAGAAAGTTTATAAATTCTCGTTCTTGAGAATCTTAGCAAGTCAGCGTAAAGTAATCGTTGCTTGATGTAGCAAGACAATCATTGTCTCTGCTCTTCAATATTATTGAATATTATTATCAAATTAAATAATATTTAACCATTTATTTTAAAATTGCTGTGTTATTATAAAAACCCCGTGACACCATCCAACCTCGCTGTACATTCACTGACTTCACCTTGCTCAAAGACCATCACTTTACTCTTCCCTACATTCACCTTTAGATTCCATTTCTTACACACCCTCCCAAACTCATCTACCAAGCTTTGCAGCTCTCCTTTGTCTTCACTCAGCAACACAGTATCATCTGCAAACAACAGTACAGGGAGTTTCCAAACACTATCCTCTCTCACCAGGGCCACTCCAACATCCACTACCCTACCTTGTACCTCGTTTATTACCCCATCCATGTACAGATGGAACAACTATGGAGACATGACACAACCCTGTTTCAACTCAACCTTCAAAGAAAAAAATTCACTCAGTTTACCGTCCACATGCACTGCAGCCGCAGCACCATCATACATACTCTTCACAGCATTCAACAACTTCCCATCTACTCCATATATTCCTAATACTTTCCACAATCCTTGTCTATCCACCCTGTCATGTGCTTTCTCCAAATCCGTGAAAGCCGCATACAACTTCATTCCCTTCTCTAGAAACTTTTCCACTAAAGATCTAAGAATGAATATCTGATCTACACAACCTCTTCTCTTCCTAAAGCCTCCCTGTTCTTCTCCAACTAACTCCTTTGTTGTTTCTCTTACTTTGTCAATAAGTATCCTACCATACACTTTTCCTATTATACTAAGAAGACAAATGCTCCTATGATTACCACACTCTTCTTTTTCCCCTTTTCCTTTGTACAAAGGAATAATTATACCTGACTTCCAATCCTCCGGGACTCTACCTTCCTCTCAGGCCAATCTGCACATTTTCCACATCCATTCTACTACTATCTCTCCCCCATACTTCAGCATTTCACCACACACTCCATCAATTCCTGGGTCTTTCCCCAATTTAACTTTCTTCATTGCTTCCACAACTTCTGTCTTACTGATTTCTTCCTGTCTTCTCACCTCCCTCCTTCTCCCAGCCATTCCCCAGCCACTTATACTCGCATTACTTCCATCCTCTATGTTCAGCAATTCCTTGAAGTGTTCTCTCCATCTGCTCACTTTTTCTCCCTTCTCTGCCAGTAATCTACCATTTTTATCTTTCACTCCCCTGCTAACTTCACTTCCACCCTGTCTTACTCTTTTCACTCTTTTCAGAACATTTTCTTACAGTCCCTCCACTTTATACTCAAGCTTCTTCCAAATTCCTCATCCACTCTCTTCTTATTCTCTCTTACTAATCTTTTCACTTCTCTCTTTCTTTCTGCATATAACTCTCTCTTCTGCCTCTCTACTTCTTCCACGCCCCTATTTCTCATCCATTCATTGTATGCTTTCTTCTTTTGTGCCACAGCCTGTCTCACCTCTTCATTCCACCACGCAGTTCCTTGCACAGCCCTCTGTCTTCTCTACCATATCATTTACATAAATCAGGAACATTACTGGCGCCAACACCGAGCCTTGAGGGACTCCACTTATTACTTCCTCCATCCAGACATCCTATCCTCTACTACTGTCCTCATTTGTCGGTCTCTCAAAAAGTCTCTCATCCATTCCAGGAGTTTCCCCTTCAGTCCTCCTATATGCTCTAGTTTCCACATTAGTCTCTTATGGAGTACCTTGTCGAAGGCCTTCTCCAAATCTAAATACAGTACACACAATCCACCCTACCATCTCTCTCCTGTAGCACATCAATCACTCTTGAGTAAAAGCTCAAGTTTGAAACACAAGATCTTCCACAGGGGCATACCTAGAGATTTTGGGGCCTGGGGGGCTAGGTTCTTTGCGGGGGCCGCCCCTCCTGGAGAGGGGGCCCCCGCATAGAACCTAGCCCCCCTCATTCTCAAAACATATCTAGTATCTCATCCGGGATTGTCGGGATGAATGTGTATATATATATATATATATATATATATATATATATATATATATATTCATTCATTGCCAGACGCCATGTATCCCAGACGGGGTGGCCAAGGGCTTAGAGTTAATTGTTTTACAGGGAGGGGCACTAATCCTCCACCAACCCCACTTGACACGTTTTATATATATATATATATATATATGTATATATTTATGAACAGGGTGGCTTTAGGAGTGGCAGAGGATGTGTGTACCAAATATTTGCAGTGAGACAGATAGTAGAGAAGGCTTGTGTGAAGGATCATAAGGTGTTTATGGCATTCATGGATCTGGAAAAAGCATATGGCAAAGTGGACAGAGAAGGATTGTGGAAAGTTTTGCGCATGTACGGTGTAGAGGGTAAGCTGTTAGGTGCCATCAAGAGTTTTTATGATGGTAGTGAAACATGTGTCAGGGTTAATAGGCATCTAAGTGAATGGTTCACAATCAGTGTGGGCGTGCGACAAGGTTGTGTGATGTCCCTATGGTTTTTCACTGTATATATGGATGGGGTGATGAAAGAAGTGAAAACACGAGTAATGGAGAGAGGGATGGCATTGGTAATGAATGGTGATGGATGGAATGTCTCAAATTTGTTGTATGCTGGTGATGCAGTACTTCTTGCAAGTACTGGACAAGAACTTGGTAGCCTAGTGCAGAGTTTTGCTGATGTCTGTAAGTGTCGTTCCTTGAGAGTAAATGTAGAAAAGAGTATAGTGATGGTTATTGAGAGAGAAGGTGACTCCCAGTGCAATGTAACAGTGAATGGAGAGAGACTGGAATTGGTGAGAGAGTTCAAATACCTGGGTACAGTGATAGAAAAGAGAGGAAAATGTGCAAAAGAAGTTGAAAGTAGAGTGACACAAGGAAGAAAAGTAGCTGGTGCAATGAAGGCCTTGATAAGAAACAGAGGCTTGAGTGTTGCAGCTGCACGAGGCTTATATGAAGGAGTGTTAGTACCAACTTTAACATATGGATGTGAGACTATGATGTGGCATGAAAATGAAAAGTCAAGAGTAAGAGCAGTGGAGATGGGACTGCTGAGGAATGTATGTGGAGTACAGAGGGTGGATAGGATACGAAATAATGTGATTCGTGAAAGATGTGGAGTGAGGAAGTTGGTGGACACCAGAATTGAAGAGAGTGTACTGAGATGGTATGGTCATGTGGAGAGAATGGATAACAATAGAGTGGTGAAGAAGGTATATCTGAGCAAATTCGAAGGAGGGAGGAGGCAAGGTAGGCCAAGGAGAAGGTGGAGAGATATGGTGGATGAATGTGTGAGGAAGAGAGGTTTGGAAGTTGATGAGGCTAGGGAACTAACAGGAGATCGAGCTGGCTGGATGAATTTTGTGAAGAGATATGCATGATCAGGGATTTTTGGCACCCCATTTTAATGTGGCAGTGTCTGGATTGACTCTGTCAGATACGATATGTGAAGCTACAGAATGTGGTGAATGTTTTTGGTGTATCCGATAGAGCCAGGATTCCAGGGGCTTGAATGATGAGTGAATGGAAGCGTAGCCCATTGGATTGGGCACTTTTGGGCTGTCTGGACATTGCTACTCCTCACCCTGCCCTTGGATGGGAAAGAAGGTCCAGATGATGATGATGATGATGATATTTATATATATATATATAAATGTATATATACAGTAATCCCTCTACTTTCCGGACGCCCACTTTCCGGACATCCCCACTAACCGGACATAATTGTCCCGGGATCCAATATTCCCAACTGGGAAAAATTATTAAAAAAAAAAAAAAAAAGATTTTTTCCCGCCTGTAATATGAACTTGGCGCGGGACAGCTTTGTTGTGGCGCATCATTCCTCCGACATCCGCTAGAGCGCCCCTGCATCCTCCCCACTTTCCGCCTGTCTCTTGTCGCGAGTGAACGCTCGTCGTCATGGCTGCCCACGTGCTTGATTTTGTGGTGGTGCCTTACCTGCTGCAGGCACTCCTGCTGCTCTCGTGCCTCTCCTTCGTGTGTGTGATAATGGCCCCGCCGCCTGAGAAGAGGAAGAGAGTGGTATTGACTCTGGAGAAGAAGCGGGAGATATTGGAGAAAGTAGGTGCGGGATGGTCTTCTTCACGCATCCTCCATGAGTTTAACCTGGCCCGATCTACCTTGTTTGATATTAAGAGATCCCGAGACAAACTCATGCAGTACATGGCTGACTTCTCGTCGAAAAGCAAATGCAACGTGGAGAGGAAGATGATGTTTACTCCCAAGTTTGCTGAGGTCGACCGCTCCACGTTGATTTAGTATCGACAGCAACGTGCTGCTGGTGTGATGGTGCGTGGCACGGAGCTGAAAGCTGCTGCTGAGAAGTTCGCAAGGCTTCACAATGACCTAGACTTCAAGGCATCCAAGGGTTGGCTCTTCGCGTTTAAGTCATGGCATGGCCTTACCAACTGTAAGTCTCATGGCGAAGCTTTGGAAGCTAACGAGGATGGAGTAGAGGAGTTTCGGCACAAGGTGAAGGGCTTGATCGACAGGGAGTGCCTCACTCTTGGTCAAGTCGACAACGCTTACGAAACTGGTTTATTCTATCGCACTTTGCCAATGAACACTCTAGCTGAGGAGACAGAGAAGTGTGTACCTGGCCGCAAGCTCTCCAAGCAATGGCTATCTGCTTTGTGTTGTGCCAATGCTAACGGCATGCACCGGCTTAAGCCTGTTATTGTTGGCCATGCAAAGCAGCCTCGGTGTCTTCATGGGGTGATGGATATCCTTCCTGTCGTCTGGTACCATTCTTTGAAGGCATGGTTCACAGACCAGATCTTCAAAGACTGGTTCCACCGCCATTTCATCAAGGAGGTCATCCATTACCAGACGGAGAAACTGGGAATCCCACGCGACTAGGTAAAGGCCCTCTTTCTCCTCGACAATGCACCTGCCCACCCGTGCAACAAGGACTTGGTGGCTGAGAATGGCCGCATTAGGTACATGTTTCTGCCACCTAATACTACTGCTCTCATCCAACCAATGGACCAAGGAGTGATCATGGCAACGAAGAGGCTGTACCGAAGGAAGTTCCTGGCGAGGACGAGCGCAGGGAGGGATGGGACACGCGAGGCCAGCGGACTTTGGAAAACCTTCACCGCTGCAACATCAAGTCTGCCATTTACAACTGGGCCAGTAGATGGAAGAAAATCCCTGTCAAGACTCTAGAAAATGGTTGGTCTCGTCTGCTTCTCGGAACGGATGCGGAGTACGATTTCCTAGGTTTCGACGTGGATGACTTCCATGCACGTCGACTTGCGCATGGCGACAATGTTGATGTGGATGAAGTGCGTGAGTGGTTGGATGACGACGAGGGCGATCCTGGGTATCAGACCCTGTCTGATATCGAGATCGCATCTTCAGTTGCAGGTGTCAGTACCCAGTTTGAAGATTCCGACAAGGACGGCGACGATGATGCGGACTCCTCTAAGCATGACAACTCCAGCTGTCCCCAAGCTGAGCGCACTCCGGGAACACCTAGAGTTCGTTCTGGACTACCTGGAACACCCGAACTGCGACAGGGAGATGGGGCCCTTGGGACATGTGGAGGAAGTGCGTGCTTTCAGGCAGCGCATCATAAATCGTCAGAATCGTTGTTCCTTGCGTCAATCAACGATTGACAGCTTTTTCAGGCACGTGACCCCCGCTGTGCCCAGCCCTGGCTCCACTCCATTGCCTCCCCAAGACATGCCCTCATGCTCCGAGCCACAGCCCAGCACATCAGCCACGGTGGAGTCACCGCTCGACGTGAGTTTGAGTCTTTCTTCTGAGTCGTCTGCAGTGGGTACGCCATCACCACAACCCAGCGATGCACCCCTAGGTCACCTGCCAGCGATACTCTCAGACTCTGACATTGATTAAACGGCAAGAACTTCTCCACTAGACCACACGGGAATTTAGTGTTGTACAGTGAAAGAAAAACAGTGCATACAATATTGTAAAGAAAGTAGAAATTTGAGTGAAAAGACAAAAATTTTTGGACCAAATTTAACGTAAATACACTTGTGATTTGTTTTGAAATTGGTTTTATGGGTGGAAAGACTTAAAGTGCAGAGTGCAACACTTATTAAGTTATAATGGAGCATAAGTAAGACAAAGAGTGCGCAGTGTGAAGAGAATGGACTTCTGAGTGCGAATGACTAAGTTCAGTGCAAGACTTCATGAACAGTGTACTGCAAGTGCTTCAGGAAATCCATCTTACTGTCAGAGTCTGAGAAGAGGCAGTTATTCATCGAGATGGCCATGGACTTGCTGTAAGTAGGCAAAATATTTCATACTGTACTCTACTGTATTTTCCATACTATACTTACCTCAAACACTTCATTTCACTCTTTTATGTCCCTTATTGGTGTGAATATGCTGTGTCTTAAGTGCTATGCATGTGCATTTGGGAGGTGTTTTTCTGAGTTAGGCTAGGTTAGGGTCCATAACTACCAGTCCAGGAGCCAGGGACTTGTAAGTACCCAGAATGTTGAATATTGTATGAACCTACCTCAAAAACCTCATTTTATGCTTCTTTTGCATTTATTTCAGTCTTTTATGTCCCTTATTGGTGTGATTTGGGTCTTAAATAGGTGCTCTGCATGTCCAGAGGGAGTTGGATAGGTGTTTTTCTGAGTTAGGGTCCATAAGTACAAATCCAGGAGGCTGGTGCCCACTATCCGGACAGGACCACTTTCCGGACATGCCTATGGCTCTATTACGTCTGATAGTGGAGTGATTACTGTATATATATATATATATATAAATAAATTAGCTTATAAATTTTTAGGACTTTTGGGGGCCCTCTCTCAATTGGGGGCCCAGGGGGCAGTTTCAAACAGCCCCTCGCCCCCCCCCTCAGGTACGCCACTGATCTTCCACTTGTGAATCCAAAGTGGCTTTCTGCCAAAATATTCATCTCTTCCAGATATTTTATCCATCTATCTTTCAGGATTCTCTCACACAATTTTGCAACCACCCTGGTTAGGGACACTGGTCTACAGTTCAGGGGTTCTTCCCTGTTTCCTCCCTTATAAATTGGTACCACATTTGTCCTCTTCCATTCTTGAGGCACTTTCCCCTCTTCTAGGGAACACACAACCCTTTCATGCATGGACTCCAATCGAGTTATTATATACCATTCCGTACAATGCACCATGATGCACGTCATGTAAAACAAGGAGAACACAAGTTTCCTGCCGATGTGTCACTTTTTTTTTCTTTTTTTTTTTTTTTCTTGATTCGTGTCATGGTGCACTTTACAGGTTGTTAAGCAATCTAACGACTCAAACCACCTGCGCCTGACAGGTTTAAACTGTGACACTTATATGCCAGTTGTTCTCTGCATTCCTTCAGTACCCAATTAGAGATTCCATCTGGTCCTGGGGCTTTCCTTACATCTTGAGTTTCCAGTGATTTATACACTTCCTTTATTTCCACTTTTGTATCTTTTATCTCTACCTTTCTAGTCACTCCCTCCCCTTCCACAAACTCCTTTTCATGTGAACAGCGATTGGAAACATTTGTTCATTATTTCAGCATGTATTGCCGCATCGTTATAGACCTCTCCTTCTACTTTCAGTTTGGTGATTCCTTCCTTTTGTTTCAGTTTGCCATTGATAGATTTGTAAAACAGTTTGGGTTCATCCTTATGTTTGTCTGTTATACCCTTTTTAAAGTTCCTTTCGTCTTCTCTACATATACTTGTATATTCATTTCTAGTTCTTTTATATTCTTCCTTTGTTCTGTTATTACCTCTCTTTCTCCAGTTGTTCCGTGCCATGTCTCTCTCTTTTTTTTGCTATCATACACGTTCTATTAAACCACTTTTTTTTCTTGTTTTCTTTCCCCCTTGCTGTTATCACATATTTTTCCACTCCCGAATTATAGAGGTCTAGAAAGATATCCCACTTCCTCTGTATCTCTCTTGTTTCTCTGAATTTTTTATGATCTGCATTTTCGAACAATTTTCTCAATCCTGTAAAGATTGCTTTCCCAAAGTTGTATCTTCCCTGTCTATAAAGCTCGTCTCTTGGCACCACTTTCCCTGTTATCATTTGGAACTCGATTACCACATGATCACTTTTTCCTATAGGACACAGATATTTCAAAGATTTGTATTACATTGGGTTCTAATCTTGCTGGTGTGTCCTCACCTTGGAACCGCGTCTTTTCTTTGACCCATTGCGTCATCACATTGTTTATTGTTATATTTAATAATATAGTGTCCCACAAATCTTCGCTGCCTCCTGAGTCCCATTTCTTCCAGTTCATCTCTTTACAGTTAAAGTCACCCACTAAAATTATATTGTTGCTTTTCTCAATAATTTTCTGTAGATAACTTGCCATGTCTGACAACATCTGGTATTCATCATCGCTCCATGCTCTTGTCTTAGGGGGAACATACACTACCGCCATATCTCTCTTGCTATTGTCTCCAGTTTCTAATTTCACATATATCACTTCAGCCCTACCCTCTCCCATTTCCACAGTATCTACATTTATGTTGTTCTTCACTGCTATCATCACTCCTCCTCCTGTTTTTTCTTTTCTGTCTCTTCTTGACAGTTTGTATTTACCATCTTCAATATGGACATCCAATATTTGCTCTCAACTTAGTCTCTACAAAGCACATAACATCAGGTTCATGTACCCTCAAGAAATCATTGATTTCTAACCTTGCCAATATTAAACCATCAGCATTAGTGTATGCCACCTTCAAATTATTTTTATTGTGTGTGTGTGTGTGTGTGTGTGTGTGTGTGTGTGTGTGTGTGCATGTCTCTCTCTCTCTCTATTGGGGGCGGGTTACTGAGTGGTAGAGGGCCTGACTCGAGACCGAAGGGTCGAGAGTTTGTGCCTAGCTCAGGCAGCTGCCCTGATGGGAGAGGTAGCTCTCTCCCATCACCTAGTGAGGCTATATGATCAATCAAGGTCTAGCTCAGGGAGTTCATTTCTGTCTCTCTCTCTCTCTCTCTCTCTCTGTTTGTGTGTGTGTTGGAGTCAGTTGGTTGGGTGGTTGGGGTTAATGTGGTTGAGTTGCTGGGTGTGGTAATTGGTGCATCATCAGAGTGGGTGGGCAGGATGGTCGGTAAAGGTGTGGGTGGGAGGTTGTTAGGTGTGGTGTGTGGAGTGGCTGAGGTGGGCTGTATGGGTAGATGGGTTAGTGAGTGGATGCATTTGGTGCGCTGGGTGGGTGAATGGCTGGCTATGTGGGCGAACGGGGAGGGGTTGGTAAGGTAGGGTTGGATGGGATAAGTTTGGTGGTTGCGTCAGGTTCGAATGGGTGAATGGGATGGGGGAATGAGTGGGGTTGAGTAAGAAGGGTGGTTGGGCATTTGAATGGGCGGATGGATCAGTGGGGGGAGTGGGGGGATAGGCTGGGTGGGTGGGCAGGGTAGGAGAGTATTCAGAGAGAAGTGGGAGGATTGTGTGGGTAGATGCGATGGATGGCATTGTTGGGCGAGCAGGGCGGGTGGAATTCGTGGGTGAAGGATGGGTGGTAGGGGTTGTTGGGCAAGGTAGGTCATCAGAATGTGTGGGCAGAGTGGGTCGCCAGGGTGAGTGGGCACAGTGGGTCGCCAGGGTGACTGAGACGATTGCATGGCCGGGGTGCTCTGAATGGGTGGTTGAGTTGTTGGGTCAGGTGTCTGGATCAGTTCAGGGTGGGTAGGCGAATGGGTGAATGTGTTGTTTGGCAGTGTTGGGTGAGGTTCATGGGTGGCATTTGTGAGTTAGCAGGGTGGATTGCCGGGATCAGTGGGCTGGATGGGTCACCCAGGTGCCTGGCTAGGGTGAGGTTGGTGGGTTATGTTGGATGGGTTGAGTGGGTAGGTGGATGAGTGGGTGAGTGGATATGTGGCTTCCCTGATAACAGGGCGGAGAGGGACTTATATGGCTAGTAATCATATAAATTATCACAATTACTTGGATTTTAGTGTATCGTTTAGAAGATGGATAAATATTTGGATACCAGACTCTATACATTAGGGTCATTCTATTGAAATCTGCTAAAACTTCCATATAGTTACTTCTCATGGAACTGAGTATGGATCTATGCATGTGATAATACTCCTAATAGCCGGATAAATGAAAGTAACACTTCATGCGGCAAGACATTAGATTGAGCGAAGCTTCATATCCCCGATCCATCCAGCTAACAAGTCAGTGCATTGGTGGGGGTATGGAGAGGGAGTTGGGGGGTAGACATGCATGATTAACCAGACCTCTAGTGGCAGATTGCCCTGTCCCCAGGTTGATGGAAGGAACTTTTGTGCATGGGTGTACAGTTTACATTGGTTATAAGACATCGAGTAAAGCAAGGTAAACTACCTTACAAAGAATCAGCCCAGGAGAGGTTAAAAGTATTTCAGGGGTCAGAAGTCAGACCATACAAACACAGATTTGGGGATCCTATGTTCTTACATATTCATTAATCTACATGACATTGTGCACAGAAGTTTGTCAGTGTATTACAGCTCTGTGGAGACCATCCTCCATTCCAGAGGGAATTTTGGCAGTCATAAATCCTTACCATTTTTCCCGGATTCTGATTCTGATTTACCATTATTGGTTCATCTCAAACATCTTATGTCTTGCCTTTTCTTTCTTTTTCATTCATCTTTTTGCATCTTTTCTCATTTTAGTAGAATAACTTTTCTCACCCTTATTGTTTATTGCATTCTATCTCAAATCTCCTTTACCTTCACTATCACTTCTCTCTTGTTCCCAGACTTTTCTGCTCAAGGGCTGCGGCGAGGAATAATCTTTCAACCAGACCCTTATGTAAAGGTTCGGGTGCTGCCGAGGGAGTCGGGGGCACTTCTCCCTCATCATGGCCAGGAGGCACGCTCGGCTGTGGTTGAGAATACTGTCAATCCCTGCTGGAAGAGACAGGTCAGTGCAGGAATTAAGATAAGTAAGGTAATGGGAGTACTGTAATCCCCTATTTATCTGACAGTTCTTTACTTGACGGAGGTCATTAACCGACAAAGCAAAAAAATCTGGCTGAGTTGAAGCAGTATCCATCTTTGACTGAATTAGCTGGCAGCACACATGAAAGCCAACGGCCATAACACGTTGAGTACACCGCTTCCCGTCCGATCAGCAAAGTTAAGCAACGTTGGGTCTGGTTAGTACTTGGATGGGTGACCACCTGCGAACACCAGATGCTGTTGGCATCCCTACGTGTCAAGTGGGGTTGGTGGAGGATTAGTGCCCCTCCCTGTAAAATAATTAACTCTAAGCCGTTGGCCACCCCGTTTGGGATACATGGCGTCTGGCAATGAATGAATGAATGAAACACATGAAAGCTTAATTTTTCAAGCCAACAAATCACCCACCACTCCCTGCAACACCCCTGCGCCATCAACGATGCCCAGCAAAACAAAGTTGCCAACTTCACCTCAGTCACTGAGATTACTGGTAAATTGTCAGGTTTGCAGACTGGTTTGTTTACAACTGGCCATGTGACAGTTTAGCAGTATGGCTGTTAAGCATCTAGCGTACACCTTACTCTAGTGAACTCGTGATCGCTGGTGAATTGCTTGCTGAACTTCTGAAAGGCAGTCATGATCACTTTGCTGGCTATCCCCTTTTGAACTAGCAGAGCAATCATGTTGGAGAGATGCAGGGTAGCAAGACAGTGCTGAATCATTGTGAATTTTTGTCGCACATGGAAATTAAGTTGCCCTTGTTAGGCTAGCTTCTCTTATTGATATTTTGTTTTATATGAGACAAGAGCATCATAGAAAGAGACAGTCTTATACTGTATTAGCCAAAAACGAAAAAAAATTTAATGTATGGCACAGTCTGAAATTGCAGCTACACTGTATGACTAAAGTACTTTAATCATGGCTAAACCACTCAGGGCTCAGCCTGTTGCAGTAATTGTTAAGAAAATGGTATAAAATTTGCTGAGTATTATAATTAATACAGATTTGAGAATAGAAGTGCCTGACAGGAATGTATAGCAGGCATGTATATCAAAATCACCATTTTTGTTGTTTTCACAGCAGACGAAGCAATCAGAGTGATCACACTTGTTCACCCTCCTCACTGCTGCCCTAGCAAAGCCATCATGAGTGGTGTGTGTGTGTGTGTGTGTATGAGGTGGGTGAGGGAGTGAGTGAGTGAGTGAGAGAGAGAGAGAGAGAGAGAGAGAGAGAGAGAGAGAGAGAAAGAGAGAGTTGGTGGTGAGTGAGACTGGGGGGGGGGGAGTGTAGTAGGGCAGTTTAGCTTTCTTGTCTCCCTCCCAGCCCCCCCTCCCTCCCCCACCCCTGCTTGTCTCAATCCCCATCCCCCCACCCTCCCCCACTCCTGCCTTTCACCCTCCTCCACCCCTGCCTTTCACCCTCCTCCACCCCTGCTTGTCTCCCTCCCTGTCCCTCCACCCTCCCCCACCCCAGCTGATCTCCCTCAAGTCCCCCCACCCTCCCCCATCCCTGCTGGTCTCCCTCCTCGTCCCCCCACCCTCCCCCACCCTCGCTTGGTTTGCCACCAACTGCCTGCCTGGCTGTCAGTTGCCTTGAATCATCTCAACACTGCATGCCCCACCCATCTTACCTTCCTGCATGTGATGTTTGATGTCTCATTTTTTAGCAATAGTATTGTTTATGAGGACAGTAACATTACCTATGGTGTTTCTGTGTCAGTTTCTATTGATTGAGTAAGGTATATGAGAGTCGAGTTTGGGCCTGAAATGCATCTCTGGCTTTTCTTCAGTATCATATGGGGAAAACTGCTTTGATATCCGACATACTCGCTGACCGAACACTCCCACTGGTACACAACACTGCCGGATGTCAGCATAGGCCTGTATATATATATGCAGTATTTATATATATATATATATATATATATATATATATATATATATATATATAAGTGTGTGTGTGTGTGTGTATATCAGTAATCCCTCTAATATCTGAATGCCCAATATCCGAACATCCCCACTAACTGGACAATTGTCCTGGGATCCAATATTCCCAAAATGGGCCAAAAACCGCAAAAAATTCGAAAAAATTCTGACTTTTTTCCCACCCATAATTTGAAATTGCCGCCTGGCGCCGAACAGCTGTTATACCATGGTCCCTTCACCCCTTCCTTCCTCCCCCCTTCCCCCTCCCCTGTCAGGGTTGCCATTTGGTATTTTTCGTTACCAAGTGTGGGCCAATTTGGTAATGAAAAATTCGTTTGGTAATGAATCAGAATAATGCATTACCAAATGGATTTTTCACATGTATGAGGATACACAGGACGGAGATGGTGGATTGTTTGCTCTCTCGGATTAATCTGCTACCCTACATAGCGTGAAAATAATCAACATGGTGTTAATTATAAGGAGAGTGATTACATGTATTTCCACTTGTATATATAATTAGAGAAGAATAAATGTTAGGTTTACAAATTTGGTAATGAAAAGTTAAATTTGGTAATGAAAGTTGAGGAGATTGGTAATGTGGCTGTTGCGATCTGGCAACTCTGTTACCCCGCCATCATCAACAGTCACGGTCTAACTCCGATCAAGAGCAGATGCTCATAGCAGTGCAAGCCACGGGTGCTTGTTTTTTGTGAATAAACAGTGAATAAACTGCAATACCTCACCACCAGAACACAAAGGAATTTACAGTGTTGTGCAGTGTTAAGAAATTAGAATTTAGAGTGCAGAGGATTAACTGTGGACTGCAAACTGGCGGTTCAAACCAGTCCAGGAGCCAGGGACTTATAAGTACCCAGAATGTTTAATATTGTATAAACTCACCTCTAAACCTCATTTTATGGTTCTTTTGCATTTATTTCAGTCCTTTATGTCCCTTATTGGTGTGATTTGGGTCTTAAATAGGTGCAATGCATGTCCAGAGGGACTTGTATAGGTGTTTCTCTGAGTTAGGGTCCATAAGTACAAGTCCATAAGCTGGGGCCCAATATCCGGACAGGACCACTATCCGGACCTGCCTATGGCTCTATTACGTCGGATATTGGAGGGATTACTATATATATATATATATACATATATATATATATATATACAGTGAGTCCTTGAAATACGAAAACTCGAAGTACGAATTTCCGATGGTACAAAAGCGATAAATGTAGGACAAATTCCACAATACGAAAGTATCTGTCTTGATGGTGCAAAAAACGATACGAGAGGAAATACGAAAAATTCAAAATGGGTGCGCTGCACAGCGCCGCGCTCGCTTGTGGCGAGAAAACGAACTAACCCCTTTCTGGTAAACACATTTTCGCGCGCATCCCAGTCGAGTCACGTCCTTCCTCTCCTCTCAGCTTGGCTGTAAGTTATGCTGTTTTTCGCTGTTCTTCATCATTTTGTATTTTCACCATGCTTCCCCAGTGCCCTGCATCATCTCCAGCATCCGGGGAACCAGGTGCGAGGAAGAAACAGCATCGTACTGTCACTCTTGAGAGGAAATTGGAAATACAGTAGTTAGATGATTTATTTACCAGTAAATGTACAATGAAAGACACAACTGTCTTCCCAGTTCAGTCTGAAGAAAATTTACACCAGGCAAAATACAATGAAAACCCTATTTCTACTAGTGCGTGTTTCAAATGGTTAGATTTTTCCATGCTGTATTCGTCAGACTTTGGGAAGATACTTGTGTCTTTCATTGTACACTTGAAGCAGCAGAAAGACCTTATCAATTCAATGCATAATCCTCCAGCTTGTATCTGTATTTTTCTGACAACTTTCAGTTTGGGAAATTACTTTTTCTTCCTGAAAAATTTCCTCCCCGGTATTATCGTTACTTTCCCCTGCAATCATTTCCAGCACAGTGGAAGAAACTCAACTTGCTCAAAGATGGATATCATTTCCCAATTTTCCAACTGGAGGTTAGGTTAAAATTATAATGTACAGATAAGCTCGGTTAGGCCAGGTTTAGTTAAACATTTAGGGAAGAACAGTCCTTTCCACCATCATGTTAACGAAATAAACAAGAGTTGTCACACCAGAACAGCTAATAACGACGGGGAAACAGAGTTAATAAGAAACTTTTACTGTATTTACCAACCCAGAAATAATCAGAAAAATATAACAGACTATCAGGAAGAACTAATTTGGTAAGATGCATTTACTGCTTAAAGTAAAATGTATGCTTAGCCCCCTCAGTGGCTGTGGGTTCAGATATTTGCATACTCCCGTGGTCGGCCTGGGGACCATTTTTTCAAGGTTCTAAAATCAATTTCTTTTTCTTACATATGTGAAAAGACTCGTCTGGCACACCTGGCTTTTTTTTTTCTTTTATTATTTTTTCCCAAACCCATCCTGTCATATGCTATGATTTGTGTAAGAATTAATAAAATTAGGATGCGTGTTACATCAGCATGTATACATCAGCCGAAAACATCTGGGACGAAGTGAACTGTGAACGCCAGACTGGTTGAGGTGGTAGAGTAGGGTCGTTTAAACACACCAGTGACCCTCATATCCTTCCCGTAATTGCTCGCAGTTTTTTGTAGCTCACCCTAACTCAACGTCACTGACACCAGTACACTAAGGCGCTGTTCAGGGCCAGCAGCTATGAAAGCGATAATGGAATACATTATTGTTTGTATCAGTCCTCTGTCTTTCACACATACACATAAAAACAAACAAAAGAATGAGCAGTAAATGTACACTAACTCTAAGGAGCAGAAATAACTGTGCTCAGTCGGTCCGAAATATATTGGGAAGAGTGATACCGAACGAAGAATGTGGATCTGAATGCTAACCTACGAGAACATGTGGGATGAAAGAATAATTTTTTTGTGATTAGCAAATACTTTTGTTCCATATCATCTCTTAAAACTGTAAAACCCATAATCTTTCATGTAAGCATACAGCCTAAAGACCATACCAATTCAGTTCCTATTCCTCTAGTTTGTCTTCTATATTTTTCTGACTGTTTTGAGGGTGGTAAAGTATGTTCTCTTGCTGAATGAAACTTATTCAAAATTAGGGTGCATGTAACATAAGCATGTAAACATCGGCGTGGAGTGAAGAGAATGCCTGACTGATGGGATGGTCGAGTAGGGTCATGTACACTCACCAGTAACCTTAGTTCCCTTCCCGTAATTGTTCGCAGTTTTTTATAATGCCCTAACTCAACGTCATTGACACCGAAACAGTGAAGTGTTGTTCAAAGTCGGCAACTATGAAGGGGTTAATGGAATACTGTTTGAAAAATTCAAAATGGGCGTGGTGCATAGCGCCTCACTTGCTTGCCGAGACAAAACGAACTAACCCCTCTCTGGTAAACAAATTTTCGCGCGCTTCTCAGTTGAGTCCACATCCCTCCTTTCCTCACAGCCTCGCTGTACATGAGAATATTTTCGCAGCCCTTCACCTTTTTGTATTGTTTCGCCATGCCTCCCAAGCGCCCTGCATCATCTCCAGCATTGGGGGAGCCCGCTGCAAAGAAGCAGCAGCACCGTACTCTAATTCTGGAAAAGAAATTGGAAATTATAAGACCCCATGAGGAGGGGCAGGGACTCTCGGAGATTGGGCATGCTGTTTCCACCATTGGAACTGTGACGAAGAAAAAGATGTTCAAGAATATCGCCACCTTCTCTACAATTGTATACAGGTATTGCTTATTTCTTAATGGGGGGGGGGGTGAAGTTTAGGTGGGGGTCCGAAGGGGGCCTGGGGCGCATCCCCCCATTTATATGTGTATTTCAATGGGGAAAATCGTTCCGATATACGAAATTTTGAATTACGAAAGTTTTTTTTGGTCCCTATCCCTTACGTATATCAAGGACTCACTCTATGTATGTATATATATATATATATATATATATAGAACCTCTTTGGTCCAGACCCCTTTGATCCAGACTTCTGTTAATTCGGACAAAATTTATAAATAATAAGCTCCAAAAATATGTTCAAAATAATTCTAAAGTCATTTTCAGTATCGGCGCGGAAAGCGATCGTCATTCGTTTAGTCTCAGATCACGTTAGGTCGCAACATGGGCGCCTCTTTTAACACACGCTAGCATTCGTTCCATCAACTAGTTCACCAACCATTTATATTTTTATGCTGTATTTCAAAAGTTAATCCTCCTTACCAGGCCCCTTAATGCAACTGTAGCTTCTGCAATGAATAAAGGTGTTAAAAGAAGGAGTTTGCGTACACAAAAAGGGTCAGAATATTCTGCAGTGTTTAATCATTACTGTAGGTTATTTTTTGTACTTAAATGTGCTTTACTTGTACATCAAACATTAGCTTCTTGCCCATATGGGTGTTATCAATATGCCAAAGATGATAATGTATTTTTTGCCTACATAAGTTTTATTTTTATTACAAATATTACAGTTAATTAATTAATTTATTTTTTTGCCTACACAGGCCTTAGTCACTTACTACAATTTAAAATATAGGCTAGTTTCTTGTCATGGCCTTACCTGTAAATTATGCAACACAAAACTATCGTACATGATTAGTTTGGTTATTTTAGTATCCTTTCATCTTTTGCAGTTACGTAGGGTTGACATATGCCACAGATGTTAATAATTAACAAACATACCATATGTAGACAGTTTTTGGTATGAATTGGAGATTACCCTGATGATCCGGACAATCTGCTAATTCGGACAACCCTTCCCCCCATATTGTCCGAATGAGAGAGGTTCTACTTATATATATATATATACATACAGGTATGGATGGGTGTGCTGTGGAATGCCTGAAGGGTGGTGGAGTGACTATTGTTGACTGGTTAGTAAGATTGTTGAATGTGTGCTTTGAGAAAGGTATGGTGCCAGTTGACTGGGCAAGTGCTTGTGTGGTCCCGTTGTATAAAGGCAAGGGTGATAAGTATGAATGTACTAGCTTTAGGGGTATAAGTCTGTTGAGTGTTGTGGGTAAGGTGTATGGTAGAGTGTTAATTATGAGAGTTAGAGAGGGTACGGAGGGAGTGATTGGTGATGAGCAGTGTGGCTTTAGGAGAGGGAGGGAATGCGTTGATCAGGTGTTTGCTGTGAGACAAGTGTGTGAAAAAGGCAAGGATGTGTTTTGGGCATTTATGGATTTAGAGAAAGTGTATGATAGAATTGATAGGGAGGCTTTGTGGACTGTTTTAAGATTGTATGGACTTGATGGTAGGTTACTAAAAGGGGTGAAAAGATTTATGCAAATAGTAGAGCGTGTGTAAGAGTGGGAAATGCTGTGAGTGATTGGTTTCCCGTGAGAGTTGGGCTGCGACAGGAATGTGTGATGTCGCCTTGGTTGTTTAATATTTACATGGATGGTGTTGTAAGGGAAGTGAATGCAAGAGTTTTAGGTGGAGGTCTGAGTCTGGTGAATGTTGATGGTGGAGAGTGGAATCTGAAGCAGCTGCTGTTTGCAGATGATACTGCACTGGTGACTGATTCAGAGGAGAGATTGAGAAAGTTGGTAGAGGAGTTTGGAAGGGTGTGTGAAAGGAGGAAACTGAAGGTAAATGAGAATAAGAGTAAAGTGATGAAGTGTACGAGGTTGATAGATGGTAGGGGGATGAATATAGTTTTGAATGGTGAGTTGCTTGAGGAAGTAGATTGTTTTAAATATCTAGGGTCACATGTTGCTGTGGATGGAGAACAGATGCAGAAGTGAAGTTTAGAATAAATGAAGTAGGAAAGGTGCTGGGAGGAATGAAAAAAGTGTTTAAATGTCTCGTTCGTTTAGATTGGATGTAAAGAGAAGGATGTATGAGGGTGTTGTGGTACCGACTGCGTTATATGGGGCTGAAACATGGAATATGGGTGTAGCAGAGAGGAAAAGTTTTAATGTAATGGAGGTGAGGTGTCTGAGGAGTATGTGTGGAGTGACGTGTATGGATCAGGTGCGAAATGATGAAGTGCGAAGGAGAACTGGAGTTGTTCGGGAGATGGCTGGTAGAGTTGAGCAGAGGGTGTTGCGATGGTTTGGGCATATGGAGAGAATGGATAATGAGCAATTGGTGAAAAAGATAACTAGATCTGATGTGAGAGGTGTAAGGCTGAGAGGAAGACCACGAATAGGATGGATGGACAGTGTGAAGAGAGCGCTGGATGCGAGAGGGATGTCTGTTGAGCAAGGAAGAGTGGCTGTGCGTGACAGAAATAAATGGAGAGAAATTGTGAATGAATAAGTGATGACGCAGCCCTGAGGGGATATTCTCCCGCATTTGGTCTGATCAGCTAGTCAGGTCAGGTGCGGGTAAGGGGATGGGTCTGTTATGATGTGGCAGGGGTAAACCAGTTCTGCTGTCGGACCCTGCTGCGGATGTCACTGATTTGCATTGCGCAGTTGACCCTTGTGCGGTGTGGTGAGGTGAGGATCTGTCCGTTCTCCCCTTTGGGGCTAAGATGCGAATGAATGTGTTTGAATGGATGAGTAAATGGGGAGTGTGTCGTCCTGTCTCGGCTACCTCCCTTTCTTTGGGGGAAGCAGCCTAGGTATATAGATATATATATATATATATATATATATATATATATCTATCTATCTGTCTATATCTATCTATCTATCTATCTATCTATCTATATACATCTATCTGTCTGTCTATCTATTGCTAGATGCCTCAATCCCTTTCGGGGTGGCCCAAATCGCCTCCACGTTGCGCTGTCCTCTGCCATTTCACACACCCCTCTCTCATATACCTCTCCACCCCATCCCTCCATCTCATCCTCGGCCTCCCCCTCCCTCTTCCCCCCTCCACCTCACTCACATACACTCTCTTCGTCAGTCTCTCACCCTCCATCCTTTCCACATGACCAAGCCACCTCAGTGTATTCCTCCTAACGCTTCCTATCACATCCACATCCACACCACAACGCTCCTTTATATCCTCATTCGTCAGCCTGTCTGCTCTCACTCTTGACTTGTGTCCTTCCAACAAGGTCCAAGCTTCACTTCCGTACGTTAGAGTTGGTATCACAATACTGTCATGTAGTAAATTTTTCACTTCCATGCTCACTTCCCTGTTTCTTATCACTGCTTGCAAGGAACCAGCAACCTCTTTTCCCTGCTGTACCCTTTCAAGCACTTCACCCTCCAAACCTCCATCCTTACTCATCACACTACCCAAGTACTTAAACTTACTCACATTTTCCAATTCCTCACCATCCAACCTCGCTGTACATTCACTAACTTCACCTCTCTCAAAGACCATCACTTTACTCTTCCCTACATTCACCTTTAGATTCCATTTCTTGCACACTCTCTCAAACTCATCCACCAAGCCTTGCAGCTCCCCTTCGTCTTCACTCAACAACACAGTATCATCTGCAAACAACAGTACAGGGAGTTTCCAAACACTATCCTCTCTCACCAAGGCCACTCAAACATCCACTACCCTACCTTGTACCCTTTTTATTACCCCATCCATGTACAGATTGAACAACCATGGAGACATGACACATCCCTGTTTCAACCCAACCTTTAAAGAGAAAAATTCACTGAGTTCACCATCCATACGCACTGCAGCCTTAGCACCATCATACGTACTCTTCACAGCATTCAACAATTTCCAATCTACTCCATATATTCTTAATACTTTCCACAATCCTTGTCTATCCACCCCCTCATGTGCTTTCTCCAAATCCATGAAAGCCGCATACAACTTCTTTTCCATCTTTAGAAACTTTTCCACTAAAGATCTAAGAATGAATATCTGATCTACACAACCTCTTCCCCTCCTAAAGCCTCCTTGTTCTTCTCCAACTAATTCCTCTGTTCTTTCTCTAACTCTGTCCATAAGTATCCTACCATACACTTTTCCTAATATCTGATCTACACAACCCCTTCCCCTCCTAAAGCCTCCTTGTTCTTCGCCAACTAATTCCTCTGTTCTTTCTCTAACTCTGTCAATAAGTAGCCTACCACACACTTGTCCTATTGTACTAAGATGACAAATGCCCCTATGATTACCACACACTTCTTTTTCCCCTTTTCCTTTGTACAAGGAAATAATTATACCTGACTTCCAATCCTCCAGGACTCTACCTTCCTCCCAGGCCAATCTGCACATCTTCCACATCCATTCTACTATTATCTCTCCCCCATGCTTCAGCATTTCACCACACACTCCATCAATTCCTGGGGCTTTCTCCAATTTAACTTTCTTCATTGCATCCACAATTTCTATCCTACTGATTTCTTCCTGTCTTCTCACCTCCCTCCTTCTCCCAGCCATTCCCCAGCCACTTATACTCGCATTACTTCCATCCTCTATGTTCAACAATTCCTTAAAGTGTTCTCTCTATTTGCTCACTTTTTCTCCCTTCTCCACTAGTAATCCACCATTCATATCTTTCACTCCCCTGCTAACTTCACTTCCACCCTGTCTTACTCTCTTTATGTCTTTCCAGAACATTTTCTTACAGTCCCTCCCCTTTACACTCAAATTCATTCCAAATTCCTCATCCACTCTCTTCTTACTCTCTCTTACTAATCTTTTCACCTCTCTCTTTCTTTCTACATATAACTCTCTTTTCCGCCTCTCAACTTCTTCCACGCCCCTATTTCTCATCCATTCATTGTATGCTTTCTTCTTTTGTGCCACAGCCTGTCTCACCTCTTCATTCCACCACGCTGTTCCTTGCACCCCCCTCTGTCTTCTCTTCATCCTACTCATCACATCACATGCTGCACATATTTCTGTGAATATCCTGCACACACCGTAAAGTCCCCCATCTGCTCCAATTCATATTTGCCCGATCATTCCTCCACTTCTCTCTTATATTCCGCCTTTTTCTCATCCTGTTGTAACCTTTCCACTCTCCTTGCAAATACTCCTTCTTCCCGTCCTTCCCTTCTTCTATTTCTCCATCTTATTTGGATCTTAATTCTGGCCACCACCAAGTAGTGGTCAGAAAGTCCACTCCCCCAGCCTCTATAAGCTTTTGCATCCATTACACATCTTCGCATCCTTTCATCCACACACACATAATCAATCATTGCCTTCCTTTCATTCAGTTCACCACCCACCCTTCTCATAACTCGCCTTATATATATATATATATATATATATATGTACACACATGTATACACATTTTTTTTTTTTTTTTTTTTTTTTTAAATAACAGAACGGAGGAAGGAAAAACAAATGGAGAAAAAAAATAATCCATACACCAGATTACTGGTGTCCTCTGTTCATAAAATGTCTGTAACAGTTAGACTTGAACAGTTGTAGGTTGAAATTTGGAGGAAAACAACTCTGGGGAAGCGAGTTCCGGAGAGATGCAGTTCGGGGAATGAAAGAATTCTGATAGGCAGAAGTTCTGCAATATGGTTGAGTGACATTCCAGTCATGAGCGCTACCAGATGCCCGTGTAGCACGAGGGAAGGCATGGAGAGGTGGCACCATGGACGCAACTTCATCTGAGCATTTGCCAAAAAAATATCTGTAAAATAATGCAAGGGAGGCAACATTCCTTCTTACTTGCAGGGGAGGTAGTTTATATGTAATGGCAGGGTTGTTAATGATTCTAACAGCTTTATTCTGAATTTTGTCTAGTTGTCTTAATGCAACCTCTCCACAACCATTCCACAAGGGTGAGCAATATTCAAGCTGAGAGCGCACATGACTCTTATAAATTATAGCTAACTGCTCATCGGCGAAGAAGTTACGGACTCTGTACAATAATCCAAGTTTCTTTGAGGCGGTTTTAGCAAGTGATCTGACATGAGAGGTCCAGCTGAGGGCACTGTTAAGTGAGACACCAAGAATTCCAGTACTTTTGGAGATGGGAACATTAGTAGCACTGAAGGTAATGTACGAATCTGGCAATATCTGTCTATTAGTAAACTGTATATATTTAGTTTTACTAGCATTAAAAGAGACAAGGTTGTTTTGTCCCCATTCACTGATTGTAGATAGATCTTGATTTATGGAGATGGCTGTATTGAGCTGAGAGGTAGAGATATTAGACTTTGTAAATGGATGTCTGAGTGTGAATGAACTATGTAGTGTTGAGTCATCTGCATATGAGTGAATGGGATTGTGAGTGACAGACAAGAGATCATTAATATGAACCAGAAATAGGGTTGGCGCCAGAACTGATCCCTGCGGCACGCCGGCGTTAATTGAGTGGAAATTCGAATATACATCATCTACTTTTACTCTTATTTTCCTGTCACTAAGATAAGAAGAAATCAAAGGAACAAAAGACGTTAGTCCATAGCAAGGAGTTTGGACAGCAGGGAACGGTGCCACACTCTGTCGAAAGCTTTAGAGATATCAAGAGCTACTGCATGAGTTTCTCCAAAAAGATCAATTGATTGATGGATGGTATGAGTTAAGAGATTGAGTATGTCAATGGTGCATCTTTCGTGGCGAAAACCGTATTGTCTATCATTAATTAAGTTGTTGGATTCAAGATGTTTAACAATATGCTTATTAATTAAAGTTTCAAATACCTTACCAAGAGAAGATGTGATAGCTATTGGTCTGTAATTGGAGGGGTCAGACGAACTTCCCTTCTTCGGAACTGGGTGGATATTGGCTTCTTTCCATGAATTTGGGAATAAAGAAGTACGTATGCATAGTCTGAATAATTTAGCTAGGACAGAGGCAAGTTCAGGGGAACACTTTTTCAAAACAATTGGCGGAATTCCATCTGGACCTGGAGCTTTGTTGGTAGGTAAATTGTCTAGGATGGATTTTACAAATCTTGTCTGTATTTTAAGTGGAGCAATTTTGGGAGAATCAAGTTCCAGTACTGAGACATTCTGGCTGGTATCATCTTTTGTAGAGTTTCTTGCAAAGGTACTAGCAAAGATATCTGCTTTCCCACGTGGGTCATTTGTAATATTGCCATCTGAAGATTTTAGTGGGGGAATGGAAGATGACTTGTTAAAGTTATTTTTGAAAGAATTAAGAGTTGACCAGAATAATCTATTGTCATTTGGGTTGTTAAGTAGTTTTGATGCTTGCTTTTGAAGAAAGTTTGATTTAGATAGATTTAATACAGCTTTTGCATGATTTCTAGCAATTTTAAATTGGGAGAGTGATTCAGGTGTTTTTGATTTTGAGTAAGAGTTATATGCTAATGACTTTTGGGCTGTTGCTCTGGCATGTATATATATATACACATGTATACACATGTACATATATATATATATATATATACACACACACATATATATATATATATATATATATATATATATATATATATACATTTGTATACACATGTATATATACTATATATATATATATATATATATATATATATATATATATATATATATATACTATATATATATATATATATATATATATATATATTTATATATATATTTTATAAATTACAGAACTGAGGAAGGAGAAACAAATGGGTAAAAAAAAATAATCCATACACCAGATTACTGGTGTCCTCTGTTCATAAAATATCTGTAACAGTTAGACTTGAACAGTTGTGGGTTGAAATTTGGAGGAAAACAACTCTGGGGAAGCGAGTTCCAAAGAGATGCAGTTCGGGGAATGAAAGAATTCTGATAGGCATAAGTTCTGCAATATGGTTGAGTGACATTCCAGTCATGAGCGCTACCAGATGCCCTTGTAGCACGAGTGAAGGCATGGAGAGGTGGCACCATGGACGCAACTTCGTCTGAGCATTTGCCAAAAAAATATCTGAAAATAATGCAAGGGAGGCAACATTCCTTCTTACTTGCAGGGGAGGTAGTTTATATGTAATGGCAGGGTTGTTAATGATTCTAACAGCTTTATTCTGAATTTTATCTAGTTGTCTTAATGCAAGCTCTCCACAATCATTCCACAAGGGTGAGCAATATTCAAGCTGAGACCGGACATGACTCTTATAAATTATAGCCAACTGCTCATCGGCGAAGAAGTTACGGACTCTGTACAATAATCCAAGTTTCTTTGAGGCGGTTTTAGCAAGTGATCTGACATGAGAGGTTCAGCTGAGGGCACTGTTAAGAGAGACACCAAGAATTTCAATACTTTTGGAGATGGGAATATTAGTAGCACTGAAGGTAATGTACGAATCTGGCAATATCTGTTTATTAGTAAACTGTATATATTTAGTTTTACTAGCATTAAAAGAGACAAGGTTGTTTTGTCCCCATTCACTGATTGTAGCTAGATCTTGATTTATGGAGATGGCTGTACTGAGTTGAGAGGTAGAGATATTAGACTTTGTAAATGGATGTCTGAGTGTGAATGAACTATGTAGTGTTGAGTCATCTGCATATGAGTGAACGGGATTGTGAGTGACAGATAAGAGATCGTTAATATGAACCAGAAATAGGGTTGGCGCCAGAACTGATCCCTGCGGCACACCGGCGTTAATTGAGTGGAAATTCGAATATACATCATCTACTTTTACTCTTATTTTCCTGTCACTAAGATAAGAAGAAATCAAAGGAACAAAAGACGTTAGTCCATAGCAAGGGAGTTTGGACAGCAGGGAACGGTGCCATACTCTGTCGAAAGCTTTAGAGATATCAAGAGCTACTGCATGTGTTTCTCCAAAAAGATCAATTGATTGATGGATGGTATGAGTTAAGAGATTGAGTATGTCAATGGTGGATCTTTCGTGGCGAAAACCGTATTGTCTATCACTAATTAAGTTGTTGGATTCAAGATGTTTAACAATATGGTTATTAATTAAAGTTTCAAATACCTTACCAAGAGAAGATGTGACAGCTATTGGTCAGTAATTGGAGGGGTCAGACGAACTTCCTTTCTTCGGAACTAGGTGGATATTGGCTTCTTTCCATGAATTTGGGAATAAAGAAGTACGTATGCATAGTTTGAATAATTTGGCTAGGACAGAGGCAAGTTCAGGGGAACACTTTTTCAAAACAATTTGCGGAATTCCATCTGGGCCTGGAGTTTTATTGGTAGGTAAATTGTCTAGGATGGATTTTACGAATCTTGTCTGTATTTTAAGTGGGGCAATTTCGGGAGAATCAAGTTCCAGTACTGAGACATTCTGGCTGGTATCATCTATGGTAGAGTTTCTTGCAAAGGTACTAGCAAAGATATCTGCTTTCCCACGTGGGTCATTTGTAATATTGCCATCTGAAGAATTTAGTGGGGGAATGGAAGATGACTTGTTAAAGTTATTATTGAAAGAATTAAGAGTTGACCAGAATATTCTATTGTCATTAGGGTTGTTCAGTAGTTTTGATGCTTGCTTTTGAAGAAAGTTTGATTTAGATAGATTTATTACAGCTTTTGCATGATTTCTAGCAATTTTGAATTGGGAGAGTGATTCAGATGTTTTTGATTTTAAGTAAGAGTTATATGCTAATGACTTTTGGGCTGTTGCTCTGGCACAATTGCCATCAAACCATTTTGGAGAGTTTGATCTTTTAGTGAATTGTTGACTTGGTATGAATAAATCCATACCAGCTAGTATTAAGTCGCAAATGTGGGACTGAGTAGAATTGGGATCACTAGAGAAGAAAGACTGCCATGGAACATCAGCAAGAAAATTTCTAAATCCATCCCAGTCTGCCCTGTCAAAGTGCCATCGGGTCACCCTGACAGGTTCGGAATGGGGAGGTGTAGGAGGGTTAACTAATGAGGCTTTGATGAGATTGTGGTCAGAGGATCCAAGTGGTGACAGTACCTCTATCCTGTATTGATCTGGATTATTTGTCAAGAATAAATCCAAGAGATGGGCATTATGGTCAGGATTATCAGGTATTCTGGTTGGTTGCTTTACCAACTGGGTGAGATTAAACAATTCCGCAAACAGCTCGCATTCTAGACCAGCGTCGTCAGTCCGGGCAGAATGCAATAACCATTCAACATTGTGTATGTTAAAATCACCCAAAATGGTAATTTCATTGCCAAGGGCAAGGTCAAGGTTACTCAACTGAGTGGATATGGAATCAAATACACTGGGTTCCGAAGAAGCATTGGGGGAACGATAAACTACACAGATATATTTGGTAATAAAAGTGAGTTTTACGCCAGGTACCCATTTTTTGAATAAGGGCTAAGGCGTTGCCCCTGGGTAGAGGACTTTGGTTTGGAGCGTGTAGCATTTTATGACCGGATGCCCTTCCTGATGTCTACCAATGACCTTTGGGTGGATTCGATCCTCTGACCCTTCGGTCAGAGCGGAGCGCTCTAACCCACTGAGCGCTCTAACCCACTGAGTAATGAAAACTGGATGAAGTGAAGTTTAAAATATTATCAACTGCATATTGGGATTTGATATAACAACAGGTGCCGCCCTTGTTTCGAAAGTTTGTAAGGAGATGGTAACCGGGAAAACAAAATGGAGATATATCGGTAGAGGGTGAGATTTGTGGTTCTGTGAGGAAAAGGGCCAAAGGGGATATGGACTGAAGGAAAAAATGAACTGAGTTTAAATTTGTGGAAAGGCCACGGATGTTGGTAAAGAATAAGGCCGCACAGTCACCTCTTCGCCGACGAGCATTCCCGGAAATAGCAACAGTCGCTGCCGACACAGTCGCTTGATGGCGACCGGGAGGACCCTGTGCCTCCAGCCCTACCCTGCTGGTGGTGGCAATATTTATATACATATATATACATACATATATATACATATATATATACAGTATATATACACTCAACCCTCGGCTATCACGGGTTCCGCTATAGCATATCTCGCTATCACGCCTATATAAAAAACTACCCAAATACCTTTATCACGTACTAAATGTCTGCTATCGCGCACCAGAAATGCTCAAAATTTTCGAGAAGGCCGGGCTCCGGTGCTCCACCCAGCCAACAAAAGCTTCACTCCGTGATTGGTCATGTGACATCAGCGCCAGCCGACTGCTGAATGGCCGCCCGACCGAGTCTCTTGCCCGCCAGGCAATTCAAGTGCGCACCCTCAGACCATGAACAGTGACAGCGAGAACAATAACCATTTTTATGATATGACCATGGCCTACGTACCCTCTCCCTGTCCCACTACCATCACCCAACATAATGCTGCGGCACCTGGCAGGGAAATAAAGAAAAGGAAGAACCTAAGTTATGCACATAAACTGGAAATGTGAAACATAGACAATGGAGAGACCAAGTGAAGTGTGGGGAAGAAATATAACATCAGTGAATCAATTGTGAGGGGTATTTATAAGAATCATGATCACATCATTTTTCGACTATTGTATGTTAATATGTGGTACAAAATGGGTATCTTAGGGGTAAAGATTGAGGTCATGGCACCAATTAGAATTATTTCCATTAGTTCTTCAATTCGGCTATCACGGTTTCGGCTATAACGCAGCCATAGCAGGACCAATTGGGAGTGATAGCCGAGGGTTGAGTGTGTATATCTATCTATCTATCTATTGCCAGACGCCTCAATTCCGTTTGGGGTGGCCACAAACAAATCGCCTCCAAGTCGCCCTGTCCACCGCCATTTCACTGCCCTGCTCCCAACTCACACCCCCCTCTCTCATATACCTCTCGACCCCATCCCTCCATCTCATCCTCGGCCTCCCCCTCCCTCTTCCCCCCTCCACCTCACTCACATACACTCTCTTCGTCAGTCTTTCACCCTCCATCCTCTCCACATGGCCAAACCACCTCAGTGTGTTCCTCATAACACTTACTATTACATCCACATCCACACCACAATGCACCTTTATATCCTCATTCGTCAGCCTGTCTCTCCATGTGACTCCACAGGCTCCTCTTAAATAACTCATTTCCACTGCTCTCACTCTTGACTTGTGTCCTTCCAACAATGTCCAAGCTTCACTTCCATACGTTAGAGTTGGTATCATAATACTGTCATGTAGTAACTTTTTCACTTCCATGCTCACTTCCCTGTTTCTTACCACTACTTTCAAAGAACCAGCAACCTTTCTTCCCTGCTGTACCCTTTCAATCACTTCACCCTCCAAACCTCCATCCTTACTCATCACACTATCCAAGTACTTAAACGTACTCACATTTTCCAATTCCTCACCATCCAACCTCGCTGTACATTCACTGACTTCATCTCTCTCAGAGACCATCACTTTACTCTTCCCTACATTCACCTTTAGATTCCGTTTCTTACACACTCTCCCAAACTCATCCACCAAGCCTTGCAGCTCCCCTTCGTCTTCACTCAACAACACAGTATCATCTGCAAACAACAGTACAGGGAGTTTCCAAACACTATCCTCTCTCACCCGGGCCACTCCAACATCCACTACCCTACCTTGTACCTCTTTTATTACCCCATCCATGTACAGATTGAACAACCATGGAGACATGACACATCCCTGTTTCAACCCAACTTTCAAAGAGAAAAATTCACTTAGTTCACCATCCACACGCACTGCAGCCTTCGCACCATCCTACATACTCTTCACAGCATTCAACAACTTCCCATCTACTCCATATATTCTTAACACTTTCCACAATCCTTGTCTATCCACCCTGTCATATGCTTTCTCCAAATCCATGAAAGCCGCATACAACTTCTTTCCCTTCTCTAGAAACTTTTCCACTAAAGATCTAAGAATGAATATCTGATCTACACAACCTTTTCCCTTCCTAAAGCCTCCCTCTTCTTCTCCAACTAATTTCTCTGTTCTTTCTCTAACTCTCTCAATAAGTATCCTGCCATACACTTTTCCGATTATACTAAGAAGACAAATGCCCCTATGATGACCGCACACTTCTTTTTCCCCTTTTCCTGTGTACAAGGAAATAATTATACCTGACTTCCACTCCTCCGGGACTTTACCTTCCTCCCAGGCCAATCTGCACATCTTCCACATCCGTTCTACTACTATCTCTCCCCCATGCTTCAGCATTTCACCACACACTCCATCAATTCCTGGGGCTTTCCCCGATTTAACTTTCTTCATTGCTTCCACAACTTCTATCCTACTGATTTCTTCCTGTCTTCTCACTTCCCTCCTTCTCCCAGCCATTCCCCAGCCACTTATACTCCCATTACTTCCATCCTGTATGTTCAACAATTCCTTACAGTGTTCTCTCCATCTGCTCACTTTTTCTTCCTTCTCCACTAGTAATCTACCATTTTTATCTTTCACTTCCCTGCTAACTTCACTTCCACCCTGTCTTACTCTTTTCACCTCTTTCCAGAACATTTTCTTACAGTCCCTCCACTTTGCACTCAAATTCCTTCCAAATTCCTCATCCACTCTCTTCTTACTTTCTCTTACTAATCTTTTCACCTCTCTCTTTCTTTCTACATATAACTCTCTCTTCCGCCTCTCAACTTCTTCCACGCCCCTATTTCTCATCCATTCATTGTATGCTTTCTTCTTTTGTGCCACAGCCTGTTTCACCTCTTCAGTCCACCACGCTGTTCCTTGCACCCCCCTCCGTCTTCTCTTCCTTCCACACACCACATCACATGCTGCACATATTTCTTCTTTAAATATCCTACACACACCTTCCACGTCTCCCATCTGCTCCAATTCATATTTGCCCAATCGTTCCTCCACTTCTCTCTTATACTCTGCCTTTTTCTCATCCTCTTCTAACCTTTCCACTCTCCTTGCCACTACTCCTTCCTCTCGTCTTTCCCTTCTTCTATTCCTCCATCTTACTTGAAATCTAATTCTGGCCACCACCAAGTAGTGGTCAGAAAGTCCACTCCCCCATCCTCTATATACTCTTGCATCCATTACACATCTTCGCATCCTTTCATCCACACACACATAATCAATCATTGCCTTTCTTTCCTGTGTATATATATATATATATATATATATACAGTAATCCCTCCAATATCCAATGTAATAGAGCCAAAGGCATGTCCGGATAGTGATCCTGTCCGGATATTGGGCCCCTGCCTCCTGGACTTGTACTTATGGACCCTAACTCAGAAAAACACAAACGAACAGCCGGAGAGAGCAGACGTCCCAGCCATCGCTGCTAACCTTAAGTAGTTTCAGGAATTTTGTCTGTCCTGTCTCCTAAGGTCTTGTCTTAAATTTAAAATAATGAAAGTTAATAGACTACCAAAAATGTAAAGATTTATTGGCTAGAATATACATGAAAGTTTGTAGTTTTTTTCGGTAACAGCTGTTTTGGTACTTAACCAACATTAAACATGGCCGAAAATGTAAACAATGAGGGACTTGAATTTCAAGGATTTGATACAAATACCAATGTCATGGACCTGGTTAAAACATTAATTATGAGGATTAGTGAACTTGAAAAGAAAGTAGAGATTCTAGTGATAAAGGATGTGTCTGAAAATACAGAGACTACCATACAGAGTCTGATCCAATCCAATGAAACAGCGAATGAAGAAATTAGGAATTTGAAGCGGGAAAATGTTGAATTGAGGAGGAAACTAGAAGAGAGTACTAATAAAACGGAGAAGGTGAGTAATGTATTAGAAGAGCATAAGGCAAAGTGGGCACATGTAGAAGAAGAACAGAAAGAAGTGGTCAGCTTAAGAGAGATCATCCAAGAAGAAAGGGAAATGAACAAGAAAAAAATGGAAGAAAATGTAGTGAAAATACTGAAGAAAAAAGAGAAAATAGTGAGAGAAACTGTAGAAAGGAACAGATGTGTGGTAGTATTTGGAAACAGGGAAGAGGAAGAAAAGGTTAGGTTCGTAAGACTCGAGAGAGACACGAACATGGTGAGAGGAATACTAGGCAAGATTGACCCCGAAGGAGACAAGTGGGTAAAAGAAATTGAGGAAGTAAGGAGGATAGGGCCTTATAAGAAAGGGGTAACAAGACCAGTGAGAGTCAAGTTCACATCAGAAAGTGTAATAAATGAGATACTTAAGGTGACTTGGAAATTAAGCAAACAGGCAGGGATGGAAAATATTATAATAAGAAAAGATCTGAATGAAGAAGAAAGAGAAGTTTTAAAATCATTAAAGGAAGAAGTAAAGGGAAAAAATGATAAGAGGACAGAGGAAAAATGTAATACTTTTTTTTGGAGAGTATTTGATATGAAAGTAAGGAAGTGGTATTTTAGGAAATAGAAGTGAAGGAAACTAAGGGGGATGGTTGTGAAAGATCAGAAGTTGAGGAAGTGGTACGGACAGAGAGTAGGAGAGAAGAGGGTATTAAAAACGTCAAAAATAATTTGAAGGTGATATATACCAATGTTGATGGTTTCATATCGACAAGGATCGAAATTAATGATTTCTTGAGAGAACATGAACCTGATGTCATGTGCTTTGTAGAGACCAAATTAAGAGAAGATATTGATGTTCATTTGGGAGATGGTAAACACAAACTGTGGAGAAAAGACAGGAAAGAAAAAAAAAGGAGGAGTGATGATAGCAGTGAAGAACAACATAAATGTAGATACTGTGGAAATGGGAGAAGGCTAGGCTGAAGTGATATATATGAAATTAGAAACTGGAGAGAATGTTAACCCGTCACGTCCCAAGGTTTTCCGCACCTCCGACATCCCCCAGTCCCGAGGTATTTTCGATTTTTTTTTTTTTGGCTAAAACCTTCGCTTTTGGTGAGAAACATCGAAAATTCATAGAGAAATCGCTCACCTGAGGTTTAAAGTGCCCAATCCAGGTAGGAGTTCCTCCTTACCTGAGTGGGTTTTCTAACATGCTGGCACCAAAGAAAACGAGTTCTATGGGAGGGTAACTATTTTATCCACTCATAAACGGTATTTATTTATTTACTTGGTACGAATGTATATGTAGTATGACAGTATATTGGTTTTCAAGCAGTAAAAAAGGCATTATAAGCATTGTTTCACTCACTAACTAATCACCATACCTGACCTATTTTTGCCACACTACCTGATCATTATTTCTGGCTGTTTCTTCTTCTAATGCTATGTAAACATTGTCCTCCACATTGTCATCGATTGGGGAATCACTCTGGCCCTGAATAACTTTACTAGCCAGGTCACTGGTAACAGGTCCTTTGCCAAGACAATGGCGTGAGGGGGGGAGGGGGGAGGTTATGCAGTGTAAGGCATTGTCCCTGCTTGGTATTTTGTACAGGAATAGAGGAAGGTGTCCCGTGTATACATACGAAAAATCACGGGCGAAAATTGAAAATTGTGCAAATTAGGTACCTTGCAATTGCACGACGTACTGGTACGTCGCCGGGACTGGCAAATGCAAATCGTGGTGACGTACCCATACGTCGTCGGGACGGGGCGGGTTAAGAGAGATATTGTGGTAGTGTATGCTCCCCCAAAGATGAGAGCATGGAAGGATGACGAATACCATGAGATGTTGTCAGATATGGCTAGCTATTTGCAAAAAATAATTGAGAAAAGCAATAATATAATTTTAGTGGGTGACTTTAACTGTAAAGAGGTGAACTGGGAGGAATGGTACTCGGGAGGCGGCGAGGATTCGTGGGGCACTATGTTTTTAAATATAATAATGAATAATGTGATGACGCAATGGGTCAAAGAAGAGACACGGTTTCGAGGTGAGGACACACCAGCAAGGTTAGATTTACTGTTCACCAAAGAACCCGATGTAATAGAATCATTGAAATATCTCTCTCCTTTAGGAAAAAGTGATCATGTGGTCATTGAGTTCCAGATGTTAATAGGGAACGTCGAGCCAAGAGACGAGCTTCATAGACAGGGAAGATACAACTTTGGGAGAGCAAATTTTACAGGATTGAGATACTTTTTTGAAAATGCGGATTGGAGAAAATTCAGAGAAACAAGAGAGTTACAGAAGAAGTGGGATATCTTTCTAGACATCTATAATTTGGGAGTGGAAAAATTTGTACCAACAGTAAGAGGGAAAAAAAACAGGAAAAAGGAATGGTTTAATAGAAGGTGTATGATAGCAAAAAATGAGAGAGATAAGGCGTGGAACAATTGGAGAAAGAGAGGTAACAACAGAACAAAGGAAGAATATAAAAGGACAAGAAATGAATACACAAGCATACGTAGAGAAGAAGAAAGGAATTTTGAAAAAGGTATAATAGACAAATGCAAGGATGAACCCAGACTGTTTTATAGATTTGTTAATGGCAAACTGAAACAAAAGGAAGGAATCACCAAACTGAAAGTAGAAGGAGAGGTCTTTATGGATGCGGCAATGCAAGCAGAAATAATGAAGAAACGTTTCCAGTCAGTTTTTACCAAAGAAAAGGAGCTTGTGGAAGGGGAGGGAGTGATTAGAAATGTTCCGGTGAAAAAAGATATAAAAGTGGATGTACAGGAAGTTTATAAATTACTGGAAACTCGAGATGTAAGGAAAGCCCCAGGACCTGATGGAATTTCTAATTGGGTACTGAGGGAATGCTGAGAACAACTGGCGGATAAAATTCACAGTTTAATCGTATGCTCACTGGAAGAGGGGAAAGTGCCACAAGAATGGAAGAGGGCAAATGTGGTACCAATTTACAAGGGAGGAAACAGGGAAGAACCCCTGAATTATAGACCAGTGTCTCTAACCAGCATGGTCGCAAAATTGTGTGAGAGAATCCTGAAAGACAGATGGATAAAATATCTGGAAGAGATGAATATATTGGCTGAATGTCAGTTTGGATTCAGAAGTGGAAGGTCATGTGTTTCTGACTTGTTGAGCTTTTACTCAAGAGCGATTGACGTGGTACAGGAGAGAGATGGTTGGGTGGATTGTGTGTACTTAGACTTAGAGAAGGCCTTTGACAAGGTACCTCACAAAAGACTAATGTGGAAACTAGAATATATAGGAGGACTGAAGGGGAAACTTCTGGAATGGATGAGAGACTTTTTGAGAGACAGACAAATGAGGACAGTAATAAAGGTTAGGATGTCTGGATGGTGGGAAGTAACAAGTGGAGTCCCTCAAGGCTCGGTGTTGGCGCCAGTAATGTTCCTGATTTACGTAAATGATATGGTAGATGGAGTGAACAGTTATGCAAGTCTGTTTGCTGATGATGTAAAGATCTTGAGGAAGGTAGAGGTTGAGGAGGATTGTAAAATACTGCAGGAGGACTTGGATAGGATACACAATTGGAGCCGGACATAGGAAATGAAATTTAATGTAAAGAAATGTAAAATATTGGAAATGGGTAAAAGTACCAGGAGGCCATCACTGAATTATTTATTGGGTAATGAATTAATCACAAGAAGGAGAGAAGAGAAAGATTTGGGAGTGCTGGTCCAAGATAGTTTGTCACCAGAAAAGCACATCAACAAGATAGTTGGAGAGACTTATAAACTCTTGACTAACATAAGAGTAGCATTTCATTATATGGATGAGGAGACGTGGAAGGTGTGTGTAAGATATTTACAGAAGAAATATGTGCAGCATGTGATGTGGTGTGTGGAAGGAAGAGAAGGCGGAGGGGGGTGCAAGGAACAGTGTGGTGGACTGAAGAGGTGAAACAGGCTGTGGCACAAAAGAAGAAAGCATACAATGAATGGGTGAGAAATAGGGGCGTGGAAGAAGTTGAGAGGCGGAAGAGAGAGTTATATGTGGAAAGGAAGAGAGAGGTGAAAAGATTAGTAAGAGAGAGTAAGAAGAGAGTGGATGAGGAATTTGGAAGGAATTTGAGTGTAAAGTGGAGGGACTGTAAGAAAATGTTCTGGAGAGAAGTGAAAAGAGTAAGACAGGGTAGAAGTGAAGTTAGCAGGGGAGTGAAAGATAAAAATGGTAGATTACTAGTGGAGAAGGGAGAAAAAGTGAGCAGATGGAGAGAACACTTTAAGGAATTGTTGAACGTAGAGGATGGAAGTAATGCGAGTATAAGTGGCTGGGGAATGGCTGGGAGAAGGAGGGAGGTGAGAAGACAGGAAGAAATCAGTAGGATAGAAGTTGTGGAAGCAATGAAGAAAATTAAATCGGGGAAAGCCCCAGGAATTGATGGAGTGTGTGGTGAAATGCTGAAGCATGGGGGAGAGATAGTAGTAGAATGGATGTGGAAGATATGCAGATTGGCCTGGGAGGAAGGTAGAGTCCCGGAGGATTGGAAGTCAGGTATAATTATTCCCTTGTACAAAGGAAAAGGGGAAAAAGAAGTGTGTGGTAATCATAGGGGCATTTGTCTTCTTAGTATAATAGGAAAAGTGTATGGTAGGATACTTATAGACAGAGTTAGAGAAAGAACAGAGAAATTAGTTGGAGAAGAACAGGGGGGCTTTAGGAAGGGAAGTGGTTGTGTAGATCAGATATTCATTCTTATATCTTTAGTGGAAAAGTTTCTAGAGAAGGGAAAGAAGTTGTATGCGGCTTTCATGGATTTGGAGAAAGCATATGACAGGGTGGATAGACAAGGATTGTGGAAAGTGTTAAGAATATATGGAGTAGATGGGAATTTGTTGAATGCTGTGAAGAGTATGTACGATGGTGCGAAGGCTGCAGTGCGTGTGGATGGTGAACTAAGTGAATTTTTCTCTTTGAAAGTTGGTTTGAAACAGGGATGTGTCATGTCTCCATGGTTGTTCAATCTGTACATGGATGGGGTAATAAAAGAGGTACAAGGTAGGGTAGTGGATGTTGGAGTGGCCCTGGTGAGAGAGGATAGTGTTTGGAAACTCCCTGTACTGTTGTTTGCAGATGATACTGTGTTGTTGAGTGAAGACGAAGGGGACTGCAAGGCTTGGTGGATGAGTTTGGGAGAGTGTGTAAGAAACGGAACCTAAAGGTGAATGTAGGGAAGAGTAAAGTGATGGTCTTTGAGAGAGGTGAAGTTAGTGAATGCACAGCGAGGTTAGATGGTGAGGAATTGGAAAATGTGAGTACGTTTAAGTATTTGGGTAGTGTGATGAGTAAGGATGGAGGTTTGGAGGGTGAAGTGCTTGAAAGGGTACAGCAGGGAAGAAAGGTTGCTGGTTCCTTGAAGGCAGTGATAAGAAACAGGGAAGTGAGCATGGAAGTGAAAAAGTTACTACATGACAGTATTGTGATATGAACTCTAACGTACGGAAGTGAAGCTTGGACATTGTTGGAAGGACACAAGTCAAGAGTGAGAGCAGTGGAAATGAGTTATTTAAGAGGTGCCTGTGGAGTCACGTGGAGAGACAGGCTGACGAATGAGGATATAAAGGAGCGTTGTGGTGTGGATGTGGATGTGATAGTAAGTGTTATGAGGAACACACTGAGGTGGGTTGGCCATGTGGAGAGGATGGAGGGTGAGAGACTGACGAAGAGAGTGTATGTGAGTGAGGTGGAGGGGGGAAGAGGGAGGGGGAGGCCGAGGATGAGATGGAGGGATGGGGTGGAGAGGTATATGAGAGAGGGGGGTGTGAGTTGGGAGCAGGGCAGTGAAATGGCGGGGGACAGGGCTACTTGGAGGCGATTTGTTTGTGGCCACCCTAAACGGGATTGAGGCGTCTGGCAATAGAGAGATAGATAGGAGATGATGAAAAAATTGATAGTGGCAATGATCCGCCCCAGTTTAGAATATGCAGCGGTAGTGTGGTCCCCACACAAAAAGAAAGATATAAACAAGATTGAGAGAATACAAAGAACAGCAACCAAGATGGTCCCCAGTCTGACAGACCTGTCATACAGAGAGAGGCTGGAAAAACTGGCTTTGCCTTCCGTAGAGGAAAGGAGAAAGAGGGGAGACATGATTGCAGTGTTCAGGACGATGGTGGGAGTAGGTAAAATTGACAAAGAAGATCTGTTTTTATTTGATAAGAGAGCAACAAGAGGGCACTGAATGAAATTGAAAAAGTCAAGCTGCTTGAAAGATATCAAGAAATATAGCTTTCCTTACAGAAGTATAGACTTATGGAATAGCCTGGACATAGAGATTGTCCAGTCTAAAAACTTAAACGAGTTTAAAGCCAAATTTGACTTACTGAGAAACAGCGATGGAAACCCACGAGCATAGTACATTCCGTGTATATCACAATTAGGTATATTAGGTAAATACTTAAATATTTGGAATGACTTAGACAAAGAGGTGTTGCATGAGAAAAACATTCATGTGTGTAAAGGTAGACTTGATAAATGTGGATATGGAGACAGGACTACACGAGCATTGCTCAATTCCTGCATACTACAAATAGGTAAATACAACTCCCTCTGGACATGCATAGCACCTATTTAAGACCCAAATCACACCAATAAGGGACATAAAAGACTGAAATAAGTGCAAAAAAAACATAAAATAAGGTTTTTGAGGTAGGTTTATACAATATTAAACATTCTGGGTACTTACAACAAGTCCCTGGCTCCTGGACTGGTAGTTATGGACCCTAACCTAGCCTAACTCAGCAAAACACCTCCGTACTGCACATGCATAGCACCTAAGACACTATTCACACCAATAAGGGATATACAAGAGTGAAATGAGGTGTTAGAGGTAAGTATGGAAAATACAGTACAGTACAATATGAAACCTTCTGGGTACTTACATCAAGTCCCTGGCCATCTCGATGAATAACCCGCCTCCTCTCAGACTCAGACAGTAAGAAGGAGTTCCTGAAGCACTTGCAGTACACTGTTCATGATGTCCTGCACAGAACTTAGTCATTTGCACTCAGAATTCAGTTCTCTTAACACTTCGCACTCTTGTCTTACTTGCGCTCCATTGTACCTTAATGAAATAAGTGTTGCACTCTACACTTTAAGTCTTTCCACTCATAAGGCCATTTCTAAACAAAACACACTCTAGTTAATTTACGTTACATTGACAGTCCATTAAATTGTTTTTTCACTCAGAACTCAAATTCCTTAACACCATGCACTGTTTTTTTTTTCACTGCACAATACTGTAAATTCCTGTATGGTCGAGTGGAGAAGCTCTTGGTGTCTAATCACTATCAGAGTCTGAGAGTAGCACATGCAGGTGACCTAGGGGTGTGGCGCTGGGTCGTGGTGATGGTGTACCCACTGCAGACGACTCTGAAGAGAAGCGCAAACTCACGTTGAGTGGTGACTCCACCATGCCTAATGTGCTTGGCTGTGGCTCAGAGCATGAGGGCCTGTCTTGGGGAGGCAGTGGAGTGGAGCCAGGGCTGGGCACAGCGGGGGTCAAGGGCCTGAAAAAGCTTTCAATGGTTGATTGATGCAAGGAACAACGATTTTGACGATTAATGATGCACTGCCTAAAAGCGCCCACTTCCTCCACAAGTCTCAAGGGCCCCATCTCCCTGTCACAGTCCAGGTGCTCCAGGTAGTCCAGAACGAACTCTACGTGTTCCTGGAGTGTTCTCAGCTTGGGGATGGCTGGAGTAGTGTCATGCTGAGAGGAGTCCGCATCATCGTCTCCGTCCTCATCGGAATCTTCAAGCTGGGTACTGACACCTGCAGCTGAAGATGCGATATCAATATCAGACATTGTCTGATACCCAGGATCACCCTTTTCGTCATCCAACCACTCACGCACTTCGTCCACATCAACATCGTCTCCATTCGCACGTAGATATGCATGGAAGTCATCCACATCAAAACCTAGGAAATCGTGCTCCACATCTGTTCCGAGAAGCAGACGAGACCAACCATTTTCTAGAGTCTTGACAGGGATTTCCTTCCATGCACTGGCCCAGTTGTAAATGGCAGACTTGATGTAGTGGCGAAGGTTTTCCAAAGTCCGCTGGCCTCGCGTGTCCCGTCCCTCCCTGCACTCGTCCTCGTCCTCGAGAACAACCATCACCTCGTCCAGGAACTTCCTTCGGTACAGCCTCTTCGTTGCCACGATCACTCCTTGGTCCATTGGTTGGATGAGAGCAGTAATATTAGGTGGCAGAAACGTGCACCTAATGCGGCCATTCTCAGCCACCAAGTCCTTGTTGCACAGATGGGCAGGTGCATTGTCGAGGAGAAGGAGGGCCTTTACCTGGTCACGTGGGATTCCTAGTTTCTTCTTCTGGTAATGGATGACCTCCTTGACGAAATAGCGGTGGAACCAGTCTTCGAAGATCTGGGCTGTGAACCATGCCTTCAAGGAATGGTACCAGACGACAGGAAGGACATCCATCACCCCACGAAGACACCGAGGCTGCTTTGCACGGCCAACAATAATGGGCTTGATCTGGTGCATGCCGTTAGGATTGGCACAACACAAAGCAGTTATCCGTTGCTTGCAGAGCTTGCGGCCAGGTACACGCTACTCCATCTCCTCGGCTAGAGTGTTCATTGGCAAAGAGCGATAGAATAAGCCAGTTTCGTCAGCGTTGTAGACTTGACCGAGAGTGAGGCCCTCCCTGTCGATCAAGCCCTTCACCTTGTGCCGAAAGTCCTCTACTCCATCCTTGTTGGCGTCCAAAGGTTCGCCATGAGACTTACGGTTGGTAAGGCCATGTCGTAACTTGAACGCGAAGATCCAACCTTCGGATGCCTTGAAATCTAGGGCGTCGTGAAGCCTTGCGAACTTCTCAGCAGCAGCCTTCAGCTCCGTGCCACGCACCATCACACCAGCAGCACGTTGCTGTCGATACCAAATCAACGTGGTGTGGTCGACATCTGCATACTTGGGAGTATACATCACCTTCCTCTCCACGTTGCATTTGCTTTTCGACAAGAAGTCAGCCAGGTACTGCATGAGTTTGTCGCGGGATCTCTTGATATCTAACAAAGTAGATTGGGCCAGGTTGAATTCACGGAGGATACGTGAGGTAGACCATCCCGCATCCACCTTGTCCAATATCTCCCTCTTCTTCTCCAGAGTCAAAACCACTCTCTTCCTCTTCTCAGGAGGCGGGGCCATCATCATACACACGAAGGAGCGGCACGAGAGCAGCAGGAGAGCCTGCGGCAGGTAAGACACCATCACAAAAGCGAGCATGTTGGTGGCCATGACGACGAGCATGCACATCCAACAAGAGACGGGCGGTAAGTGGGGAGGATGCAGGGGCGCTCTAGCAGACGTCAGCGGAACAACGCACCAGAATGCAGCTGGCCCGCGCCGCGCGCGCCATCCTCAAATAACAGATGGGAAAAAGTTGGATTTTTTTTCATTTTTTGCGGTTTCTTGCCCATTTGGGGAATATTGGATCCCAGGACGAAAATGTACGGTTACTGGGGATGTCCGGAAAATGGGCGTCTGGATATTGGAGGGATTACTTATATATATATATATATATATATATGTATATACAGTATATATATTCAGTAATTTCTCAAATTTCGATGGGCATGTGTACCTAAAAATTATCGCGAATTTGAAACCATCGAAATTTAAACTGAATTTCTTACGGGAAAAATTAGTTTGGGTCCGAGGCCTCCGAACCTAACAACGTAAAATCATTATTTTTTGCCCACACCCCTTGTAAACTTTTTGAATTATAATTGTGGTTAAGTAACTGTAGTTCTGCATTGTAGTGCTATACTTTCAGCAAGTGTATACTTGGTGTATTTCTGCCTTTTCCTGAATTGCCATTTCTCCTTTGGCTGCGAAGATTTAGAGGTGCCAGGGGCTCTTGTCCATTTACTACTGCTACCCGAAGAACCACTCTTGCTTGCCATCTTGAAACAGGTATGTTGCAATGAAAATACAAAGAAAATACATACAACTAAATTGCAGTGAAATGCATGTCCACACGTGGAAGGTACATTCTGAAAGTGCGGCACTTGGCTGTAGAGGGCTGGCTGCTGGCAGAGTAGTCGCAAGATGGCCACCTACAACAGAACATCACCTTGCACATGGCTTCTTGTTGTTGGTGCCTACTCCCATCTGGAAGCTCTTGTCCATAACCCCTAAACTGCAGGGTTGTTCAGGCGCTCCTTGCGTGTCCCGTGGGGATATTCGCGCTCCGACAGACTTTGTAAAAATATTTGCCAAAAATCAGCTAATAGTCCTAGAATATTATAATTACATATGCTTATGGCACATACCTTTACCTTTCTCCTGGGATGTTTGTTGAGCCTTCGTCGAGTACCATAGGACTTGTGGAGACTTCTGAAGTTGGGTAACGAAGTCTCCACTTTACACTTCCTGACACCCAGTAATATGATTACCACAGCCTGATATTATCACTAGAAACACTATTCTATGATTTTCAAATAGTTTGGAATCCATACTCCAAAAAAAAACCACAGTGAAAGCAATGAAAATTACGAGCACGTACCAGCTTCCCAATTGCGCTTGTTCGCCGCTGGTATTCTGTTATTTATTATTCATAAAAACACTCACACTTTATATTTCTATTACTATACTGTATAACAGTTATATATATCTGCAGTCTTTATCCATAAGTTTCCTTCAGTAATAGAAGTTTATTGTCACCTTTGGCATCCAATTTCTCCTTCAGTAAAATACGTAGCATTCACTTTCTCGTCCTGTATACTAGCGTTGAGAGCAAATCTGTCACTTTCACTTTCATAACTCATAGTATTCATACATGCTAGAGTGAAACTTTCACTTTCATTACTCCTAGTATATGCACTCGTATTCTTATATTACTACTCTTTTACATTTCTGTTTACATTCTCTCTTTTATTTACATTATTTACATTTCTATTTTATTTACACTATGTTATGCACTGTCACTTGCAGTAACTTATAAAACTATTTTCCTCTGTTCACTTATATTTACATTCATTACTTTCACTTGCTGTTTACACATTATCTACACATGATTTACATTTCCACTTGCACTGTTTTAGAGTCACCAGAAAGATCGTAGTCACTGTCCACTAATATCACTGATAAATTAGCCAGTTCACGTTCCACAGCAGTCAGCCCTTTACCCCTTTCCACACGAGGTTTAGAAGGGGTAGAGGTCACAGGGCCCTTTGCATGGGGCCAAAAAGCGGCGGAATTAGACAGGCGCGAATCCGACGTGGTTTCATCTTGAAAGACAACAGTTAACTGAATGGTGCTGCCTAGGGGCAGTCAAGGGCTGCCAATGTCAGCGTGGTGACAGCTGCTAATACGCTATGAAATGATTGGCAGGAAATCTAGACAATACATAATAAATTAGGTAGTTCCAGGTGAATGTAAATATCACTTAGTGTTCTCCCTTCCTTTCATATATATATTTTTATTAAAAGAATTGATTATACGGCATATTTCAAGGGGAAATTACCGGGAGAAGTTAGCGAACAAGTTCACGTGAGGTGTTAGGTGAGCCAATTGCAGGTGTATGGCACTATCACTTACATTATTTCTTTTTTGTATATACAGGTTATCCCTTAATTCACGCGAACTTTTTTCACGCGATTTCGGTTATCCATGAATTTTTCGTACAATAATTAAAACAAAATTATAGTATTCAAATAAGTAATTTCAATATACAAGAGAAATAAATAAAATATAAAAAATGCCTACCTGCTGCCCATGTGCACACATATATGTATGTGTATTTACCTATTTGTATTTACCTATTTGTAGTATACAGGAATTGAGCAATGCTCGTGTTGTCCTGTCTCCATATCCACATTTATCAAGTCTACCTTTACACACATGAATGTTTTTCTCATGCACCACCTCTTTGTCTAAGTCGTTCCAAATATTTAAGTATTTACCTAATATACCTAATTGTGATATACATGGAATGTACTATGTTCGTGGGTTTCCGTCGCTGTTTCTCAATAAGTCGAATTTAACTTTAAACTCGTTTAAGTTTTTAGACTGGACGATCTCTTTGTCCAGGCTATTCCATAAGTCTATACTTCTGTAAGGAAAGCTATATTTCTTGATATCCTTCAAGCAGCTTGACTTTTTCAATTTCATTCCGTGTCCTCTTGTTGCTTTCTTATCCCATACAAATAGACCTTCTTTGTCAATTTTATCTACTCTCACCATGGTCCTGAACACTGCAATCATGTCTTCCCTCTTTCTCCTTTCCTCTACGGAAGGCAAAGCCAGTTTTTCCAGCCTCTCTCTGTATGACAGGTCTGTCAGACTGGGGACCATCTTGGTTGCTGTTCTTTGTATTCTCTCAATCTTGTTTATATCTTTCTTTTTGTGTGGGGACCACACTACCGCTGCATATTCTAAACTGGGGCGGATCATTGCCACTATCAATTTTTTCATCATCTCCTCATCCATATAATGAAATGCTACTCTTATGTTAGTCAAGAGTTTATAAGTCTCTCCAACTATCTTGTTAATGTGCTTTTCTGGTGACAAACTATCTTGGACCAGCACTCCCAAATTTTTCTCTTCTCTCCTTTTTGTGATTAATTCATTACCCAACAAATAATTCAGTGATGGCCTTCTGGTACTTTTTTCCCATTTCCAATATTTTACATTTCTTTACATTAAATTTCATTTCCCACGTCCGGCTCCAATTGTGTATCCTATCCAAATCCTCCTGCAGTATTTTACAATCCTCTTCAACCTCTACCTTCCTCAAGATCTTTACATCATCAGCAAACAGACTTGCATAACTGTTCACTCCATCTACCATATCATTTACGTAAATCAGGAACATTACTGGCGCCAGCACTGAGCCTTGAGGGACTCCACTTGTTACTTCCCTCCATCCAGACATCCTATCCTTTATTACTGTCCTCATTTGTCTGTCTCTCAAAAAGTCTCTCATCCATTCCAGAAGTTTCCCCTTTAGTCCTCCTATATATTCTAGTTTCCACATTAGTCTCTTATGAGGTACCTTGTCAAAGGCCTTCTCTATGTCTAAGTACACACAATCCACCCAACCATCTCTCTCCTGTACCACGTCAATCGCTCTCGAGTAAAAGCTCAACAAGTTGGAAACACATGACCTTCCACTTCTGTGTGTGGGAGCCTGGGAGGTCGGTCTACCACGCACCACACAGTCAGTTTGAATCCGACGGTCGAATCATGCGTGACTCGAGACCGAGAATCGTTATTTGTGGCTTATTTTTCTGCCTTCCAGTGATTGCTTGCCTTGTCTGCCAACATGGGGCCTAAGCGTAGTGCTAGTGATGCATGTGGTAACACACCAAAGCGGGCTGGTAAAGTGGTGTCACTGACAAAGTTAAAGTGTTGGACAAACTTCAGGGTGGAATGTCGGCGACAATTCTCCGTCAGGACGATTCCCCGTCATTTATTTACATACCAGTTTATTTAGCAAGTACAGTACACTAGTTTTTTACTTATATGAGTTATAAAATCCCCCTGAAAATTAGTTATTAAAGTATTAATTAATCAATAATAAGTATATTAATAGAATGATGGGGAATTGTCCATGTTTTGACGGTGAATTGACTTGATGGTGAATTGTCTCAGAACCATAAGTTTGGGGTGAGTCAACTGTTCATACAATAAAGAAGGAGAACGTAGCATACGGGAGACAGTGAGGGCTAATGCACCAGACTGCTAAAGTGTCTCCACCTACACCTGTGAATTGTCTTGGAACTGCATGTTTGGGGTGAATGAGTCAACTGTTCATACAATAAAGAAGGCAGAATGTAGCATACAGGAGGCAGTGAGGGCTAGTGCACCAGACTGCTGAAGTGTCTCCACCTACGCTTGTGCTTGTCAGGTTTCAGTTTTAAATTTACATTTTTGTTGTTTTTAATACTTTATGCTAGTTTATAAGGTGTATGTAGTGCATAAACAGTATTATTCAGATGTAATATACATATAGACATGCGTAATTATGTGCACACAAGGGCAGAACATATACGCGAATTTACCACTTACGCGAAGGGTCTGGGAACCTAACCTTCGCGTGAATTAAGGGCTTACCTGTATTATTTTGTACAAGAATAGGGCATAGGGTTTATTTCAATGGATGAAATCAGTGGAAAATTCCAGGGAAGTTCTGCTTAGCGCAGTGCAGCCGGGCAGAGAGGGTAATGGAGGGGAGTCAAGAACGGGGAAAAATGGCGAAATTGTCAACAATGGATGGGAGTACAGATGAGATTAGGAGTGCTGATTAGTGTTGGACATTGGCAGTACTGATAGATGATACAAGCCACCACTTGTAAGCCCGGGAGAATTCAAAATAACACAGAATCACAAAAGTGATGCCTCGCGGTACGATCCATTTGCTCCCGAGCGTCACGAAAGTGATGCCCCGTGGTTAAGGGGTTAAACAACATGACTTTCTTTTTTTTCTCAGTCACTATTGTTCATTTCTATGTTGCTCCTTATATCATAATTACTATACTTCTCTCCGTTTCAGTATTCTGCCTACTGTATTTGCTACCACCTGTAATTCATTTTGTTTTAGTATTTCTGCTATTGATTCGTTTCCTTTAATTTCTCTTGGTATACCTTAGAGTTATTAAAATAATGATTAGTTAATGATACAGTAAGTATATTTATAGAATGATGGGGAATAGTCCAGGGTACGAATTGTCCTGACGGGAAATCGTCCATGTTTTGACGGGGAATTATCTGATGGCTAATTGACTTGACGGTGAGTTGTCTCGACGGTGAATTGTCTCAGAACCTTATCATGGTGTGCTCCACATATGAATAAATGATGCTGATTTTCATTCTCTTCTTGACACATGTCAAATACGATATGAGGTTAGGCTCATACTTTTTCTTATAATTTTCCTTCACTTCTAGCATTTTGGTTCGCATCAAAAATATTATCTTTGCTTGTTTTGGTTGGAGTCTGGCCCTGAGAGCACATGTCACATACGATATTAGGTTAGGCTCATACTTTTTCTTATAATTTTTCTTCACTTCTAGCATTCTGGTTTGCATCAAAAATATTATCTTTGCTTGTTTTGGTTGGAGTCTGGCCCTGAGAGCATCAAAATGCGCAACTTTGCATCGAAACGTTGGGTAGGCAGACCACTCCAAAATGCATCAAAATTTGATTCATCGATTTCTAAACTGTCAAAATTTGAGAAACCTCTGGGGGTAGGGGGGTTTCAAGAATACTCTCCCAGTATCCCTGCTTGTCGTACGAGGCGACTATAAGGGTTGGTGGTGGGTTAGTGCCCCACCCCGTAAAAAGAACTAACTAAACAAGCGAATAAATCACCTCGGACCAGGACTGAGCATACGTTGACGACTAAGGAACGGACAAAAGAACATTCTGAGGGTGGGAACATGAAATGTGAGAGGATTGAATGATGAAGTGAAAGAGAGAGAGATTGTTCAGGTGCTTGAGGATGCAGGAGTGGATATATGTGGATTGACTGAAACTAAATGGTAAGCTGAAAGGGTGAGAGAATTGGAATATGGTGTAGGTATATGTGTGGGAGTTAATGAGAATGAGAGGGCAAGAGAGGGAGTATGTCTGATGATAAGCAAGAAGTGGAAGGAGAATATAAGAGAGTATGGAACAGTGGGTGCAAGGATTGTATGGGTGAGGATGAAAGTAGGTATACAAGCGTGGGCGATTGTATGTGTGTATGCTCCGACAGAGGACCTAGTGGCAAGAGTGAAAGATGAGTTTTGGGCAAGAGTAGAAGCTTGTATGGACAAATTTGAGAGGAGCGAGAGAGAGTGCTTTTGATTGGAGACATGAATGGCAAAGTTGGGAATGTACGAGTGGATGGAGTGGTTGGTCAGTGGGGTGTGCCAGCTAACGTAGATGGGAATGGTAGTGCTTTGGTGGACATCTGTGCTGGTAAGGGGTTGGCAATAGCCAACACTTACTTTCAACATAAGATGATCCACCAATATACATGGAGAGTAATGAGGAGGATGGATGGTGAACTTGTTGAATGAAAGGCAATGATAGACTATGTGTGTGTGGATGAGTGAATGAGAAGACAAGTGTTGGATGCAAGAGTGTGGAGAGGGTGGGGGAATGGAGTCTCAGACCATCACTTAGAGATGGCCAAGGTAAAGCTGCAAAGAAAATGGTTGAGGAGACGAAGGGGAAGAGAGGAGGAAACGGCTCCCGTGAGAAGAGTGGAGAATTAGCAAGATAGTGAGAAAATGGCAGAGTATAAGAGCATAGTGGAAGAAAGACTGGGAAGGTATGATCTAGAGCAGATGGAAGGGGTGAAAGACGTATGTAAGATATTCACGGAAGAGATAGGCGCAGCGTCTGCAGCGTGTGAGGTGGTTGGTGGAGTTAGGAGCAGATGCAAGGGTGTGCAAGGCACAGCATGGTGGAATAATGAGGTGAAACGAGCTGTGGAACAAAAGTAGAAGGCATATAGTGAATGATTAGCGAGTAGAGGTAGGGGAGAAGATGAGAGAGAGAGGAGAGAGAGGTATATGTGAGTAGGAGAAGGGATGTGAAGAGACCGGTGAAGGAGAGTAAGAAGAAAGTGGATGAAGAGTTTGGTAGGAATCTGAGTGTGAAATGGAGGGAGAGTAAGAAATTGTTTTGGAAGGAGGTAAAGAAAGTAAGGCAGTGTGAAAGTGGAAATAGTAGGGGAGTGAAAGATAGGAATAATAGATTGTTGGTGGAGAAGAGAGAGAGAAATTGAGGAGATGGAAGGAGCACTTTGAGGATTTGTTGAATGTAGAGAGTGACAGCAGTGCGAGTATGAGTGGTTGGAGAATGGGTGGGAGAAGAAGAGATGAGAGGAGGGAGGAAGAGATCAGTAGGACGGAAGTAGTGAAAGCAATGAAGATCAAGTTGGGAAAGGCCCCAGGAATTGATGGAGTGTGTGGTGAAATGCTGAGGTATGGGGGTGAGATTGTTGTGGAGTGGATATGGAAGTTGTGTAGATTGGCTTGGGAAGAGGGAAGGGTTCCAGAGGACTGGAAATCAGGTATAGTTGTTCCTTTATGTAAAGGAAAAGGGGAGCGAGAAAGTATCTTGTAACCATAGGGGTATTTAGGCATATGACAGAGGAGCTAGTTGGGGAAGAACAAGGGGGATTTAGGAAGGGAAAAGGGTGTGTAGATCAGATAATTGTTCTAAGATGTTTAGTAGAGAGGTATCTAGAGAAGGGAAAGAAAGTGTATGCTGCCTTCATGGACTTGGAGAAAGTTTATGACAGAATAGATAGGCAAGGTATGTGGAAGGTATTGAGAATATATGGAGTGGAGAGGAAATTATTGAGTGCTGTGAAGATTATGTACGAAGGAGCTAGGGCTGTGGTGCGAGTGGATGGTGAGCTGAGTGAGTTCTTTGATCTAAATTTGGGACTGAAATAGGGTTGTGTGATGTCTCCATGGCTGTTTAATATATACCTAGATGGGGTTGTAAAGGAGGTGCAAGGTAGGGCAGTGGATGTGGGGGTGGCTCTAGTGAATGAGGGTGAGATGTGGAAAATTCCAGTGTTGCTGTTTGCTGATGAAACAATATTGTTGAGTGAAGATGAATGGGAGTTGCAAGGTTTGGTGAATGATTTTGGGACTGTGTAAGAAGAGGAATCTGAAAGTTAATGTAAACAATTGTTATGGTGTTTGTGAGGAATGAAGCCACAATGCATAGTGAGGTTGGATGGTGTGGATATGGAGAATATGAGGGCATTCAAGTACTTGGGTAGTGTGATCAGTAAGGATGGAAGTTTTGGGGATGAAGTGCGTGAAAGGTTACAGCAGGGAAGGAAGGTTGTTGGTTCACTGAAAACAGTGATGAGAAATAGGGAGGTGAGTATGGAAGTTAAGAAGTCACTGCATGATAGTATTGTGATCCCTACCCTGACGTATGGAAGCGGGACATGGACCTTGCTAGAGGGGAACAAGTCAAGAATGAGAGCAGTGGAAATGAGTTACTTGAGAGGAGCATGTGGAATGACATGGAGGGACAGGTTGACGAATGAAGAAGTGAAGGAATGTTGTGGGGTGGATGTGGATGTGGTTGAAAAAATTAGGAGAAATACACTGAGGTGGTTTGGACATGGTGGCTTTACATCGAGTGACAAGCCAAATGGTTTCATGTAAGCCAAGAAACCATTTACAACGCTGGGTGGCGACCTTATAACCAGAACATACGTGCTCCCTACGTGTCAGCAAGTGGGTTGGTGGAGGGTTAGTGCCCCTCCCCGTAAAACAAATAACTGAAAGTCAAATGACCACCCCTTACGGGATTATGGCGTCTGGCAATAGATAGAATAGATAGATAGGTTTGGACATGTGGAGAGAATGGAGAATGAAAGGCTGACTAAGAGGGTGTATGTAGGTGACGTGAAGGGAGGGAGAGGGAAGGGAAGACTGAGGACGAGGTGGAGGGATGGAGTTGAGAGGTATACGAGGGAGGGGGAAGTAAGTTTGGGGGAGGGCAGTCAAATGGTGGGCGAGAGAGCTACTTGGAGGTGTTTCGTCTGTGGCCACCCTTTGCGGGATTAGGGCATCAGGCTATAGATAGATAGATAGATTTATATCTTGTCCTCTAAGCTCCTTTTCCGAAGCTGTTTCTAAGAAGTGCTTCTTCAGGTCATGATAGTTGCCCTTTTTGTAGTTTAGACTCTCTTTGTAACTCTCCTCACTATTACTCCCTTCACTGGTAACTGTCATATGCAGTCCTGAAGTTGCAATTTAATTCTGCATGGTCGTTTTTGCCGAATGGAGGGTGATACATTATATTGTCAATATCATTTTCTTGCCTAGTAAGTATAAGATCTAGTACTGATGGATCATCAAGTCCTCTTTTTTCTGATGTTTTCCTTTTCATGCTATGTTAGGAAAAACTCCTGCATAAGATCCTGGAGCTTTTGATCCCAGCAGCTTTCATGGTTTCATACATCTAGAGTATTCCAATTTATATTTGTATTGAAATCTCCAGTTAATATAATTTTTTCATATTTCTTTTCCATTCTGTGTAGTAATGATCTTAGACTCTGAATTGTACTTTCTGTCAGGTCTTCATAATTGCCTCTTTTCTGGGTGTTTGTTTTTGATGTCTTGTATAAATTTGCCACCATTAATTTCCCTTGGAGGAGTTTGGGAGAGTGTGCAAGAAACGGAATCTAAAGGTGAATGTAGGGGAGAGTAAAGTGATGGTCTTTGAGAGAGGTGAAGTCAGTGAATGTACAGGAAGGTTGGATGGTGACGAATTGGAAAATGTGAGTACGTTTAAGTACTTGGGTAGTGTGATAAGTAAGGATGGAGGTTTGGAGGGTGAAGTGCTTGAAAGGGTACAGCAGGGAAGAAAGGTTGCTGGTTCTTTGAAAGCAGTGATGAGAAACAGGGAAGTGAGCATGGAAATGAAAAAGTTACTACATGACAGTATTGTGATACCAACTCTAATGTATGGAAGTGAAGCTTGGACGTTGTTGGAAGGACACAAGTCAAGAGTGAGAGCAGTGGAAATGAGTTATTTAAGAGGAGCCTGTGGAGTCACATGGAGAGACAGGCTGACGAATGAGAATATAAAGCAGCGTTGTGGTGTGGATGTGGATGTGATAGGAAGCGTTATGAGGAACACACTGAGGTGATTTGGCCATGTGGAGAGGATGGAAGGTGTAAGACTGACGAAGAGAGTGTATGTGCGTGAGGTGGAGGGGGGAAGAGGGAGGGGGAGGCCGAGGATGGGATGGGGTGGAGAGGTATATGAGTGAGGGGGGTGTGAGTTGGGAGCAGGGCAGTGAAATGGCAGGGGACAGGACGACGTGGAGGCGATTTGTTTGTGGCCACCCCAAACGGGATTGAGGCGTCTGGCAATAGATAGATAGATAGATGTGTTACTCTCCAGTGCAGTCAGTTCTACTTGTGAGTGTATATCTAGTTTTATATCTTTGACGTGTAGATTTTTCTTTGTTAAGATTATAATTCCTCCTCCTTTTCTTAAATTTCTGTCTCTTCTTCATATATTGTATTCCTTTAAGCTTAGGGTATCATTTAATATCTTTGGGGTTAATTTTGTTTCAGTTAGGCAACCAATATGTGGTTTCTTTTCTTTGGTATAGTCTTCCATCTCTAATTATTTAGGCACTATTCCATCTACATTTGAGTACATCAACTCAGTCATCTTGTTTACATACTTGCCATAACTTGAGTCTACTACCTTCCTTCTTTTTTATTCCCTGTTGGTTATGTGCCACTTGTGTACCTGCAGTCCAATTACTTTGTAAAAAATTTACACTTCTCTTAGTGTGATCTTTCCTCATTCTTTGTTTTTGCCTCCTCCTTCTTCACTTTTCGTATTACCAATTCCTCTTGAGTTTGGCATCTTTTTATCCATACTTTTTTAAATTCCTCTTTTTCCATGAGTTTGCATTTGTTTGACTATTAGCGACTGGTGAAAAAGATAACTAGATCGGATGTGAGAGGTGTAAGGTTGAGAGGAAGACTACGAATAGGATGGATGGACAGTGTGAAGAGAGCGTTGGATGCAAGAGGGATGTCTGTTGAGCAAGGAAGAGTGGCTGTGCATGATAGGAATGACTGGAGAGAAACTTTGAATGAATAAATGATGATGCAGCCCTGAGGGGATATTCTCCCACATTTGGCCTGATCAGCTGATCAGGTCAGGTGCGAGTAAGGGGATGGGTCCATTATGAAATGGCAGGAGTAAACCAGCTTTGCTCTCAGGCCCTGCTGTGGATGTTGCTGACTGCACTGCACGGTTGACCCTCGTGCGGTGTGATGTGGTGAGGATGTGTCCCTTTTCCACTTGGGGCTAAGATGCGAATGACTGTGTGTGTGTGTGGTTGAGTAAATCGGGAGTGTGTCGTCCTGTCTCAGCTACTCCCTTTCTTTGGGAGAAGCAGCCTAGGTATATAGATTGTATATGGATAGATTGTTTGCATTTTTTAGTATTTCCTCCAGTGTTCACGCTCTGGAAGGTTACTTTTAGGGGCCTTGACTTATTTCTCTCGTATTTCCCTAGCCTTTTGTGTTCCTCTATGTCTGTATCACAGATTTCCTCTGACACTTCCTTCAATATGCTTATTATATTTGCCATCTCCATTTTGTCTCGAAATTTTGTTTTTATTCCTTTATCTACAGTATACCAGTGATTACTATAGATTTGTTGATATCTGCTGATTCTGTGTCCAGGTTTGGTTTGGTTTTTAATATTTCTTTCACATTCATTCAAATGCTTTCATCTTCGAGTCTTGTTTCAGTCTTTCCTTACTTTCACCATTTCAGCATACATAGTTTCCACATCATCTTTGTAAGTTTGCATCACTTCATTCACCTGGGTTATATTCTCTTCAATATCACTGCTTTGGTCTGTCAGACTGCTTGCTTGCCTAATTGTCTCTGTATCATTTGTGAACTCCTCCCTAATACTCTCATGGTTGAAAACTGTACTTGCCATTTCACTGATCTTCCTTCTTAGTGAACCCACCTCAACTGACAGCTCATTTATTGTTGTGTCATTTTGTTTAATTCCTTTACTAATTTTTCATTTTCTTCCTTATGCATGCGGAGTTACTTCTTAATTTCAACCATTTCACTCTGAAAAGCCTTCTCCAGTTTATTCATCCTCGATACTAGTTTGTTATATGTTTCCATTTCAACCAGTTCCTGGTAGAAATCATCATCCTGTTTTCTACCTTTATCCCTTTTCTTAACTCCTTCCATATTCACTTTATTAAAGATGGTTCTCATCTAGTTGTATTACTTGGAAAGATTCTACTTACAAATATGGGTCTCCTTGCTACTCGTCTGGTGATAGACGACACAGCTGATGATGCGTTGATCAGCACATTGTTGCACTGATTGGCTGTATTCTGCTATTTGGACAACACTTTTGCTTTTACTTGCATTACTATATTAGACCTCCATTTAGTTTAACCTAGGACAGAGCTTGACTCATATAAAGATACTATTTAGGTGTGGCCAGTTGTGGCCAAGGGTGGCCAGCGCGGTGTGAGGAGACAGACGTGTTGCCTCTGACGCTGCCTGTGTGTGTGTGTGTGTGTGTGTGTGTGTGTGTGTGTGTGTGTGTGTGTAATTCACCGGGTCAGTCAGGATCACTTGATGGTCGTGATCGTCAGCTTTTTACCCTCCCGGAAGGGAGCTGAGAGCTCATATAGTCCGATCTAAGGGCAAGGCTGTGACCTTCACACACGCACACACCCGCCCCCTTGCTCGAGGGGGACAGTAACCACCCACTTCGTCAGTGAAACTTTTCGCAACCTGAGCGAGCCGCAAACTCCCTTCTACCAGATGGCAAGCGAGAACGTTACCACTGCGCCAGCGAGCGGTGTGTGTGTTTGTGTGTATCTGTATCTGTCTGTCAGCAAGATTATGAAAAACAATTGGACGGAATTGCACCAAATATGAAATAATGATCAAACACCATGAGAGAAACAAAGGATTAATTTTAGACATAAAAGGGTCATAGGTCAAGGGCAAGGTCAGCTCACAGAGTGTTGATCTGATTTGAACCAGAGTGGCTGGAACGGTTGAGGGATGGTAAAGGGTGACATGATTCAATCTTTAGAACAGTCATTCAAGGTAAGTGTCACAGGCCAAAATCAAAGTTTCAGCCTTTAGATGCAAATAGATCTAATTCAGTTTGGATCAGACTGGTTAGAGGGGTTCAGGGTTAAGCAGGAATGAACTTATTCTGTTTTCAGAGGTGAAGGTCACACTGTAAAGTTTAACACATGTTCAGATTTGAACCAAACATTGTCAGTGGATTTAGGTTCAGGTAAGGATAAATTGACCTGATTTGGGGAGCAGTCAAGGCTGAGGGCAAGGGCATGGGGCAGAGGTTGGCCTTGAAGTCTTTCCATTTGATCAGTGGTCACCTGTCATGTACAAGAACATTGCTCATCAATGTCAAAACATGATGGCTAGTCATGCCATTTGATCAGTAGATCAGAAGTAGGGAAGATGCTTCAGTTCACCACATCTACACAATTATTTTCCAACATTTTTTCATGACTATACTGTAGTTTCAGATCACGGATGCCCATTGCTTGTATGGATAGAACTTTATACTGATTCTAATGTGTGGGTGTCACATTCTCTGAGTGCTTTTTGTTCTTCTTATGATGCAATTTTCATCAGAAAATTTATGACAAATGTAGTAAGTAATCTTGTATTTTCAATGTGCAGGAGTTCCATCTGAAGGGATACCCAGATGATGTAGTAGAGATTGAACTGAAGGACAAGTTCGCCAAGAGCCGCCCTATCATGAGTCGCTTTCTGGGTCGTCTTACAATACAGATTGCAGCATTACGGGAGAAGAGGTGAGGAAGATGCATGTGATCATTTCTGGCTAAGCTTTCTTGTGTGGATGAATACTGAGATGGTCACTATGGGCCAACTGAATACTATTAGCAGATTCTTTTTCTTGACAAATCTGAAGTAGTATGTTGATAGTAAGGAGATTTTAGTTAAATGACACCTTTCTTCCTCCCCAGTAGTGAATCAGGTGGTCAGCTGGATTTTGCCTTAAGCAGCAAGAGCGCTGGTGAGGCTGTGTCTGGGCATGTGTACTTCACTGCAGACTTTCCCACCCTACCTCAGGGCAGCACTGGGTCATGCACTAGTCATGGGGATCTGCCATGTCCAGGGGAACAGACCAGTGTTATGTCCCGGCCAGAACCCTCATACCGAGAGCCTATAGCCAATGGGCATCTTAGCAACCGGAGAACTGGTCTGGCCAATGGCACAGTGGGGAAGGATGAAGGAGAGGCCTCAAATGGAGAAGTGGGCTGTGGGAGTAGTAGTGGCAGCAGCAGTAGGGAGTCAGACTATTCACCTATTTGGAAGTACTCTTGCAAAGTTCCTAACACTGGAGGCGGACATAGTAAAATGGGAATTAGTGCAGGGGCCGGAAGTGGGGAGGAAGCCATCTATGAGACAGTGTACCCAGCAGAGGACTACCACACCCAGGATGGAGAAGGAGAAATTATGACTCTGTCAGCCTCTAACTTGACCCAGCTTCAGCAGAGTGATGAGGATTCCCCACCTCCCCTACCCCCTCGCACCAAGTCTCTTATGAAATCTTTGGGTGACTGTGGCCACCGCCCACTGGAACGTTCAATGGCTGTCCAGTTGGGTTTACCTCCGCCATTCCCTACCGTTGTGAGAAAGCGGCCAGTTCCTCCCCCAGATGCCCCAGGGCATGGTGGGGATCAAACTGGTCTTTCCTCCATCCCACCTCTGAATGGTAGCACAGAAGCTAGTGTTCGACCAAAAGCAGTTGGTCTCAGTACCAGCTCCCAGTCCAGCTGTGACAGTGAAAGTAGTAGTGCTAGCTGCCCAGACCCTAGAAAACCTTATAGTGCAACTGAGGCAGCTTTCTCTTATGACATTGTGGATCTAGATGACATTCTTCATGGCTCAGATGTCTCATGCAGCCACACCGATGCTGACAGTCAGGACCATGCAGGACAACCTTCAACTCAGGGACCTCATTCATCTTTGCAATCTTCTTCATGTGCTTCCATGGAAAGTGAATCTTGGGAGGAGCCACCACGCCCTTGCCTCTTGCCACAATCTGCAGATGATTCAAGCAGAGAGGTCAGGGGTGTAGAGGGGGAGGATATTGTAGGAATGGTCCCCTCTGTTACTGTGGCCCCTTTAGCCACCCCAGAGCAGGATTCTAGCCTTCTCCAGGAAACTGCCTCCACTGACACACTGCTGGAGAATACAGAGGAAGCCTTTGAGCCTGATATTCCTGGCAAGTGTGATGGAGAGACCTCTCACTTACAAGATACCGGTAAAACCCTCACCATGCCAGACAGTGACACTTGTGATGGTCACGTAGCCTCTGACTTTAGCTTTAATTCCAGTGTGTTACCAGAAGTGTTGAGTAACCAAAGTGATTCTTTATCTAGTCCAGTAAATGTAACATGTAAGTGTGATGTTTTGGCCAGTTCCAATGTGGAGCAAAGTCCAGTACAAGGAAGTAGTACTAGTAAAGTTGTTGACAGGACAGGTCATGGTAATGTAGATACTAATGGTGAATGTAGTGAAAGTGAGCTGAGATCAACAGGCAGTATATATAGAAGAAGATCAGAGTCATCCTATGGTGATAACCAGGAACAGGACAGAGGTTCAGGACTGAGGGCATCACGGGAAGGTTCTTTGTCTGGTTGTTCCCCTTGTCCTTCACCACCCCAGCCCCATCTCAGTGACTCACTCCTTCAGGTTTCTGGGTCCACCTCAGAGTCTGTATCTCCTCCTAGTGGGTCTGTGACTTGTTCTTTATCAGGTGAGGATGGACGGAGAGGTTCAGAGTCTACATGCATGGTGGTCAGTACAGAAAGTTCCTCCTCAAACTCTGTCTTTGCCAGTCCTACCAATGATCTCAGTGTGGAATCATTGATGTGTGCTGCTCTTTCCCTCAACATGAACATCCCCTCTGAAGTTCATCAGAACCCAAGTCAGGATGTTCAGGAGTACCAAGAGACAGCCGTGCAACCAGGGAAAAACCCACCTACTACACAAGAGCCAGTTGGGAATGAGGATGAAGAGGACACCCCACCTGCTGTGCCACCTCACAAACCTCATCACGGATTGCTGAAGGCCCTGGTCCATGCACCTCTCTGCCCACCTTCTCCTAGCCACAGTGCAAAGCCGCAGCCACCAGAACGCACCACCAGCGATCGGCGAGAGAGAGAGGCAGGGCGAAATGAAGACCGGAGGGAGGCAGGATGGGGTGAGGAGGGATGGGAACGGGATGAAGGTGGTAAACCTCATCACCCCAAGCTGTCTCGACAACCCTCACTGCGAGATTGGCTCAAAAAGTACCCTAAAGTTGAGGTGGCTTTTGATGAACCCCTCCCTTCAAGTGAGTATTTAATAAACCTTTATTTTACCAAAACACTTTCAAGTTGATAATTGTATTTGGTAGAGCAGGGTTTGAGAAAAATATGATATGGGTAAGTTAGAAATGCATTTTAGAATACCATAAAGTCTCAGTTTAGTGGACAGAAATTTAGGAGCTTATGGATTTAGCAACTGGGATCATATAGCTTAAATTTCACTAAGTTAATTTACTGTAATTTGATTATTTATCTGCATGTTTAAAGATTTCAAAAAGCAACAACAGGAGCACAATTCTCATCTCTCCATTTCCACAACATCCCAAGGTTCTCTCTCTTCTGTAATCTTCCATGATATTTTTAAATTAATTTTAAAAAAGTTATTTATGATTTAAAAACTTTCTCCACTTGGACAAGAAGACACCAGAAAATCCCAGACAATGTCCTCTTGTTTGAATTTGTGACTTGTCAGAATGGTGCAGGCAGATTTATGCTTTCTTTTAGGCATTAGTGATGGTGATTGTATTGTACCGTAAATAAAGGCTCCAACATGCTTACATGCATTGGTCATGGTCATCTGATGACAGCTTTTCATGCTGCTTAATCTCTGGGACCCCTCCTTTCTTATTCCCTTATCCATGAGGCCACACACTGTGACTTCGTCCCAGGATTTGTTTGGCCTGCCTCTTGCAACTCTTTACCCTTGACCTTCACATTTCTCATCATCTTGCACTCATTTGTTGTCTTCCATCCTCTCAGTATGCCTACACCATCTAATTCTACCTTTCCTCGTCACATCACCAATACATTTCAGTCCCATCCTTTCTCTCAGCTCTTCCATCACGGTCCTACTCCCCCAGGCCTCGCATTCAAGGATTCACTACAGATTCATCTAATCATTGTCATTCTGTATGTTTGAGCCTACGAATATCCTCTTCCTTTACTGCCCAGGTCTCACTACACAGTCCTAACACATGCAGCTTACAGAGGTCCCATAGCATGAAGGGAGAGCCCCCTCAGTGTCAGGAGAGGCAACAGCTCTCTAAACTTCCTCCAATCACTCCTTACCTTAGCCACACAGCTAGCTCCAGGCCCACCTCCTGCACATAATATGAGGAGCTCCAAGGAGTAGCACCAAATGCATCAAAATCAAAACCAAGAAAATGGAGGACAGACTACAGTAATGAATTTTGGACTCATGGCACCATGGTGTTCCTGCTTGGAGTGCCTCTGAAAATTTTTAATGACGATACTGCCTGGAGGAACTCCAAGGTGCCAGGGGTAAAAAATATCCATTCTTTAGCCTACATTTTCTTGGTTTATCGATTGTGGCAGGTGTGGTGTTACTCCACAGATAGCCTCATATGTCCCCCAAATAACAAAACTCTTCCACACGCTCAAGAGATTCTCCAGCAAAATCAGTCTTTTCATGCCTGACAATCTCTACAAGCTCTCCCTGACTCACTGCAACCATGAAATTAGCATTATTTTGCAGTCTTCCTCTAATACCACTACATTTCATATACACCCACTTACCACAAACACTGCACAAGATGGAGTTGGCAAACTGCACATGACCACACTCTCTCTGCTTTGACAGTTCCTTTACCAGCCCTAAATATCATCACTTTTGTTTTTTCCATATTTACTCTCACGCCCTTGTGCCCTGTTCTGTCACTCCATTTCCTAAATTTGTCCTCCACCTCAGTCTCATTCCCTGCAGTCAGTGTCAAGACATCAGCATACTAATCTCCCATGGAAGTCCATTTCTGAAGTCACATGAGAGAGCTTCAAGTACCATGACAACAATATATGGCTCAAGACTGACTCTTGATGCACACCAAGATTCATAGTCTCTCAAATCTCCATTCATTCACACCTGGGTGCGAGCACCCACATACATAGCCAATTCCTCTCTAACCAACCACTCCTCGATCCCAAGCTTTCTCATTGTCCACTTCACCATCTGACTGTTAAAGGCCTTGTCCAAATCAACAAAATGTACAGCTCAGTTTTCTCTCCCGTATATTTTTCCAGAAGCTGTCAGACAGTGAATATGGCATCAGTGGTTCCTTTGCCTGCCATAAACCCAAACTTCATATCATCAATATTCATGTCTTCCCATATCATACCTTCTAGGTTTCTCATTATTTCCCTCATTATCAGGTCCAATGTTTTGTGTTTCTATAATTTCCTCTTTCAAGGGTATCATCTTCCCCTTATACACATTTAGTCACACTCTTCAGCTAGTTGTCTGGGATAACACACTCATGTATAATTGAATTTATCAACTCAGTAACGAAACTCACTCCTGTATCTCCTGAGGCTTCAGCATTTCAGCAGTCAACCCAAACACACCTGTTGCCTTCCCCAACAGCATCCTGCCAATTACCCTGCTTACAGTAGCAGCATCAATCAATCAGGCCAAGGGACAGACTTTGGATCCGCTGACTCCAAACTTTCCCTGCTCCAGTCAAACTCCTCATTCAGCAGCCAGTTATAATGTTCCCACCAGGCATCTTTAATATCCTCACTTTCCATCACTACCTGTTCTTCATCAGTCTTCACACACTGCTTACCTGTGATATTCTTGTTTTCCTTCTTCATCAGATTTGCTACCTTAAATACCATATTCTTCCGTTCAGCACTAATAGTTTAGGTTAACCAGTAAAAGTCTCTGAGACAGATTTTGCCCTGTAAGCCTCCTTTCCAGCCCAATGCTTGGCAGCAAAGCATTCCTTTCTGTTACCACCCCTTTTCCATCCATCCATCCATCCATCATCCAATCCTACATTGTCCCATGAGGAGCATAAGAGCCCGGGGCTAGTCAAGTTGGTCCTGACATTTAAGATGAGAGTGACCAGCCTCACTCATCCCTGAGTGACATTGCATGAGCAGTAAACCCCAACCACTCCATGGATATAAACCTTCGCTGGCTCAATCTGATTGGAGTGCCGTAATTACCCAGTAAATCACCAGGCACCAAAATTTGGTTATATGGTTACCACCCAGCATAGTAAATGGTTTTCTGGTGTACAGGAAACCATTGGGCTTGTCACTCAGTGTAGAGTCACCCACAGGCAGAAGTAAGAGGAAAGAATGAAGGAAAGAAAGACAGAAGAGGATGGAAGGAAAGAAGGATGGAGGAGAGGAAAGGGCAGACATCCAGGAGCAGTACTACATCGAGTGAGCAGATGGTGAGTGCCCCCACCACCCCTTTTCCATTTGTGGAAAAATCTTCTTTTCTCTTTAACTGTGACCTCCACATCCTCATCCCACCACCATGTTACCCTATGTCTAGAGGGCCCCTTGTCCATCCACAGTTTGCATCAGTAACCCTCAAGAAATTGTTCTTTCTTACTGTTCATTAACACTACTCCCAACAGCTCCATGTTCATCCACCACACTGCTTATCTCGTTAAGGAAGGCATCCCCTACTGCTTGGCTTTTCAACTTCCAAATTTTCCTTGTAGGTGCTTAGATCCTTTTCTTCACCACCTGCTCCTTCAGCGCCATGTCACATATCTGTAATTTGTGTTGCCGCACACATTTTTTGGTCTCTTTAGCTTTAAAATCCAACACTAACCTCCTATCAGCCCACCTGACCAGGAAATAGTCAATCTGGCTACTATGACCCCTAGACTTATATGTAATCAGCCTATTCTCTCTTTTTCCTAGTCATGTTCATTGCTTCTCCAAATTCAGGTATCCATTCCCCTTCTGCTTTGCTTATACCATATTGCATCCCCCGTGTACTCTTCATATCCTTGAGTTGCATCATCCACATGAGCATTTAAATCCCCACCCAAAACTACACTCTTATTAGTCCCCGTACCACCAACCACACGTATCAAGCCATCCCAGAATCTATCTTTTCCTACATCATTCAGGACAACCTGTGGAGCATACATCAGTATAACTGAAATCATGAGCTTACAAAACAATATTTGCACTGCTCAGATTTATTCATTTACCGTTATTACAATCTTGAAACTTTCCATGCATTTCTCCTCAACCAGCACACCCACACCACTATATCCATCTACACTTCCCTCCAGTAGTTTATATCTGCAGTCCCTCCCAGTAATCATCTTTGCTGCCTCTCCCCTGAACCTGACTTCTTGTATGCAGCAGACATCCACCTGCCTCCTACTTGGAATCTCTACTAATTCCTCTGCTCTACCCTTCAAACTACTCACATTCCACGATGCCACTCTGAACCCCTTGGGTCATTCGATTTTCACAGGCTTTTTTTTTATTACTCTTTCTTCCCATTTTAATCATCTCTATCTATCTGTCTATTGCCAGACGCCTCAATCCCGTTTGGGGTGGCCACAAACAAATCGCCTCCACATCGTCCTGTCCCCCGCCATTTCACTGCCCTGCTCCCAACTCACACCCCCCTCTCTCGTATACCTCTCCACCCCATCCCTCCATCTCATCCTCGGCCTCCCCCTCCCTCTTCCCCCCTCCACCTCACTCACATACAGTACACTCTCTTCGTCAGTCTTTCACCCTCCATCCTCTCCACATGGCCAAACCACCTCAGTGTGTTCCTCATAACACTTACTATCACATCCACATCCACACCACAACGCACCTTTATATCCTCATTCGTCAGCCTGTCTCTCCATGTGACTCCACAGGCTCCTTTTAAATAACTCATTTCCACTGCTCTCACTCTTGACTTGTGTCCTTCCAACAACGTCCAAGCTTCACTTCCATACGTTAGAGTTGGTATCACAATACTGTCATGTAGTAACTTTTTCACTTCCATGCTCACTTCCCTGTTTCTTATCACTGCTTTCAAAGAACCAGCAACCTTTCTTCCCTGCTGTACCCTTTCAAGCACTTCACCCTCCAAATCTCCATCCTTACTCATCACACTACCCAAGTACTTAAATGTACTCACATTTTCCAATTCCTCACCATCCAACCTCGCTGTACATTCACTGACTTCACCTCTCTCAAAGACCATCACTTTACTCTTCCCTACATTCACCTTTAGATTCCGTTTCTTGCACACTCTCCCAAACTCATCCACCAAGCCTTGCAGCTCCCCTTCGTCTTCACTCAACAACACAAGATCATCTGCAAACAACAGTACAGGGAGTTTCCAAACACTATCCTCTCTCACCAGGGCCACTCCAACATCCACTACCCTATCTTGTACCTCTTTTATTACCCCATCCGTGAACAGATTGAACAACCATGGAGACATGACACATCCCTGTTTCAACCCAACCTCCAAAGAGAAAAATTCACTTAGTTCACCATCCACACGCACTGCAGCTTTAGCACCATCATACATACTCTTGACAGCATTCAACAACTTTCCATCTACTCCATATATTCTTAATACTTTCCACAATCCTTGTCTATCCACCCTGTCATATGCTTTCTCCAAATCCATGAAAGCCGCATACAACTTCTTTCCCTTCTCTAGAAACTTTTCCACTAAAGATCTAAGAATGAATATCTGATCTACACAACCTTTTCCCTTCCTAAAGCCTCCCTGTTCTTCTCCAATTAATTCCTCTGTTCTTTCTATAACTCTGTCAATAAGTATCCTACTATACACTTTTCCTATTATACTAAGAAGACAAATGCCCCTATGATTACCACACACTTCTTTTTCCCCATTTCCTTTGTGCAAGGGAATAATTATACCTGACTTCCAATCCTCCGGGACTCTACCTTCCTCCCAGGCCAATCTGCACATCTGCCACATCCATCCTACTATCTCTCCCCCATGCTTCAGGATTTCACCACACATAAGTCTGGTAAATACAGGGGGAGACAGACCACAGGCTCCGCCTACCTGCATAGTCCCAATTCCAGGCATGGGACCTGGGACCCATAGCCCACCAACTGTGGCCAGTGGCTGTGGCAGTGGCCTCGGGGCATCCTGCCAGGACAGCGACAGGGACACTCTCCAACCATGCCTTGGCACTATAACTGCTCTGCCGTTTTACATCCACTGATCAGGCAACCTCTTTGGCCAGTACTTCCGGGTTCAAGACCCTATCTGTTGGGTGGAAATGGCTGCCTGGAAACCACAATGCCCTGTACCCTCTGACACTAATTTGAGGGCCATTCTATCACAGTCTCAAAACTGTGCTGGCAGAGCCCATGCTACTTTTCCCCTTAGATCTGCCATGAGGTAGTGTTGTTTTCCTGGCACCTGGCACCTCTGTGACATAGTGGGGTACAGAAGGCTCTCGATCTTCGATCGGTTTTGGGACCGAGAAAAATTATCAAAATGTGATTTATCGAAGTGTGAATTGATAAACTTAAGGAAAAAAAATAAATGGGACCGGCATGTCGCCGACAAACCTACATCAACTTTTACGTATACATTTATACCCACCCAAAATCTTAACACAGCCATATATTTGCTTATATTTAGTACATATTTACTTACTATTAGCATTAAAAGCAAGAAATACAGGCTGCACACACTTTAATATAGAAAGAATGACGCTCATGTGGTGAGTGTTGGGTTCCGAGACAATTCACCGTCAAGTCAATTCGCCATCAAAACATGGACGTTCCCTGTCAGGACAATTTGCACCCTGGACGATTCCCCGTCATTCCATAAATATACATTATTAATTAGTCAATATTTTAATAACTGTATTTCAGGGGGATCCATCAGAGTTTTTGTTCAATAGCGTAGGCTTTGAATATTACAGTATTTATTAGTTGCACCTTTAGTCAATAATTAACTTGTTTCTTCCTCGCTGTAGTCGCCTTTGAATTATATTCTGTCATCACTCATAGCTGTCTTCATTAATGACAGCGAACTGTCTTGTTATTGTTATGACAGCAAATTGTCCCGACCGGTTCCAAGGTGATGGTTGAGTCACTGTTGCCAGCCACCACTGCCACCCTCGCTGCCATCACTCGCGCTCGCCCCAACCCTGCTTGAGTGAACACCTGCTTCCTTATCCTTTTCCCAATCACCATAGCCACGCTGTTCATGCTTTCACTGCCTCCATCATCACAAAAAAGATTTCAAACTTTTGAATGAGGGCAAGCTTCACCAAGTGGCCAGTAGGTGGCATGACAGATGAACAGATGGGCTTTGACTTGCGCTCGCAACCTGGCTTGAGTTATTGAAGCACGACTTTTGAAATCGAAGCACGAATTTTGGACGAGCAGGCGAGTCTGATGGAAGTATGAAATATCAAAGTAATATTAATCAAAGATTGAGAGCCTACTGTACAGTATAGAATGCACATGTAGGGTAGTGTATGAGATAGTTTGAACAAAACTGTTTGGCAGAGTACATTGACCTACTCCCAGTGTTAGTGTCACATTGAAAAAGATCAGTAAATGGGGATGGTAAGGATATCCTGATGGCTAGTGAAACAGAATCTCCAGCTCTCCTTGTTACTAGCATTCTCATCCTCCTCAGGAGTACCATGCTGATTGGATGTTGCTAAGCATACTCTCATTTATTAATAATAATAATAGTAATAATAATAATAATAATGATAATAATAATAATAATAATAATAATAATAAACACAAAAGAAGAAGACAGTACAATCACTATTTTCGTGATATATACTCTCGCGAAATTTCATTTCGTAGTGGCAAGGGAATGTTTTTTTCCTATGATATTCGCGAGCCCCTGCATCTCCGCAGTCACTTGTTTTGAACCGACCATTGAGGAGATGTTGGAAACAGACGAACGAGTCAGTGACAACGAAGTTCAGGAACTCTTACCTGTCCCACCAGGTGAACCAACATCTCGCCAAATCACAGAATTGCTGACAACCAGTGCTTGTTTGAAAGAGCAAATTGAGGAATGTGATGGGAAGACAGAGATCTTGGACACGATGGGAAGACAGAGATCAGGGACACTTTCCTCCTGATGGTGGATAGACTTCTGTCTAATTACAAGGACCTTTTCAACGCCAGAGTTCATGCACGTCATCAGACTCTGATGGCATCATTCCTGTCCTCTTGTATTCAACTGTCCAGGCTTTGGAGAACATACAGGCTGGGGAGGACGAAGGTGCTGTGGACGAGGACATTGATGACATTGCGGAGCTTGATGAGCTCCCACTGGATTCGGAGGGCTTTGATGTTGAACCATCGGAAAGTGGTGGTGTGGGGGACTCAACAGTGGTGGCGGGGAGCAGTGAGGGAGCAGGTGGTAACTAACCACCGCTCTCAGCCTCGGAACTCATCTTCAAGCCCCATCAAGCTGTTCAGCCTAAGTGTCAGTGTTAGTCAATTCTTTGTTCAGTAGTATATGTCTGATTAACTGTATGTAATTTATAGTAGGGGTATTGTGTCATTAATGGGTAGTTAAGGGGCAGTGAAGTGGCTGACCCCGGAACCAATTACCACTTATAACGTGTAAAGTATACACACGAATTTCGTGAGTTTAAATTTCACGCCGCAATTGTGGTACCAATTAGGCACGAAAATAGTGACTGTACTGTACAGTAATGAGAAGACAAAAAATAAAGATTATAATTGTTATTATTATTATTATTATTATTATTAATATTATACATACATTCATGCATCATCTAATCCTGTGTTGCCTCATGAGGAGCATAGGAGCCCAGGGCTAGGCAAGTTGGTCCTGACATTTAAGATGAGAGTGACCAGCCTCACTCATCCCTGAGCGGCATTACGTGAGCGATAATCCCCAGTCACCCCTTGTATATAAACGTACACAGTCTCAGTATGATTGGAGCACCCTAATTACCCACTAGACCACCAGGCACCATAAGTTGGTTATATGGTTACCACCCAGGGTAGGAAATGGTTTCCTGGTGTACAGGAAACCATTTAGCATGTCACTCACTGTAGAGCCACCCCCATCCTTCTGTCTGTGGGTGACTCTACACTGAGTGACAAGCCAAATGGTTTCCTGTACACCAGGAAACTATTTACAATGCTGGGTGGTAACCATGTAACCACCTTATGGTAACTGGCAGTTTAGTGGGTAACTAGGGCACTCCAATCAGATTAAGCCTGTGTAGGTTTATATCCAAGGGATGGTTGGGGTTTATTGTTCATGTAATGCCACTCAGGGATGAGTGAGACTAGTCACTGTCATTTCAAATGTCAGGACCGACTTCCCTAGTTCCGGGCTTCTACACTCATCATGGGGCAACACAGGATTAGATGATGTACAGTGTGTATGTATGTATATATGTATAATAATAATAATAATAATAATAATAATAATAAAAGATAATAATAACAATTGTTATTTTTTGTCTTTTCATTATTTTTCTTTTGTGTTGTTTATTATTATGATTTACTGTATCTTAATGAGAGGTATTTGTGTTTTATTTTGTGATTGTTTGGATAGGTATGGGGGCTAACTATGCAAGCAGTGGACAGTTGGCAGCAGTGGACTGGGTTTTGCCCTTACTAGTCTGCTAAGTTAAGGTTTTATTGTACATTACTGGGTATATACCACTAGGGCTGTATGTATCATTCATGTTTGTTATAGAAGAAAATAGTGCTTGTCAAAACAATATTTTAATTCCATAATATTTACTTTCAATAAAAATTTGGATATTTAGCAATAATGATTTTTCTGGGAATGGAAAAAAGGTTCTAACAGAGAGCAATAGTTGACTGCCAAGTGTAGGGCCAGAAAGGAGGTGTACAGGGCAAAACCTGTGAATCTGAGACTTTCATTGGAGAGCCCTAATGGTGCCGAAAGGAAGAATGTGGTATTTAAGGGGCCAAAACAGATGAAGAGAGAAAACAGGATATCATAAGTGAGGACTGAGTGAAGAAAGATGAAGGAAAGCTAGTGGTGGACACTAAGGATAGTGAAGATAATTATTAAAGAGAGCATTATAATTGGTGTTGCTAATTGAGGATTTATACAGCAGAGATCAGTGGATCCCCAGTGTTTGGCCCTTGGCCTTAGGTTGATGCTTCTGCAGTGAGCAGAGCAATCAGCAGGATGCAGTTGGGAAAGGCGGCGGGTGTGACTAGGTTGACTGCCGAGATGCTGAAGTCCTCAGGAGATATAGGTCTTCCAAATAATATACTAACAAAAGTTCAGTCTGTGTTGAACAGGGCGGCACGGCTTATCTTTGGTCTCCCCCCGAGAACCTCAACTACCCCGTTTCTGATTGAGTTGCATTGGTTACCAGTAAAGGCTAGAATTGAATTTAAACTGTGTCTTATTACATTCAAGGTTCTTAAGTTTGGTGAACCAAAGTATCTTGCTGAATTGTTAAAACTTCCATCGACACGCCCGGGTGTGATGTTACGCAGTGAAGATGATTCCTTGCATCTTGATGAGCCAGGAGCCATTCACAAGTCATCTTTCTCTGATCGTTCTTTTGCATATAGAGCCCCTAGATTATATAACAGATTGCCATTGTCCATAAGACAGCTCTCTACTGTTGAATCCTTTAAGAGACAGCTGAAAGCCTTTCTTTTTTCAAAATGCTATGACCTGGAGAGAGGTATTATGACAGATGATTATAGGGTTTAATTATTGCCACTTTCATGTATATATGATGTAGCTTGTATTATATACAAGAAATGTCACAATTCTTGTAATTGTAAAAATAATGTATGTGTGTCGAGCGCTAGTGAATTCCCAAAAGGAAGAACTGGCGCTTTTGAGAAACAAAAGGCCAGATTATTATTATTATTATTATTATTACTGATTTGATAATTCTATTACATATTAGTGTGTTGTTGTTCCAAATGACTAGTTGAAGGGCATGATTGTAAATGTGTGTAAAGGGAAGCGTGATGCCCTAGAAAAAGGAAGTTATTGAGACATAAAACTTTTGGTTCAGATAATGAAAGTAATGGAGAGAGCTCTGGCAGGTATGATAAGAGAAAGATTGACTGTTGATAAAATACAGTTTGGTGTTATGGCAGGCAAAGAGACCACTGATCGCATTAATATCACCAGTGCAACCTAACACATCATGTCTTGCCACTCTATTCACTACATCCTGCAGCTTCTCATAAAAGTCATCCTTCATTTCATCAGCAGCCTCATTTGTCGGAGCATACCCTACAACCATACTGATATTACCATGATCAGATTTTAAACGAGCATAAAGCAAGCGCTCATTAATTGGTTCAAACTCACATACTGCTTTACAAGCATCTCTACTCAGCAGTAAGCCTACTCCTTGGTAATGATTTCCATCACTCCTACCAGAAACCAACATAGTAATACCATCTTCCAAATTCATTTTACCAGCTTCAAGCAACCTCGTTTCTGTAAGAGCACAAATATCCATCTTGTATTCTTTGAACACTGAAATAAGCTCTTCCATTTTACTAGCCTGATTGAGAGTTCGAACATTCCAGTTTCCTATTCTTAAGGTTCTTTTTGGATGTATAAACTTATTTTTACACCGTGGGATTCTTAGCACCCCCTGCCCACTTAAGGGCTGCACGGGACTGAGGGCCATTGCTTCGTCACCAGAGTTCATCAAGATTTCTTAGGCAAAAAAAATATTTTACCCTGGAGCTAATGCCAGTGACTTGCAGGAACCAGACAGTGGAGAGAGGAAATTAACTAAATGAAAAGAAAATGCAGAGGGTTTGGACAGACAAAGTACAAGGGAAAGAAAGAGAGCAAAGAGAATGTAGATAAAAGTGTCCCTTTTAGTCGCCTCTTACGACAAGCAGGGAATACTGGGGAAGTATTCTATCCCCCCTTCCCCAGGGGGGACCACTGATACAATATTCATTGCATGACACCATCATAAAAAATACATAGGAATGAAATGGGAGCTCAACTTTGTTTTTGTTGATTTGGAGAAAGCCTTTGACAGAGTTCCTAAGGAGGTAATGAAGTGGGCAATGTGAAAGCTTGAGATTTAGGAGTGGCTGGTTAGAGTGGTTATGGCAGTGTACAAACGTGCTTGCACTCAGATGAGAGTGAACGGAGATTTGAGCAATGAGTTTCCATGATTGTTGGCATGCACATACATCAAAGGTCAGTCTTAAGCCCATTATTGTTTATCATGTGGCTGAAGCTCACCCACTTGACTTCAGAACTGAACTCTCATGGGAGATGTGTGCTAATGATTTGGTGTTGATCATCGAGAATGAGAGAGAGGCGGAGGAAAGAGTTGGGAAGTGGAGAGAGGATTTGGAGTACAAGAGTTTGGCATTAATGTGGATAAAACAAAATCTACGTCTGACTCTAGTACTATCAAAGCAGAGGGCATTTGACCATGTGCAGTATGCCACAAGGATGTGGGAAGTAACTCCACGGTGATAGGTGGGTGTATAAGAGATGTGCAGGTAATGGTATTAGAAGTAGGCTTTGAAATAATGCTGATTTTGTGCGTGTACGGGAGAGCATGTAGAGATTGAAAGGTTGGAAACGATTGATCTTGCTGGAGAGTCCCTTGAGTGTGTGGAGGAGGTTTGTTATTTGGGGAATGTGGTATGTGATGAAAATGGGGCTAGAGCTAGTTCTGTGGCTAGGGTAAGCAGTGGTTGGAGGAAGTTCAGGGAGCTGTTGTCTTCCCAAACACTGAGAGAGTCCTTCTTTCATGTTAAGGGATCCTTGTAGCTTGTGTTAGGATTGCAATGTTGTGTAGCAGTGAGTCCTGGGCAGTAAAGGAAGATGATATTTTTAGGGATAGATGTACAGAAATGACAATGACAAGATGGATGTGTAGTGTGTCCTTGAATATGAAGCCTTGGGTGGAGATGGGGGCAAAAGGCTAGGATTGTGATTGAGGAGTTGAGAGGAAGGATGGGTATTGAATTTATTATTTATTACCACACACTTCTTTTTCCCCTTTCCCTTTGTACAAGGGAATAATTATACCTGACTTCCAATCCTCCAGGACTCTACCTTCCTCCCAGGCCAATCTGCACATCTTCCATCTCCATTCTACTGCTATCTCCCCCATGCTTCAGCATTTCACCACACACTCCATCAGTTCCTGGGGCTTTCCCCATTTTGACTTTCTTCATTGCTTCCATAACTTCCATCCTACTGATTTCTTCCTGTCCTCTCACCTCCCTCTTTCTCCCAGCCTTTCCCCAGCCACTTATACTTGCATTACATTCATTCTCTATATTCAACAATTCCTTAAAGCGTTCTTTCCATCTGCTCACCCTTTCTCCCTTCTCCACTAGTAATCTACCATTTTTATCTTTCACTCCCCGACTAACTTCATTGCCACCCTATCTAACTCTTTTTACCTCTTTCCAGAACACATTCTTACAGTCCCTCCACTTTACACTCGAATTCCTTCCTAATTCCTCATCCACTCTCTTCTTACTCTCTGTTACTAATCTTTTCACCTCTCTCTTGCTTTCTATATATAACTTTCTCTTCCATCTCTCAACTTCCACGCCCCTATTTCTTATCCATTCATCATTTGCTTTCTTCTTTTGTCCCACAGCTTGTCTCACTTCTTCATTCCACCATGCTGTTCCCTACACCCCTTTTCGTCTCCTCTTCATCCCACACACCACCTCACATGCTGTATATATTTCTTATGTAAATATCTTGCACACACCTTTCACATCCCCCATCTGCTCCAATTCATATTTATGCAATTGTTCCTACACTTCTCTCTTGTATTCTGCCTTTTTCTCATCCTCTTGTAGCCTCTCCACTCTCCTTGCATCTAGTCCTTCCTTCCTTCCTTCCCTTCTTCTATTTCTCCATTTTACTTGGACCTTTATTCTGACCACCACTTGGTGGTGGTCAGAAAGTCCACTCCTTCAACCTCTATATGCTTTTGCATCCATTACACACCTTCGCATCCTTTCATCCACACACACGTAATCTGTCATTGCCTTCCTTTCATTCAGTTCACTACCCACCCTTCTCATCACCCACCGTGTATACCTGTGGATCATTTTGTGTTTGAAGAGGGTATTGGCTATCACCAGCGCCCTCCTGGCATAAATGTCCACCAAAACACTACCATTCTCATCTATCTCATCAAGCACATCCCACTCACCAATTACTCCATCCACCTTCACATTCCCTACTTTACCATTCATATCACCATTCAAAAACACTTTCTCATTCCTTTCACACTTTTCCATGCACACTTCCACATTCGTCCAGAACTCTTCTCTCACTCTGCTTGCATGATTTTGTGTTGGCGCATCCACTTACACAATTGCCCACATATGTAGTCCAACTTTCAGTCTTACCCCCACAATCCTTGAGCCAACTGATCCATACTCTCATATATTCTCCTTCCATCTGTTACTGACAACAATACACACTCCTTTTGCCCTCTCATTCTCACCTACTCCTGCACATATACCCCAACCATACTCCCATTCTCTCACACACTCTCTGTCCATTTAGTTTCAGTTAATCCACATATATCCACTTTCGCCCCCACAAGCACCTGGACAATCTTTCTTTCTTTCACCTCATCATTTGCACCCCTTACATTCTATGTCGCCATCCGTATCATGTCCTTTGTTCAGTCCTTAGTTATCATCTTTTGGTCAGTCCTGGTCCAAGGCTTCTTGTTCGTATTTTTAGTTGTTTTCCGGGAAGGGGCACTAACCCTCCGCCAACCCACTTTCTGTCACGTAGGGAACACATGGGACAAGATCATAGTGATAAAAGATTGAATAGGGAGGTTGCCAGAGGTCTAGCAGCATGGATAACCGCCAGGTGGTGACCAAGGCCAAGGCATGCAAGCATGTTGGAGTCATTATAAAAATGAAAGAAAATGAATGAGGTTCATAGTACTGAACCATCCTGCAATAAAATATTGAGATATTGACCATTTTTTGTGTGGATACATCCTTTTCCTGAATGCAGTAAGGTGGTGGCAGCTAGAAGTAAAACCTAATTTGGCTAAGCCAGCCATATTAGTCAGAATTTTCAATATCACTGTTACCATTATCCAGCAATGCCTCTGTCCCTCGTGGGATCCTCTCATCAGTAGTTGGTTATTAGAGAACTACGGCTGCTATACCTTTATATATTCTCTCTCTCTCTCTCTCTCTCTCTCTCTCTCTCTTTCTCTTTCAGGTCAAGAATATGGATCCAAAGTGGGGCTGAATGGTCAGGAAACAGAGAATGTGAGAGCCTTCAAATATAACATGATGTGATAAGCATGGGCAGAGGTTTAGAGCAGTGATTCTCAAACTATGGGTCGCCAGAGGAATTTTGATGGGTTGCAGGGACATAGAATAGGGCTAATGCTTTCAATGTATTTTATTTACTTAACTGAAATTGTAATTATCTTTTTACACTATTAGCACATGTATCATAACTACAATCAGCTATACAGGTATACCAGTTACTCTCTCTCTCTCTGTTTAGAAAAAAGTTTATATTCCACTGTGTACATTTGATTTTTTTACCCTGTGGGTCGTGAAGTCTTGAAGTATTCCAAATAGGGTCACACTGAAAAATTTGAGAACCGCTAGTTTAGAGGATGAAGCACATTGAGGGTACAGCAGGGAAGAAAGGTTTCAGGTTCACTAAGGGCAGTAGAATAAGGAAGTGAGCATGATAGTATGGATATCACTGCATGACTGTATTGTCATACCACCCTAATTAACAGGATGCAAGAGCAGGAGAAGTGGAAGTGAGTTAATTAAGAGGAACTTATTGAGTTACATGGAGAGGAAGACATACAAATGAGGAAGTCAACAAGCATTCTCTTTGATCTGTATATACTGGAAAGTGTTTGATGAAGCACCGTGAGGTGGTTTGGTCATTTAGAGAGAATAACAAATGAGAGATTGACTAGGAAAATGTTTGTGAGTGAGGTGGAGAGAGAAAGGAGGAGGGGAAGACTGAGGATGAGGTAGTTGGATGTGGTGGAGTGGTATATGAATGATGTGAGTAGAGGGAGGACAGCTTGATGGAGGAGAACAGGGTGACATAGGTTTATGGCCACCCCTTCTGGGATTAAGGCATCCAGCTAAAGATAGATAAATACATAGTATTTGACATTACTTGTAGATAGATAAAGAAGTTAATAGTCATACCAATGATGTTAATGAATTGGCAGTTTTCACATCTTATTTCTAAATCAATCTTACACCGTCTTACCCAGATGTTGAGGCGCGGAAGGATGGCCATGGGCGAATCTTTTTCATTGACCATGCAGCTAAGACTACATCATGGGAATGGCCTCCTCCAAAACCTCTCCTTACACATCGGCCACTCTTTTTTGTCCCACCAGTTGATGAGGCCAAAAGGTGAGGCAGGGAAGGGATGTTGTGAGCATACATATTAATTTGTAGCTTTAGCCCAGTATAACTCATTTAGGTTAGTGTGGGACTGAATTTCTTTTCTAAATGTAGAATAACTCCTTTAGATGTTTATTGTGGTTTATTCTTATCCATCCATTCATAGTTTATTCCTTATAAATTGCATTCCTGCTTCAGCATTCATGTAGTTCTTTGTTGTGCCTTTCTGCTTTCTGATGGCAATGTACAGAGATGTACCTTTAATTGTCCTGTTCTGTGATATATATATATATATATATATATATATATATATATATATATATATATATATATAGTATATAATTAATCCCTCTAATATCCGAACGCCTACTATCCAAACATCCCCACTAACCGGACATGATCGTCCCAGGATCCAATATTCCCAAAATGGTCCGAAAACCGCAAAAAATTAGAAAAAAAAAAAAAAATTCCTGCCCATAATTTGAACTTGGCGCGCAGGGCATGGGACAGCTTTGTTGTGGCGCGTCATTCCTCTGACGTCCGCTAGAGCACCCCTGCATCCTCCCCACTTTCCGCCTGTCTCTCATCGCGAGTGAATGCTTGTCGTCATGGCTGCCCACGTGCTCGCTTTTGTGGTGGTGCCTTACCTGCTGCAGGGACTCCTGCTGCTCTCGTGCCTCTCCTTCGTGTGTGTGATGATGGCCCCGCCGCCTGAGAAGAGGAAGAGAGTGGTGTTGACTCTGGAGAAGAAGCGGGAGATATTGGAGAAAGTAGATGCGGGGTGGTCTTCTTCACGCATCCTCCGCGAGTTTAACCTGGCCCGATCTACTTTCTTTGATATTAAGACATCCCGAGACAAACTTATGCAGTGCACGGCTGACTTCTCGTCGAGAAACAAACGTAACGTGGAGAGGAAGGTGATGTTTACTGCCAAGTTTGCTGAAGTCGACCACTCTACGTTGATTTGGTATTGACGGCAACGTGCTGCTGGTGTGATGGTACGTGGTACGGAGCTGAGGCTGCTGCAGAGAAGTTCGCCAGGCTTCACGACGCCCTAGACTTCAAGACATCCGAGGGTTGGCTCTTCGCGTTTAAGTTACGGCATGGCCTTACCAACCGTAAGTCTCATGGCGAAGCTTTGGACGCTAACGAGGATGGACTTGACAAGTTTCGGCACACGGTGAAGGGCTTGATCGACAAGAAGGCCCTCATTCTCGGTCAAGTCTACAATGCTGACAAAACTGGTTTATTCTATCGTTCTTTGCCAACGAACACTCTAGCCGAGGAGACGGAGAAGCGTGTACCTGGCCGCAAGCTCTCCAAGGAACGGATATCTGCTTTGTGTTGTGCCAATGCTAACGGCATGCACCGGCTTCAGCCCGTTATTGTTGGCCGTGCAAAGCAACCTCGGTGTCTTTGTGGGGTGATGGATGTCCTTCCTGTCATCTGGTACCATTCTTTGAAAGCATGGTTCACAGCCAGATCTTCAAAGACTGGTTCCACTGCCATTTCGTCAAGGTCATACATTACAAGACGGAGAAACTGGGAATCCCACGTGACCAGGTAAAGGCCCTCCTTCTCCTCAACAATGCATCTGCCCACCCGTGCGACAAGGACTTGGTGGCTGAGAATGGCCACATTAGGTGCATGTTTCTGCCACTTAATACGACTGCTCTCATCCAACCAATGGACCAAGGAGTGATCGTGGCAACGAAGCGCCTATACCGCCGGAAGTTCCTGGACGAGGTGATGGTTGTTCTTAAGGACGAGGACGAGCGCAGGGAGGGACGGGACACGCGAGGCCAGCGGACTTTGGAAAACCTTTCCTGCTACAGCGTCAAGTCTGCCATTTACAACTGGGCCAGTGCATGGAAGGAAATCCCTGTCAAGACTCTAGAAAATGGTTGGTCTCGTCTGCATCTCAGAACAGATGTGGAGTATGATTTCCTAGGTTTTGACGTGGATGACTTCCATGCACGTCTGCGTACGCACGGCGACGATGTTGATGTGGACGACGTGCTTGAGTGGTTGGATGACGACGAGGGCGATCCTGGGTATCAGACCCTGTCTGATATTGAGATCGCATCTTCAGTTGCAGGTGTCAGTACCCAGCTTGAAGATTCCGACGAGGACAGCGACGATGATGTGGACTCCTCTCAGCATGACACAACTCCAGCCATCCCCAAGCTGAGCGCACTCCGGGAACACCTAGAGTTTGTTCTGGATTACCTGGAACACCCGGACTGCGACAGGGAGATGGGGCCCTTGGGACGTGTGGAGAAAGTGCGAGCTTTCAGGCAGCACATCATAAATCGTCAGAATCGTCATTCCTTGCGTTTATCAACCATTGACAGCTTTTTCAGGCCCGTGACCCCCGTTGTGCCCAGCCCTGGCTCCACTCCGTTGCCTCCCCAAGACAGGCCCTCATGCTCTGAGCCACAGCCCAGCACATCAGCCACGGTGGAGTCACCGCTCAACGTGAGTTTGCGTCTGTCTTCAGAGTCGTCTGCAGTGGGTACGCCATCACCACGGCCCAGCGACGCAACCCTAGGTCACCTCCCTGTGCTACTGTCAGACTCTGACAGTGATTAGACACCAAGAACTTCTCCACTAGACCACACAGGAATTTACAGTGTTGTGCAGTGAAAAAAACAGTGCACTGTGTTAAGGATTTACAGTTGTGAGTGAAAAGACAAGCAATTTTTGGACTAAATTTAACGTAAATTAACTTGTTTTTTATTTAGAAAATGGTTATAAGAGTGGAAAGACTTAAAGTGCAGAGTGCAACACTTATTAAGTTACAATGGAGAATAAGTTAGACAAGAGTGCGCAGTGTGAAGAGAATGGACTTCTGAGTGCGAATGACTAAGTTCAGTGCAAGACATCATGAAAAGTTTACTGCAAGTGCTTCAGGAAATCCTTCTTACTGTCAGAGTCTGAGAGGAGGCGGTTATTCATTGAGATGGCCATGGACTTGCTGTAAGTAGGCAGAATGTTTCATACTGTACTCTACTGTATTTTCCATACTATACTTACCTCAAACACCCCATTTCACTCTTTTATGTCCCTTATTGGTGTGAATATGCTGTGTCTTAAGTGCTATGCATGTGCAGTAGGGAGGTGTTTTTCTGAGTTAGGCTAGGTTAGGGTCCATAACTACCAGTCCAGGAGCCAGGGACTTGTAAGTACCCAGAATGTTGAATATTGTATGAACCTACCTCAAAAACCTCATTTTATGCTTCTTTTGCATTTATTTCAGTCATTTATGTCCCTTATTGGTGTGATTTGGGTCTTAAATAGGTGTTATGCATGTCCAGAGGGAGTTGTATAGATGTTTTTCTGAGTTAGGGTCCATAAGTACAAGTCCATAAGCTGGGGCCCAATATCCGGACAGGACCATTATCCGGGCCTGCCTATGGCTCTATTACGTTGGATATTGGAGGGATTACTGTATATATATACATACACCCATGCAAATTGACATAGGACCTACACACAGAATTGCTATTGGAGAGTTGTTTGTCATTGCTTTGTGTTTCCACCTCTACGAAGTGAATTTTTTGGGCAAGATGTAACTGGCAACTCCTCTGATGTTGGCAGGAGGTGATGAAACACTCAGCATGTCAGTGCTTGCCCAGAAGCAAGTGGGAGTATATGTTCCCGTTGCTCCGAGCTTGCACCTCGCTCTTTTCGTATACATTACTGTTTGCCATGTTATTTTCCTAGAGTCGAGTTGTCATGCCTGGAAAGTACTGCTCAAGGGATGAGAGGGTCCGTATCATTGCATGGAGGCAGGATAATGTCCCTATCAACACGATTTATGAATGTCCTGGACGCACAAAGTCAACCGTCATGAAGATTCTTGTTGCAGCGCGCGGCCTACCACCTGATGTCGTACCAGAGCACAAGCATGGCGGTGGAAAGAAGAGGACGACTTTCAGAGGTACAGATACGCTTTTGAGGAGGAAAGTAATCATGAATCCTTGACTGATAGCAGCAGAATTGAAGAGAATGCATCACCAGTTGTTACAAGACATCTCAGTTCGAACTATCCAACACCACTTGCAGAAGGAGCTGGGTTTCCCAAGCAGCACTGCAACCAAGAAACTGCTTCTCACTGACTGCATGAAGAAGCAACGCATTCAGTTTGCCAGGAAGTATGCATACTGGACATCGGTTGAGTGGAGAAATGTTATGTTTTCCAATGAAAGCACATTTCAAGTGTTCCAGGTGCGTTCTGCCAAGGTTCGTCGCCCTGCCTCCCGTAGTCGATATGACCCTGCTTACACTGTGCCGACTGTTAAGCACTCACAGTCAGTAATGGAATGGAGGTGTTTTTCAGGTGAAATGGGAAGGGGAGGCCTCTATTTTCTTCTTAAAAACTTGGTGATGAATGATGGCTGGTATATTCAAGTTCTGAAAGATCATTTGTTAAACTTTTTTACTTTTCATGAGTGCGATTTTTTCATGCATGATTGAGCTCCATGTCACAAATCAAGAAAGATGACAAAATGGCTTCAGGATAATCAGATTGAGGTCCTCGAGTGGCCTGGCAACAGTCCGGATCTAAATCCGATAGAAAACTTCTGGACAAAGATGAAGAAAATCATGGCAGAAAGGAAGACACCCAATCTGGACAACCTCAAAACTGAACTGACAAAGGTTTGGTGCAAAGAAATATCCTTAGATTACTGTAGAGATCTAAGTGATTCCATGCCAAAACGCATCCAACTGGTCCTGAAAAACAAGGGAAACATGATTTCATAGTAATGAATGACATTTCATGAACAAACAATGTGATATACTGTACTATGATTTCTGTGTTTTTTTAATACTGTACTTTGTGGGGAGAGGTCTTAACTCAATTTACAGTAGCTGTATATATATATATACAGTGCTTGTCAGAAGTATGGAGCGCCCTGTGTCCCTCCTGAGAAACAAACCTTTCAACATTGAAAAAACATATAAATAATGCATTTTATTTACCTTTAGTGCTTCGTAGGGTAGCCTTTACGTTTCTTCATGGACCTGAGACGTCTTGGAAGTGAAAGGGCGAGGCTCCTGAGGTGCTGGAGGGGTATTTTGTCCCAGGAGTCACGAATGGCGGCTTCCAGCATAGGCAGAGAGCTCACGTCCTTCCCTTGGAGACTCTTCTTTACGAGGTACGAGAGGTTTTCAATCGGGTTGAGGTCTGGGCTATTTCCTGGCCAGTCTGTCATGAATGATACCTCGCAGTCACGAAGCCAATTGGTGACCGATTTGCCCTTGTGAGCAGGTGCACCGTCCTGCTGAAACACTCGTGCACCTGTTAGCTCGAAGGAGTCTGGTAAATGATCACACAGAAGCTCCAGGTAAACATCCTGATTCACTCTGAGGTTCTTGGGAAGTACAACAAGCTTCCCCAAACCCTTCCCTGAGAAACAACCCCATACCATGAGTGAATCAGGATGTTTAACTGTGCTTTCTACATACCGTGGGTCAAGTGGGTCACTACCTTTGCGTCGATACACACGTGCTCCTCTGTTACAGGTAACTCTAAATGTTGCCTCATCAGACCACAACACTGACAACCATTGCTCCTCACCCCAGTTTAGATATTTATTAGCAAAGGCAAGCCCACGAATTCTTTGGCTCTTGGTGAGAAGAGGCTTTTTCACAGGCCTGTGACTTGTGTAACCAAGCTCATGCACCCTACGAGACACTGTTCTCACTGACACCTCACCAAACACTTCCGGGTTGCTCTCCTTAATTTTCTATGCACTCACACGAGGATTAAACTCCACTGCACGTTTTAAAACATTAACAGACCTTGGGGAAGTTTTCCTAGGCCTACCAGACCTCGGTTTCTTTGTGGGAACTTCACCACTGTTTTCCTCCCGAAACCGCGCACACCAACGACGCACTGTCGATCGTGCCACACCAACCAGTTCACTAATTTCCTTTGTCTGGTGGCCTGCCTCCTTTAGAGCAATGATCTGGGATATGATTTCACTCAATAGTTCACGGGTAGGTGCCATAACAAAGTTTTGAAGGCCAAAACACTGCGGGACACTTGGTAAAAAATGGCGCAATTTGAGAGGGACACTCGGCGGAGTTCCTCTTTCTCAGGCAGCCCGTGGGCGACTGAGGCGGGAACCAACCAGCGCGTCAGAAGCCCTCAGGCTACCGTGACGTCATGCTCGGAGCTCAAACTTGTGGCTCAATTCTTACCCCCAAAAATAGGTGATTCTTTTTGGGCCATAATTATTGCGCGCCCGGCGGACAATGCTGAATACTTCTGACGAGTACTGTATATATATATATATATATATTTATAATATACACAGTAATCCCTCCACTATCCGATGTAATAAAACCAAAGGCATGTCCAGAAAGTGGTCCTGTCCGGATAGTGGGCCCCAGCCTCCTGGACATGTACTTATGGACCCCGACTTAGAAAAACACCTATACAGCTCCCTCTGGACATTCATAGCACCTATTTAAGACCCAAATCACACCAATAAGGGACATAAAAGACTAAAATAAATGCAAAAGAACCAGAGAATGAGTTTTAGAGGCGAGTTTATACAATATTTAACATTCTGGGTACTTACAACAAGTCTCTGGCTCCTGGACTGGTAGTTATGGACCCTAACCTAGCCTAACTCAGAAAAACACCTCCCTTCTGCACATGTATAGCACCTAAGACCCTAATCACACCAATAAGGGACATAAAAGAGTGAAATGAGGTTTTAGAGGTAAGTATGGAAAATACAGTACAATAAGAAACATTCTGGGTACTTACAAGTCCCTGGCTCCTGGACTGGTACTTATGGACCCTAACCCCGCCTAATTTTGAAAGCCACCTAAATAACTCCCTACAGGACATGCATAGCACATATTTAAACCTATTTAAGACCCTCTTCACACCAATAATGGACATGAAGCTTGAAATGAACGAAAAGGAACCAAAGAATGAGGAATTAGAAGTGATTGTACCTCATCCAGGGTAATTACAGCACGTTTGTGGCTGCCTTTTGTAAGGTTTTGGGAGTGGTGAAAATGCTCTTGAAGCACATGCAATAATCCAGTGTTGTGCTGCACTTACAGTAATTCTTTGCACTGTGAGTTATAACTGTTTAACACAGCACATTGTTAATTGCACCAGGCCAGATTCAACTGCCTTTTGCACTCCACAGCTAATCCTTTGCACTCTAAATTCTAATCTCTTAACACTGCACAACATTGTAAATTCCCGTGTGGTCTAGTGGCGAGGTATTGCAGTTTGTTCACTTTTTATTCACAAAAAAAATGATCACATGTGGCTCCCATTACGATGTGCTACATCCGCGATCGAAGTTAGGCAATAACTGTTTAGGTGTTGTTGAGGGGGAAACTGAGTTGCCAGATCGCAACGGCCACATTACCAAACTCCTCAGTTTTCATTACCAAATTTAACATTTCATTTCCAAATTCGTAAAGCTAGCATTTATGTTTCGCTAATTATACATACAAGTGGAAATACATGTAATCACTCATCTCATAAGTAACAGCATGTTGGTTATTTTCACGCTATGTATGTTAGCAGATTAATCAGAGAGAGCAAACAATCCACCATATCCATCCTGTGTATCATCATACATTGACAAATCCGTTTGACGATGCATTACTCTGATTCATTACCAGACGAATTTTTCATGATCAAATTGGCCCACATTTGGTAATGAAAAATACCAAATGGCAACCCTGACAGAGGAGGGGAGAGGGGGGAGGGGGGGAGGAAGGAAGGGGGGAGGGTCTGTGGTGCAACAGCTGTTCGGTGCTGCACGGCAATTTCAAATTACGGGTGGGAAAAAATTCGGATTTTGGGGTGAGTTTTTCTTTTTTTGGCCATTTTTGGGTTCCGAAGGTCCAGCCCCACAATGTCTGGTAAGTGGGGATGTCCGGAAAGTGGGCGTCCGGATAGTACGGGGATTACTGTATATATATATATATATATATATATATATATATACTGTATATATACTGTATATATATATATATATATATATATATATATATACACATGTATATATACAAGTATATATACTGTATACAGTACCCTCGCGTCCAACACGGTAATATTGTCATGCATGGGTCCCGTGTTGGACCAAAAACGTGTTGGACAAACAACAGAGCTTATGGGGAAAAATAAATTATGTCAGCAACCCTAGGAAAAGTCACCCTAAATACCTACCATATACCCATACATATATTGGTACTCCTGTAATTATAATAAATGGTACTGTACTATGAATGATAACTAACCTTTTAGGACAGTGTTGCTGGGCTTGCTGGGAATGGAAGGTGATATCCGAGGCTGTAGGTAGTCCTACTGGGTCCCTGGAGGATGGCTGCTGGCGTCACTAGCGGATAATGGCTGCTGCTCCTCCTCAACCTCCCTCATAAATCCTTTGAAATTCCTCTCCCCTTTCTTCTGCCTCTCGATGAATTCTAGCTTGGTGGCCTGACGGAGGTGCCACCGCTTCTTGGGGTTCTCAGAAGGCTTCCTAGGCATCGTGAGGAGGGTAAAATGCAGTAGCAAGGGCAGAAAATACAGCGAGATAAAAGCACCGTCCAATGTGAATTATGCGACTGAATGGCACTGTGGCGGGAGAAATTTCCGTCAGTGTTATGCTTACGCACCCGTTTTACGGTACTTAAATCGTATTAAATTGTACTAATTTTTTGCTCTCCATGCTGGACGCGAATCGTGCTGGACAAATGCGTGTTGGACGCGAGAAATTAGTTGGAGAAGAACAGGGAGGCTTTAGGAAGGGAAGAGGTTGTGTAGATCAGATATTCATTCTTAGATCTTTAGTGGAAAAGTTTCTAGAGAAGGGAAAGAAGTTGTATATGGCTTTCATGGATTTGGAGAAAGCATATGACAGGGTGGATAGACAAGGATTGTGGAAAGTGTTAAGAATATATGGAGTAGATGGGAAGTTGTTGAATGCTGTGAAGAGTATGTACGATGGTGCGAAGGCTGCAGTGCGTGTGGATGGTGAACTAAGTGAATTTTTCTCTTTGAAAGTTGGTTTGAAACAGGGATGTGTCATGTCTCCATGGTTGTTCAATCTGTACATGGATGGGGTAATAAAAGAGGTACAAGGTAGGGTAGTGGATGTTGGAGTGGTCCTGGTGAGAGAGGATAGTGTTTGGAAACTCCCTGTACTGTTGTTTGCAGATGATACTGTGTTGTTGAGTGAAGACGAAGGGGAGCTGCAAGGCTTGGTGGATGAGTTTGAGAGAGTGTGTAAGAAACGGAACCTAAAGGTGAATGTAGGGAAGAGTAAAGTGATGGTCTTTGAGAGAGGTGAAGTTAGTGAATGTACAGCGAGGTTAGATGGTGAGGAATTGGAAAATGTGAGTACGTTTAAGTATTTGGGTAGTGTGATGAGTAAGGATGGAGGTTTGGAGGGTGAAGTGCTTGAAAGGGTACAGGAGGGAAGAAAGGTTGCTGGTTCTTTGAAAGCAGTGATAAGAAACAGGGAAGTGAGCATGGAAGTGAAAAAGTTACTACATGACAGTATTGTGATACCAACTCTAACGTACGGAAGTGAAGCTTGGACATTGTTGGAAGGACACAAGTCAAGAGTGAGAGCAGTGGAAATGAGTTATTTAAGAGGAGCCTGTGGAGTCACGTGGAAAGACAGGCTGACGAATGAGGATATAAAGGTGCATTGTGGTGTGGATGTGGATGTGATAGTAAGTGTTATGAGGAACACACTGAGGTGGTTTGGCCATGTGGAGAGGATGGAGGGTGAAAGACTGACGAAGAGGGTGTATGCGAGTGAGGTGGAGGGGGGAAGAGGGAGGGGGAGGCCGAGGATGGGATGGAGAGGTATATGAGAGAGGGGGGTGTGAGTTGGGAGCAGGGCAGTGAAATGGCGGGGGACAGGGCGACTTGGAGGCGATTTGTTTGTGGCCACCCCAAATGGGATTGAGGCGTCTGGCAATAGATAGATAGATATATATACATATATATATATATACAGTACACCCTCATTATCGACGGGGGTTAGGTACTTAAGATACCCGTCGATGCCTAAAACCATCGATACCGATTTTCATCTGGCCAGGTACCCTTTATTTATATATTTTAGTATCCCTTCAATCACTCGTATGTAATATGCAGTTTAGTTTAGTGTTTCTTAGAAATAAATTAGTTAGGCAATTGAAAAACTGAATATCATAATAAAACTACTTATATTAAGTAAAGAATTATGGAAAAAATAGCATAATCTCTGATGTTGATGCATAGTGGTCGTACACTGGACCTCAACTTGTAATGGCTGCTGTATCATCACTTCTCTCTCCACTTAAACCTCACTCCATCTAAATATAAAAGGCGAAACCAGCAGTTGTAGCCATCCATATGTTTACATAACCGAGTGTGTAAAAAAAAAAAAAAAAACGAAAGCAGCAGTGGTGGTCATTCATACGTCTAATAACTGAGAGTGTGAGGCAAGTGTTACGTTAGATCAGCTGTTCGCACCGATCTTCACAACACATGCCGGTGCTGCTAGCTCATATCAGAGAGACCACGCTCTCCTATTTACTTTCATTCTCAAGAGCTTCCTTTCATTCTTAATATTCCATTTCTCCCAGACCTAAATTTTCACGACTGTATGGCAGTTTATGCTGTCAGAGATGAATCTTAGCCTAGCTTTCGCTAGGATCTTCTTTTAGGAAAATTCAACTCTCCTTATGCTCGTATATTTCATATTTAATCTCTGCCTAACTTTTGCAAGAAATATCCTTTATTGACAAAAAATCCAACTCGTCTTTAACATTATAACAAATGATACAGGAGCATGGGTTTTATCATATGTCCTTCTGCATTACCACACAACAGCACAGACACACGATCTTTTGCTGCTTTAAAGCCTGGCGCACTTTTCTCCTCCTTCGAAATGTACGTTCTTTTAGGCATTTTCTTCCACCACAGGCGTGTTTCGTCCGCATTAAACACTTGTTCATGCCTGTACCCTTTCTCCCTTATAAGTTCAGCAAAGTCACGTGGGTACGATTCTCCTGCTATCTGATCTGCTGAAGCTGCTACACCAGTCATCCTAATGTTATGTAGGCCATACCTTTTCTTAAAATTCTCGAACCAGCCCTTGCTGGCTGCAAATTTCTTTTGCCTAGAAGCACCAACATTACTAGGCCTATCACCATCGTCATTACTTTCATCACCATCATCACTATTTTCACCTGCCTCACTTTCATCACCATTATCTTCACCAACACCACTGCTTTCACCAGCAAACCGAGCATAGAGTTGTTTTGCTTTGTTTCTGATGAACTGGGAGTCTAGCGGCACGTGTCGACGGTTTAAGTCCTCAATCCAAATATTCAATGCCTTTTCCATCTTCACCAAGGCATCATCTCTCACATGCATCGTTACTTTAGCCGATCCTGGTGTGCACGAAGCCAGAGCATCTTTAATGTCTTTTTCTCTCCGTTTTATGCCACGAACACTGGACTCATTCATGCCATACTCGCGACCAACCGCTGCATAGCTCATTCCACTTCTAAGTTTTTGTAATATTTCGTTCTTTACTTCCAAGGTAAGTACTTTCCTTGCTGTCTTAGCTGCCTTATTTCCAGTTGGAGTGTTACAAGGGCGCTTCGGAGCCTTGATGATCGCGAAAGCACGATAGATGTGGCCGAACACAATATGAGAACAACAGACAAACGTGTACTGATGCTATTGTTTGTTGGGTCGGCGGGAACATGCCGCGAGCAGCCAGAGACACCTGGCAGGATGGCGCGCAAACTTGCTAGGAGGTGCCAAGACAATTCTTTATTTTTTTATTTTTTTAATAATAATAATTTAACTCCCAGGAGACAAAAAAACCGTCGATAATCAAATCCATCAATAAAAAAAACGTCGATAATGAGGGTGTTCTGTATATATATATATATTTCATAAAGTGGGGGTTCCTATATATACTGTATATATATATATATATATATATATATATATAGCAACCCCCACTTTATGAAATATATATATATATATATATATATGTGTGTATATATATAATCTATATATATATATATATATATATATATATATATATATATACAGTAATCCCGCATTTTTTGCGGATTTTTTGTCTACGGTTTTGCCCTTTCGCGGATTTTCTTAGCATTAATAAGTTCAACAAAAATATCCTTGAATATACAGAAAACAAAAAATTTGAAATTCTCGCAGCTTCCAATTGTAGCGCGGTAAACTCAGGCCACCCTCTGTCCCTTTCCCGTGGCCCCACTGCCAGTGTTACCATATCTAGCATAATTTTATTCTTAGCATAATTTTGATCAAATTTTCGAGTCTGGAATATTTTTTAGCATATTAGAAGTTTTAGAATCATTCAAGCATAATTTAGAATGGAATGGAATATTTTTGGAATAATTTTATAAAAGCTACAAATCAGAGAGAGAGAGAGAGAGAGAGAGAGAGACGAATAAGGTAAGAAGATGTTTGAATAGTGGGTTACTTTCAGTTTGGGCTTGGTTGGGTTGGATTAGGTTAGGTTAGGTTGGATTAGGTTAGGTTAGGTTAAGTTAGGTTTTAGGTTAGGTTCGGTTTGGTTCGGTTAGGTTAGGATAAGTTTGAGCTTTGTACTTTACCCATGAAACCTAGGTTTTTCCGATGGATTTTGGTATGATTCATTCGATTTTCAGCTTCATTTCAGTCGGAAATGACCATTTTCTGTGTTTCCCCCCTCCCTATAACCCCTGATTCCCCAAAGATCCCCCATTATTTCAGGGGGATGGGGGGGGGTCATATCTCAAAATCTGGTTATTTCCGACGGAAATGATGCTCAAAATCGAATGAATCACATCAAAATCCATCAGAAAAACGTAAGTTTCGTGGGAAAAAGCAGTATGGGCAGAAAACCGATATTTATCCTCTTACTGTATGTAGGTTCATTTTAATATTTTCATAGTAAACAATACATAATTAATATGTTGCATGAATATGTATAGAATTTTATCATTTAGCTTCAAGTTAGCATAATTCATTTTTTACTTGGAACAAATTTGCTCAGTCTACCATAATTTTTTTTCATTGCCCTAGCATAATTTCGTTGTTTGGATATGGCAACACTGCTCTCTGCCCCGCATTCCTCAGTCCACGCCTGACTGCCCTACGTGTCTGGTGTGCTTGTAACCGCACAAAGATATGAGCCTCTTGCCTCCCACTTGCTTTCCACATGGCCCCAGGATGTAAGCCAGCCTCACCAAAAGCTAATAATACAATTAGTAAGAACTCCAAAGTGACAAAACGATCAAGAAAAGTTATGACCTTAGCAGAGAAAATTGTTACTGGGCAAGCTAAGAAACGACCGTGCGAGTATTTGCTATCACCAGTTAATGCATCTTTTTATTTTGTACTGTTTTGTGAATAAATGTGTAGATAATTGTGTATTACAGTACGGTGTTTACGTTTTTCCTTCATAATGGAGTATGTGCTTTCAATCTTGTAAGAAGGTATTTCGGGATGAGTATGGAGGTTTCGGGACAATTCGCAGTCACAACAAACACAAAACAATTCGCCTTCATTAATGAAGATAGCTATGGGTGACGCTAGAATATAATTCAAAGGCGACTACAGCGAGGAAGAAACAAGTTAATTATTGACTAAAGGTGCAACTAATAAATAATATCCAGAACCTACGCTACTGAACATAGACTTTGCTGGATCCCCCTGAAATATAGTTATTAAAGTATTGATTAATTAATAATAAGTATATTGATGAAAGTATTGATTAGTATATTTATAGAATGGCGGGGAATCGTCCAGGGTGCGAACTGTTCTGAAGGGGAATCGTCCATGTTTTGACGGGGAATTGTCTGAGGGCGAATTGTCTCGCAATCAGTATGGACATGGACTGTGTGATGGGCAGCATGGTGGACACAAGTGTAAGATTCAATTGTTAATAGAGTATTCGTGGAATTGACTTTTCGCGGGGGTTACAAGAACATAACTACCGCGAAATATGCGGGATTACTGTATATATATATATATATATATATATATAGCAACCCCCACTTTATGAAATATATATATATATACATATATATATATATATATTTTATATATATATATATATATATATATATATATACAGTAAAAGTCCTATTATTCGGCATCAATGGGACCGGGATGATGCCGAGAAATTGGATTTCTATCTATCTATCTATCTATAGCCCGACGCCCTAATCCCGCAAAGGGTGGCCGCAGACAAAACGCCTCCAAGTCGCTCTGTCACCTACCATTTGACTACCCTACCCCCAACTCACCCCCCCCCTCCTTCATATACCTCTCAACTCCATCCCTCCACCTCATCCTCGGTCGAATAATAAAAAAAACCTACCCACTCAGTATCTTAAATATATTGTTGAACACTGTCATCACCACTTGTGGTATTACAACTGTGTTTGGAGAGAGTACTGTATACTATACAATACTGTAATCAATACAATACTATACCTGAATCTGAAATATATATACAGTGTAAATTAGTGAATATGTACAATTGTAACGACACAATAGGCCTGCAAGTCAGATAACACTTCCTGGATGGCCGAAATGATACGGAATATTACCTACGAGCTCAGTACATCACTTGTATTGGTGAACTCATCACTACTTATTACAAATGTGTTTGGAGTGAGTACTGTATACAGTACTTTTTCCAAACACAAAATAAAATAGTCGGATAATTACATAAAATAAGGTGAAGGAATATGAATTGGTAAGGTCTTTTTGATGAAAGTTAAACATACATTTGGCACTCATTCTTTTGTTCGTTTTTTTGTTTACATATGAAAGGGAGAGTATTGATGCAAACAGTACTGTATTCCATTAACCCCTTAATAACCTCTGGCATTGAACAGCCGTTTACAGTACCAATGTCAGTGATGTCGAGTTAGTGAGCTATGAAAAAACTGTGAATAATTATGGGAATGGAACGAAGGTCACTGGTATGTTTACACGACTCTACGCTACGATTCCAAGCAGTCAGGGGGTCGGTTAATCTCAGATGTTTTCGCCCATTTAGTAAAGGCAAAGTAACTTTATATTTTCTCCTGTGAATCATAGCGGATCATAGCATGGATTTAGGAAGCTAAATAACACATTGCTAGGTGCACCAGACGATTATCTTCACATCTTTAAGAAAATGGAAGAAATTTAATCCCTCTCTGAGTATGCAGAGTGTCTTCCATGCTTCTGAAATCAATTTATTTTTCTTAAAAATTTATTTTTCTGTGAGATAATCGTCTGGCTCACCTAGCAATGTGTTATTTAGCTTCCTAAACCCATGCTATGATTCGCTATGAGTCATGGAAAAATTGATAAAGTTACGGTGCATTTACCAAATGGGCGAAAACATCTGAGATAAACCGACCCCCTGACTGCTTTTTCACCAGTTGCTTATCATCCATTCTTTCCATGTGCCCAAACCATTGCAACACCCTCAGCTCAACTCAATCAGCCATCTCCCACACAACTCCAGTTCTCCTTCGCACTTCATCATTTCTCACTCAAAGTTGGGAGGCCCTGGACCAAAATTAATTTTTCCTATAAGAAGTTCAGTTTAAATTTAGATGTTTTAAATTTAGATGCATTTTTTTTGTACATATGTCCATCGAAATTTGAGATTTTACTGTGTATATATATATATACAGTAAAAGTCCTATTATTCGACAGCTGATTATTCAGTAGATCCGACATTTCAGCAGTTTTGAGAAATAGTCCAATTTATGAAAACCTTTGATTGTTCGGCAGATGTCTGGAATCATCTCGGCAGTCCAGGAAGTGTTATCAGTGACTTGTAGGCCTAGTGTTTCATTACACTTCTATATGTTCACTAATTTCTATATTTTTCAGATTCAAGTATAGTACTGTATTGATTACAATATTGCACAGTATCATACAGTACAGTAACCACCCCTACCAAATTAGCGAGGGTTACGTTCCAAGCCCTCTCGCTAATTCTTGAAATTCGTTCATTCTTGACGCCTTGCTGAAAATGAAATTTACTGGTAACTGCGTAGCCCATGAACCACTGATACTGTGATGCATTACCCCTAATTAAATCTTGCCTGTTAAATCAGTTTCCCCGTTGTTTTCAGCTGTACGGCTGTGACAGCTCTTGTATTTTGATTCCTCAGCTTAATGGTGGAAGGGACTGTCCTGTTTAACTAAATCTAACCTAACCGGCTTTAACTATACCTAATAACTTAACCAAACCTGACCTAACCTAAAGTCAGAAAAATACTTAAAAATAAACTGGAGGAATATGAATTGCTAAAGTCTTTCTGATGAAAGTTAAATGTACATTTAGCGCTCATTCTTCTGTTTGTTTTTGTGTTTAATGTGAAAGAGAGAGTAAGCATAAGGATATTTCATGTATATGAGTGCTAAGGTGTGTGTATGTGAGAGTTTAGGCACGTCTGGGAACGTATCCCCATTGACTCCATGTTATAATGGGCTTGCTATACGATGGATTGCTTTACGATGGGGTTTTCAGGAACGGAACCCCATCGTATAATGAGGGTTTCCTGTACATAAATTTAAGAATTGTTTTGGCACACACTGTTTCATTTGGTAGTGCAATCCATTGATCAATTGCCCTATTTGGCAAATTGAATTTCCATAGGTCTTTATCGCCTCTCTTTTTATGTAGTTTTTTGCAGTGTCCTCTTGCTGATGCTTCCTCATAGGTTATATACTCATTATGTCTATTTTCTTTTTCACTGAGATGCATTTATGTAGCATAATCATGTCTCCTCTTTCCTTCTCTCCTGTAGTGTTGGTAGACTCAGTTTTTCTAGTCTTTCTTTGTAGTTTAGGTCCCTTAAGCTTGGTACAGTGCATCGTAACACAATGCGAGTTTATGGTTGACAGAAACCCTCACATTCTATGGTTCGCATTATGTGAACCAAAGAACTTATGGGAAAAATGATATATGGTGGACAGTCCACCCAAGGCTTGGTCTTTGGGTCCCTTTCCAGCCTACTCTACCCTCCTAATACTTTGTCTAATAGTACTTCTAGTTGGAGCAACAAATAAAACAACAAATAGAACACCATGTACCTTTATTTAAGTGACCTCTGGGCTTGTTAAGAAAGGAGGGGGACGGGTATCTGAGGTTTGGGGCGTCTAGTCTTACCCCACAGGGCGGGGAGCCCCATTGTCACTCTCACTGTCGCTGCTGAGGTCTCCAGGAGGTGCCATAAGGCCTTCAAAGGCAACAGCCGAGACCATGATGAACAGGTGGGCACTGCTATGTTGCTAAAACGGACCACAGGATGTATTTACCTATTTTTACCTATTTGTAGTATACAGGAATTGAGCAATGCTCGTGTTGTCCTGTCTCCATATCCACATTTATCAAGTCTACCTTTACACACATGAATGTTTTTCTCATGCACCACCTCTTTGTCTAAGTCGTTCCAAATATTTAAGAATATACCTAATTGTGATATATACGGAATGTACTATGCTCGTGGGTTTCCGTCGCTGTTTCTCAATAAGTCGAATTTAACTTTAAACTCGTTTATGTTTTTAGACTGGACGATCTCTTTGTCCAGGCTATTCCATAAGTCTATACTTCTGTAAGGAAAGCTATATTTCTTGATATCCTTCAAGCAGCTTGACTTTTTCAATTTCATTCCATGTCCTCTTGTTGCTCTCTTATCCCATACAAACAGATCTTCTTTGTCAATTTTATCTACTCCCACCATGGTCCTGAACACCGCAATCATGTCTCCCCTCTTTCTCCTTTCCTCTATCGAAGGCAAATCCAGTTTTTCCAGCCTCTCTCTGTATGACAGGTCTGTCAGACTGGGGACCATCTTGGTTGCTGTTCTTTGTATTCTCTCAATCTTGTTTATATCTTTCTTTTTGTGTGGGGACCACACTACCGCTGCATATTCTAACCTGGGGCGGATCATGGCCACTATCAATTTTTTCATCATTTCCTCATCCATATAATGAAATGCTACTCTTATGTTAGTCAAGAGCTTATAAGTCTCTCCAACTATCTTGTTAATGTGCTTTTCTGGTGACAAACTATCTTGGACCAACACTCCCAAATCTTTCTCTTCTCTCCTTTTTGTGATTAATTCATTACCCAAAAAATAATTTAGTGATGGTCTCCTGGTACTTTTACCCATTTCCAATATTTTACATTTCTTTACATTAAATTTCATTTCCCACGTCCGGCTCCAATTGTGTATCCTATCCAAATCCTCCTGCAGTATTTTACAATCCTCCTCAACCTCTATCTTCCTCAAGATCTTTACATCATCAGCAAACAGACTCGCATAACTGTTCACTCCATCTACCATATCATTTACATAAATCAGGAACATTACTGGCGCCAACACTGAGCCTTGAGGGACTCCACTTGTTACTTCCCTCCATCCAGACATCTTTTCCTTTATTACTGTCCTCATTTGTCTGTCTCTCAAAAAGTCTCTCATCCATTCCAGAAGTTTCCCCTTTAGTCCTCCTATATATTCTAGTTTCCACATTAGTCTCTTATGAGGTACCTTGTCAAAGGCCTTCTCTAAGTCTAAGTACACACAATCCACCCAACCATCTCTCTCCTGTACCACATCAATCGCTCTTGAGTAAAAGCTCAACAAGTTTGAAACACATGACCTTCCACTTCTGAATCCAAACTGACATTCAGCCAAAATATTCATCTCTTCCAGATATTTTATCCATCTGTCCCTCAGGATTCTCTCACACAATTTTGCGACCATGCTGGTTAGAGACACTGGTCTATAATTCAGGGGTTCTTCCCTGTTTCCTCCCTTGTAAATTGGTACCACATTTGCCCTCTTCCATTCTTTTGGCACTTTCCCCTCTTCCAGTGAGCATACAATTAAGCTGTGAATTTTATCCGCCAGTTCTTCTCTGCATTCCTTCAGTACCCAATTTGAAATTCCATCAGGTCCTGGGGCTTTCCTTACATCTTGAGTTTCCAGTAATTTATACACTTCCTGCACCTCCACTTTTATATCTTTCATCACCGGAACATTTCTAATCACTCCCTCCCCTTCCACAAGCTCCTTTTCTTTAGTGAAAACTGACTGGAAACGTTTGTTCATTATTTCTGCTTGCATTGCCGCATCATTAAAGACCTCTCCATCTACTTTCAGCTTGGTGAGTCCTTCCTTTTGTTTCAGTTTGCCATTAACAAATCTATAAAACAGTTTGGGTTCATCCTTGCATTTGTCAATTATACCTTTTTCAAAATTCCTTTCTTCTTCCCTACGTATTCTTGTGTATTCGTTTCTTGTTCTTTTATATTCTTCCTTTGTTCTGCCATTACCTCTCTTTCTCCAATTGTTCCACGCCTTATCTCTCTCTTTTTTTGCTATCATACACCTTCTATTAAACCACTCCTTTTTCCTGTTTTCTTTCCCTCTTACTCTTGGTACAAATTTTTCCACTCCCAAATTATAGAGGTCTAGAAAGATATCCCACTTCCTCTGTATCTCTCTTGTTTCTCTGAATTTTCTCCAATCCGCATTTTCAAAAAAGTTTCTCAATCCTGTAAAATTTGCTTTGCCAAAGTTGTATCTTCCCTGTCTATGAAGCTCGTCTCTTGGCTCGACGTTTCCTATTAACATCTGGAACTCAATGACCACGTGATCACTTTTTCCCAAAGGACAGAGATATTCCAATGATTCTATTACATCAGGTTCTTTGGTGAACAGTAAATCTAACCTTGCTGGTGTGTCCTCACCTCGAAACCGTGTCTCTTGTTGTGAGATACAACATGTGTTCTCATGGCAATATGGAGGAGAATTGTCTGTTTACCCAGGAAAGTCGGTAGATGGCATAGAGATAGCTGGCCGGCTGCTGGCCATTTTAAATCTGGCTCATTGCTAGCCACCTGCCTTCATTTGACTGACTCGCATTGTCTGGTCTGACACTCGTAGTAATGGGGGAAAGTCCATTTTTTTACGTGGAATCATACAGCTGATTCGCATGTTGGGAAGTTTGAATCGGAGATTTTGCATTTGATAAAAATGAACATTTTCTGGGTTGACCTCACATTGTAGGTGATTCACAACATGTGGTTCGCATTGTGTGGGGGTGCTCTGTACCCATTTTGTAGTGTCCCTTTGTACTTTTTCAATCTTATCTATATGTTTTTTGAGATGAGGATGCCAGACTACTGATGCATACTCCAGGGTTGATCTGATGAATGATGTTATTATCTTTCTCAGCATGACTTCATTTATATATGTGAATGCTATTCTCAAACAGGGAGTCCTCAATATACGAAGCCCCAATATACGAAAATTCGAAGGTACAAAAGTGAAAAATATAGGACAAATTCCCCTATATGAAAGGCATATGCTTCAATGGCGCGAAAAGCGTTACGAGAAACTGATTCAAGTTTGGCGCGCAACCAACTGCAGCACCACTATCATGTATGGCAAGGCAAGCAACCACCTCTGCATCATCCCAATCTGTTCCCACTCCCTGGTTGTGTAGTGCGTGCCTTTTGTACCCCGAGAATCTGTGGCATCTTTTGCATCTTGCATCATTCCACCCAAGTGACCTTCACCTTCATCATCGTCTGTGGAGCCTCTCAAGAAGAAGCAACACCTATCCCTGATGCTGGAGCACAAGCTCGAAATTAGCAAGAGGCACGAGGAAGACCAGGGCATGAGTGAGATTGGGCCTCATCTGTATATATAGTAGTGTACAGTACTGTTTTCTATTTTTACTCAGTAATTTGATAAATAAACAACTGCCCTTAAAGTTCATTTAGCTTTTATTAACATTTCTGCTGTAGATTTAACCTAGTACAGTACAGAGTAGTTAGTTGACAGTTTGTTTTGGGACTTCTGGAACTCATTGTCACGGGGTTTTGTAAATTTAAAAATTAAATAAAGGTTATATATTTTGCTTGAAAATAGAGACAAAGAAATGACTTGAAATCAAGCAGTAAGTTTTACTTTATGCCGGCTTTCGCCAATTCTCTAAGGAAGAGAATTTATAAACTTTCTCAACAGTACACAGCAGAGACTAAATACTCACGTGTGCTGTTTGTTAGTATTATTAGCCTCTAGAGAAAGTGACTCCACCCCTGACAATCAATAACTAATGCTAATAATGATAAACTGGTTCTTTCCGGTGCATTAACTCCTGGTTGGCACAACGGATTTAAGCTTAATACAAAAGGACTGGCCTAAGTACCAGTTATGAATAATGCAAAGCGTTTATGCAACTAGGAGCAGCAACTAGAATAAGCTTAATCTATCTATCTATCTATTGCCAGACGCCTCAATCCCGTTTGGGGTGGCCACAAACAAATTGCCTCCACGTCGTCCTGTCCCCCGCCATTTCACTGCCCTGCTCCCAACTCACACCCCCCTCTCTCATATACCTCTCCACCCCATCCCTCCATCTCATCCTCGGCCTCCTCCTCCCTCTTCCCCCCTCCACCTCACTCACATACACTCTCTTCGTCAGTCTTTCACCCTCCATCCTCTCCACATGGCCAAACCACCTCAGTGTGTTCCTCATAACACTTCCTATCACATCCACATCCACACAACAACGCTCCTTTATATCCTCATTCGTCGGCCTGTCTCTCCATGTGACTCCACAGGCTCCTCTTAAATAACTCATTTCCACTGCTCTCACTCTTGACTTGTGTCCTTCCAACAATGTCCAAGCTTCACTTCCATACATTAGAGTTGGTATCACAATACTGTCATGTGGAGAAATAAAACACGAGTTTAACTATACATTAAGCTCAAAGGAAAAGAACTGTAAAATTTATTAATTACAATGAAATAAGTTTACGCTACATAAGTCTCAAAATGAATTCAAAATAACAAGGAGAATACACTCACTCACTCACTCAAAAGCTAAACTTAAACCTAGGAAAAACGAAAAGAAATACTGGTCAGTAGAGGGGGCTAAGCAGAATGACTGGGCGTCGATACGTTGGATGGACACTACAAACATACTAAACCTCTTCGCCGATTCACCGTCTAGGTGGGGATTTCAGGAACTCACTGTACAACGGCGGCGCTGCTCCACGCTGGGCACAAACGAACCTGCTCCCACAACGATTCAAGCCTGACTGAGTTTGAGTTATTAAAGAAGGCGAGGGCCGGCCGTGCTTGCTCAGCGGTCAACGGAAAGAAAGTGAGCGACACACACTCACAATAAATCACTCAGCGAAGGCACCAATGTTGCGCGCAAGGATGATCACCTATGAAACAGCGAAAAATATTTTGGATACTGTCCCAATCGAGTGAACGCCAGGACGGTTGAACTGAGCGATACTTTGTGGAAATTCCACTAGAATTCGGGGTTTTCACACTGAAACAAAATGTCACGAACCTACGCTCATGCCAATTCATGACATTACGCCCCATCAAAATCAAATTTATTTTTCTTCAGGAAAAAAAAAAATTGATATAGTAATCCCTCCAATATCCGGATCAATAGAGCCATCGGTAGGTTCGGTTATTGGTTTCGTCCGGGTATTGGGCCCCAGCTTATGGACTTGTACTTATGGACCCTAACTCAGAGAAACACCTATACAACTCCCTCTGGACATGCATAGCACCTATTTAAGACCCAAATCACACCAATAAGGCACATAAATGACTGAAATAAATGCAAAAGAAACATAAAATGAGGGTTTAGAAGTATGTTCATACATTAATAAACATTCTGGTACTTATGGACCCTAACCTAGCCTAACTCTGAAAAACACATTCCTACTGCACATGCATGAGGTAAGTATAGTATGGAAAAAAGTACAGTATGAAACATTCTGGTAAGTATAGTATGGAAAAAAGTACAATATGAAACATTCTGGCTACTTACAGCAAGTCCCTGGCCACCTCGATGAATAACCGCCTCCTCTTGGACTCTGACAGTAAGAACGATTTCCTGAAGCACTTGCAGTACACTCTTCCTGAAGTCTTGCACTGAACTTAGTCAATAACACACAGAAGTCCGTTCTCTTCACAGTGTTCACTTTAGTCCAAATAATGTTCCATTTTAATTTCGTGTTGCACATTAACTTTTCCCAATTTTTTTTTATTTTCCAAAGCCAAAACAAAGAAGGTTAGTTACGTTAAATTTTGTTTCCACTGAGTCTTTTCTCTCATTTCGAAAACCTTAACACAACACACCGTTTTTTTCACTGCACAACACTCAAAATTCCCGCGTGGTCTAGTGGAGAAGTTCTTGCTATTTATTCACTGTCAGAGTCTGAGAGTATCACTGGCAGGCGACCAAGGGGTGCATCGCTGGGTCGTGGTGATGGCGTACCAACTACAGAAGACTCTGAGGAAAGCCGCAAACTCACATCGAGCGGTGACTCCACTGTAGCTGATGTGCTGGGCTGTGGCTCGGAGCATGAGGGCCTGTCTTGGGGAGGCAACGGAGTGGAACCAGGGCTTGGCACAGCGGGGGTCACGGGCCTGAAAAAACTGTCAATCATTGACTGACGCAAGGACCGACGATTCTGGCGATTGATGATGCGCTGCCGGAAAGGACGCACTTCCTCCACGAGTCCCAAGGGCCCCATCTCCCTGTCGCAGTCCGGGTGTTCCAGGTAGTCTAGGACGAACTCTAGATGTTCCTGGAGTGCGCTCAGCTTGGGGATGGCTGGAGTAGTGTCCTGCTGAGAGGAGTCCGCATCATCGTCGCCTTCGTCGTCGGAATCTTCAAGTTCGGGACTGACACCAGCAACCGAAGACGCGATCTCGATATCAGACAACGTCTGATACCCAGGATCGCCCTCGTCGTCGTCCAACCACTCACGTACATCGTCCACATCAACAACGTCGCCGTGCGTACGTAGCCGTGCATGGAAGTCATCCACGTCAAAGCCCAGAAAATCGTACTCCACATCTGTTCCGAGAAGCAGACGAGACCAACCATTTTCAAGAGTTTTCACAGGGACTTCCTTCCATGCACTAGCCCAGTTGTACAGCGCAGACTTGATGTTGTAGCGGTGAAGGTTTTCCAAAGTCCGCTTGCCTCGAGTGTCACGTCCTTCCCTGCGCTCGTCCTCGTCCTCGAGAACAACCATCACCTCGTCCAGGAACTTCCGACGGTACAGGCGCTTTGTTGCCACGATCACTCCTTGGTCCATGGGTTGAATGAGAGCAGTCATGTTAGGTGGCAGAAACATGCACCTAATACGGCCATTCTCAGCAACCAAGTCCTTGTCGCACGGGTGGGCAGGTGCATTGTCGAGCAGAAGGAGAGCCTTTACACGGTCGTGAGGGATTCCCAGTGTCTTCGTCTGGTACTGGATGACCTCCTTGACGAAGTGACGGTGAAACCAGTCTTTGAAAATCACAGCTGTGAACCATGCTTTCAAAGAATGGTACCATACGACAGGAAGGACATCCATCACCCCAAGAAGGCACCGAGGCTGCTTTGCACGGCCAACAACAACGGGCTTAAGCCGGTGCATGCCGTTAGCACTGGCACAACACAAAGCAGATATCCGTTCCTTAGAAAGCTTGCGGCCAGGTACACGCTTCTCCGTCTCATCGGCTAGAGTGTTCGTTGGCAGCGAGCGATAGAATAGGCTAGTTTCGTCTGCGTTATAGACTTGACCGAGAGTGAGGCCCTCCCTGTCGATCAAGCCTTTCACCTTGTGCCGAAACTCATCAACTCCATCCTCGTTAGCGTCCAATGCTTCGCCATGTTCTTTACGGTTAGTAAGGCCATGTCGCAACTTGAACGTGAAGAGCCAACCCTCGGATGCCTTGAAGTCTAGGGCGTCGTGAAGCCTTGCAAACTTCTCAGTAGCAGCCTTCAGCTCCGTTCCACGTACCATCACACCAGCTGCACGTTGCTGTCGGTACCAAATCAACGTGGATCGGTCGATTTCTGCAAACTTGGGGGTAAACATAACCTTCCTTTCCACGTTGCGTTTGCTTCTCGACGAGAAGTCAGCCGTGTACTGCATGAGTTTGTCTCGGGAACGTTTGATATCGAACAAAGTCGACCGGGCCAGGTTATACTCGCGGAGAATGCGTGAAGAAGACCAACCCGCATCAACTTTCTCCAATATCTCCCTCTTCTTTTCCAGAGTCAACACCACTCTCTTCCTTTTCTCAGGTGGCGGGGCCTTCATCACACACACTAAGAGGAGGGCCGAGAGCAGCAGGAGGTCTTGCAGCAAGTACGGCACCACCACAAAAGCGAGCACGTGGGCAGCCATTGCGAACAGCGTAGGTCCAGTCGCGGTGAGAGACAGGCGGGAAGTGGGGAGGATGCAGCGGCGCTCTATTGGATGTCGGAGGAATGACGAACCAAAACAATGCTCTCCCGCGGCGCGCGGCAAGTTCAAATTACGGACGGCAAAAAATTGATTTTTTTTTTTTAATTTTTTGGGGTTTTCGGACCATTTTGGGAATGTTGGATCCCAGGACGATAAGGTCCGGGCAGTGGGGATGTTCGGTTATTGGGCGTCCGGATATTATAGTGATTACTGTACATATAAATCCTAACTCAGTCACACAAGACTCACAGTGGTTTGTGTACTATCCTGCTACAGGAGAAAATCACAGTTGCCCTTGAGCGTAAGAACCTCGTATTTACGTTAATAGAAGCAAGCTTGAGGAAAAAACTCTGAGACGATGGTGAAAAATCCTGTACTCAGGTCAAACTGAGCAAAAGTTCGCTACATTTGCATTAACAACTAATTGTTATGTAGCGTGACATATGTAATACTCGGTGTAGGTGTGACAGTTGTGGTGTAACTGTACCTACGTGTAAAATTATGTAATACAATAGTAAATAATGACAACAAGGCAGAAGAGAAGAGGTGGCAGCATGCAGCAGAGATGATCAGCTGATCTCCACAACAATGCTGCACCTGCAAAAAGAATCAAGGTGGAGCATCAAAAGTGTCATTTCTCTCTTTCTCTGCCTAGCAATCAGTACTTATGTTTATTATTAACCAGGAAACATAGTCTTTGGATTGCTCAAATCTCTCAAGACCCCTGTAGTTTACTGGTTAACCTAGCATTATTAACCAGGAAACGTGCCAGTTCTTGGATTGCTCAAATCTCTGAGAACGGGCAGTTTACTGGTTAACCTGACTCTACACTTATGATTAACATTAGGAAACTGAGAATCCCTACGCATTCTCGGGCAGGTCACATTTTAACACCCACCGTGGGTGTGAACACTCATGTGGATAATGTGCATTCTCCGGGAATCCTATTGAGAAGGCCCACAGCTCGAGACACCACAAGGTAATTTATATGCAACCTCGGATTGTCCTTACGGGGGTCTGAAACTTTCCCTTAACCTATGGTATACGTGTATATACAGGTCCTGGACGTAACGTGTCCTGTGGGACCAACGGGTGAGACTTCAGTTATTACTGGTACACTTTTAACTGGGAACCAGGCTGGTCCTTGGATTGCTCAGATCTCTGAGGACACCTGTCTTACGGAACCCAGCATACAACAGTTGCCCGTGTTAGTCAGCAGTTAGCAGGCAAGACATCAGGTCTGTGCCTACGTTGTCACTTCCCTTGATGTATCTCACAACAAGGTTAAACTGCTGCAAATACAATGTCCAGCGTGTCAATCTTGCATTAGCCGTCTTAGTCGTGCTGAGACTAGTGAGCAGCATATGATCAGTTTCCAGAGTGAATGGTGCTCCATATAAATAATAGTAATATTTCTTAACACCATCAACCACAGCCAAGAGTTCCTTCTCAACAGTACTGTAATTCCTCTCAGCGGGTTTTAGCTTACGGCTGTGGTATGCCACTGGGAAGATTCCACCTTCCAATTCTTGCATTAATACTGCACCAATTCTGTCTTGTGAAGCATCAGTGCACAGTATGAAATGTTTGTTGGAATCAGGCAACTACAAGATAGGCTTCTTACATAGCATATTCTTAAGGGTGGCAAAAGATCTCTCTTGTGCTTCTCTCCATTCAGTGGTGTTTGGAGCATGTTTCCGAAGCACCTCGTACAACGGTTGGGCAATGAGAGCAAAGTTGGGGATAAAACTCCTATAATATCCCACTAGGCCAAGGAATGCCCTAACCTGTTTCTTAGTCACGGGTCTCGGGGCTTCTCTAACCTTCCTGATCTTGTCACCCTGACACCTGCAGCGATTGTTGCCAACAATATGTCCGAGGAACTCCACCTCACTGTGAGCAGTCTGACATTTGCTAGGCTTCACAGTCATGTTGAAACTCTGGAGTCTACTGAAGACAATTTCCAAGAGTCTGAGGTGCTCCCCCAGCGTGGCAGAATGAACGAGGACATCATCAATGAACATCTCTGCTCCTACAATACCATGGAGCACTTGTCTCATGGCACGATTGAATACTGCTGGGGAGTTGGTAAGTCCAAATGGGAGGACTTTATACTGATACAACCCCCCAGGAGTAGCAAAGGCAGTGAACTGATGGCTCTCGGGGTGAAGGGGAATCTGAAAGAATCCCTTCGCCAAATCGAGCTTTGTGAAATATCATGACCCTGCCAGCTTGGAGGAGATGGCAGTGTGGTCACCCATTGGCTCAGCATCCACTTTGGTGATTGCATTTAGCCTCCTATAGTCGCCACAAATTCTGACTCCGCCATCCTTCTTGAGGACTGCTACCATTGGACTGCAGTAAGGAGATGAGGACTTTTCAGTAATATAGTAAAATGGGGTGAAAAAGATGCAAAATGGAAAACTTTGTTTTTCACAGATATATGGTTCAACATTTTCGTATAACTTGGTTCATTATATTCATTTGACAGTATTACATAAGATATGAGCTTGTCTTGAGCCAAGGTCACATAGTTTTTTTAATATGAATATTTTTTGGTGATTTTTTCTTCACCTGAAATGGGATAAAAAAAAATCATGATGGGAAAAGAAAAAAATCATATTTATTTTGCTCAAAATAGAGGTTTTACAATGAATGCCCATACATATTCATAAAGAAAATGATTGATACATCATATTTGAGCATTGCCAAATTAATATTAAAACATGTATATATATACTCTTCAGTAATGCACCAGCAACCTGTTAACTTCTTTTTTTACAAAACAAAGAAGTTAATCATTGAAGGCCGATACCTTTCTATAATGAAAATAACTGATATTTCACATTTGCGCATCACCAACTTAAATTGAAGCATGTGTTCTTCATTGTTACAAAAATTACTTGTTCATAATTAGTTTCCTTACAAGGTAAAGAAGTTTAATAAAAATTTTCTTTCTTTCATGTAGCTAAATCAAAACTCCTTTAATAAATTATGAGATGACTATGAATATGCCTTCAAATTCTCTTCAATATCCTTCAGACGAGCAAATGCCATGTCATCTGGGACTCTAAAAATATTTTTCATTATCCTGGGCACTTCTGGTCCATAGAATATGTATTCTGTATCCACAATATCAATATCTTTCTTCATGTTCCGCTCAATCCATGTCCACTCCTTTGGGTCACTCGAAATATTTTTTTTCTGAAGGCAGTCAATTTCTACTCTGATCACTGGACCATCATTATCATCAGCAAAGGTTTTAACTATCTTTCCCCAGAAGTAAATCATACGTGGCTCAGTGTAATGTACTGCGTAGTACTTTCCAACTGAGTCATCTGTTATTACAGGAGTGTCTGATGGAACTGCCTTGTGTGCCTGTACTTCATCTTCACATTCCATTTCACTTTCATCTTTGTCTAAAACTGACATCATCAGCAGAATCACTTTCCATTTCTTCCATCTCTTCTTCACTTGTGGTCTCGGAGAGTGGTTCAGGTTCCCTCTTTTTCCTTGGCACTGTTATACTTCCTTTTCTTCTGTGTTTCATGCCCCGTCATTTCCTTTCTACATTCCTCTTGCGATATTATTTGGCTATGCATACTAATTTTTCTTATATGATTTGGCTGTGCATACTAATTTTTCTTCTTGCTACATGTATCGTTCCCCCTCTTACCCTACAGTGCAAAACTTTTTCTAAAGTAGTTTCCTTTTCCTCTTCCAAAAGGATATTGAACTTCATTCCTACAGGAGCCCTGGCCTGGATTTCATTAACAAGAGTCTTCCAGCCTAAATGCTTGGCATACAATGCACCTCGTTTTTCTATGTCTTTTTTGACATCATCTTGTAGTTCAGCTGTGTTTCCACTGTGAGTCTCACTCCAGTGACTACAGCCAGGTAACACCTGTTCCTGAAGAGGTGTAGATGGTGCATCTGAAAGACTTTTCTCTACTTCTGGTTCAGGTATTGTTGAAGTGGGAACATCTGGGGTACTGGCAGCAGAATGGTGTGATAGACCACGTGTGACACAGAAACCTATGGGTAATATAAAACCAAGATGGGGTGAGAAATAATCAGTCTTGGGGGGGAAACAAATCATGTGTGGGGTAAGAAAAAATATGAATACCTAATCTTTTCTTACCCCATGTAAGCATACGTCTATGGTGTAAAAGAAACTTACTCCCCTCCCCCTGGGGGATGGGGGGAGGGGTAGGGGAGTGCTACTGGAGGACTAGTAGGGTCCTCCTGATTTCTTTTTACCCCAAGCTGAGCTCGTCACAGTTCTTGAGGGAAGATGAAACCAAAGTTTATACATGCCACTGAAAAGTTTTGCTGAACTTTTTTTCATGTTTTTTTGTTAAATGTGTTCACACCATACATGTATAAGACAAATTTTATGATATGTATTTGAAATCAGTTGTACTAAAGTATACTATTTATATGTCGCATAAGCACATCAACATCTTTGACGGAGTAGCAGATATGGAGTGATTTGTTCTTACCCCACTAACCCCTAGATTTTTTCTTTCTCCTTGTCAGCAATTTCGTTGTCTATTGCGTCCAGTAGTCGCATGGGAATCGGATATACCTTAACCTTTACGGGATTATTGCTGCTCAACTCAATTTTGTGCAATCAACCTTTGTGAGTCTAGATTGGTCAGAGAAGACATCAGCATCCTGACAGAGCAGTTACCTTATGGCATTCTGGTCACCTAATGCTAAGTCAGTGTTAAGTAAAACATCTCCGATAGTCTCCTCTTGACTGGACTGAACAGTTAAGGGCTCGTCATTATGGTCATCAGCTGGGATCACCGTGGCTGCTCCGGTTTCTTCCAGTGGCTGGTCACTGTCATCAGCTACTCGTAGGCCAGTCTCCTCAGGGTCTGACTCATGATAAGCCTTCAACATGTTGATGTGGAACCTTTTACGAAGATTCCCCATCTGAATTATGTAGTTGAGGTCTGAAATGTGCTCTACTTCATCAAATGGACCCTTCCACTGTGCTAACAACTTGTTCTGGGCAGTGGGGAGTAACATCAAGCACTTATCTCCTGGACTAAACTTCTGAAGTTTTTTGCCTTCTTATCATAATAGGCTTTCTGAACTTCGCGGACCTTGATCAATTCTTCCTTAGCTAACTCACGCGTCGACTGGAGGCGGTCAGCCAGATCAAGACGTAGGTGTAGGTGGTCTTGACACAGGGTTGGGTTCTTCATTGTCCCATAACTCACAAAGGACTTGAAGTGGTCCACGGACTGACCTTCCATACACCAGTTCAAAGGGTGAGAACTTCAAGGAATGCTGTGGGGCTTCTCGATAAGCAAATAGAAGAGGAGCAATGAACCGCGGCCATTCCTTTGGCTGTTCAGCGGCCATGAGCTTTAACATCTTGAGAGTCCCATTGCACCTCTCACACAACCCATTACACATGGGATGAAAAGGCGCAGTTCGCAGGCCTTGGATAGACAACAACCTGAATGCTTCGTTCATCATTGCAGAGGTGAACTGCGAACCCCGGTCGCTTGAGACCTCCTTGGGGATAGCTATGCAACAGAACACTTCAATCAATGCCTCAGCAACAGTGACGACCTGTATATTCTTAAGGGCCATGGCTTCAGGCCACCGTGAGCTGAAATCAACAACAGTGACAATATACCTTGATGCATCACTTGTCCTAGGAGAGATTGGCCCAACACTGTCAACTGCTACTGTCTCGAATGGTTCAGAGATTATAGGCATTGGTTTCAATGGCACAGGACAGACGTGTCCCCGGTCAGTGGTACGCTGACACACATCACAGGAATGCACAAGCCTTGTTATTTCCTGTCTCATTCCTGGCCAGAAAAAGTCAGCATGGATGTGGTCAAAGGTTTTCTTTTGGCCCATGTGACCTCCCATCACTGAACTATGACCTGATTCGAACACTGCCTAGCGATACTTTGTGGGAACAACAAACTGCAGTTGAACCTCGCCCTGGGGTGTTTGTGACTCACGGTATAGCCGTCCTCACTTAAGAAGAAACCTGGCTTGACCTCCCCGTGAATACTTAATCACTTTATCCTCCAGCTTCTTACGCACTGAGGCATGTGTCGGGTCAGACTGTTGTTCTTGGACAACATCTTGACTATGAATCAGATCTTGCGGCGTTGCGACGGTCAGCGGGGTGACATGATTCGGAGCCTTGGCCATGGCTCGTGTTACTGCAACAGCCGAAGTCTGAGTAGCAACATCTACAGCACAACTGTTTTTGATGCCCGGTATGTTGCCAATAATGAGGTCAAACAAAGTTTCTGGCATGACAACAGCAGCTGTCAAGCCAGTGTAGAAAGGAGATGCAACCTGGATATGTGCCTTAGGGAACAATCTCACTGATCCATCAATAAGTCTAACTTGGATCTGCTTACCCATGTACTCGTCGGGTCGAACTAAACTTTGCTTGACAGAGCAACCTGGGGAACCATTATCTCTCAGGACATTTACAGAAACACCTCCCACAAACCCTGGCTGAACAAGAAAGGCGGTGTTACTGGTGGAAGGGTCTGAGGAGGTAGCAGCCAGTCATTGGTGAGACTGCAGAACGAATGATGCAGCAAATGTGGCGCCCTGAGAACTAGATGCCTGAGGGGTCATGCTCACTATCTGAGGAGTTGGAGCACTGACCACCTGAGATGGAGAGTTCACTGTCCCTGGGGGACCATTGAACTGCGGAGAAGTACTTGTACTGGTGGGGTTGGCACCACTGTGCGCTTGTTGTGGAATGAAGGCTGCATTTGCTTCCTGCCTCCGATACACTAAAGTCGATTGTCCTGACTGAGGGTTACATGGTTTGTCCTTGCCCTGTTGCTGCTTGAAATACCGGTACTGCTCCTGGTTAGGGTTCTGCTTGTCGTACCGCCTCCACTCAGGTTTCTGTATTTTGCTCCTGGTCCTTCTTCTGTGGTTTTGGACCTTGGCCTTTATTCTGGGAACGGCCTTGTTTCTGGGGTTCAGTCTGAGACAGTTTCCCAGATTTGTCAGCTTTCCTGTTCCAGATGTACTGCCTATGAGTTTGATACCCGTATAGTGTGAAGAATGCATCAGCCTTGTTCACCATTTGGCTGGCATCCCTTACCTGGCAGATCTTAAGCTGAGCCATAAGTTCAGCAGGCCACGACTTTTCTAGCTGCGTGTGCAGCATAAGGTCGATTATCTCCTCACGCATGGAAGGAGTTTCATCTTTCTCCATCCACTCATTTAAGTAAGCAGTAAACCGATCAAGAAACTGAACGGCAGTCTCTTTTTCTTGTTAACGCGCCCTCATAAACTGACTCTTGGCGTCGTCAGCTGTGAGACCATACGCTTTGACGAGTGTGGCCTTCATCATCTCATACGTGAGATTGTCTCCACGAATTCTGTGGAGAATATCGAGGGCAGGGCTCTCAAACAAGCTAAGAAACTGGAGCCGCTTAGCTGCCTCATCCAGCTGATACAGCTGAGCCATGTCTTCGAAACGAGCTATGAATGGCTCGATTCACTCGCCTTCCTTGTATGGAGGAAGCTTGATGTGTGGGGTTGCCAGAACATGTGCAGGGAGAGCGCTCGTGGAGCTTGGGCCAGCTGCACCAGATGTGTCTGAAGCCAAGGAGTCTCGCTTGAGCGTCAACATCTCAAGTTCATGTCTGTCACATGCCTCACACTCAGCACGTTCGTATTCTCGTTCTCTCTCCCATTGTTCTCGCTCGTATTCACATTCTCACGTTGTTCTAACTCGAGTTTGCATTGTTTATGCTCTTTTTGACGTTCTCTCTCATGTTGTTCTAACTCGAGTTCGCATTTTTTTTTGCTCGTATTCGCGTTGTTTTTGCTCGTATTTGCGTTGTTTTTGCTCGTATTCACATTGTTCTTGCTCGTATTCACCTTGTTCTCGCTCGTGTTCGCGTTCTCTTTCGCGTTCCACACGCTAAATTCAACGCTCTTCACGAGCATCATTCTTACGTTGCTGCTCGTAACTAAACTGAGAGAGTACATACTCTTTGACTTTTTCGGGGTCGCTAAGCCCCATATCTTTAGCTTCCTGTACATAGACGTCGGTAGACATGATGCCAACTCCATCTGAGTGAACTAAAGACTAAGTGCTGATTGCTATTTTGCAGAGAAATGCCAATAATCAAGAGTAAAGAATATAGGCACAGGTTAGTGGTGACCAGTTTTTTCTAGTTAAACTCGTAAAGAAAAAATTAAAAAAATAACTGACTGTGGAAACTGTTACTTAAAATTAATAGAAATGAATCATTAATCAACAGTAAGATAGTGCCTATAGACTTTAATGATAAATACCTAAGTATGAGTGAGTGAGTATTATCTCGTTAATAACTTTAGAGCTAGGAGTTAATATCCTGGCGAGGTCGCCAGATGTCACGAGGTTTTGTAAATTTAAAAATTAAATAAAGGTTATATATTTTGCTTGAAAATAGAGACAAAGAATTGACTTGAAATCAAGCAGTTAGTTTTACTTTATAACGGCTTACTTCACCGATTCTCTAAGGATGAGAATTTATAAACTTTCTCAACAGTACACAGCAGAGACTAATTACTCACACGTGCTGTTTGTTAGTATTATTAGCCTCTAGAGAAAGTGACTCCACCCCTGACAATCAATAACTAATGCTAATAATGATAAACTGGTTCTTTCCGGTGCATTAACTCCTGGTTGGCACAACGGATTTAAGCTTAATACAAAAAGACTGGCCTAAGTACCAGTTATGAATAATGCAAAACGTTTATGCAACTAGGAGCAGCAACTAGAATAAGCTTAATGTGGAGAAATAAAACACAAATTTAACTATACATTAAGCTCAAAGGAAAAGAACTGTAAAATTTATTAATTACAACGAAATAAATTTGCTTTACGTAAGTCTCAAAATGAATTCAAAATAACAAAGAGAATACACTCACTCGCTCACTCTAAAACTAAACTTAAACCTAGGAAAAACGAAAAGAAATACTGGTCGGTAGAGGGGGCTAAGCGGAATGACTGGGCGTTGATATGTAGGACGGATGCTGCAAACACACTAAACCTCTTCGCCGATTCACCGTCTTGGTGGAGATTTCAGGAACTCGCTGTACAACAGTGGCGCTGCTCCACGCTGGGCACAAACGAACCTGCTTCCACGACGATCGAAGCCTGACTGAGCTCGAATTATGAAAGAGGGAGAGGGCCGGCCATGCTTGCTCAGCAGTAAACGGAAAGAAAGTGAGCGACACACGCTCACAATAAATCACACAGCGAAGGCACCAATGTTGCGCGCAAGGATGATCACCTATGAAACAGCAAAAAATGTTCTGAAAACCGTCCCAATCGAGTGAACGCCAGGACGGTTGAACTGAGCAATACTCAGTGGAAATTCCACTAGAATTCGGGGTTTTCACACTGAAACAAAATGTCACGAACCTACGCTTCTGCCAATTTGTGACACTCATCTCCTCATTTTCTTAATTTTTTTATGGGGAAAAATGCTTCAATATATGAAAAATCAATGCACGAAAGATTTTAAAGGTACCAAACCCTTCTATTTATTGGGGACTCACTGTATTAACAAGCAGTGTATACATGTTATGTACCATCTCACTGATGTGGTCAGCCAGAGTTAGTCTGTTATTGATAATCACTCCTAGGTCCTTCTGTTTTTGTGATACATGTTGGGTTGAACTTCCAAACTTAAAACCCCAATCTGGTCTTTTTCCACTTTTACCAAACTTAATGGGGTGCTTTCAAAGCTAGTATTCCGCTAGATGGCTCCACTGTTGCGGTAAACACCTTCCCCGTGCTGTTTAAAAAGCATATTTTTCTTTGTTAAATATCTATACTGTTGTGTGAAAATGTGAATCATGGTAATGTCATATGCCGAAATATAAATAATATAAATAGAACACCCATATATAATGTATCGTAAAGTGTTTATATTTATCATAAACGGAAATTAAAATATCACTGATGGCATGTGATGGCAACCCGTCCTTCCAGTGACCCTATATTATTTAATTTCTGCTACATTTAGTGCAAATTTGGTTCTTAATACATTGTCTGTTCAGACTGTAAAGTACGCCTAGTGGGTGTCTAGACTCATCCAGTTTCTATGTGGGCAGAAATTTAATGTTGAGTAAATACTGGCATTCAACATTTTGCTCGCTTCCTTCACGCATGCGCACCACAAGACAGTCCCGTGTTTAAGTTTTTTCACGAGGGATGTGAAGTTTCCACGAAAATTTTTATTTTGATGGCGTGTAATGTCACGGATTCACTCAGAGTAGAAACAAGCTAAATTCATAACATTCGTCATTGGTTCATAAGTGACTATGTATAGGCAGTGTGTTTCACTGAGCGATATCTTTGTGTAATTGTCATTACCACATCTTGCCTCTAGCTGTTAACTAAGCTACGCCCATTTCTCATGTCCCTGTACCCAACGTTGGTTACATTAGTCGTAAATGGACACACCCACAAACACACATAGTTCAGTAATGTGAGTTCCTGACTGTTAAGCTGAGAGAGAGAGAGAGAGTGAGAGAGAGAGACCTTCCCCTGCAGCTTCCTTGCACCATGAGTGAGTCATATTCATATGTATCATTGTAGCTTTTTGTAAATAAAGTGTTACAGTGAAGTTTTTGTCTTTTTCTGTTGAGAACTAGTGATTATTTTAATTTTTACATTTCACCAAGTGCCTACCAAATAAATACCTTAAGGTCATCTTATCATCAATATCTCACACACATTGCCCCCTCTTGGCAAGTCCCTAATGGTATGGTCATGTGAGAACTGTCTCCAGGCCACCTGTCCACACACATATGTTTGTAAGATCTTCCACTGACTGAGTCAGTAGCTTGTGCACATACCAGTCCTCTTGACCTGGATGCAATCTCACTGGGGGTAGACATTTAAGAGGATGCAGTAGTATTTACTCGTCATGTGTTCTCACGTTTGCATATATATATATATATATATATATATATATATATATATATATATATATATAATCGTGAATACTGAACTTGACTCCGTGTGAATCTTGTGGATCACTTGGAGGCGATGTCTTGGCTTGTTTACCTTCCACAGTCATCTGTCCTCGGTGAGACCAGGCAAAAAATGACGCGTAAACGATCTTGGTTTTGGGACGGTTCCCCAGACCGGATGATTTATGATGGTGAATGCCAGTATTTACTCAATATTAAATTTCTGCCCACATAGAGACTGGATGAGTCAAGATACCCACTAGGCGTACTTTACACTCTGAACAAACTATGTTTTAAGAATCTAATTTGCACTAAATGTAGCAGAAATTAAATAATATAGGACCACTGAAATGGCGGATTGCCATCACATGCCATCAGTGATATTTTAATTTCAGTTCATGATAAATATAAACAATTCATGATACGTTATATATACGTGTTCTATTTGTATTATTTATATTACGGCATATGACATTATCATGATTCACAATTTCACACAACAGTGTAAATATTTAACAAATAAAATTATGCTTTTTAAACAGCTCGGGAATGTGTTTACTGCTACAGTGGAGCCATCTGACGGAATACTAGGCTTTTCAGAAGCACCCCATTACATGACACTTGTCCATGTTGAATTCCATTTGCCATTTATTGCTTCATTCATGACGTTTATTTAATTCTTCTTGCAGCTGTCTGAAAGAGTCTGTGTTAGTAATTCTCCTTTGTATTTTTGCATCATCAGCAAACATAATTAGATGGCTTCCATTTCCAGTGTTACTGTTTATGTCATATAGCACAAATAACATAATTGGTGCTAGCACTGAGCCCTGTGGAACTCGCCTAGTCTCTTCCCTCCATCATGAGTAATTACCCCTTAGTACTGTTCTCATTTCCCTTTTTCTGAGAAAATCCTGCACCCAACAGTACAGGTTGCCCTGGATTTCTCCTTGCTGCTACAGTTTCCATAAAATTCTTTGATGCAGTAGTCTGTCAAATGCTTTCTTCAAATCTAGATAGATACTGTCCACCCATCCTTTTCTTTTCTGCAGTGTTTCTGCAACTCTGTCATAGTAGCTTAATAGATTAGTAACAGATGATTTTCCATTTCTAAACCAAACTGTCTTTCTGCTATCATCCTGTGTTCTGCTAGATCGTTTACCCAAACTCTTCTTATCAGCTTTTCTACTATCCTACAACACTGGTCAGTGATACTGGTCGGTAGTTGAGTGGATTCAGTCAATTCCTTTTCTTGAGTAGGGGAACAATGTTTGCTTTCTTCCAAATAGCAGGTAGTTTACCTTGACCTAAGGATTCCTTGAATGTTAAATACAGTAATCCCTCCAATATCCGACATAATAGAGCCACAGGCAGGTCCGGATAGTGGTCCTGTCCGGATATTGGGCCCCAGCTTCTGGACTTGTACTTATTGACCCTAACTCAGAAAAACACCTATACAACTCCCTCTGGATATGCATAGCACCTATTTAAGACCCAAATCACACCAATAAGGGACATAAAAGACTGAAATAAATGCAAAAGAAGCATAAAATGAGGTTTTTGAGGTAGGTTCATACAATTTTCAACATTCTGGGTACGTACAAGTCCCTCGCTCCTGGACCGGTAGTTATGGACCCTAACCTTGCCTAACTCAGAAAAACATCTCCCTACTGCACATGCATAGCACCTAAGACACAGCATATTCACACCAATAAGGGACATAAAAGAGTGAAATGGGGTGTTTGAGGTAAGTATAGTATGGAAAATACAGTAGAGTACAGTATGAAACATTCTGCCTGCTTACAGCAAGTCCATGGCTATCTCAATGAATAACCGCCTCCTATCTGACAGTAAGAAGGATTTCCTGAAGCACTTGCAGTACACTGTTCATGAAGTCTTGCACTGAGCTTAGTCATTCGCACTCAGAAGTCCATTCTCTTCACACTGCGCACTCTTGTCTAACTTATGCTCCATTGTAACTTAACCCTCTTGCGCACGATAAGTTTCAGTAAGTTTTCCGGCGCACGACTTTATCTGCCAAGCCGCCCTGCCTGGCTGCCCGCGTGTGCCAAATAACACGTATTCTCTCCTTATTTTCGCCACCCAAACATCAATATACTGCCATGAAACCTATGTCATCTTATTCGTCGATGTTTGTTCTAGCTGATAAGCACCACAAAAAAACAGGAAGACACGAATAAAACAACATTAGGCGGCCGTGAATAAAATTTCACCATGTCACGTTCTCTTCCCAACATCACCATTTGAGTGTTTTCCATCATACAGGAAAATGTTATTAGAAGTTTTGATAGAGAATTTCATCAGCTTTCTAAAGAGACAAATCCGGTGTTGATACGATTTGTAGTTTTCGAGAAAATAGCCAAAAACTGAAAGCCATTTTTGAAAAAAAATCAAGGAACTCTAATATGAGAATTTTCTTGCAGATGTTATGTTTTTATTGCATAATATTATGCAGAATTTCACCAGCTTTCTAATGAGCACCTTTTGGTTTCCATACGCCTCATAGTTGTCGGGTAAATTGCCAAAAACAAATGGGAACTCACGTCCGTACGTTACTTTTATGATGTGCGCACAGCATATGCAATATTCCCGCCTACGTAACAACGAATTCTTATCATAGATATTACATTATGTCGTGTACATACGTAGAATTTACTGCTCTTTATCATGGTTCTTATAGGAAATCGATACGTTCAATAGTTTTTGAGTAATTGGCCGACAAAGTGAGATTACTCCTCCAAGCACTTTCGACTTTACCGAAAGTCTGTTCCTCCAACTTTTCCAACAGAAAATGCTCCCAGAGGCTTTTATTCTGCAAATGAACATACGTAGAATTTACTGCTCTTTATCATGGTTCTTATGGGAAATCGATACGTCCAATAGTTTTGGAGTAATTGGACGACAGACGTAGAATACTCTTCCTCACCCGCACACGAGATAAAAAACACTTTCGCTACCTCACCCACGGCTACATATTTTCGCTCGTTACGTTTTATTATTTTCTTTTTTTACTCAAAGTATACACGTAAAAAATCATAAGGTTTTTGATAGTGCTGTCAGAAACTCGACATGACCGCTAGTCTTTTTGCCAGGTTCTGACAGAGAAGCTGAACTTTCTTCCATCTCATATGTGTGTATGTAAAAAACATTATTTATTTGGGTAAAAAATATTGAACTATAGAAATAGGTCAATATACAGATCAACAAAATACGGATAACTCACTTCCTCCAGAGGTGTTGAGATGCTGGCAGTAGCTTGAAGATGAGGAGTTATGTAGTGTGTGAGCGTGTGCATGTGTGGGTGAGCGTGTGCGTGTGTGGGTGAGCGTGTGCGTGTGGGTGAGCTTGTGCATGTGGGTGAGCATGTGGGTGTGGGTGAGTGTGTGTGTGTCTGTGGCTGCGGCGTATTTTCTTCTCTCCTTGCGATACATTTGCCTAAAACACATGCAATCCACACAATAGATTTCTCCACGAACATTCGCTGCACAACATACGTATGTATATGTGGCTGTTGCATATTTCTTGTCTCTGACACTTGCACTTTGTTTTAGCAAAGTCAGTGAGTGCATGAAATATTTCTCTGTGAACAGTCACTGCGACTCTATTGTATTGGCACACACCACACTCCTTCATGAACACATGCAGCATGTTTGACGTATATTTCACACAATTCCATACGCATTTTCACTATCAGAATCACAATAATTCCATCACTAAACACCTCTAATTCTTCCTTCCCGACTCTAAAAACTGTACGTGATGCCTGCCCCATTCCACACTATGGTACATAATTTCACCAAGCCAGCCACAATATCTTTCACACATAATACACTTTAAGCATTGGCTTCATTATATACGTATTTGTAATCACACCATGGGCCTTGGGGAGGGCGAGAGGCGAAACCCCGCAACAGTGAACACACATATCGGCTCATAGGCCTAACTATCCATAACGGACACAATTCCTTTTCGTAACATATATCTATGTTCCATCGACAATATCACATACAAATATGCTCATAAATATTGCATTATCACACTGAGTCCATAGGGGCTTCTGCTCAGGAAGAAGGGGGAGAATTAGGAGGAGTTTAAAGGGACTGAAGACACAATGTAACCCACTGCCTGGCTGCTTGGAAGAGACTGAGGTATACTGCTACATGCTTGGCCCAGTGAGGCAGCTCAGTGTTGCCAATACCTTACCATTGGAAAGCGCTATACTCGCTTCGATTTGTCAAAATTTGACGCCATTTCACCAGAAACTTAATTTTGGGCTAATTTTTTTGTGCTTGGGAATGCGATTCGAGAGACTGATCAAATTGAGAAAATCCACGTCACGCGAATCGTGTGGCTGTTCCTGAGAGGGTTAATAAGTGTTGCACTCTGCACTTTAAGTCTTTCCACTCTTATAACCATTTTCTAAAGCAAAAACACACAAGTTTACTTATGTTAAATTTAGTCCAAAAATTGTTTGTCTTTTCACTCACAACTGTAAATCCTTAACACAATGCACAGTTTTTTTCACTGCTCAACACTGTAAATTCCCGTGTGGTCTAGTGGACAAGTTCTTGGTGTCTATTCACTGTCAGAGTCTGAGAGTATCGCTGGCAGGTGACCTAGGGGTGTGTCGCTGGGTCGTGGTGATGGCATACCCACTGCAGACGACTCTGAAGACAGACGCAAACTCACTTTGAGCGGTGACTCCACCATGGCTGATGTGCTGTGCTGTGGCTCGGAGCATGAGGGCCTGTCTTGGGGAGGCAGCGGAGTGAGGCCAGGGCTGGGCACAGTGGGGGTCACGGGCCTGAAAAAACTGTCAGTGGTTGATTGACGCAAGGAATGATGATTCTGACGATTAATGATGTGCTGCCTGAAAGCACGCACTTCCTCCACAAGTCCCAAGGGCCCCATCTCCCTGTCGCAGTCCGGGTGCTCCAGGTAGTCCAGAACGAACTCTAGGTGTTCCCGGAGTGTGCTCAGCATGGGGATGGCTGGAGTTGTGTCATGCTGAGAGGAGTCCACATCATCGTCGCCGTCCTCGTCGGAATCTTCAGGCTGGGTACTGACACCTGCAACTGAAGATGTGATATCGATATCAGACAGGGTCTGATACCCAGGATCACCCTCGTTGTCATCCAACCATTCACGCCCGTCGTCCACATCAACATCGTTGCCATGTGTACGTAGACGTGCATGCAAGTCATCCACATCAAAACCTGGGAAATCATACTCCACATCCGTTCCAAGAAGCAGACTAGACCAACCATTTTCTAGAGTCTTGACAGGGATATCCTTCCATGCACTGGCCCAGTTGTAAATGGCAGACTTGATGTTGTAGCGGTGAAGGTTTTCCAAAGTCCGCTGGGCTCCCTGTGCTCGTCCTCGTCCTCGAGAGCAACCATCACCTCGTCCAGAAACTTCCTTCGGTACAGCCTCTTCGTTGCCACGATCACTCCTAGGTCCATTGGTTGGATGAGGGCAGTTGTATAAGGTGGCAGAAACATGCACCTAATGCGGCCATTCTCAGGCACCAAGTCCTTGTTGCACGGGTGGGCAGGTGCATTGTCGAGGAGAAGGAGGGCCTTTACCTGGTCGCGTGGGATTCCCAGTTTCTCCGTCTGGTAATGTATGACCTCCTTGACAAAATGGCGGTGGAACCAGTCTTTGAAGATCTGGGCTGTGAACCATGCCTTCAAAGAATGGTACCAGACAACAGGAAGGACATCCATCACCTCACAAAGACACCGAGGCTGCTTTGCACGGCCAACAATGACGGGCTTAAGCCGGTGCATGCCATTAGCATTGGCACAACACAAAGCAGATATCCGTTCCTTGGAGAGCTTGCGGCCAGGTACACGCTTCTCCGTCTCCTCGGCTAGAGTGTTCGTTGGCAAAGAACGATAGAATAAACCAGTTTCGTCAGCATTGTAGACTTGACCGAGAGTGAGGTCCTCCCTGTCGATCAAGCCCTTCACCTTGTGCCGAAACTCGTCAACTCCATCCTCGTTAGCATCCAAAGCTTCGTCATGAGCCTTACGGTTGGTAAGGCCATGCCGTAACTTAAACGCGAAGAGCCAACCCTCAGATGCCGTGAAGTCTATGGCGTCGTGAAGCCTGGCGAACTTCTCTGCAGCAGCCTTCAGCTCCGTACCACTGACCATCACACCAGCAGCACGTTGCTGTCGATACCAAATGAACGTGGAGCGGTCGACTTCAGCAAACTTGGGAGTAAACATCACCTTCCTCTCCACTTTGCATTTGCTTTTCGATGAGAAGTCAGCCATGTACTGCATGAGTTTGTCTCGGGATCTCTTGATATCAAACAAAGTAGATTGGGCCAGGTTAAACTCGCGGAGGACGCGTGAAGAAGACCACCCCGCATCTACTTTCTCCAATATCTCCTGCTTCTTCTCCAGGGTCAACACCACTCTCTTCCTCTTCTCAGGCGGCAGGGCCATCATCACACACACGAAGGAGAGGCACGAGAGCAGCAGGAGAGCCTGCAGCAGGTAAGGCACCACCACAAAAGCGAGCATGAGGGCAGCCATAATGACGAGCATTCACTCGCGACAAGAGACGGGCGGAAAGTGGGGAGGATGCAGGGGCGCTCTAGTGGATGTCGGAGGAATGACGCGCCAGAACATAGTTGTCCCGCGGCCTGTGCTCTAAGTTAAAATTACGGGCGGGATAAAATCTTTTTTTTTTTCTAATTTTTTTTTGTTTTCAGACCATTTTGGGAATATAAGATCCCGGGACGATTATGTCCGGTTAGTGGGGATGTTCAGATAGTGGGCGTTCGGATATTAGAGGGATTACTGTATATTGGTCTACTGTACTTAACTCTTTTGCACATTCATGTAGCACCCAACCAGAAATGTCGTCAGGACCATTTTTCTTTTGCTTTGTCTGGTTTACTTAATTGTTCGTGTACTTCTTTTTCTGATATTTGTATATCTGGTAATATGTGTGGGAATGATGTTCCATATCATCTCTCAAAAGTATTTTCTTATTTAAAAACTGATTTGAAGTTTTTTATTTAGTGCTTCACAAATATTTTTTTCTTGTGTATAGATGATCCCGTTATCTGTAATGGATTGTATTTTAGCTCTAATGTTGGTTTTGCTTTGGATGTAGCTGTGAAATAGCTTAGGTTGATCACTACTTTTATTTATGTTATCTTCCTCAGACTGTCTTTGAGCTTCTTTCCTTATCCAAGTATAATAATTTCATGCCTATTTATAGTTGTTATATGCTCTCTCACTATTGTGTTTTCTGCATCTATTCCACTGCAGATCTTTTTTTTTTTTTCCAGTATTAAACTATTTCTTTATTTTCATTTCTTTGTGCGGACGGTTGTAATTTTGGACTTCTATTTCATAAAATTTACAGAAATTTCAATAATAACATTTAAAGCTCCTTTTCAAAATCAAAGAAGTACTTCTTAAGGTCATTGTAGTTTAGGCTCATTTTGTAACTCACTTTACTGTTAACTACGTCTTATGCAATCCTGAAGTTGCAATTTGATACTGCATGGTAACTTTTGCCGAATGGAGGGTGATACATTATATTGTCAATATAATTTTCTTGCCTGGTAAATATAAGATCTAGGACTGATGGATCATCAAGTCCTCTTTTTCTGGTGTTTTCCTTTACATGTTGTGTTAGGTAAAAATTCTGCACAGGATCTAGGAGCCTTTGATCTCAGCAACTTTCGTGGCTTCTTACATCTAGAGTATTTCAATTTATATTTGTATAGAAATCTCCGGTTAATATAATCCTTTCAGATTCCTTTTCCATTCTATGCAGTAATGCTCTTAAACTCATGAATTTTACTTTGTGCTGGGTCTTCATATTCACCTCTTTCCCAAGTGTCTGTTTTGGGTGGCATGTATAAATTTGCCACAGTTACAGTCATCTCGCATAAAAGTGCGTGAATATGGCCGACACAGCCCATTGCACTCTATAAATTCACACTTTGCGAAGCATGGGATCTCATGTTAAAATGGCTTTATGGGCGACATATTCTGAATTTTCGTATATTGATTCACTGATAACAATCCCTAACTAAAATACAAAAGGAAAACTTACAGTAGAAACATGCAGGAGTAATACTGTTTATTTATTATGATAATTCAAGACCTTACTAGCATAGTACAGAAGGTAGGTAATGCAAATTATTGTTGTGGTTCCCGAGGCCATACCATGTAAGCTGAATCAAAACACTCAACAGCTGTTCTGCAATTGTTCATCCCGTGCCTCACTTTCACTCTCATCACTATTAGAGGGGTTTTGGCTGTCTTTATATATATTTTTTTTTTTTCTTTGGAAAGTATGGTTTGTGGGCTCAGCCTTTGGTTCCTTCTTTCTTGCATTAAAAGAAAAAAGAAATAACAGTCCACCGTCTTCACCCCCGGTACACTCATACATGTGAAAAATCCTTTTGCTAATGAATCATTCTGAATCATTACCAATCGAATTTTTGGTAATTAATCATTCTGAATCATTGCTGATCGAATTTTTGGTAATTACAGTAATCATTTTGAATGATTATGGATCGAATTTTTCGTTACCAAATTTCCTCACATTTGGTAATGAAAACTACCAAATGGCAACCCTGGTGACGACTGCAGCAGTGATGAACGAATGCTCTTAAAGCACAATATTGTGTGGCCAGTTTTATGGAATACACATCTTAGTTTGCACTAGGTTAGGTGCTGCCTGTTCCTGCTCCAGGAAACCCTCAAAGTCCAGGTCAGAAACTACAGACATTATGTCATCATCCTGCTTCTGTACCCACCACTCACTCACACACCAGCCACACCCCACCACACATACTTACCAGCCCACCCTTACCCCTCGCATGCTACAAATTGCTCGCGAGTTGCGAGAGAATACTGTATTTGCCTCAGTTTTTCATGCCTGTCGCTCGCTGCAAGTAGCAAACGCACTTTCTAGATAATTATTTATTGTCAGACCCCCGTCACACATTAGGCGAGATGCACTTTGCAAAGGCACACTTTAGGCGAAATGACTGTACTTTCCTTTCAGATGTCTTAATCTCTAATGCAGTCATTTCTACTTGTGAGGGTATATCTAGTTCTGCTTCTTTGACTTGTAGATCTTTCTTTGTTAATATTATAATTCCTCCTTCTTTTCTTAAATTTTTGTCTGTTCTCCCTATATTGTATTCAAAGTTTAAGGTATCATTTGATATCTTTGGGGTTAATTTTGTTTTAGTTATTCAAATATTAGGTGGTTCCTGTGGTATAGTCCTTCATCTCTAATAATTTAGACACCATTCCAATTACATTTGAGTACATCAACGTAATCATCTTATTTACATACATGCCAGAGCTTGAGTCCACTACCTTCTTTCTTTTTATTCCCTGTTGGTTATGTACCAATTTTGTACCTCCAGTCCAGTTACTTTGTAAAAAAAAATTTACATTTCACATCCTCTGATCTTTCCTCATTCTGTGTTTTTGCTTCCTCCCTCTTCTTTAGTTTTCCCAACCTCTTTAGTGAGGCATTTTTTATCAATACTTTTTTCAATTCCTCTTTTTCCATGTGTTTGTTTGTATTTTTTTTTTTTTTAATTTCGTCCACAGTCTTCACGCTCTGGGAAGTTACTTTCATAGGCCTTGACTTATTTCACTCATATTTCAATAGCCTTTTGTGTTCCTCAATGTCTTTGTCACAGTTGCCCTCTGATACTTCCATCAATATGTACTTTATATTTACCATCTCCATTTTGTCTCTCAAAATTTTGTTTTTATTTTTCTTCTTCATCTATACCAGTGATTAGTGTCGATTTGTTGATATCTGCTGAATCTTTGACCAGTTTTGGGTTGTTTTTAATGATTTCTTTCACTTCCATTCTAATGCTTTTTTCTTCAACTTTTATTTGTATTTCCTTACTTTCACCATTTCAGGATACATAGTTTCTGCTTCATATCTGCAACTTCTCATAATTTCGTTCACCTGGGTTATCTTCTTTTCAGTATCACTGCTTTGGTCTATCAGACTGCTTGCTTGCCTAATTGTCTCTGTATCATTTCTGAACTCCTCCCTAATACTCTTATGGTTGACAACTGTACTCGCCATTTCACTGGTCGTCCTTCTAAGTGCAACTACCTCAGCTGACAGGCCATCTATCGTTGTGTCGTTTTTCTTTAATTCCTTTACTAATTTTTCATTTTCTTCCTTCTACATGTGTAATTCCTTCTTAATTTCATCTATTTCCCATTGAAAGGTGTTTTCCAGTCCATTCACTTTCTCTACTAATTTATTACAGTAAAAGCTCGATTAACCAGAATGCGTGGGGATTCTTCCATTCTGGATATGGAATTTTCTGGATAATCATATGTTACACTTAGAAATTTTCTGGGAGGTCAAGCAAATCAAATAGTACCAAACTTAGGACTTTATTTCATATAGTACATTATTCAGTATTAGATACAGTACAGGTACACCCACGCTCACTAATATCTGCCCAGGGGTGCCCCCTTCCTACCTCAGAATACCCAGGGAAGAGGGGAGGGGGGAATGAAATGAGCTCCACGCACCATTACCCCAGATCCCGACCATCCCCCATACCCCTACCCAACCCTCCACCCCACCCGTCATTCTTAACTAGCAGTTACATCTCAAGCTGATTTCATGCTTAACACTCTTGGTCCCACTACTAATACAAACAAAGAACATTAGGATATGTTAAAACAACATAACTATCAACATGTTTCAGCAAGAAATTAATGCATTATGACGACAGTAGAAGAAAAACGTTAACAACGGCCACCTCAGGCCTCCTGTGTTGGGTGCACTGCTTTTGCAAACACACACACACACACACACACACACACACACACACACACACACACACACACACACACAATGAAAGGTCAGAAGTTGAGGAAGTGGTACGGACAGAGAGTAGGAGAGAAGAGGGTATTAATAATGTCAAAAATAATTTGAAGGTGATATATACTAATGTTGATGGTTTCATATCGACAAGGATTGAAATTAATGATTTCTTGAGAGAACATGAACCTGATGTCATGTGCTTTGTAGAGACCAAATTAAGAGAAGATATTGATGTTCATTTGGGAGATGGTAAATACAAACTGTGGAGAAAAGACAGAAAAGAAAAAAAGGGAGGAGGACTGATGATAGCAGTGAAGAACAACATATATGTAGATACTGTGGAAATGGGAGAAGGCAGGGCTGAAGTGATATATATGAAATTAGAAACTGGAGAGAATGTTAAGTGAGATATGGCGGTAGTGTATGTTCCCCCAAAGACGAGAGCATGGAAGGATGACGAATACCATGAGATGTTGTCAGATATGGCTAGCTATTTGCAAAAAATAATTGAGAAAAGCAATAATATAATTTTGGTGGGGGACTTTAACTGTAAAGAGGTGAACTGGGAGGAATGGTACTCGGGAGGCGGCGATGATTCGTGGGGCACTATGTTATTAAATATAATAATGAATAATGTGATGACGCAATGGGTCAAAGAAGAGACACGGTTTTGAGGTGAGGACACACCAGCAAGGTTAGATTTACTGTTCACCAAAGAACCCGATGTAATAGAATCATTGAAATATCTCTGTCCTTTAGGAAAAAGTGATCATGTGGTCATTGAATTCCAGATGTTAATAGGGAACGTCGAGCCAAGAGACGAGCTTCATAGACAGGGAAGATACAACTTTGGGAAAGCAAATTTTACAGGATTGAGAAACTTTTTTGAAAATGCGGATTGGAGAAAATTCAGAGAAACAAGAGAAATACAGAGGAAGTGGGATATCTTTCTAGACCTCTATAATTTGGGAGTGGAAAAATTTGTACCAAGAGTAAGAGGGAAAGATAACAGGAAAAAAAGGAGTGGTTTAATAGAAGGTGTATGATAGCAAAAAAAAGAGAGAGATAAGGCGTGGAACACTTGGAGAAAGAGAGGTAACAGCAGAACAAAAGAAGAATATAAAAGAACAAGAAATGAATACACAAGAATACGTAGAGAAGAAGAAAGGAATTTTAAAAAAGGTATAATAGACAAATGCAAGGATGAACCCAAACTGTTTTATAGATTTGTTAATGGCAAACTGAAATAAAAGGAAGGAATTACCAAATTGAAAGTAGAAGGAGAGGTCTTTAAGGATGCGGCAATGCAAGCAGAAATAATGAACAAACGTTTCCAGTCAGTTTTCACTAAAGAAAAGGAGCTTGTGGAAGGGGAGGGAGTGATTAGAAATGTTCCGGTGATGAAATATATAAAAGTGGAGGTACAGGAAGTGTATAAATTACTGGAAACTCAAGATGTAAGGAAAGCCCCAGGACCTGATGGAATTTCTAATTGGGTACTGAAGGAATGCAGAGAACAACTGGCGGATAAAATTCACAGTTTAATCGTATGCTCACTGGAAGAGGGGAAAGTGCCACAAGAATGGAAGAGGGCAAATGTGGTACCAATGTACAAGGGAGGAAACAGGAAAGAACCCCTGAATTATAGACCAGTGTCTCTAACCAGCATGGTCACAAAATTGTGTGAGAGAATCCTGAAAGACAGATGGATAAAATATCTAGAAGAGATGAATATTTTGGCTGAATGTCAGTTTGGATTCAGAAGTGGAAGGTCATGTGTTTCTAACTTGTTGAGCTTTTACTCAAGAGCGATTGACGTGGTACAGGAGAGAGATGGTTGGGTGGATTGTGTGTACTTAGACTTAGAGAAGGCCTTTGACAAGGTACCTCATAAGAGACTAATGTGGAAACTAGAATATATAGGAGGACTGCAGGGGAAACTTCTGGAATGGATGAGAGACTTTTTTAGAGACAGACAAATGAGGACAGTAATAAAGGATAGGATGTCTGGATGGAGGGAAGGAACAAGTGGAGTCCCTCAAGGCTCAGTGTTGGCGCCAGTAATGTTCCTGATTTACATAAATGATATGGTAGATGGAGTGAACAGTTATGCAAGTCTGTTTGCTGATGATGTAAAGATCTTGAGGAAGGTAGAGGTCGAGGAGGATTGTAAAATACTGCAGGAGGATTTGGATAGGATACACAATTGGAGCCGGACGTGGGAAATGAAATTTAATGTAAAGAAATGTAAAATATTGGAAATGGGTAAAAGTACCATGAGGCCTTCACTGAATTATTTGTTGGGTAATGAATTAATCACAAAAAGGAGAGAAGAGAAAGATTTGGGAGTGCTGGTCCAAGATAGTTTGTCACCAGAAAAGCACATTAACAAGATAGTTGGAGAGACTTATAAGCTCTTGACTAACATAAGAGTAGCATTTCATTATATGGATGAGGAGATGATGAAAAAATTGATAGTGACCATGATCCGCCCCAGGTTAGAATATGCAGCAGTAGTGTGGTCCCCACATAAAAAGAAAGATATAAATAAGATTGAGAGAATACAAAGAACAGCAACCAAGATGGTCCCTAGTCTGACAGACCTGTCATACAGAGAGAGGCTGGAAAAACTAGATTTGCCTTCGTTAGAGGAAAGGAGAAAAAGGGGAGACATGATTGCAGTGTTCAGGACCATGGTAGGAGTAGATAAAATTGACAAAGAAGATCTGTTTGTATGGGATAAGAGAGCAACAAGAAGACACGGAATGAAATTGAAAAAGTCAAGCTGCTTGAAGGAGATCAAAAAATATAGCTTTCCTTACAGAAGTATAGACTTATGGAATAGCCTGGACAAAGAGATCGTCCAGTCTAAAAACTTAAATGAGTTTAACCCCTTAAACGCGGATCGTCTCGTTTGCGACGCTCGGCCAAAAGGACATAACTGCGGATCGTCGCATTTGCAATTCTAGTAAATTTTGAATAACCGCGGGCAAGCAGGCTCCAGCTGGTATTGTCTATCAGTACCGCCACCCTTTAGCTACTTTTAGCACACTTGACCTTTGTACTACTGACCTCGGTTGTTGCCAAGTATCATTTTTTTTACCCACCCACGCACCGCTGCCCGGCCCTCCCTCGTCGTGGGATATGGCAGCGCGCAGACGGCTCATACATGTCAATCTGCGCCTTCCTCTCGCAAGCACTTTATGCTAATTGGAAACGCTTGTTTCCCCAGTTGTCACACTAGCATTTTTTCCCGCGGTTTGCCCCTGTTTAGCGTCAGTCTACCAGAATCTTTGAAGGTGACACCATGTCAAACTCAAGCTCTTCCGAGTCTGTGCCTTCCAGCCCTCCGAAAAAGGGTTTTGTCACCTCCACCCCGTACAAACCCTTACAAGGAACTGCTAAGGGACTTAGTGACTCGGCTATAGGAATTGAGTTATTGAAAGCGTCCATGGATTATGGAAGTGACGTCGGTGTTTTATCTAGCCTGGCAGAGGCAGACACACTATCGAGTGCCGAGTCTGAGGTGCCAGAAGTGACTATTCCTGTGCCCAGCACCTCAACAGGCAAGACTCCAGTGAAAAGGGGCCTAGTGTATGGAAAGGGGGCCAAGAGGAGACGAAATGGTGACCCAGCTTCCCAGCCATTGTCTTCCTCAGACCGGCCATTGTCCCCTACACCACGTCACGCCGCCGCCATCCCGCCACGCACTCCCAGCCCCATTCTCTCGTCGTCATCTTCAGCTGCACTTTCTCCGGAGTCTTCGGAGTCGCCTTCACCACCTCGGAAGGGAAGTAGGCAGTCTAGTTTACGTAGAGGTTTCCGTAGGCCCAGTGTCCGTGCTAGTAGGAGTAGAACATTGTCTCCTAGTGTAAGACTTGCTAAGGTTACTCGCACTAGGCAACTCACCAGTCAGGCCACTGCGAGTGACCTTGAACCTTCGGCTTATCTCCCCACCACCACCACCACTACACCGACACGACCTAGCACAGCCTCTGCCACACGGCCTGCCTCACCCACTGCCACACGGCCTGCCTCACCCCCCGCCGCCCCCACCACCTCCCAGCCTAGGCAGGGCACTCTGGATGCCTTCGTGTGGTCTGAGGGCTCAGATTTTGTGCCGGAAGATCTGCCCTTTGATGCCAGTGGGTGTGGAATACAGGCTTACTTCCCTGTCCCAGAGGATGGTGAATGTTTGGACTACCTGTTGGCCTTCCTGGATAATGAAGTAATGGAGCAGATTTGTACCGAGACGAACAGGTACGAGGGGCAATCTGCTGCAGTTCGTGAAGGTGAAGGTGAAGCTGCAACGCCATCCACGTCGCGGATGGCAGCATGGGTTCTTGTAACGATCAGGGAACTGTTTGTATTTATCGGCTTGATGCTTTTGATACCCCACAATTGGAAGCACAAGCTCGAGGAATACTGGAGTGCTGACGATCTTTGCCCCACACCCATCTTCAATAAATACATGAGTCGCGATCGTTTCAGGCAACTCATGACTTACCTTCACTTTGCGAACAACGATGAGCCTTCCCAAACTGACCCGCTATGGAAAGTGAGGGGAATCCTGAACCTGATCAAGGATAAGTTTACGACGTTCCTTCGCCCCTTCAAGAAAGTTGTGATTGACGAGTCCTTGGTTTTGTTCAGGGGCCGTCTTCGGTTCGTGCAGTATATTCCTAGCAAACGCCACCGCTTTGGAATAAAGTTTTTCGTGCTGTGCGACTGCAAGACGGGGTTCATCCTAGACTTCGTTATCTACACCGCCAGCAATGTGGACTTGGACAAGACTGACCCCCTTGGATTCTCTGGTTCTGTGGTGAAAGTGCTTTTGGAAAAGTACTTTGGCGGGAATCATGTCCTGTATACGGACAATTATTATACAGCTCCCAAACTCGCCAAGTACCTTTCTGAACACGGCGTCGGATCATGTGGCACTGTCCGTAGCAATAGGGCACACTACCCTGCCTTCCCCGAGGCTGAAAGATCAAAGCGGGGAGACGTGCACCTGAAGAAAACTGACAAGATGCTGGCGATCAGGTGGCACGATAAGAGAATCGTCAATGTGCTCACCACAGTTCACAAGGGGGAAATGCAAGCCACAGGGAAGGTCGACAGAAGGACTGGCGAGCCTGTGATGAAGCCTGATGCTGTGATTGACTACAACGTCAATATGCGGCTGGTGGACAAGTCTGACATGATGATCGGAGAGATAGACTGCCTGAGGAGGAACCGTCGCTGGTACAGGAAGGTGTTCTTGCACTTGCTTGATATGTGCATGCTGAACGCCTTCATCCTGTATAAGATCAAGAACAGGAAGCCAGCAAACTACTCTCTCCGGCGTTTTTCAAAGACTTGTGTGTACCAGCTGCTTCAGCGTTTTGGGCAGGTACTGCCATCAGGTCCCAGGCGCCACCCACACACACCTCCAGACCGCCTACAGTGTCAGGACTACCTTCAGCGACACTGCCTGGAGCCACCGCCTGCCACTGCCAAGAGGGGAAAAGCACTCAGGAGGTGTCATGTGTGCAGCCACACTACCAGGCAGGACAGAACATTTAGGCGCACCTCCTTGCAGTGCAAAGAGTGCAGAATTCCCCTCTGTGCTTACCCGTGTTTCTTTGACTACCACAGCCTGACTAGATATTGAAAATAAGGGTAAGAATCTTGAAAATAATACTGAGAGTGACAGTGATACTAGTGTTTAGTTTTCTTTTATGTACTGACAGTGACAGTCTGATGAGTGTAAATTAGTGTATGTAGTTGTAAAAGCACTGACAGTGACAGTGTTTTTTTGTGTAAATAATTGTACATAGTAATAATATAAGTATTGAGAGTGACAGTCACTCCAGTGTAAGAAGTTGAAAGCATATGTTTCTATTCTATGTTCTGACAGTGACAGTTTGTTGTGTAGAAAATATTATTTTTATAACAAATGACAGTGACACTGATGAAGAAGGCAAAAAACTGACAGCTAGAGTGAAAGTGAGCGATAGAAATGAAGTGCGAGTGGCCGACAGGAGCGAGAATAAAGTGCCTGCCGTAAGGCTGAATAAACTCGCGCCGCAGTGGTCTTCCTCATTCCCGCTTCACAATACTGGCAGTGACAGTGATTTTTAGGGCCCTAATAGTGCCAAGCGAGCCTTTGCGAAGTACTATGAAGGAAAATAATGTAGTATACGTGTTTTTAGCTGTGAAAAGGGAAATGTGCGTTCAGTGACGGGAAGATCGCCACCGCGCTGCATGTCGGCCGTACGCTCCGTTCATTATAGCCTTATTTTCAGTGCTTATTGTACAAATACGGATTCCAAACTACCTGTACGTTGTTGTATAAAGTGTACTGTGACAGATTGAGGCTGTGGTAGAAAGAAAACCGGGTTTCTGGAGGTGTGAAAGTGAAGACTTTGTTACCCAACTTTGCAAGTCTTCACAAGTCCTTTGGTAGTCCACGAAGGCTCAACATCTGTCTCAGGAGAAAGCTGAATGTAAGTACTATATGCCATAAAAATTTTAATGTTCTAGGGTTAATCTCTGATTTTTGGCAAATATTTTCCCACAGGTACTCAGACCCCACTACAACCCCGCCACACGGGGGGGATCGGCCGTACACGGCCGCGTTTAAGGGGTTAAAGCTAAATTTGACTTATTGAGAAACAGCGACGGAAACCCACGAGCATAGTACATTCCGTGTATATCACAATTAGGTATACTAGGTAAATACTTAAATATTTGTAATGACTTCGTCAAAGAGGTGGTGCGTGAGAAAAACATTCATGTGTGTAAAGGTAGACTTGATAAATGTGGATATGGAGACAGGACAACACGAGCATTGCTCAATTCCTGTATACTACAAATAGGTAAATACAAATAGGTAAATACACACACTTCAGTTGTAAAGAGGTGAACTGGGAGGAATGGGACTCAAGAGGCAGCGAAGATTCGTGGGGCACTATATTATTAAATATAACAATGAACAATGTGATGATGCAATGGGTCAAAGAAGAGACACAGTTCCGAGGTGAGGACAAACCAGCAAGACTAGACTTACTGTTTACCGAAGAACCCGATGTAATAGAATCCTTGAAATATCTGTGTCCTATTGGAAAAAGTTATCATGTGGTCATTGAGTTCCAGATGATTACAGGGAATGTGGAGCCAAGAGACGAGCTTTATAGGCAGGGAAGATACAACTTTGGGAAAGCAAACTTTACAGGATTGAGAAAATTTTTCGAAAGTGCAGATTGGAGAAAATTCAGAGAAACAAGAGAGATACAGAGGAAGTCGGTTATTTTTCTAGGCTTCTATAATTCATGAGTGGAAAAATTTGTGCAAAGAGTAAGGGGGAAAGAAAAGAGGAAAAAGGAGTGGTTTAATAGAAAGTGTATGATAGCAAAAAAAGAGAGAGACATGGCGTGGAACAACTGAAGGAAGAGAGGTAACAACAGAACAATGGAAGAATATAAAAGAACTAGAAATGAATATACAAGAATACGTAGAGTGGAAGAAAGAAATTTTGAAAAAGGTATAATAGATAAATGAAAGGATGAACCCAAAATGTTTTATAGATTTGTTAATGGTAAACTGAAACAAAAGGAAGGAATCACCAGACTGCAAGTAGAAGGAGAGGTCTATAAAGATGCAGCAATGCAAGCAGAAATAATGAACAAATGTTTCCAGTCAGTTTTCCCTAATGAAAAGGAATTTGTGGAAAGGGAGGGAGTGATTAGAAATGTAGTGATAAAAGATATAAATGTGCAAGTACATGAAGTTTATAAAAGTGGAAGTACATGAAGTTTATAAATTACTGAAAATTCAAGATGTAAGGAAAGCCCCAGGACCAGATGGAATCTCTAATTGGGTACTGAAGGAATGCAGAAAACAACTGGCTGATAAAATTCGCAGTTTAATTGTGTGCTCTGTGGAAGAGGGGAAACTGTCTCAAGAATGGAAGAGGGCAAATGTGGTACCTATTTATAAGGGAGGAAACAGGGAAGAACCCCTGAATTATAGACCAGTGTCCCTAACCAACATGGTCGCAAAATTGTACAAAAGAATTCTGAAAGATAGATGGATAAAATATCTTGAAGAGATGAATATTTTATCTGATAGCCAGTTTGGATTCAGAAGTGGAAGGTCATGTGTTTCCAACTTGTTGAGTTTTTACTCAAGAGCAATTGACGTGCTACAGGAGAGAGATGGTTGGGTGGATTGTGTGTATTTAGATTTGGAGAAGGCCTTCGACAAAGTACCCCATAAGAGACGAATGTGGAAACTAGAATATATAGGACTGCAGGGGAACCTCCTGGAATGGATGAGAGACTTTCTGAGAAACAGACAAATGAGGACAGTAATAAAGGATAGGATGTCTGTATGGAGGGAAGTAACAAGTGGCGTCCCACAGGGCTCGGTGTTGGTGCCAGTATTGTTCCTGATTTTTGTAAATGATATGGTAGATGGAGTGAATAGTTATGCAAGTCTGTTTGCTGATGATGCAAAGATCTTGAGGAAGGTAAAGGTTGAGGAGGATTGTAAAATGCTGCAGGAGGATCTGGATAGGATACACGATTGGAGCTGGACATGGGAAATGAAATTTAATTCAAAGAAATTTAAAATACTGGAAATGGGTAACAGTACCAAGAGGCCATCATTGAATTATTTGATGGGTAATGAACCAATCACAAAAGTGAGAGAAGAGAAAGATTTGGGAGTGCTGGTCCAGGACAGTTTTTCACCTGAACAACACATTATCAAGGTAGTTAGAGAGGCATATAAACTCCTGACTAATATAAGAGTAACTTTTTCATTATATGGATGAGGAGATGATGAAAAAATTGATAGTGGCCATGATCCCCCTCAGGTTAGAATATGCAGCGGTAGTGTGGTCCCCACACAAAAAGAAAGATATAAGCAAGATTGAGAGAATACAAAGAACAGCAACCAAGATGGTCCCCAGTCTGGCAGATCTGTCGTACAGAGAGAGGCTGGGAAAGCTGGATTTGCCTTCCTTAGAGGAAAGGAGAAGGAGAGGAGACATGATTGCAGTATTCAGGACCATGGTGGGAGTAGATAAAATTGACTGAGAAGACCTGTTTTTATGGGATAAGAGAACAACAGGAGGACACGGAATGAAATTGAAAAAGTCAAGCTGCTTGAAGGATACCAAGAAATATTGCTTTCCTTACAGAAGTATAGACTTATGGAATAGCCTGGACAAAGAGATCGTCTAGTCTAAAAACTTAAATGAGTGTAAAGCTAAATTTGACTTACTGAGAAACAGCGATGGAAACCCACGAGCATAGCACATTTCGTGTATATCACAATTAGGTATATTAGGTAAATACATAAGTATTTGGAACGACTTAAACGAAAAGGTGGTGCAGGAGAAAAATATTCATGTGTGTAAAGGTAGATTAGATAAAAAGGGTGGATATGGAGACAGGACAACACGAGCATTGCTCAGTTCCTGTATACTACAAATAGGCAAATACAAATAGGTAAATACACACACCCACACCCACACACACTGAAAAACACAGACATAAACACTCCCAAAAACACGGGCATAGACACGGATACTTGCAAACACCCAATGCACGAGGCCTGGGATGGCCTTTGTTAACGTTTTTGTCTGATTGTCAACGTTATAATGCATTAATTTCTTGCTGCAGCATGTTCATAATCATATTATATACTGTTTACATATCCTAGTGTTTTATATTTGTGTACTGTATTTGTATTGTGACTATGAGTGTGAAGTATGAGGTTAGCTTGAGATGTAACTCCCAGTTAAGAATGACCAGTTGGGGCTGGGAGGGGTAGGGGTATGGGGGACGGTTGGGAGCTGGGGTAGAGGCCGGTGGAGCTAGTTCCTACTGTCACGAATCAAATTCGCAACATTTCCCTTTTGTGAGAAGCCACAAACTATTAGTGGAAAACTCACTGTGTATCGCACAGTTAACCATTTCTCTCTCCATTTCGGGGTATACTTTTGAAAACATTCATCACTGTTTCAAAAGTGACCGATTTAATGCACGTCACTAAGTGCTCTACTGAGCGATACTATTGTTTCTTTATTGTTCGCCCCTGCTTGCCTCAACCGTTAGCCACGCCTTCTTCCGGTGGCTTGTGTGTCCTGCCCATACATCGTATTTTGAAAGCAGTCCAGTGTTTGTTGTGACGGAGAAAGGTTCTGTGCTCCAGAAGTGTGAGAGGAGAGGTCAGCTAGCACCCAAGCTCCACTAGTACAGTTCTCCAGTGCTCCCAGCCTTGTTTGGGTGATACACCGCATTCATTGACTTGTATTTCTTTTCGTTTTCCTAGTCTTAAGAGTTTAATTACGGTGTTTTTCCTAGGCGTAAGTATTTAGCTTTTGCTTGAGTGAGTGAGTACGATCTCTTTATTTGAATTCATTTGAAGTGTAACATTAAATTTATTTTTGTAATCAATAAATTTAACAGTTCTTTTTCTTGAGCTTAATGTAATGTAAACTCTTGTTTCATTTCTCCACAGTTAAGCTTATTTTCCATATAGCTCCTAGCTTGCATAAACGTTTTGCTATTCATAACTGGTACTTAGGCCAGTCTTGTGTATTAAACTTAAAATCCGTTGTGCCTCCTAGGAGTTAAGCACCAGCAAGAACCTGATATTGTTATTAGTTTTAGTTATTTATTGTCAGGGGTGAAGTAACTTTCTCCAGAGGCTAACAGTACTAAGAAACAGCAATTGAGTAGTTAGTCTCTGCTGTGTAATGTTGAGGAAGTTTATAAATTCTCGTTCCTAGAGAATCATTCGAAGAAGTCAGCATAAAGTAATCGTTGCTTGATTTAGTAAGACAATCATTGTCCCTGCTCTGCAATATTATTGCACATTAGTATCATTAAATAATATTTAGTATTTAATTTAAAAACCCCGTGTTATTTTAAAAACCCCGTGACAATTGGCGACCTCATTCCGGGATATTAACTCCTAGCTCTAAAGCTATTCACGAGATAGTGCTCACTCGTTCATATTTAAGTATTTATAATTAAAGTTTATAGGCACAAGTTTACTGGTGTTTACCGTAAATTTAACAAGTGAATTTTTGCTTTATTAATCCATAGAGTACTTAACTCTATTTAGTACTTTATTTTTGGTAACGCCAGACGATTTTATTCGCTCCTGGGTAGCCGCCGTACCCATTGTGTTAATTATTGAGTCTTCTCAGTTATTTGCATTTTTACTTTATTCTTTTCCAGTCAACTAGATAAGACTGGTCACCACTAGCTTGTGTCTGTACTCTTTACTTGTGTCATTAGCATTCGTTTGCGAAGCAGTCATTACTCAGTTTCGTTTGCTTAATGAATTAGCGCCATGGCTACCACTGTATTTTTACAGGAAGCCAAAGAAATGGGTGTTTCGGACCCAACCGAATTTAAAGAGTATATACTCTCACGGCATAATCAGGAGCAGCAGCGCGAGAATGATGCCCGTGAAGAGCGTAAGATTCAGCGCGAATATGAGCGAGAACAGCGTGAGGAGCGCGAATACGAGCGAGAACAGCGCGAACACGAACAGAAACTGCGCGAACACGAGCAGAAACAACGCAAACTCAAGCTAGTACAAGAGCGAGAACAGCGCGAATACGAGCGTGAACAGCGTGAGAGAGAATGAGAGCACGAACGTGCCGAGCGAGAAGCACGCGAAAAACATGAACTTGAAGTGCTGAAGCTCAAGCGAGATTCCTTGGCTTCAGACACGTCTGGTGCAGTTAATCCAAGCTCCACTAGCGCTCTTCCTACACATGTCCTGGCGACCCCACGCATCAAGCTTCCTTCATACAAGGAAAGCGAGCAAATCGAGCCGTACATAGCTCGTTTTGAGGACATGGCAGACATGTATCAACTGGATGAGGCAGCTAAACGGATCCAATTTCTTAGTTTATTTGAGGGCCCTGCCCTCGATATTCTCCACAGAATTCGTGGAGACAATCTCACGTATGAGATGATGAAAGCTGCACTCATTAAGGCGTATGGTCTCACAGTAGACGACGCCAAAGTTCAGTTCATGCGAGCTCGTCTCCAAGACAAGGAGACAGCTGTTCAGTTCCTTGATCGTCTCACTGCTTACTTAAATGAGTGGATGGAGAAAGATGAAACTCCTTCCACGCGTGAGGGGATAATTGACCTTATGCTGCGTACACACCTAGAGAGGTCGTGGCCTGCTGAGCTCATAGCACAGCTTAAGATCTGCCAGGTGAAAGATGCCAGCCAAATGGCAGAAAAGGCTGACGCGTATTTCACTGCATACGGGTATCAAACTCGTAAGCAAAACACTTGGAGCAGAAAAGATACTGCCAAGTCTGGGAAGCCGTCTCAGACTGAACCCCAGCAACAAGGCCATTCTCAGAATAATGGCCAAGGTCCAAAACCGCAGTGGAAGGACCAGGGGCAAAACACTCAGAAACCTGAGTGGAAGAGGTACAACAAGTACCCTAACCAGCAGCAGTATCAGCCACGCAACTGACCGTCGGGACAAACTTTTTCACCACCAGCTCAAAAGAGGCAGGAGGTGAATGCAGCCTTCATTCCTCAGCAGCAGCACGGTGGTCACGTCCCTACCAGTATGGGTACTTCCCCACAGTTCACTAGTCCCACAGTGACAGTGAACCCCCCTCCACAGATGACCAATGTTCCATCTCCACAGGCAGTGAGTATGACCCCTCAAGTATATGGTCCTCAAGGCACAATGTTTGCCGCATCAATTCAGCAGCCTCATGAGTGGCTAGCTGCTCTCTCCACAGGCCTCCCCACAGGTGAAAGTACCTTCCTTGTTCAGCCAGGGTTTGTGGGAGACATTCCTGTGAAGGTCCTGAGAGATAATGGTTCCTCAGGTTGCTCTGTCAAGCAGAGTCTAGTTCGGCCTGAGCAGTATACAGGTCGACAGATCCATGCAAACCTTATTGATGGATCGGTGAGATTGTTCCCTGAGGCATGTATCCAGGTGGCATCTCCATTTTATACTGGTACGACAATTGCAGTTGTCATGCCAGAACCTTTATTTGACCTCATCATTGGCAATATTTATGGTGTCAAGGATAGTTGCACCGAACATGACGCCACTCAGACTTCGGCTGCTGTGGTAACACGAGCCATGGCTGAGGCTCCAGACTGTGTCACCCCAGTGATCATTGAATCGCCGCAAGATTTGATGTGTAGTCAACTTGTTGTACAAGAACAACATTCTGACCCGACACTTGCTGCCGTGCGGAACAAACAAAAGGGTCGAATGATTAAGTATTCACGGGGAGGTTGAGCCAAGTTCCATCGCAAACAAGGACGGCTCTACCGTGAGTCACGAACACCCGAGGGCGAGGTTCGATTGCAGTTTGTCGTTCCCGCCAGGTACCGCCCAGCAGTGTTAGAATGGGGTCATTGTTCAGCCTCAGGAGGTCACATGGGCAAAAGGAAGACCCAGGGCCATATCCGAGCTGACTTTTTCTGGCCAGGGATGGGACGAGACATAGATAGTTTTGTCCGTTCCTGCAGTGTGTGTCAAAGTAACACCACTAATTAGGGACATGTCCTTCCTGTGCCGTTTGTAACCACATCTGTAATCTCTTAGTCAGTTGAGAGACAGGATAGTGGTGAAGTGGGTGTAGACCTGACGTCTCACTCATTGGCCCCACAGAACACAGTATGTCCAGGGCCTGTATGTACATATTATGTACCGTAAGTTAAGGGGGAAATTCGAGAGAGAACTCCGCTGAGGCGACTTGAGGCTATGGAAGACCCGAGTTTGCACAAGGATTCTCAGCTCCCCGATACTAATATAAGTACTGTAGGTTAAGGGGGATGATTGAGAGAGAACTCCGCAGAGGCGACTCAAGGCTATGGAAGACCCGAGTTTGCACAAGGATTCTCAGCTTCCCGATACTAATATAAGTACTGTAGGTTAAGGGGGAAGTTCGAGAGAGAACTCCGCAGAGGCGACTCGAGGCTATGGAAGACCCGAGTTTGCACAAGGATTCTCAGCTTCCCGACACTAATATAAGTACTGTAGGTTAAGGGGGAAGTTCGAGAGAGAACTCTGCAGAGGCGACTCGAGGCTATGGAAGACCCGAGTTTGCACAAGGATTCTCAGCTCCCCGATAGCAATATAAGTACTGTAGGTTAAGGCACAGGTTGAGGACCCGTGTGCAGTTCGAGGCTATGAAAGACCCGAGTTTGCACAAGGATTCTCAACTTGCCGACACTAATCGTGTGCTATAATTAATGGCGACCTCGAATGTACGTCATAGCACTGACTGCTAGGCAGAGAGAGTGATTGTAACATAATAAAATTTTTGTCTCATTGACATTTTTGATGCTCCACCTCAATTGGTTTTGCAGGTACAGCAATGGGTGTAGCAGTTTTGCTGTGCGGGCCAGCTGATCGTCTGCCGCACGCTGCCGCCTCTTCTCCTCCGCCTTCGTCGTCGCCATATTATTATTTACTGTGTCATTTTACACGTAGGTACAGTTACACTACAACTGTCACACCTACACCGTGTATTACATACTCCACGCTACACAACAATTAGTTGTCAGTGTAAATGTAGCAAACTTTCGCTCAGTTTGACCTGAGTACAGGATTTTCACTGTCATCACGGAGTTTTTTCCCTCAAGCTTGCTTCTATTAACGTAAATACGAGGTTTTTTCGCTCACTGGCGACTGCGACTTTCTCCATAGCAGGATAGCACACACACCACAGTGTGAATCTTGTGTGAATGAGTTAGGATGTGTACATATATATATATATATATATATATATATCCACAAATTTTTTTCCATAAGGAAAAAATTTAATTTTGTAGGGGCGTAATGTCACAAATCAAATTCGCGACATTTCCCTTTTGTGAGAAGCCACGAACTATTAGTGGATAACTCACTGTGTATCGCTCAGTTAACCGTTTCTCTCTCCATTTCAGGGTATACTTGTGAAAACATTCATCACTGTTTCAAAAGTGACCGATTTAATGCACGTCACTAAGTGCTCTACTGAGCGATACTATTGTTTCTTTATTGTTCGCCCCTGCTTGCCTCAACCGTTAGCCACGCCTTCTTCCGGTGGCTTGTGTGTCCTGCCCATACATCGTATTTTGAAAGCAGTCCAGTGTTTGTTGTGACGGAGAGAGGTTCTGTGCTCCAGAAGTGTGAGAGGAGAGGTCAGCTAGCACCCAAGCTCCACTAGTACGGTTCTTCAGTGCTCCCAGCCTTGTTTGGGTGATACACCGCATTCATTGACTAGTATTTCTTTTCGTTTTCCTAGTCTTCTATCTATCTATCTATCGCCAGACGCCTCAATCCCGTTTGGGGTCGCCACAAACAAATCGCCTCCAAGTCGTCCTGTCCCCCACCATTTCACTGCCCTGCTCCCAACTCACACCCCCCTCTCTCATATACCTCTCCACCCCATCCCTCCATCTCATCCTCGGCCTCCCCCTCCCTCTTCCCCCCTCCACCTCACTCACATACACTCACTTTGTCAGTCTTTCACCCTCCATCCTCTCCACATGGCCAAACCACCTCAGTGTGTTTCTCATAACGCTTCCTATCACATCCACATCCACACCACAACGCTCCTTTATATCCTCATTCGTCAACCTGTCTCTCCACGTGACTCCACAGGCTCCTCTTAAATAACTCATTTCCACTGCTCTCACTCTTGACTTGTGTCCTTCCAACAATGTCCAAGCTTCACTTCCATACGTTAGAGTTGGTATCACAATACTGTCATGTAGTAACTTTTTCACTTCCATGCTCACTTCCCTGTTTCTTATCACTGCTTTCAAAGAACCAGCAACCTTTCTTCCCTGCTGTACCCTTTCAAGCACTTCACCCTCCAAACCTCCATCCTTACTCATCACACTACCCAAGTACTTAAACGTACTCACATTTTCCAATTCCTCACCATCCAACCTCGCTGTACATTCACTAACTTCACCTCTCTCAAAGACCATCACTTTACTCTTCCCTACATTCACCTTTAGATTCCGTTTCTTACACACACTACCAAACTCATCCGCCAAGCCTTGCAGCTCCCCTTCGTCTTCACTCAACAACACAGTATCATCTGCAAACAACAGTACAGGGAGTTTCCAAACACTATCCTCTCTCACCAGGGCCACTCCAACATCCACTACCCTACCTTGTACCTCTTTTATTACCCCATCCATGTACAGATTGAACAACCATGGAGACATGACACATCCCTGTTTCAAACCAACTTTCAAAGAGAAAAATTCACTTAGTTCACCATCCACACGCACTGCAGCCTTCGCACCATCGTACATACTCTTCACAGCATTCAGCAACTTCCCATCTACTCCATATATTCTTAACACTTTCCACAATCCTTGTCTATCCACCCTGTCATATGCTTTCTCCAAATCCATGAAAGCTGCATACAACTTCTGTCCCTTCTCTAGAAACATTTCCACTAAAGATCTAAGAATGAATATCTGATCTACACAACCTCTTCCCTTCCTAAAGCCTCCCTGTTCTTCTCCAACTAATTTCTCTGTTCTTTCTTTAACTCTGTCTATAAGTATCCTACCATACACTTTTCCTATTATACTAAGAAGACAAATGCCTCTATGATTACCACACACTTCTTTTTCCCCTTATCCTTTGTACAAGGGAATAATTATACCTGACTTCTAATCCTCCGGGACTCTACCTTCCTCCCAGGCCAATCTGCACATCTTCCACATCCATTCTACTACTATCTCTCCCCCATGCTTCAGCATTTCACCACACACTCCATCAATTACTGGGGCTTTCCCCGATTTAACTTTCTTCATTGCTTCCACAACTTCTATCCTACTGATTTCTTCCTGTCTTCTCACCTCCCTCCTTCTCCCAGCCATTCCCCAGCCACTTATACTCGCATTACTTCCATCCTCTACGTTCAACAAGTCTTAAGAGTTTAATTAAGGTGTTTTTCCTAGGCGTAAGTATTTAGCTTTTGCTTGAGTGAGTGAGTACGATCTCTTTATTTGAATTCATTTGAAGTGTAACATTAAATTTATTTTTGTAATCAATAAATTTAACAGTTCTTTTTCTTGAGCTTAATGTAATGTAAACTCTTGTTTCATTTCTCCACAATTAAGCTTATTTTCTATATAGCTCCTAGCTTGCATAAACGTTTTGCTATTCATAACTGGTACTTAGGCCAGTCTTGTGTATTAAACTTAAAATCCGTTGTGCCTCCTAGGAGTTAAGCACCAGCAAGAACCTGATATTGTTATTAGTATTAGTTATTTATTGTCAGGGGTGAAGTAACTTTCTCCAGAGGCTAACAGTACTAAGAAACAGCAATTGAGTAGTTAGTCTCTGCTGTGTACTGTTGAGGAAGTTTATAAATTCTCGTTCTTAGAGAATTGTGCGAAGAAGTCAGCATAAAGTAATCGTTTGATTTAGTAAGACAGTCATTGTCCCTGCTCTGCAATATTATTGCACATTATTATCATTAAATAATATTTAGCATTTATTTTAAAAACCCCATGACACCTACCCCCTTCCCGTCTTCCCTGGGTATATGGGGGTACGAAGGGGGCACCCCTGAGTAGAAATTAGTGATTGTGAGTGTACACTACAATACACACAAAAAGACAGCAAGAGAAATTGTACAGGACTGAACACAAACCAACAGACATTACCAAAAATTATTTAAAGAAAAATTTAGCATATGTTACAGGCCAGAATAATTTTGAAAACTTAGCTGCGTACACTGCTTTATCCTGTACTGTATAGAACTAATCAAGAATTATAGGGGGACGACCGGTATCCGGAATATTTTTGACCCCATGCCGGATCAAATTTGCGTCCCAGTTATATGGATGTGCAGATGCATGGGATGCTGGTTAATTGAGCTTTTACTGTATATGTTTCCATTTCAACTATTTCTGGGTAGAAATCATCATTCTGTTTTCTACCGTTATCTCTTTTCCTATCTCCATCCCTATTCATTTTACTATTGATGGTGCTCACCTTGCAGTAATTCTCACTTACAAGATAACTTCTGCTTACGAGTCTGCATCTCCCTGCTACCCGCCCGGTGAAAGACAACACCCAGTTGGTGATGCGTTGTTTCAGCGGATTCTTGTACTAATTGGATGTATTCTATTATTTGGACAACACTTTTGCTTATACTAGCTCAACTATATTAGAACATCACTTAATTTAACATAGTACAGAGCTTGACTCATATAAATATACAGTTTAGGTGCGGCCAGTTGCAGCCAGGGTGGCCATTTCAGAGCAAGATGACAGAACGTCCTCCCTCTGCCCTCTCACGATAGTGCGTGTGTGTGTGTGTGTGTGTGTGTGTGTGTGTGTGTGTGTGTGTGTGGTCAGGGCAGGAGGTTTGTGTAAATGGTTAGTGCAGTTGTGGAAGGCAAAGGACTGGCAGCTCAACCTTGACAATGCTCCATCCCACTCATTCCATCTCAACAGACACAGGCTCTCACAGGTCTGGCAGTCTCCCTACTCTCTGTACACTGAACACAGGCTCTCACAGGTCTGGCAGTCTCCCTACTCTCTGTACACCGAACACAGGATCTCACAGGTCTGGCAGTCTCCCTACTCTCTGTACACCGAATACAGGATTTCACAGGTCTGGCAGTCTCCCTACTCTCTGTACACTGTACACCAAACCCCTGGAGGCAGAGTTAGGCAGAGTGAGGCAGGCTAGCAAGGCAGAAAAAAGGTAGGCAGACCTAACCAAGCATAAGGAAAGAGACTGGTGGGCATGAGTGACAGAAATAACACAGAAAACATTTTGGGGAAATAAACTAACCAGATAATAGAAGGAGAATTGATAAAGCCATTGTAGGCATGGCAGTATACCTGGCGTTACTGGCAATAGTGTGGTCACCTTGGGGGAGGGGGGAGGACCGACTCAGTGTCAGCATTTGGAACAAGATACAGAAGAGGAAAAATGGCATGAAATTGTTGAGGAGGGATGTACTTATTTGATATTGAACATGTGAAGAAAATAAAGGCTGGGAACATAGAGATAATAAATTAAAAAGAAATAAATGCCACATTTTCTTAAGCACTGGGTGCTGGAACAGAACGAGTGTCCTTGGAAAACATGCGATGTCTGCAGGTGTCATCCTTTGGGGAAGATTTGTAATATTATTCATGCATTCCATAGTATCATATCCTAGATACCAAAAATGAACAATAAATATCTTACTATTAATCATGTAGTCTCTGTGCATGGTGTGTGAAAAATATGAACTGCAAAACGAACCAAACCGAACATCTAGAGCATTGTTTTTGTTGGTGAGACTTATGATCCTGAATTCGAACATCCAGCTTACAGCACTGTTTGTTACGTATTGAACATGAAACAGTAGTACATACATAAAGGTAGCACATTTGAACAAAATGAAACCATCTGCTGTGAATAAAAAATTCCAAGTTATGCATAAAACTGCCTGGAAATCATGTTTGGGTGATGAGACTAATCAATCTATCTGTCTGTTGCCAGACATCTTAATTCCGTAAGGGGTGGCCACAAACAAATCACCTCCATGACACCTTGTCCCCTGCCATTCCACTGCCCTTCCCCCAGTTCACATCCCCCTCTCTCAAATATCTCTCCACTACATCCCTCTGTCTCATCTTCAGCTGCCCCTTCCCTCTCCCTCCCCCCTACTCACATACATTCTCCTCAGTAGTATCTCACTCTCCGTCCTCTCCACGTGGCCAAACTACCTCAGTGTGCTTCTCCTAACGTTTTCTATCATATGCACACCACAACGCTCCTTAATTTCCTTATTTGTCAGTCTGTCTCTCCATGTAACTCCACATCTCTCAGATAACTCATTTCTACTGACCTCACTCTTGACTTGTGCCCTTCCAACAAGGTCCAAGCTTCTCTTCCATATGTTAGAGTTGGTATTACAATACTGTACTTTCATTCAGCAACTTTTTTACTTCCATCTTCACTTTCCTGTTTCAAATCACTGCTTTTAAAGAACCAGCAACCTTTCTTCCTTGTTGTACGTGTTCAAGCATTTCATTCTCCAGACTTCTGTCCTTACTCATCACACTAGCCAAGTATGTAAATGCACTCACATTTTCTATTTTCTCATCATCCAGTTTCACTGTATGTTCATTGACTTCATATCTCTCAGAGACTGTAACTTGACTCTTCCCTACATTCGCCTCGAGATTCCATTTCTAACACACACTCCCAGATTCATTCACCTATTCCTGCAGTGCCCCTTCATCTTCACTTGACAATACAGTATCATCGGCAGACAACAGTACAAGAAGTTGCCAAATACTGCCATCTCTCATTAGGACCACTCCAGCCTCCACTTCTCTGTCTTGTATCTCTTTTATAACCCCATCTGTATGTAGATTGAACAGCCACAGAGACTTGACATGTCCCTGTCTCAATCCAACATTCTGATGTAAAAATTCACTCAGCTCCCTATCCACATGCACTGCATCCTTAGCACCCTCATGCATACCCTACATGGCATTCAACAACTTCCCATATACTCTGTATATTTTTATTATTTTTCACATTCCTTCTCCATTCACTTTGTCATATGCTTTCTTGAAACCCATGAAGGCCACATACAACTTCTTTCCTGTCTCTAGAAACTTTTCCACAAATGACCTGAGGATGAATGTCTGAGCTACACAACCTCTTCCCTTCCTAAAACCTGCCTGTTCTTCTCCAACTAATTCCTCTGTTCTTTCCCTAACTCTCTCAGTAAGTATGCTACCATTTACTTTTCCTAGTGCACTGAGAAAACAAAAGTTCCTTGTAATTACCACACATTTCTTTTTCCCCTTTTCCTTTGGACAGGGGGATAATTATACCTGACTTCCATTCCTCCGGGACTCTACCTTCCTCCCAGGCCAATCTGCTTATCTTCCCTATCCATTCTGCTTCTATCTCTCCCCCATCTTCATTATTTCACCACACACTCCATCAATTCCTGGTCTTTCCCCATTTTAACTTTGTTCATTGCTTCCACTAATTCTGTCCTACTGATCTCTTCTTCCCTTCTCACCACCCTCCTTCTACCAACCATTCCCCAGCTACTTATACTTGCATTACTTTCATTCTTTATGTTTAACAGTTCCTAAAGTGTTCTTCCCATCTGTTCACTTTTCCTCCCTTCTCCACAATCAGTCTACCATTTTTATCCACTGACTTCTTTATCATCTTGTCTAACTCTCTGTACCTCCTTCCAGGACATTTTCTTACATTCCCTCCACTGTACACTCAAATTCCCTCGAAATTCCTGATCCACAGATGGTGCTGGGTAATCTTCAAGGAGACATAGGACTACCTCTTAAAAAAAAAAAAAAAAAACTTTAATTAATTCAATGACTTTGTAAAGATGTACAGAAGTGCATTTTCGATTATGAAAATGATCCATCATCAAACAAGGAAAATATGGTTATATAAGGGATTGGTTTGGTTAGGATGTCAGTAGGTTTGCTTAAAATAGGCTATGTTAGGTTGTGTTAGGGTAATTCAGTTGGGTTCAGAAAATTTAGTTTAGGTTTGGATAAATGAGCACTGATAATGCTAATTTTCTGCCATAAATGACATGCTAAGACAGCGTCCGTTTATCTTTGGCACATTCACAGGATGGGGTTCATTTATCATTGGGTTCCATTGGGGATTGTAAACATTGGCCACTTTTTTAATACAATGAACCAGTTGTAAAGGAGATTAAAAAACATTGAAATTTGAAAATGCAGTAATAAAATCCTCAGAGCCCCATGAAGGGCTTCAATAAAGAAGAAACTAAAGAAAACTGCAAAGTAAGGTGGTCCCATGTCTCCCTGCAGATTACCTGGTGGGGATGTAGATTTTTGGGCTTCTCGTGTAATTTTAAAAACTCAGTCCCATTTGCTGCAATAGATATTGACGTATGGTGGAACATGCAGCAACAGGTATCGTAATTCGTTCATAAGTGTAGCTTCTTGAATAGAGAAAGGCTTTGAGGCACCCCTTAAAAGAGTCAGCAAAAGTCAGTTGATTCATGGGTAACAGCAGTCTGTTGCGTAGGAAAATGATTGATTAGAGAAAGATGGCTGAGTAATAACTCCCTCATTCATTGAAGTGCTAGGGATCATCTTCACACTGCAATACAACACCCTGGTGTGCCAGTAAATGTTTAACAATTCAGGATGATACTTCAGTATGCCAAACACAAGAAAGTCAAAAGACATACCCTGTTGTCCAATTCTTATCTGGCTTTTACTGGTCATCAGTGTATCTCTGTTAGAAAGGAGGTATTGGAGGTTCTTGGGGGAAAGTCTGTGATAAGCCCTCCTGTTACATTTAATACAAACTTCAATCCACTGATTACAGGTTGAGTACTGCTGCTCTCATGCTTGTTCTCCTTATGATAATGGGTGGTGTACATGTACTTCTGAAATGTTTATTAACTTAAATACCCATCCCAGATGATACCACACCCTTAAAGTCATTGTAATCACATTGGTTATTACTCTGTATTATTTGGAAGACCAATCTATAACACATTACAATAATAACACAAGACAAGACTGTTGTATGGATCATTGTTAGCTGGCAGTGTCCAGTCAGAAATTGCCTCGTGGAGTGCAGGTCTCTGATGTTTAGATTACTGCTTCTGACAGCCTTACTAATGGGTTCCTTTGAATGTAATTATCTATCTATCTATAGCCCGACGCCCTAATCCCGCAAAGGGTGGCCGCAGACAAAACGCCTCCAAGTCACTCTGTCACCCACCATTTGACTCCCCTCCCCCCAACTCACCCCCCCTCCCTCATATACCTCTCAACTCCATCCCTCCACCTCATCCTCGGTCTACCCCTCCCTCTCCCTCCCTCCACCTCACCTACATACACCCTCTTAGTCAGTCTTTCATTCTCCATCCTCTCCACATGCCCAAACCACCTCAGTGTATTTCTCCTAATCTTTTCAACCACATCCACATCTACCCCACAACGTTCCTTCACTTCTTCATTTGTCAACCTGTCCCTCCACGTCACTCCACATGCTCCTCTCAAGTAACTCATTTCCACTGCTCTCACTCTTGACTTGTTCCCCTCTTGCAAGGTCCACGCCTCGCTTCCATACGTCAGGGTAGGGATCACAATACCATCATGCAGTGACTTCTTAACTTCCATACTCACCTCCCTATTTCTCATCACTGCTTTCAGTGTGCCAACAACCTTCCTTCCCTGCTGTACCCTTTCACGTACTTCATCCCCCAAAGTTCCATCCTTACTCATCACACTACCCAAGTACTTGAATGCACTCACATTCTCCATATCCTCACCATCCAACCTCACTGCACGCTCTGTGACTTCATTCCTCTCAAACACCATAACTTTACTTTTGTTTACATTAACTTTCAGCTTCCTCCTCCTACACACTGTCCCAAATTCATTCACCAAACCTTGCAACTCCCATTCATCTTCACTCAACAATACTGTATCATCAGCAAACAGCAACACCGGAAGCTTCCAAATCTCACCCTCATTCATTAGGGCCACCCCCACATCCACTGCCCTACCTTGTACCTCCTTTACAACCCCATCCATATATATATTAAACAGCCATGGAGACATTACACACCCCTGTTTCAGTCCCACATTGAGATCAAAGAACTCACTCAGCTCACCATCCACTCGCACCGTAGCCCTAGCTCCCTCGTACATACTCTTCACAGCACTCAACAATTTCCCCTCCACTCCATATATTCTTAATACCTTCCACATACCTTTCCTATCTATTCTGTCATAAGCTTTCTCCAAGTCCATGAATGTAATTATGAGTTGAAATATATCTCCTAGTTTCAAATAGAACTCACTGGACAAAACTGTAACTTGTGAGTACTCTGTTAAGAGGAAGATAGTTTTGGATCAATGGGATAAGTGGTGAATCAGAAGAATTAGTGGTGAATAACAGGCATTAGTGGTAAATAACAAGCATTGGTGGTGAATCAGAAGGATTAGTGGTGAATCAGAAGGATTAGTGGTGAATCAGAAGCGTTAGTGGTGAATTAGAAGGATTAGTGGTGAATGAGAAAGATTAGTGGTGAATCAGAAGCATTAGTGGTGAATCAGGATAAATGGTGAATCAGAAGGTTAAGTGGTGAATGGGGAAAAATGAAATGTGGTTAGGAAGGATAAATAAAGATTTGAGAATGGCAACGAAATATAAAAGGATTGTTTATGTTGCTGTATAAACTCATGATGGTAAAGTTGCCCAGGTGTGCTATTTCTTGATACAGAAATACTTGATGCAAAGGTTTCCAGGTGCTGAAAACTGAAAAAAATGTGATGGTTTGGAAAATTCATGCTGCCAAAAATTCCCAGTGCCAAAAAAATATATATCATACATTTATTGTTGAAAATTCACAGATACAAAAATTCATGGTCCTGAAAGTTCATAATGCCAAAAATTCACAGTGTCAGTTTCACAGTTCTGAAAATTATTGATGCTTTTGTCTCACTGTTCCAAACTTCATGTTGCCAGACTTTCTGGTGTTGAAATTTAATGCATTTTATGTGGCATCTGCCCATTAGTGGGGGAGCATGATCATAGTTGGGAATTTGTGCCTTTTGATAGGTTTATAATGCGGGGCCATGAAGTGTGAAAAAACAATAAGATCATATTTGCAAGCACAAACATTGTTTGTAATGATGTATCTTCTGTATGAATATATGTACAAATAGTACTGATGGTATATTCACAGGAGGTCTGTGTGTGAGAGTGGCGAAAGCGAGTGTAGCGGGAGCAGAACCAGCAGCCGTGTAGTGACTCCAGAACCCTCCACACCTCCAACCTCTGCTCCCCCTCCTCCCCAGGCCCCCATCGCTTCTTGCCTAAGCCCAGATCAGTCACCAGGCCCTGCCCAAACTCCACCAGTATCACCATCACCTCCACCACCTCCCCCACCACTGCATCCTGCCTTGTCTCCACCATACTCAAGTGGGGATGCAGGTTGTGCTGCCACTCTGGGTGCAACAGCAACCAGTGTGGCAACCACTTTAGGTAGAGCAGCAGACGTTGTTGAAGATGGGAGGAGGCAGGAGGATTTCCGGGACAGCAGTGAGGATGAGAAGGCCCCAACACCCCCTCCCAGACCACATCATCGTCTCTCTCGTCCCACACCCCCACTGCCTCCACCTCTCGCCCAGCAGTGTCCCCCAACTCCAACCCACCACCCACGCCGCACACCTCATTCTCATAGCACAGATCAAGTGAGTATATAGTCTGTTTGTAACTACTTATATCAATTCATTCAGTTTTATGTACATATCTCTACTTTGTCACTTTTTTTTTCTTTCTTTATCCCCAGCATACAGGACACAAGATTAATTTTTTACCTCATATCATATGGAGATACTTAAGGAGAAGTCAGAGATTGTTCAGTGAACATTTTAAGAATGTTTTATTTATTGCTGTCAAATCATCCATCCATCATCCAGCCCTGTGTTGCCCTGTCAGAAATATGAGTGCATCCTAAATATAAATAAGTTTTGAGGGATTAGGCCCCTCAAACCCTGCAAATATCTGAAACTGTGAATGCTATTCATGGAGTGTAAATTTGCTCAGTTTTTTACTTATAATTCTGTAGAAGCCATATGTGGTTATTATACAGTAACTCCTCTACTATCCAATGTAATAGAGCCAAAGGCATGTCCAGACAGTGGTTCCGTCCAGAAAGTGGGCCCCTGGCTCCTGGACTGGTACTTAAGGACCCTAACCCAGCCTAACTTTGAAAGCCACTTAAATAACTCCCTACTGGACATGCATAGCACCTATTTAAACCTATTTAAGACCCTATTCACACCAATAATGGCCATAAAGCATGAAAGAAATTAAAAGGAACCAAAGAATGAGGAACCAGAAGTGACTGTACCTCAGCCAGGGTACCTACAGCATGTCTGTGGCCGTCTTCTCTAAGGCTTTGGCATTGGTGAAAATGCTCTTGAAACACGTATAGTAATCCAGTGTTGTGCTGCACTTACAGCAATTCTTTGCACTTGGAGTTATAACTGATTAACACTGCACATTGTTAATTGCACCATGCCAGTTTCAACTGCCAGTTTGCACTCCACAGTTAATCCTTTGCAGTCTACATTCTTAACACTGCACAACACTAAATTCCCATGTGGTCTAGTGGCGAGGTATTGCAGTTTATTCACAAAAAACGAGCACATGCACCATCCGTTGCGATAAGCATCTACTCGTGATCGCAGTTAAGCAATAACTGGTGGTGAGGGAGCAGCAGGGTTGCCAAATCAGAGCTCGGTCACATTACCACACTCCTCAGTTTTCATTACTAAATTTAACTTTTCATTACCAGATTCGTAAAGCTAGCATTTATTCTTCACTAATTATATATACAAGTGGAAATACATGTAATCTCTCTCCTTTAATTAACAGCATGTTAATTATTTTCGTGCTATGTTGGCTAGCAGATTAATCAGAGAGAGCAAACAGTCCACCATCTCCATCCTGTGTATCCTCATGTATGTGAAAAATTCGTTTGGTAATGCATTATTCTGATTCATTACCAAATTAATTTTTCATTACCAAATTGACCCACATTTGGTAATGAAAAATGCCAAATGGCAACCCTGACAGGGGAGGGGGGAGGGGGAAGGAAGGAAGGGGTGAAGGGTCCGTGGTGTAAACAGCTGTTTGGTGCCACATGGCAATTTCAAATTATGGATGGGAAAAAAATCGGATTTTTTTTTTCTTTTTTTGGCCATTTCTGGGTTTTGAAGGTCCAGGCTCACAATGTCCGGTAAGTGGGGTGTCCGGAAGGTGGGCATCCGGATGATACGGGGATTACTGTATTGCACATAGCATGTAGAATAACAGCTTAAGACATTAAAAGACTGAAATAACCAAGCTTGTGTAGTTTTTAACTATATAATTTCCAGATAGGGCAAAAACATACAGGTATAAAGCACATGTATTTATAGAAAAAGTAAAAATCCTGGACAAAAATACACTCCAACTTATTCTGATCCAAAGCTTAATAGATACAGTACTGAGGGAATGGATAGAATGCTGAAAGGAACCTGATTGATACATGTTTCTAGCAAGAAAGATGCATAGGACTTCTGTTGATACAAGGACTGTGAGAGGAAGATGCATAGGTTAATATGACCATATGATAGTGGTATGCAGAGTTAAATTAAATTGAGAGGAGTGGATAAAGAGAGAGAGAGAGAGAGAGAGAGAGAGAGAGCAGCAGAGTGAAAAGCTAAGTGGAGAAACAGAAAAACAAAAAAGTGGCCAATGAACTCCAGGTGAAGGTGGTAGAAGAGTTGCAGACAGTAAGTTGGGAGCAAATGGATCTGGACAGCTTGTGGAATGCATTTATGGAATGTTTAGTTAGGATGTTAGAACTGTGTGTGGCATTGTGAGGTAAGAATGGTACAGCTTGACAAGATGAAAAGGCTGAAAAAGAATTAGAAGAATAGAAGAAGATATAGTTGAAGCTGATGCAAGAAAGGGGTTCAGATGATCGAATGGAATACATTGAGAATAAGAAGCATGTGAACTTGTGAAGAGAAAGTGGGGGTAAATTATGATCTTGGAAGAAAAATGAATGCAGATTACAATGATACTGAGCATTTTGGAAAGAGTTGCAAAAATGTAGAAATGAAAGTGAAAACAAATGTGAAAGTGTGAGGAATAAAAGTGGAAGAAGACTTAACAAATGGAAGTGAAATAAGATGTAGGTTCCCCCCCCCTACCAACTCGAGGCATAGGCTTAACCCCTCAATGGCCGTTGGAGTTGAGCGATGCTTTACCTTAAATGTGCTGGTGATGTTGAATTAGCAGGAGCTGTAGAAAACTGCAAACAATTATGGGAGGGGAACGAAAGGCACTGATGTGTTTACCCAACTTTACCATCCCAAGCACTCAAGCAGTCACGTTTTCTTGGATGTTTTCATTGATATGCTTACATGTTAATGGCACATGCACTGTGAATATTATATTTTCTGCGAATCATAGTGAATCAGAGGATGAGTTTACGAAGCTAAAAAAACATATTGCCAGGTGCACCAGACAGTTCTCTTTACATCTGTAAGAAAAAGAAATCAGTTTTAGAGCTTTGATAAAATGGTTCCAGAGCTGACCAGGAGAGCCCGCAAATTTCTGAACCCACAGCCAATGAGGGGTTAATAGCCTATTTCTTGAGGTCCAGCAGTCCTCCTAGATGCTTCACTTCATCAAAATAAACACTACAGTTGCACGTGACCTACCGTATGTACAGCATGAAAATTAAGTAAGCAACTTATGGCTCAAAGATCCTTGGATGTAAGTGGTTATATGAATTCATAGAACAGTGAATTTCAGCTTTTGAGCCCACCAAATCTGGCTTCACTGAACACAACGCAACCCCCCTTCCCTCCCTCGACACTACACGACTATCGACTGTAGCCAGCCAACAAGCAAATGAAGACTTATCTCAGCAGCAATTTAAATTGCCCAGGCAGGAAAAAAGCATCACAAAGTTAAGCTGTTGGCAGAGTTTGGCATCATATTGTTTACAAAGATTCCCATCACATTTGTTTGTTTATTTTTCATAGGTTGACCATCTCCTCTTATCTTCCTCAAAACTGGCGGTATAACAGTTCTAATCATCTATTTTTGTTTTTACTATTATCTGTTGAGATAGTTCATAAGTGAAAGTGTACAGATCAAAAACAAATGCCTATAGTGGTAGTGATGAAACTGGAGACATTGTGATTTCAACCAGTTCATAAGGTAAACAGATATCCATTTCACTTCAGGAAAAATATATTGGTAGGAGAAGGGATCTTTATTTTGTTTTTGTTGATTTGGAAAAGGCCTTTGACAGAGTCCCTCGAGAGGTGGTGAAGTGGGCAATGAGAAAGCTTGGCTTGGAGGAGTGGCTGGTTTGGGTGGTTATGGCTATGTATGTGGGTGCTCACACCCAGGTAAGAGTGAATGGAGATTTGAGTGATGAGTTTTCCGTGAATGTTGGTGTGCATCAGGGGTCAGTCTTGAGTCCCTTGTTGTTTATCATGGTACTTGAAGCCCTTTCACGTGACTTTAGAAACAGACTCCCGTGGAAGTTGTTGTATGCTGATGATTTGGTGTTGATTGCAGAGAACAAAAGGGAGGCAGAGGAAAGGTTTAGGAAGTGGAGAGATGGTATGGGGCACAAGGGTTTAAAGGTTAATGCAGATAAAACAAAAGTGATGATATCTAGGGTTGGTGGCGGTACTGTCAAAGACGAGGGAGAGTGGCCATGTGCAGTTTACCACAAGGGCGTGGGAAGTAATTCCATCTTGTGCGATGTGTGTGATAAATGGGTGCATAAGAGATGTAGTAGTATCAGAGGTAGACTGCGAGATAATGCTGATTTTATGTATACGGCATGTCGGGGTGAGCAAATGGAGATTGTCAGACGTGAAAAGATTGAGCTTGCTGGTGAATCTCTTGAGTGTGTGGAAGAGTTTTGTTATTTGGGGGACATGTTATGTGCTGGAGGTGGGGCTGGAGCTAGCTCTGTGGCTAGGGTGAGAAGTGGTTGGAAGTAGTTCAGGGAGCTCTTGCCTCTCCTGACATTGAGAGGACTCTCCCTACGTGCTAAGGGGTCTTTGTATGCAGCATATGTTAGGAGTGTAATGCTGTATGGTAGTGAGACCTGGGCAGTGAAAGAGGAAGATATTCGCCGGCTCAGACGTACAGAAATGACAATGATTAGGTGGATGTGCAGTGCGTCCCTGCGTCCATGGCCTGGAGGGGCTGGGTTTACGATGGAAGAGTTGAGAGGTAGGATTGGACTGGAGTGTATTGGTGTTGTGATGAGGAGAGGTAGATTGAGATGGTTTGGACATGTGGAGAGGATGGGGGATGATAATTGGGTGAGGAAGGTGAGAAGTGTTAATATTGGGGGTGGGGTTTTGAGGGGTAGACCGAGAAAGACATGGGACGAGGTCATTAAGTGTGACCTCAGGGTTAAGGGACTGAACAGGGAGGCTGCAATGGATCGTGCAGCATGGAGAGCCGCCATTAGGTGACCAAGGCCGACACATGCAGGCATGTTGGAGCCTTTAAAAATGAAAACGAAATACAGAATTGTGGACTACCTTATTTTTATTTATTTATTTATTTATTTATTTTTTTTCAGTAATATGCAGTATTAACTCTAGATTTAGCTGTGAATGGCTTCAAATCTTACAGCCCTTGGTCATGGTGATGGATCCCTCCATGCTTACCCCCACCTACCACCAGTCAGCTGTTTAGCCTGTGTTTACAGTTCTTGAGGGGGTGTAATGCAACAAGATTTTCTGTATTTTTGAGCAAGGATATAACAGTTGCTTGTTGTGGGAGATTGACTTCAGATGTTTCTTATTATGTTGGTGTAAGGTAATCAGTGAATAGATACACAAAGTGAGTCTTGTGGTGGCTGAGTGAGACGGGGGGAGAGACTCATTAGAGGAAAGAAACAATTTTTACTTTATCTGGTTGCAGACACAAAATAGGCATTTTATTTTGGGTTGAAGGGCCGAAAGGGGGCTTTAGGGTGGGAGGCACTTAAATATTTCCATAAGTTCTTTTATTAATACAACAAGAAAAACTTAGAACGTGAGGGGTATAGAGATGCAATTCATATGTTCTGTGCGACTGTTATGTACATGTAGTAAACTGTCAATTACCAATTTTGCAGCATATAACAGGCTGCTTTGTTAAAAATGCACCCTTATTCTAGAAGAGCAGTTATGATAAAGGTTTGTCTCAACCAAGATTGCAGAAAGGTTGTGTGATATGAGTAATTTTCACTCAGATACACACTCACCTCTCAGAATCTCCATTCAGTACTGTATATCAGTTATTGATTCTTTATTTTTATGTAAAAGAATTATACAAAAAAAGAAAACAAACAGCCCCTTCTTTACAAAAAGCTACTTTGTTCCACGATAGCATCTTAACACCATTCATAAACTGTCCAGCTTCTTTCTTACAGTAACTTGACAAGTACCGTATTTCACGGCATGTAAGACGCAGCATTGTGAAAGACGCACCCTAATTCTGGCAGGGCAGTTCTGTGAAAAAAAAGTTTGCCCCAACCAAGACTGCAGTAAGGTTTCTTGATAAGAGCCATTACCACACAGATACACACTCACCTTTCAGAATCTATTCATTACTGATCATCAGCCTTTGGTTTCTTTTTTTATATACAAAGAATGGTACAGGAAAAGAAAACAATGCCCCTTCTTGACAAAACGTGACTGATATGAGCCACTATCACTTAGATACAACACTCACCTTTCAGAATCTATTCAGTACTGCTCATCATCCTTTAGTTTCTTCTTTTATGTACAAAGAATGATACAGGAAAAGAGAAAACAAAACCCCGTCTTAACAAAACGTGACTTCAAACCACGAGGCCATCTCAACTTTGCTGATAAATATGTATCAGTAAACTGATATAAACACTGTTTTTAATATTCTATGAATTTAAAACCACAAATGAAGTCAATAAACTCTATTCTTTCATTCACTGAACGAAAACATAAAATACAATGAATGTTCACATCAGTTCATTTATCCTAAAAGAACCCCGTCATATTCCACACCTGTTACGGAATTTCCTCACATTGCCTTGACTCAAGCACAATATCAGACGACTACCATCATTAATCATGCACTCTAACTAACCTGTAATTACCTCCACAAATAATATAAAAAGATAGCACTTGTAAATACACAAATTACAATGTTTTACAACCAAAGTTCAATTTAGCAAGGCTGCTTGGGAACAGGATAGACAGCTGTTTTTACTCTCTTCTCTCAGTATCACTCCTTCACTGTCAGCTATGTTTGCCTTGCAGCATCAACAATTAAAAATGTATGCTTCACTGATCATAATTTACTATAAACATTCATTTCAAAACATACTATGGTGAAAACATCCATTGCTACACCTTAGTAACACTGCTGCCTCCCAGTCGCTAGACAGCAGTCTCTACCCCTTCCTCTCAGTATCACTTCCTCACTGTCAGCGATGTTTCCCTTGCAGCATCAACAGTTAAAAATACGTTCTTCACTGATCACAATTTACTAAAAACAGACATTCATCTCAAAACATGTCGAGAATGGTGAAACTATCTCTTAGCAACACTGCTGCATCCCAAGCGCTAGACAACTGGCTCAACCCTCTTCTCCCAGTATCAATCCCTTACTGTCAACTGTTTTCCTTCCAGCATCAACGATTAAAAATGCATATTTCTCTTACCAGAATTTGCTAAAAACAGACATCCATCTCAAAACATTCGAGTACTGTGAAAACATCCATTTTTGGTCTTAACACTGCTGCCTCCTAGTCGCTATGGTACACACACACACACGCACACGTACACACCACATGCAACATTCGCTCACCTCTGAAACATTTACATCAGTCCGTTTTGGAGTACCCAGTGGCTTTATTATATGCCAAAAACATCAAAATGTATTTGGTTGTTCAATATAAATATCATCACTTAAGGACATGAAACATCTCAAACAATTTATTCATCCAAACATTGTCAGTGCAAGACTAAAGGTGTACAGCACCATTGATCCTAAATTTTCCATGGTTGCATCTGTCATGATCACCCAAAACCTATATTCACTTCATATTACTGACATGGTGAAAATTTCACTCGTCTTCAAATCCTGAGAATTCATCACTACTTCCCCCAAGTCCTGAAGCATCACTGGAAGTCATCACCACAGTCATCATCACTGTTTCACTGTCACTTTCATACAGTAAATGGTCCTCAGTACCATCCATTGAATTGCTTATACCACACTTCATACGATTTTAACTTGGCAATCGTTTTAACTGAGCACAGGCGATATTCAGACTTGCGGCATTTGATACAGCCCACATTAACCTCCTCAGTACATGTTTCCTGAACTGAATAAAATCATATGGCGAGCATGAATAAACTACACTATAAAATACATTGCTGGGCTGAAGGGATTATAATAAGCGGATTATCAGTTCCCTAGCCTGACTCTTCCCACTTCTACTTCCTTAACTACACCCACACCAAACTCTCACCTACACCTTAGGATTCTGGTCGTTTCGGCCGTAACGTCCAAAATGGCAAACGATTTTACAACCTAACCTAACCTAACCTAACAAATTTGGACGTTACGGCCTAAATGATCCCCATTGCCGATCATGAGAGCTTTGCTTAGGCAGCAGAGATGCAGAGAGTGAACGTTGTCAATCATTCTGATCGCTTCGTCTGCTAAGAATACAGCAGAAATGGCGGACGCTGATATGAATGCCCGTCAGGCACTGCTATTTCAGATATTGCATCAGTTATGCTACTCAGTGAATTTTATCCTATTTTCATAACAAAATACTGTAACTGGGTGTGCCCTGAGTTGCATAGACATTGCTAAAGTACTTCACTTGGCTGAAAAAGTGAAGCTGTAACTTCGTTAGCTTGCTAGAGTAGGGTGTACGCTAGACACAAAACTGCTAAGTTGCTAAACCGCTAAACCCCTTGACGGTATTGGCCAGTTGAGCTGAAAACAATCCCGTGAATGCTTTGTGTTTTTGAACTTGCATGTTTTAATATCTGCTGCATATATACACTCACAAAATGTCACAAAAGTAACTGACCTAATTAGGGTTACTGAATTTCCATACGTGACGAAAGTATGTTTTGGTGACTTGGCAGTTTCACTAGCCAGCATCTCTCCAGCATGATTGCTTTGCTAGTTAGTTAATGGATGGCAAGCAAAGTGGTCATGATTGCCTTTCAGAAGGTTAGCAGACAGTTCACCAGTGAGCACGTTAGCTTGCTAGAGTAGGGTGTACGCTAGCCACTAAACTGCTAAGTTGCTAAACCGCTAAACTCCTTGACGGTATTGGCCAGTTGAGCTGAAAACAAACCGTGAATGCTTTGTGTTTTTTAACTTGCATGTTTTAATATCTGCTGCATATATACACTCACAAAATGTCACAAAAGTAACTGACCTAATTAGGGTTACTGTATTTCCATACGTGACGAAAGTCTGTTTTGATGACTTGGCAGTTTCACTAGCCAGCATCTCTCCAGTATGATTGCTTTGCTCGACAGTGAATGGATGGCAAGCAAAGTGGTCATGATTGCCTTTCAGAAGGTTAGCAGACAGTTCACCAGTGATCATGTACGTTAGCTTGCTGGAATAGTGCGGATGCTAAACTGTTAAATTGCTAAACCGCTAAATATCTTCACGATGTTAGCCAGTTGAGCTGTAAACAAACCCGCGAAAGTTTTATGTGTTTCTGATCTCGGGTGTTTCTGAAATCTGCTGCATATACACACTAGTGTATATTATTTTTAAGAATAAAATCAAGTCTGCATACTGTAGAAGACACCTGTGGTTGCTAAGCATTGAGATGATCATCTTTATAAGAGTTTCTTCTCAGTGAAGCCTAACTAACCTGCCTTAGTCTAACGTGCAGGACGCATGGGGATATTTTAAGGTAACTTTGAGACAAAAAAGTGCGTCTTATATGCCGCGAAATACGGTAATCCCTAACTGCTGGGTGTTGGTCAGAATTGTCAAAAAATCAGTGGCACGTGGCACCAGGTGTCAGTAGGAACCGCCCTTGTTTTCCCGGCACAGTTTGAAATGGCCGCCACTTTATCTGGTCGCCAAATGCTCAGGGGAGACTCCCACCAGCCTGCCCAGCCATACCTCAGTCAACTCTGTGACTCTTCCAGATGTAGGACAGTCTGAACCTTTCTTGTCCAGTTTCGTTCCCGCCTTATGTGGACTTTTGCCTCATCCACCCCTGCCAAGCCTCTCGCCAAGGATGCTACGAAAAGACTCAGTGATAGTGCCATAGGGCGTGCCTTGAACACCACTGTGTCTATTTTATTCAAACACTTCTACAATAATGGGTCTGGTTAGTACTTGGATGGGTGACCGCCTGGGAACACCAGATGCTGTTGGCATCCCTACGTGTCAAGTGGGGTTGGTGGAGGATTAGTGCCCCTCCCTGTAAAAAAAACAATTAACTCTAAGCCCATGACCACCCCGTCTGGGATACATGGCGTCTGGCAATGAATGAAAATGAATGAAACTTCTACAATAATAAAAACTATCTATCTGATGCGGTGAAGATCTGTCCGTTCTCCCCTTTGGGGCTAAGATGCGAATGAATGTGTTTGAATGGATGAGTAAATGGAGAGTGAGTCGTCCTGTCTCGGCTACCTCCCTTTCCTTGGGGGTAGCAGCCTAGGTATATAGATAGATAGATAGAGATCTATCTATTGCCAGACGCCTCAATCCCGCTCGGGGTGGCCACAAACAAATTGCCTCCACGTCGCCCTGTCCCCCCCCATTTCACTGCCCCGCTCCCAACTCACACCCCCCTCTCTCATATACCTCTCCACCCCATCCTTCCATCTCATCCTTGGCCTCCCCCTCCTTCTTCCCCCCTCCACCTCACTCACATACACTCTCTTTGTCAGTCATTCACCCTCCATCCTCTCCACATGGCCAAACTACCTCAAGTGTATTCCTCATAACGCTTCCTATCACATCCACATCCACACCACAACGCTTCTTTATATTCTCATTTGTCAGCCTGTCTTTCCATGTGACTCCACAGGCTCCTCTTAAATAACTCATTTCCAATGCTCTCACTCTTGACTTGTGTCCTTCCAACAACGTCCAAGCTTCACTTCCGTATGTTAGAGTTGGTATCACAATACTGTCATGTAGTAACTTTTTCACTTCCATGCTCACTTCCCTGCTTCTTATCACTGCTTTCAAAGAACTGGCAACCTTTCTTCCCTGCTGTACCTTTTCAAGCACTTCACCCTCCAAACCTCCATCCTTATCACAGTACACATGAACGTAAACGTACTCACATTTTCCAATTCCTCATCATCCAACCTCGCTGTACATTCACTCACCTCTCTCAGAGACCATCACTTTACTCTTCCCTACATTCACCTTTAGATTCCGTTTCTTACACACTCTCCCAAACTCATCCACCAAGCCTTGCAGCTCTCCTTCATCTTCACTCAACAACACAGTATCATCTGCAAACAACAGTACAGGGATAAAAACAGTATAACTGTTCACACTTACAAGTGGGAAGTGGAGGAACGATTCGTTAAATATGGATTGGAGCAGATGGGGAACATGGAAGGTGTGTGCAAGATATTCACAGAAGAAATATGTGCAGCTATTGAGGTGGTGTGTGGGGTGAAGAGAAGTTGGAAGGGGGTGCATGGTGGAATGAAGAGGTGAGATAGGCTATACCACAAAAGAAGAAAATGTATAGTGAGTGGATGAGAAACAGGGGCGTGGAAGAAGTTGACAGATGGAAGAGAGAGTTGTATGTAGAGAGGAAGAGAGAGGTGAAAATATTAGTATGAGAGAGTAAGAAGAGAGTGGATGAGGAATTTGGAAGGAATTTGAGTGTAAAGTGGAGGGAATGTAAGAAAATGTTCTGGAAAGAGGTAAAGAGAGTTAGACAGGGTAACAACGAAGTTAGTTGGGGAGTGAAAGACAGAAATTGTAGATTATTAGTGGAGAAGGGAGAAAAAGTGAATAGATGGAGAGAACACTGTAACGAAGTGTTGAATGTAGAGAATGAAAGAAATGCGAATATGAATGGCTGGGAGACGGAGGGATGTGAGAAGAGTGGAAGAAATCAGTAGGATGGAAGTCGTAGAAGCAGTGAAGTAAATTAAAATGGGGAAAGCCATAGGAATTGATGGAGTGTGTTGTGAAATGCTTAAGCATGGGGAGATAGTAATAGAATGGATGTGAAAGATGTGCAGATTGGCCTGGGAGGAAGGTAGAGTCCCAGAGGATTGGAAGTCAGGTATATTATTCCCCTGTACAAAGGAAAAGGGGAAAAAGAAATATGTGGTAATCCTAAGGTCATTTGTCTTGTTAGTGTAACAGGAAAAGTATATGGTAGGATACTTATTGACAGGAGAAATAACAAGAGAATTAGTTGGGGAAGAACAGGGAGGTTTTAGGTAGGGAAGAGGTTGTGTAGATCAGATCTTTAGTGGAAAAGTTTCTATAAAAGGGAAAGAAGTTGTATCTTCCTTCTTGGTTTTGGAGAAAGCATATGACAGGGTGGATAGACAAGGATTGTGGAAAGTATTAAGAATGTATGGGGTAGATGGGAAATTGTTGAATGCCGTGAAGAGTATGATGGTGCTAAGGCTGCAGTGCGTGTGGATAGTGAACTGAGTGAATTTTTCTATTTGAAGGTTAGGTTGAAACAGGGATGTGTCATGACTCCATGGTTGTTCAGTCTGTATATGGATGGGGTTATAAAAGAGATACAAGGTAGGGCAGTGAACGTTGGGGCGGCCCTAATGAGAGAGGGCAGTGTTTGGAAACTTTCTGTACTGTTGTTTGCAGATGATACTGTGTTGTTAAGTGAAGATGAAGGGGAGCTGCAAGGCTTGGTGGATGAGTTTGGGAGAGTATGTAAGAAACAAAATCTAAAGGTGAATGTAGGGAAGAGTAAAGTTATGGTCTTCGAGAGAAGTGAAGTCAGTGAATGTACAGTGACGTTGGATGAGGAGGAAATGGAAAATGTGAGTACATCTAAGTAGTTGGGTAGTGTGATGAGTAAGGATGGAAGTTTGGAGGGTGAAGTGCTTGAAAGTGTACAACGAGGAAGAAAGGTTGCTGGTTCATTGAAAGCAGTGATAAGAAACAGGGAATTGAGTATGGAAGTGAAAAAGTTACTACATGACAGTGTTGTGATACCAACTCTAACATATGGAAGTGAAGCTTGGATGTTGTTGGAGGGACAAAATTCAAGAGTGAGAGCAGTGGAAATGAGTTATTTGAGAGGAGTATGTTAAGTCGCATGGAGAGACAGACTGACAAATGAGGGTGTGAAGGATCATTGTGGTGTGGATGTGGATGTGATAGGAAGCATCAGGAGAAACACACTGAGGTGGTTTGGCCATATGAAGAGGATGGAGAGTGAGAGTCTAACGATGAGAGTGTGAGTGAGGTGGAGGGGGGGAGAGGGAGGGGGAGGCCAAGTATAAGATGGAGGGATGGAGTGGAGAGGTATATGAGAGAAGGGGATGTGAGCTGAGAGCAGGGCAGTGAGATGGCGGGGGACAGGGTGACACGGAGGGAACTTAATTGTGGCCACCCCGTACGGGATTAAGGCATCTGGCAATAGATAGATAGATAGATAGATGTACACACTAAACAAAAAGCAAATTGCATTGTTTTACAACTGAAGTTCAGTATAACGAGGTTGTTTGGGAACAGGGTATACTGCTGTCTCTGCCCGTCTCTCAGTATCACTCCCTTACTGCAGCACAGTTTGCCTCGCAGTATAGAAAATTAATAAACATTCTGAACAGTTCACAATTAACTAAAACAATCACTCTCCTCAAAACCTATTTAGTATAGTGAAACATCCTTTGTTATATCTAAATATCACTGCTGTCTCCCAATTGCTGCAATTGGTACAGTATACACACACACACACACAGCAACACGGGGAAAGCATGCATACTTTGTAAGTACACACTCTGTTCATTTAGTATTACAAAATGGATACATACTTCAGTAAAACAAATTTGGAAAAGAAAAGGGATAAAAGTAAAAAGCAAAATGATGATTTCTACCAAGAACTGGTTGAAGTGGAGACTCACAATAGACTGGTTGAACGTGTACACAAACTAGAAATGGCTTTCAAAAATGAAATTGATGAAATAAAGAAGCAAATGCACTTGCAAAAGGAAGAGATAGAAAAACTAGGAAGGGAGGCCAATAAGAAAGACACAACCATCAGTGAACTAACAGTGGAATTGAGTACGCTTAGGAAGAAAGTGAGTGAAATGACAAGTACAGTAGTCAATCACAGGAGTGTTATGGAAGAGTTCAAAAATGACACAGAGACAATTAGGCAAGCAAGCAGTCTTATGGACCAGAGCAGTGATGTTGAGGAGAAGATAACACAGGTGAATGAAGCTGTGGAAAGCTACAAAAATGATGTAGAAACCACGTATGCGGAAATGGTGAAAGTAAAGAAAGACTTAGAAACAAGGGTGGAGGAAAAAAGCATTAAAAAGGAAGTGAAAAGAATAATCCAAAACAATCCAAAGTTAGTCAGAGATTCGGTAGAGAAAAACAAATCAATAGTAATCACTCGTATAGAAGAGGAAGAAGTTAAAAACAAGATCACAAGAGACAAAAAGGAGATGGCAAATGTAATGAGCTTACTGAAAGAAGTATCAGAGGAAATCTGTAGTAAAGACATAGAGGAACACAAAAGGTTGGGGAAATACGAGAAAAGCAAGACAAGACCTCTAAAGGTGACTTTCCAGAGTGTAAACACTGTGGAAGAGATACTAAAAAATGCAAAGAATCTTATGGAAAAAGAGGAGTTCAAAAATGTATGGATAAAAAGATGTCTAACACAAGAGGAACTGGAATTACTGAAAGAGAAAAGGGAGGAAGCAAAAACAAAAAATGAGGGAAGATCAGAAGAGGAGAAGAAGAAATTTTTTTACAAAGTAATAGGATTGCATGTACGAAAGTGGTACACAAACAGGATGGAAGAAAAAGGAGGAAGGTAGTAGAACCATGTCATGACAAGTATATAAACAAGATGATAAAGTTGATGTACTCAAATGTGGATGGAATGGTATCTAAATTACTAGAGATGAATGATTATGTCAGAGAAAATGAACCACAAATAATATGCCTAACTGAAACAAAATTAACACCAAGGATATCCAGTGACATACTAAACTTAGAGGAATACAATATATGGAGAAGAGACAGAAATTTAAAAAAAGGAGGAGGAATTATAATATTAACTAAGAAAAATCTAAAAGTCAAGGAAATAAAACTAGATATACCATCACAAGTAGAACTGATTGCAGTAGAGATCGACACATCTGAAGGTAAAGTAATTGTAGCCAATTTGTACATGCCACCCAGATCAAACACATGGGAAAGAGACGAATGTGAGGACCTGGCAGAGAGTACAATTCAGAGTATAAGATCATTGCTACATAAAATGGAAGAGAAATCGGAAAGAATTATACTAACTGGGGACTTCAATACAAATATAAATTGGAATACTCTAGATATAAATAGCCAAGAAAGCTGTTGGGACCAAAAGCTCCTGGATCTCGTACAAGAGTTTTTCTTAATGCAACATGTGAGGGAAACCACCAGAAAAGGAGGACTTGATGTACCTTCAGTGCTAGATCTAATATTTAATAGGCAAGAAAATGATATTGACAGTTTAATATATCACCCTCCACTCGGCAAAAGCGATCATGCAGTACTAAATTATAACTTCAGGATAGCATATGACATAGTAAACAGCAATGACAGTTACAAAAAGAGCCTAAACTATAAAAAGGGAAATTATCAAGACCTAAAGAAGTATTTCTTAGAAGTTGATTGGGAAAATGAGCTTAGAGGACAAGATTTAAATGCTGTATATAAAAATTTTTGTGAATTTTATGAAATAGGAGTCCAGAAGTACATCCCACAGCACAAAGAAGCAGATAAGAAAATACAGAAATGGTTCAGTACAGAATGTAAAAAATCAAAAGAAAGAAGAGATTTGTTATGGAATAGCTACAGAAGACACAATAGTGAAAGGGCGTATAATAATTACAAACAGGCAAGAAACGATTTTACAAGAATAAGGAGGGAAGCCCAAAAACAGTTTGAGGAGGATATAATAAATAAAAGTAGTGATCAACCAAAGCTGTTTTACAGCTATATCAGAAGACCAAAGTAAAAGATATAATACAATCCATTACGGACGAGGGAATCACTTATACACAAGAGAAAGATATTTGTGAAGCACTAAATAAGAATTTCCAATTAGTTTTTACAGAAGAAAAAAATTTTGAGAGGGACTATGTGGAACATGCATGTCCACACATACTACCAGATATACAAATAGCAGAAAAAGTAATACAAGAGGAGTTAAGTAAGATTAGACAGAGGAAAAGGAAGTGGTCCTGATGAAATTTTATGTTGGGTATTACGAGAATGTGCAAAGGAGTTAAGTAAACCATTATTTTTAATTTTCAAGAAATACTTGAGTCAAGGTAAACTACCTGATATTTGGGAAAAAGCAAATATTGTCCCCTTATTCAAGAAAGGAAATAGACAAAATCCAGTCAACGACCGACCAGTATCACTGACCAGTGTTGTAAGCAAGGTATTAGAAAAACATATAAGAAAAGCTTGGGTAAATCATCTAGAAGAACACAGTATGATAACAGAAAGACAGTTTGGTTTCAGAAAAGGAAAATCATGTGTTACTAATCTGTTGAGCTACCATGACAGAGTAACAAACACAATACAGGAAAGAGAAGGATGGGTGGACAGTATCTATTTAGATTTCAAGAAAGCTTTTGACACAGTACCACACCAAAGACTTTTATGGAAGCTGTACCATCAAGGAGGAATTCGAGGCAAACTGTTTTGTTGGATGCAAGACTTTCTCAAAAAAAGAGAAATGAGGACAGTACTAAGAGGAAACTACTCATCATGGAAAGAAGTGACTAGTGGAGTACCACAGGGTTCGGTGCTGGCACCAGTCATGTTTCTAGTGTACATAAATGATATAAACAGTAACACTGGAAATGAGAGCTATCTGAGTATGTTTGCAGATGATGCAAAAATACAAAGGAGAATTACTAGCACAGACTCTTGTAGGGAGCTACAAGAAGAATCAAATAAACTTCATGAATGGAGTAGTACATGGCAAATATAATAACATCATTCATTAGACCAACCCTGGAATATGCATAAGTAGTCTGGAGTTCTCATCTCAAAAAGCATATAGACAAGATTGAAAAAGTTCAAAGGGCCGCTACAAGATGGATACCAAGCTTAAGGGACCTAAGCTACGAAGAAAAACTAAATAAACTGAATCTACCAACACTACAGGAGAGAAGGAAAAGAGGTGACATGATAATGCTATATAAGTGCATATCAGGAAAGGAGAAAATAGACATAAATGATTACTTAACATATGGAGAAGCATCAGCAAGAGGACACTGCAAAAAACTGCATAAGAAGAGAGGTGATAAAGACGTAAGGAAATTCAGTTTCCCAAACAGAGCAATTGATCAATGGAATGCACTACTGAATGAAATAGTGTGTGCCAAAACTATTCACAAATTTAAGGATATGTACGATAAATATGGTTTAAGACACGGGACAGTACGAGCTTGACTCATTCCTGTAAAGATACAGTTAGGTAAGAACAATTAGGTAAGAACACACACACACACACACACACACACACATTTTGGGTTGCATTCACCTTCATCGATCATGATATCTTTGCTAGGATGGCAGTGAGGCAGAGGGTGAATGGGGTTGATCACTCTGTTCAGCTGTGAGGCAGAGAGTGAACAGGATCAATCACTTTGATCAGCAGTTAGGCAGAGGGTGAATAGGATTGATTACTTTGATCAGCAGTGAGACAGAGGGCAAACGGGATCGATCACTCTGATTATCACTGAGGTAGAGGGTAAACAGGATTGTTCACTCTGATTTCTTTGCCAGCTGTGAATATAACAAAAATGGTGGACACTCCTGTGAATGCCCGTCAGGCAGTGCAAATTTCAAATATTGTATTGATTATGCTACTCAGTCAGTTTTATCCCATTTTCATAATAAAGTACAGTACTGTAATGGGCTGCATTGTCAGTGGCATAAATATTACTAAAATACTTCAGTCATGGCTGAAAAATAGTGTAGCTGTAATTTCAGGCAGTACTGTTAGCATTACAAGTGTTTTTCCTTTTTTTCACTACTGATAATATAAGATTGTTTCCTTTTATGATAGGCTCGTCATGAATGAAACAAAGTACAGTATTAGTAAAAGAAGCCAAACTAACAAGAGTGATTGAATTTCCATGTGACAGACATCTGTTTCAATGACTCAGCAGTCTCACTAGCCAACATCTCTCCAATATGATAACTTTGCTAGTTAGTGAGTGGATGGCAAATGAAGTGATCATGACTGCCGTTTAGAAGGTTAGCAGGGAGTACACCAGTGATCATGTTAGCTTACTAGAGTAGGGTGTATGCTAGATGCTAAACTACTAAATTGCTGTACCACTAAACCCCTTGACCATCACATGGCCAGTTGTAAACAAACTGCAAGTGTTCTGTGTACTTGGACATGGGTGTTTATAAAATCAACTTGGTATATACACAAGTGCATGTAATTTTTTACAATAAATCAACAGTCATTTAGTCTAGAAAATACCAGTGATTGCCAAGCAGTGAGATGATCATCTGTATAAGAGTTTCTTCTAAATGCAGGCAAACTAACATGTCTAGTCTGGGATCCAGGATGCATGGGGATATTTCAAGTTAATTTTGAGACAAAAAAGTATGTCTTACATGCTGCGAAATACAATACCCATCATATATTGCCTAATGGGGTGTCGGATAGTGACCTACTGACAGATAATGAAGTGCTACCCCAATAAACCTCCCTAAAGGTGGTCTGACCCCCCTAAAAAGCTCTGTATTTGTAATATATAATGGTTTAAAGATAGAGAAACACCCTAATATACTGTAAGAAAAATGATAGAATGTCACTGTACTATAAAGGCACCAGGAAATTGCATTTGGGTGAAGAGATGATTGGTGTGGATTTGATTTTGGGGTTTCCCATTTTCATAAGGAAAATTTTGCCATGATAGAAAATGATATATTCAGGATTATGTATTCAGTTATGGATAACTAAGACTGATCTGTAAATACTTATACACACACAAATGCAAACACACACAAGGAAGAACAAAACAAATACAGTTAACCCTTTATAAGTAGAACTATATGGGGCTCTAGGGAAGTTCGATGTAGCGAATGTTCCGACTAACTGGAAATAATTGCAAAATATATATATACTGTACAGTGTATATATATATATATATATTTATATATATATATATATATATATATATATATATATATATACATACTGTAATCCCTCCACTATCCGACGTAATAGAGCCAAAGGCATGTCCGGAAAGTGGTCCTGTCCAGATAGTGGGCACCAGCCTCCTGGACTTGTACTTATGGACCCTAACTCAGAAAAACACCTATACAACTCCCTCTGGACATGCATAGCACCTATTTAAGACCCAAATCACACCAATAAGGGACATAAAAGACTGAAATAAATGCAAAAGAACCATAAAATTAGGTTTTAGAGGTGAGTTTATACAATATTAAACATTCTGGGTACTTACAACAAGTCCCTGGCTCCTGGACTGGTACTTATGGACCCTAACTCAGAGAAATACCTCCCTACTGCACATGCATAGCACCTAATACCCTATTCACACCAATAAGGGACATAAAAGAGTGAAATGAGGTGTTAGAGGTAAGTACAATATGGAAAATACAGTACAGTACAATATGAAACATTCTGGGTACTTACAGCAAGTCCCAGGCCATCTTGATGAATAACTGCCTCCTCTCAGACTCTGACAGTAAGAAGGATTTCTTGACGCACTTGCAGTACACTGTTCATGAAGTCTTGCACTGAACTTAGTCATTTGCACTCAGAAGTCCATTCTCTTAACACTGCGCACTCTTGTCTTACTTGCGCTCCATTGTAACTTAATGAAATAAGTGTTGCACTCTGCACTTAAAGTCTTTGCACTCATAAATCCATTTTCTAAACATAACACACTCTAGTTAATTTTAACTACTTTGAAAGTCTATTAAATCTGTCTCTTTTCACTCAGAATTCTAATTTCTTAACAATATGCACTATTTTTCTTTCACTGCGCAACACTAAATTCCCGTGTGGTCTAGTGGAGAAGTTCTTGCCATTTAATCACTGTCAGAGTCTGAGAGTAGCACATGGAGGTGACCTAGGGGTGCGTCACTGGATTGTGGTGATGGCGTACCCACTGCAGACGACTCCGAAGATAGGCGCAAACTCACGTCGAGCGATGACACCACCGTGGCTGATGTGCTGGGCTGTGGCTCGGAGCATGAGAGCCTGTCTTGGGGAGGCAACGGAGTGGAGCCAGGGCTGGGCACAGCGGGGGTCACGGGCCTGAATAAGTTGTCAATCGTTGATTGACGCAAGGAACGACGATTCTGACGATTTATGATGCGCTGCCTGAAAGCAAGCACTTCCTTCAAAAGTCCCAAGGGCCCCATCTCCCTGTCGCAGTCCGGGTGTTCCAGGTAGTCCGGAACGAACTCTAAGTGTTCCGGGAGTGCGCTCAGCTTGGGGATGGCTGGAGTAGTGTCACACTGAGAGGAGTCCGCTTCATCGTCGCTGTCCTCGTTGGAATCTTCAAGCTGGGTACTGACACCTGCAACTGAAGATGCGATCTCGATATCAGACAGGGTCTGATACCCAGGATCGCCCTCGCCATCATCCAACCACTCACGCACTTTGTCCACATCAACATCATTGCCATGCGCACGTAGATATGCATGGAAGTCATCCACATCGAAACCTAGGAAATCATGCTCCACATCCGTTCCAAGAAGCGGACGAGACCAACCATTTTCTAGAGTCTTGACAGGGACTTCCTTCCATGCACTGGCCCAGTTGTAAATGGCAGACTTGATGTTGTAGCGGCAAAGGTTTTCCAAAGTCCGCTGGCCTTGCGTGTCCCGTCCCTCCCTGCGCTCGTCCTCGTCCTCGAGAACAACCGTCACCTCGTCCAGGAACTTCCGTCGGTATAGCCACTTCGTTCCCACAATCACTCCTTGGTCCATTGGTTGGATGAGAGCAGTTGTATAAGGTGGCAGAAACATGCACCTAATGCGGCCATTCTCAGTCACCAAGTCCTTGTCTCACGGGTGGGCAGGTGCATTGTCGAGGAGAAGGAGGGCCTTTACCTGGTTGCGTGGGATTCCCAGTTTCTCCGTCTTGTAATGTATGACCTCCTTGACGAAATGGTGGTGGAACCAGTCTTTGAAGATCTGGGCTGTGAACCATGCCTTCAAAGAATGGTACCAGACGACAGGAAGGACATCCATCACCCCACGAAGACACCGAGGCTGCTTTGCATGGCCAACAATAACGGGCTTGAGCCGGTGCATGCCGTTAGCATTAGCACAACACAAAGCAGATATCCTTTGCTTGGAGAGCTTGCAGCCATGTACACACTTCTCCATCTCCTCGGCTAGAGTGTACGTAGGCAAAGAGCGATAGAATAAACCAGTTTCGTCAGCATTGTAGACTTGACTGAGAGTGAGGCCCTCCCTGTCGATCAAGCCCTTCACCTTGTGCCGAAACTCCTCTACTCCATCCTCGTTGGCGTCCAAAGCTTCACCATGAGACTTACAGTTGGTAAGGCCATGTCGTAACCTGAACACGAAGAGCCAACCCTCAGATGCCTTGAAGTCTAGGTCGTCGTGAAGCCTTGCAAACTTCTCAGCAGCAGCCTTCAGCTCCGTACCACGTACCGTCACATCAGCAACACGTTGCTGTTGATACCAAATCAGCGTGGAGCTGTCGACCTCAGCAAACTTGGGAGTAAACATCATCTTCCTCTCCACATTGCGTTTGCTTTTCGATGAGAAGTCAGCCGTGTACTGCATGAGTTTGTCTCGGGATCACTTAATATCAAACAAAGTTGATCGGGCCAGGTTAAACTCGTGGAGGATGCGTGAAGAAGACCATCCCGCATCTACTTTCTCCAATATCTCCTGCTTCTTCTCCAGAGTCAATACCACTCTCTTCCTCTTCTCAGGCGGCAGAGCCATCATCACACACACGAAGGAGAGGCATGAGAGCAGCAGGAGTGCCTGCAGCAGGTAAGGCACCACGAGAAATCGATCATGTGGGCAGCCATGACGACGAGCGTTCACTTGCGACAAGAGACAGGTGGAAAGTGGGGAGGATGCAGGGGCGCTCTAGCGGACGTCGGAGGAATGACACGCCACAACAAAGCTGTTCCATGTCCCGCGCACCAAGTTCAAATTACGGGCGGGAAAAAAAATCGTTTTTTTATTTTCGAATGTTTTGTGGTTTTCGGACCATTTTGGGAATACTGGATCCCGGGATGATTATGTCCGGTTAGTGGGGATATGCGGATAGTGGGCGTCCGGAAAGTAGAGGGATTACTGTATATATATATATATATATATATATATATATATACAGTGCTCAACAAAAGTATTGCATGCCCGATGCCCCTCCTACAAAAGAAACTTTTCAACTATGGAAAAGACATGTAAATAATGCATTATAATTACCTTTAATGCTTGGTAGGGCTTCCTTTGCGCTTCTTCACGGACCTGAGACGTTGTGGAAGTGAAAGAGCGAGGTTCCTCAGGTGCTGGGGTGATATACTTGCCCAGGACTCACGAATTGCTGCTTCCAGCTTAGGCAGAGAGCTCACATCCTTCCCTTGGAGATTCTTCTTTACGAGGTGCGAGAGGTTTTCTATCGGGTTGATTTCTGGGCTATTGCCTGGCCAGTCTTTCATAAAGGAGACCTCGCAGTCACGAAGCCAGTTGGTGACAGATTTGGCTTTATGAGCGGGTGCACCGTCCTGCTGAAACACTCATGCATCTGTGAGCTCAAAGAACTCAATTAAATGATCACAAAGCAGCTCCAGGTATATGTCCTGATTCACTCTGCAGTTCCTGGGAAGCACAACAAGCTTCCCCAACCCCTTACCAGAGAAACAACCCCATAACATTAATGACTCAGGGTGTTTAACTGAGCTTTCCACGTAACAGGGGTCAGGCGGGTCACTACCTCTGCGCCGGTACACGCGTGCTCCTCGATTACAGGTAACGGTAAACGTTGCCTCATCAGACCACAATACTGACAACCATTGGTCCTCACCCCAGGTAAGGTACTTGTTAGCAAAGGCAAGCCTATGAAGTCGCTTGTTACGTGTAAGAAGAGGCTTTCTCACAGGCCTGCGGCTTGTGTAACCAAGTTCATAGACTCTTCGAGAAACTGTGCACACTGAAATCTTGCCAAACACTTCCAGGTTGCTCTCCTTAATTCTCCTTGCAGTCACATGTGGATTAGACTCCACTTCACGTTTTAGCACATTAACAGACCTCGGGGAAGTTTTCCTGGGCCTACCAGACCGTGGTTTCTTTGTAGGAACGTCACCATTATTTTCCACTCGGTAACAGACACACCACCTCTGCACTGTTGACCAAGCCACACTAACCAAATCGCTAATTTCTTTCATGGGGTGGCCTGCCTCCTTTAGAGCAATGATCTGTGATATTATTCCACTAGACAATTCATGGGTAGGGGCCATATTAAAGTAGTGAAAGCCAAAACACTGCGGGTCACTAGGTAAAAAATGGCGCAACAAGAGAGGGAGGAGTGGCCGGGTTCCCCTCTCTCACGCAGCCCTCAGGCAACTGAGGCGCCAGCCAACCAATGCCCAGTAAGGCCTCAGACTGCCGTGACATCATGTTAGCGTCCAAAACTTCTGGCTAAATTTTTTCTCCCAAAAAGGGTGATTCTTTTTTCGCCAAAAGTATTTTGCGCCTTGACATAGGCGTGCAATACTTTTGTCAAGCACTGTATGATATATATATATATATATATATATATATATATATATACAGTACCCTCGCGTCCAACGCGCGTTAGTCCAGCACGATTCGGGTCCAGCACGGAGAGCAATTATTTAGTATTATTTAATACGATTTAATTACTGCAACACAAGTGTGTTAGCATAACACGCACAGAGCTCCGAGAAGTGGGTGAAATCCGCAGAGTTCACTCTAGCACGATCACCCCCGGTCCAACACAGTCATACTGGACATTCCCATGATGATGATAGCCAATGAAAAACTTCTGATCAAGTAGCCTTCCCTGCCCGCTATCGTGACGTGATCGTGATGCCGCCCAATTAAAAATGCTTCTGGTGTCACGTGATGTTTTGTTTACATTTCTCCCGCCACAGGGCCACTCAGTCGCATAATTGCATTGGAAGGTGCTTTTTTCTTGCTGCATTTTCTGCCTTTGTTACTGCATTTTACCCTGCTAGCGATGCATAGGAAGCCTTCTGAGAACCCGAAGAAGCGTCGGCACCTCTCTCAGGCCACCAAGCTAGAAAGCATCGAGAGGAAGAAGAACGGGGAGAGGAAAGTTGACATTGCCAAGGCCTACGACATGAATGAAGCCAACGTGAGGACCATAATAAAAAACTTAAGACAAGATCCTGGCAGCCGAAGGCTATCACACGGCACTTCATACCAGGTTTGCCGAGGATACGTTGGTAAATCGGAACGGTAACGTGGTAAAATTGCCGACGATACCACAGGCATTTGGAATTCATCTGGATGGATTCCTGCCGAGCATACGACGGGGAAAACAGTATGACCAAAACCCAGGCGACTCAACAGAGAATGTATCGTACTACAGCATTGAACATTTAGCCTGACGCTGAATACATATTAATATTTTAGAATAAATATCAATCGTTTTGAAACCCATCTCATCGGCGTGTGTACCAGTTTATAAACAAAGTTGCTTCTCCTTATTTTCTACCGAGTCAGCGACAGCGATCACTTTCCACAGTCACGAGACGGGGCTCTGGCAACAGTGGGAGAAGCATGCACTTTGCCGAGGATTACAGAATGCTAGGACAGGCAGAAGCAGGACCTTCCATGGCTGTGGACGAAGATAGTGATTCTGAGTGTGATTTTGAAGGATTTATGAGGGAGGTTTGATTTCGAAGGATTTATGAGGGAGGTTGAGGAGGAGCAACAGCCATTACCCGCTAGTGACACTAGCAGCCATCCTCCAGGGACCCAGTAGGACTAACTACAGCCTTGGATACCACCTTCCATTCTCAGCAAGCCCACCAACACTATCCGAAAAGGTTAGTTATCATTCATAACACAGTACCATTTATTATAATTACAATAGTACCAATATATGTATAGGTATATGGTAGGTATTTAGGGTGACTTTTCTGAGGGTTGGTGACAAAATTCATTTTTCCCCATAAGCTCTGTTGTTTGTCCAACACGTTTTTGGTCCAACACGTGACCCATGCATGACAATATTACCGTGCTGGACGCGAGGGTACTGTATATATATATATATATATATATATATATATACTGTATATATCTCATCATCATCATCGTCAGCCGTTTGAGTGTCCAGTGCAGGACTGGCCTATCCCTAATGAAGTAGGGACAATGCAGCCAATGTATCTCTATCAAGTGGCTTAGGCTGTCTAGTAGAGATTGTATTTAGGGTGAGAAGTGCTTGTAAGTGTAATTGTTGTGTTGGAGTGGCTTTGGATGTGTGTTTAGTCTCTGAACCAAGTGTAATTGGCCCACACAAGCCGACTGGGTGCACACATACTTTATAGTATGCGACACTGGTTCAACCACAGCACCCCTGATGTCCGCCAAAGCAGTCCGTGGCCAGAAGAACGCTCCCAAAGTTTATTACCCTGGCGGGGCGCGAACCCTCGTTCTTCAGTGTACGAAAATGCACACTTTACCACTGTACCACAGAGGCTTCATATATATATATATACATATATATATATATTGTTACGCTGTCCGCCTTTCCGTTCCCACGGATGCAGCCGTTACAGCTGGGCTAGGGGGATTATGCAGTATGTATCCGTGTCATTCGCGGAGTTTATATTAGCGAGTGCTACAAGTTCTTTTGTTTCTTTCGTTCCTGCCACTGAGGGCAATTTTATTTAATACCATGCTGAGAATGCATTTGATTATTTTGATTGTCTTATGTGAGCTACCAGTATATTTAATGATGTTTTGCTTGCCTTAGAAGTACCAATTTATTGTAGAGAGAGAGGGGCACGAATTTAAGTTCTTATTAATTAATTTGATTCATGCGTTCGCGCTTGGCTGAACACGAGCCTAGCAGTAGGCCAGTCTCTTCCCAGCTAGCTTCCGTATCGTGCGTGTGTGCACACTCTCTCTCTCCCCAGTCATTTTTATGCCGAGCTGGCGTTTTCATTTAAGTTTATTTTTATTCTTTTGTTGCTGACTGAGGGAAGTAGTTATTTTGTTTTTGTAACCGTGTTGTCTTTGGAGGGCCAGTTTGGCTCACCGTAGTCTTCTCGCTGCCTTTGTTAACGTTCCCCAACACACGTACATACACACACACACCCCTAACCCCTACACAGTTAATCCCATCTCTTTGCTCAAGGCTAGTGAGAACCATCGTGAGCTACTAACTGCGTTCCCCCTTGGACACGGGTTAAGTAGAAAGTCGTCACCACCGGCAGTAAGTGGGAGGTGTTCCTGTAGGCTGTCTCGGGCGGTATTACTTCCGGTAGTGACGATAGTAGGCTAGATCTATAGGTAGGCTGTTCCGTTTTATTACCAAAGTACAGAGTGTTGCGTTCTTAAATAAGTACTTTTCCGTTGCGCAGTTTTTTCTCTAGTTTGCGGAGTGTCAGTGCCGGGGTCTGTGTTATTTTTGCAATATATATATATATATATATATATATATATATATATATATATATATATATATATATATATATATATATATATATATATATATATATACAGTGCTCGTCAGAAGTATGGGGCGCCCTGCGTCCCTCCTGAGAAACAAACCTTTCAACATTGAAAAAACATATAAATAATGCATTTTATTTACCTTTAGTGCTTCGTAGGGTAGCCTTTATGTTTCTTCACGGACCTGAGACATCTTGGAAATGAAAGGACGAGGCTCCTGAGGTGCTGGAGGGGTATTTTGTCCCAGGAGTCACGAATGGCGGCTTCCAGCTTATCAGAGAGCTCACGTCCTTCCCTTGGAGACTCTTCTTTACGAGGTACCAGAGGTTTTCAATCGGGTTGAGGTCTGGGCTATTTCCTGGCCAGTCTGTCATGAATGATACCTCGCAGTCACGAAGTCAATTGGTGACCGATTTGGCCTTGTGAGCAGGTGCACTGTCCTGCTGAAACACTCGTGCACCTGTTAGCTCGAAGGAGTCTGGTAAATGATCACACAGAAGCTCCAGGTAAACATCCTGATTCACTCTGAGGTTCTTGGGAAGTACAACAAGCTTCCCCAAACCCTTCCCTGAGAAACAACCCCATACCATGAGTGAATCAGGATGTTTAACTGTGCTTTCTACATACCGTGGGTCAAGTGGGTCACTACCTTTGCATGCTCCTCTGTTACAGGTAACACTAAATGTTGCCTCATCAGACCACAACACTGACAACCGTTGCTCCTCACCCCAATTTAGATATTTAATAGCAAAGGCAAGCCTACGAATTCTCTGGCTGCTAGAGAGAAGAGGCTTTTTCACAGGCCTGTGACTTGTGTAACCAAGCTCATGCACCCTACGAGACACTGTTCTCACTGACACCTCACCAAACACTTCTGGGTTGCTCTCCTTAATTTTCCTTGCACTCACACAAGGATTAAACTCCACTGCACGTTTTAAAACATTAACAGACCTTGGGGAAGTTTTCCTAGGCCTACCAGACCTCGGTTTCTTTGTGGGAACTTCGCCACTGTTTTCCTCCCAAAACCGCGCACACCAACGAGACGCACTGTCGATCGTGCCACACCAACTAATTAACTAATTTCATTGGTGTGTTGGCATGACTCCTTTAGAGCAATTATATGGGATATGATTTCACTGGATAGTTCACGGGTAGGTGCCATAACAAAGTTTTGAAGGCCAAAACACTGCGGGACACTCGGTAAAAAATGGCGCAATTTGAGAGGGACACTCGGCGGAGTTCCTCTCTCTCAGGCAGCCCGTGGGCGACTGAGGCGGGAACCAACCAGCGCGTCAGAAGGCCTCAGGCTACCGTGACGTCATGCTCGGAGCTCAAACTTATGGCTCAATTCTTACCCCCAAAAATGGGTGATTCTTTTGGGCCATAAGTATTGCGCGCCCGGCGGACAACGCTGAATACTTCTGACGAGCACGGTATATATATATATATATATATATATATATATATATATATATATATATATATATATATTGTATATTTATATATATATATATATTGTATATATATATATATATATATATATATATATATATATACTGTTTATATATAAAACCCCTCCAGTAATCGCAAATTGTATGTGATTACTTGTTTATTAACTAAAGAAGCATTTATAAAGCAATAAAAATAAACAATAAAAACAATTGGATGCATGTCATAGGCTAGGCTTGGATAAGAGGATGCATAGCTGGAGAGGTGCAGCAGCCACTTGTTCATGTAAAGTTCTGCACTTGTTTACTTCACTTTACAGTCACTTAAACTAAAATGTAACAATTGGAATTTAATAAACTAAAATGCACTACTTGGAATATAAGAAACTAATATGTAACCCTTTGAATAAACACTAAGTCACACCTTGGTCAGTGTTCAATTTGCTGGAAATTTCACCTTCTGCAGGGTCAGCTTATCAAGATTTTACTATATAGTTAAAAGCATTTTTCTTTATTCCAGATGTTTTTGAGGGTCATGACTTGACCATCAGTGATATAAATGGAAGAATCACAGTTAAGGTCTTAGCTGTAATAAATATTATAAGCAATGAAGTCATCTGTAAAACAAATTAGTGTAAGATATTAAATTCTTTCCTAAACTAAAATGAAATTATCTTAGTGACAGTGTAATAGTTGCCCATGCGCCATCCGAATCCAAAGCAAAGAAAAAAAATTAAATCAAAGGGTCCGTGACCGGATTCGCGAATCACCAGAAGCATATTTACTAACTATTTGAGAACAAATTAACTAACTATATTATTACTCATATTAAGAAGTTTTAAATTAAACCATTATGCAGTTAAGTAGAATAATCCCTCATTTAGCCTGACATAATAGAGCCAAAGGCATGTCCAGGTAGTTGTAGCATCTGGATATTGAACAGTTCGTCTACCATACCCAGACCCTACCTGTACCCAACCTCCAACCTATATCTAACCTATTTGTACAGTGCCTAAGCATAATTTGGCAGTGTTTTCCAGTCATTCAGGCATATTTAGACATCAAAACACACATAGGAATATCCAAAGTAATGCTAAACTTCAAGAAAACCACTCAGAAAAACCACTGAAAACCAAAAAAAAACACTGCCTAAACACTACCGTATGTACAGTACTCCCTCCTTATTTTGGGTGTGTTTCCTGGTCATTCTGCCATATTTTGACATCAAAACACACATAGGATTATCCATATTAATGCAAAACACCAAGAAAACCATTAAAAAAAGAAAATGAAAACCAAAAAACACCCAACCTATACACTACAGTATGTACAGTATCCCTCCTAATTTTGGCTCTGTTTTCTGGTCATTCTACAATATTGAGACATCAAAATACACATAGGATTATCTATATTAATGCTTGGCTCTGTTTTCTGGTCATTCTGCCATATTGAGACATCAAAACAGACATAAGATTATCCATGGTAATGCTAAATATCAAGAAAACAATGCGTAAGCAACAAAAATCCACAAAAAACCTGCCAATGGTTTGAAAATCTGTTGTCTGTGATGAGTGATTGCCCCCGGGGCTCAAAAAAAAAATTCACGGCCAAATATGCCACCGGAATTTGTTTATGCTGGTATAAATGGTATACCTTCATCTCTACTGATGCCTATACTATAAGATAAGCTAATCAAAACAAATAAAACTTTTAAGTAAAAGTACAGAAATGCAGCAAGAATAAAGTGTTCAGGAGTAAAACTTACCGTCAAATAACTTCCCTTCATCTTAGTGCAAAATTTTGCCAGCACCATCCAAGAGTTAAGCATATGTCTACATAGATGCAGAATTTCATGAGCTTACTCGTGGTCACTTTGGAATTTTTATACGACCAATAGTAGTCAAATAAATCACAATTTGAAAACTCATGAGTCAGTGTTATCACCACAGAGGAGGGTAGGGAGTGAAGGGGGAGCCGGGAGGGTATGGAGGAGGGAGGCATGGGGGGGGAGAAGGATTTTCCCCCTTCTCTCAATGGACGGACGTGCTTTTTTATTGTACATTTACTTGTGGCTTGCAGTCTGTTAGACACCGAGTGGCCATGCGGAAACACAGCTCACCGTGACAAAGGGACTTACAGTGTTCGGTAGAGAGGCGGACAACCGCTGTCGCCGAACATGTACTCCTGGCTTGCGGTCTGTGTTTGATAGTGGTGGCGGTTGGGAAAGACTTAGCCCGGTGGCTGCATGATATTGTACATTCAGTGGGGATGCATTCTGACATTCTGACACCGCTTGTGGGTTACAGTCGTATTACTCGGGTACTGGAGGTTTGGTGGGAGTGATGGGACGAGTGCTCGACTTTCACCATTCAGTACAGGGGTGGATGGACATTTTAGCTCTAGTTATGGGTTATGGACTTCTTCCTGCTCATGGCTCGAGCCCAGCGGCCACAATACCAAATGTTTGAACATGTTGGCTGGCCTGCCGAAGTTCTCAGGGAGTTTTACGTCTAGTTAATGACAAATACAGTAATCCCTCCAATATCCGATGTAATAGAACCAAAGGCATGTCAAGGAATTCGTTTTGTCTGGATATTGGGCACCTGCCTCCTGGACTGGTCCTTATGGACCCTAATCCAGCCTAACTTTGAAGCCACGTAATTTACTCCCTACTGGACGTGCATAGCACCTATTTAAAACCCTATTCACACCAGTAATAAACATAAGGCATGAAATAAATGAAAAGGAACCAGAGAATGAGGAATTAGAAGTGAGTATGGAAAATATTTAGCAGTGTACAGGGTACTTACAGCTCGTCTGTGGCTGCCTCCTCTGAGGCTCTGGCAGTGGTGAAAATGCTCTTGAAGCACGTACAGTAATCCAGTGTTGTGCTACAGTTAATTCTTTGCACTGTGAGTTGTAATTGTTTAACACTGCACATTCCGTTCTTAATTGCGCCACGCCAGTTTCAACCACTAGTTTGCACTCACGCTGCACTGTAAATTCTAATTTCTTAACACTGCACAACACTGTAAATTCCCGTGTGGTCTAGTGGCGAGGCATTGCAGTTTATTCACTGTTTATTCACAAAAACGAGCACATGGAATCCATTGCAATGAGCATCTACTCACAATGGTAGTTAGGTGGTAACTAGGGAGGGGGGAAGAAGGAAGGGATGAAGGGGCCATGTGTAAACACAGCTTTTTGGCGCTGCATGTGTCATGTCTCCATGGTTGTTCAATCTGTACATGGATGGGGTAATAAAAGAGGTACAAGGTAGGGTAGTGGATGTTGGAGTGGCCCTGGTGAGAGAGGATAGTGTTTGGAAACTCCCTGTACTGTTGTTTGCAGATGATACTGTGTTGTTGAGTGAAGACGAATGGGAGCTGCAAGGCTTGGTGGATGAGTTTGGGAGAGTGTGTAAGAAGTGGAATCTAAAGGTGAATGTAGGGAAGAGTAAAGTGATGGTCTTTGAGAGAGGTGAAGTCAGTGAATGTACAGCAAGGTTGGATGATGAGGAATTGGGAAATGTGAGTACGTTTAAGTACTTGGGTAGTGTGATGAGTAAGGATGGAGGGTTGGAGGGTGAAGTGCTTGAAAGGGTACAGCAGGGAAGAAAGGTTGCTGGTTCTTTGAAAGCAGTGATAAGAAACAGGGAAGTGAGCATGGAAGTGAAAAAGTTACTACATGACAGTATTGTGATACCAACTCTAACATACGGAAGTGAAGCTTGGACGTTGTTGGAAGGACACAAGTCAAGAGTGAGAGCAGTGGAAATGAGTTATTTAAGAGGAGCCTGTGGAGTCACATGGAGAGACAGGCTGACGAATGAGGATATAAAGGAGCGTTGTGGTGTAGATGTGGATGTGATAGGAAGTGTTATGAGGAACACACTGAGGTGGTTTGGCCATGTGGAGAGGATGGAGGGTGAAAGACTGACAAAGAGAGTGTATGTGAGTGAGGTGGAGGGGGGAAGAGGGAGGGGGAGGCCGAGGATGAGATGGAGGGATGGGGTGGAGAGGTATATGAGAGAGGGGGGTGTGAGTTGGGAGCAGGGCAGTGAAATGGCGGGGGACAGGGCGACTTGGAGGCGATTTGTTTGTGGCCACCCCAAATGGGATTGAGGCGTCTGGCAATAGATAGATAGATAGATAAATAAAATGCTTTACATCATACATAAAAACATGTTTTCATACTGTAAAATACTGTATATTTTCTAGAGAGCTTTACCAGAAAAACTATATACAGTGAGGTCCCTTGGATAGCGACCTTATTAGTCCACCAAAATGGCCGCTGTCCATGAAATCACTATCTGATGGGCAAACTTCTAACCTAAAAAAATTAATACAGTCCTGGACTCCTTCAGCTATACCCCTAGTTTCCTCATTAACCCTTACTATCATGTCATATTTCTTCAGTAATAAGATAAATACTACATATTCAAAGAAGATTAATAAACTTACTTTTAATTCATTTTGAGTGCTTCTTACTGATAAATATAGTATCTTACCATTGCAGCCTGCTAGAGCCACAAAAAAATAAATACTGCATGCACTCCATCTAAACCCTAAATTCCTACTGTGAACACTAATAAAATAAACTTTCACTTAACATGCAAAAGGATAAACAAACCTTTAAATCACTTTTGCTATTTATTGTTAAAATTGCTGTCGTGCTTGGTGGTTACTGTACTGCAGCAGCCTGGCGACCACGGCCCTGACTCTGCTCACTCTCAATATCTCATCCCTAGTCTTCCTCTCGTCCCTCACGTCGTAACACACGCAAACGAACTTCATTCTCGATGCGATGGGCCTCTGTTTCCTCATTTTCCCAATCATCATATAGGTCCTTCTCAAGCTGAACAGGGGGCATGTCGACATCATCCTCTTTGTCTGACAAGGCATTCAAAATGGCTTGTCTTTGTGCCTCAAACCTTTCTTGCTGCTGACTTAAAAATTGTGCGATCAGTGTCTGGCGCCTTGCACTTATTTTGTCATTCAGGTTCTCGGTGAAGATTTTCGTCAGATCTCGGAAATACACTAGGGCTTGGTCTCGACAGTTAAAATGAAGAGAGGTTACCTTGCCTTGAACTTCAGACAGTACGGCCAGGATTTCAGACAAATCCTTCACTGTTGGGTCATTTGGTTTTCATTTCTTCATCCTTATCTTCTTGCACTTCCTCTTCCTCTTCCTCATCATGGTTCAGCATCTCCTCAGCAGTTTGTTCTTGATCTTCACCTCCTACCAAGTCCACAATTTCTTTGTCAGACACACGAGAGTCCTGGCACAGTTCTGATTACGTCAGCAGTCTCACATGCCACCACCTGCAGCTCCTGCCTGGCTGCCTCGCCCGCTTGTTTCAAATGTGGAAGCAGGGGGGCCCAAGCGTGTGCAATGGTGGCTTGATTGATCTGGCCCCAAGCTTCACAGAACAAATCCACTGCATGCTTTATCTTAAAAGACTTCCAAAAGGCCTTGACGGTCATTTCCTCTTGATCTTCTTCCTCTTGACTTGCCTCTTGATCGGGTTCACTGTCACTTGAGCTAGCTTCTTGGATCTCCTTCAGTTCTCTAAAGTTATCAGTCTTTTCCCTCAGTTTGCTGTGGAGCTTGCCATAGAAGAAGAGTTTAGTGTTAGCAATTAACTCTTGATCTAAAGGTTGAATTTTGGCGGTAGTGTTAGGAGGCATAAAAACAACCTGTATGCTAAGGTGGCGGTCTGCCATGAAGTGAGCGTGCCCGGGTGCATTATCCAGGAACAACAATATTTTCCAGTCAATATTTTTCTTCTTGCAATACTCGCAAGTCTGGGGCACAAAAATCTCGTCTAACCATTTAATAGAAAGGCTTCAGGTCATATATCCAGTGCTGTTTGAGTAACACACACAGTTGGGGAGTTTGTTCATATCACAGTGGTGGTAGGAATGTGGTTTGGCATATTTATAGAAAATAACGGGTTTCATTTTGAAATCCCCTGAAGCATTGCAGCAAAACAGGACACTGAAGCGATCCTTGGCCATTTTGGTTCCAGTGGCCTGACGAAGGTTTTTGTGGGCATAGGTGGACTTGGGTGATTTCTTCCAATACACCCCAGTCTTGTCACAATGAAAAACTTGATCTGGGGTGTACCCTCCTTCCTCTATAATAGCCTTAGCAATTTGGGGAAATTCTTGTGCAGCTGTAGTGTCTGCAGATGCAACCTCGCCCTGGTAGAAAGACAGCTTTACCCCACAGCGTTTTTTAAACCTATGTAGCCACCCACGTGAGGCATTGAATGGAGCAGGATTTTTTATATATTTTTTTTGCACATAGTCCCTGGTACACTGCTGTTGCCCTTGCATAAATTTCTGGTCCATCAACACTTGCTCCTTTTCTTAATCGCCTTCCTAACCAATTCATTACATAATGTTCAGTCACCACTTGGAGTCTGTTTTTTTCGGTAGTGTCGTGCATGACTTGTCTGGCGCCACCTGCACCACCCATAAAATACTTTGTTGTGGTTTTTATTGCTGCCTTTATCTCATCCTTTTTCTTTCCTTTTTCTTTCTTATGTTTCTTACATTCGATTCAGGCACATTCAACAGTTTAACAATTTCACATGTCTTTGCACTGTCTTCAGTCATCTGGATTATCTTTTTCTTTTCCTCCACACTGTATTGTTTCTCTGGCTTGCCATGCATGTATTTTCTGTACGTTTTTATCTCTTTTACACTACCTGCACTTCCTGTTTTTTTCCCTGGGCCACCGCCACCACTTGGGCCAGCCCCTGAAGCTGAAGCCATAATAATAGAACACTCAGTAGCCAGACAATAAATGGAAGATCACAAAAAAACTTTAACAATGACGAGACTGCGATGTGTTGAATGAATGCACGGTGCGTGGATAAACAATGAGTTAATGAAATGAGAGAGGATAGACTCGCACTCACTGCCAGTGTTACCAGGGTCTGACCAGGTCTGACCTTGGTAACTCTGCCCACCCACTCGCTGCGTGTTAAATGCCTAGAGGATTAACGCTAACCATGCAGCATTAATCATTACGAGATAGTTTCTTTCCTATCGCTATCTGTGCATTCACCATTGAAAAAAAACGCTATCTGAGGGTCTCCACTGTACTGTAATATTATGCTTCTAATGGAAAAGTGTATTCCGTATTCTCTATTACAGTTATTATTCCTTCAAACTCTCACCACCACCTTCGGGCATCATCCTTTTTCATCACCATAATAGGTTCAGGAACTTCATTGGCCAAGTGTGGATAGGCAGATGATGACTGAAAGAGTGTGACCACTGTCAGTCATTAACTCTAACATGGATTTTTACAGGAAATTATTATTAAATACCCTCAGACTCTTTGCATATATATATATATATATATATATATATATATCATCATCAGCCATTTGAGTATCCACTGCAGGACCGGCCTATCCCGACTGAAGTCTGGACGATACAGCCAATGTATCTCTACCAAGTGGCTTAGGCTGTCTGGTAGAGATTGTATGTAGGGTGAGAAGTGCTTGTAAGTGTAATTGTAGTGTTGGAGTGGCTTTGGATGTGTGTGTAGTCTGTGAACCATGTGTAATCGGCCCGCGCAAGCCGACTGGGTGCAAGCATACTTTATAGTATGTGACACTGGTTCAACCACAGCACCCCTTGTGTCCACCAATGCAGTATGTGGCCGGGTGAACATTCCCAAAGTTTATTACCCTGGCGGGGCATGAACCCTGGCTCACCCCTGTACGAAATGCACACTCTACCACTGTACCATATATATATATATATATATATATGTACACGACCCTTGATTTGCCAGACTAAAAGGGAGAAGTGCAGTCCGGGAATCACAATAGTCGGGGAATCGCAAAAGTCCGGGGGCCATTGCCCATTCCCCTAAGTTTACCATACTAGGTCCAGCAATTGCCAATATTCAGTACCAGCCCTGGACTTTTTCCACACTTTGTCCAGCACTCAGTATTACATGTACCAACATAAGTTACATACAAAACATGGTTTATTATAATAACTGCATATGGCTACATAGAAAGAAAAATATATTTAACATACTGTACTGTATGTACTTATTGTACTGTATTGTAGAGAGGATGTACAGTAGGTTTATTCTGTGATCATATAGTGGTTCCCCGAATGGTTTAAACTATCCGATGTCAGACACGACATCCATATTTTTTTATGTCAGATACAGTCTGTATTCTTACACCATACTCCTTGCACAGCATAGCGACCATCTTCCCAGCCTCAAGTTTCCTTATTAACTGACATTTCTGGGACACTGAGAGATGCACAGGCATTTTTTGTGCACTTGGTCACTTTCCTAGGGGTTGGTGGTGCTATTATGGAGTTATAAACTGCTCAGATAATGCTCAGATGTAAGGCTGCTTTTCAGCACAAGACAACAGTAAACAAATGTCTGGTGCGAATGCGACCACCTAGCAGGTGGCCCAGACATTGACCAAGGGAGCGGAATTGATCACTGCGTGCAGGTAGTTTGAAAAGTAAGTTTCAGTATTTTCAGTATATTCTGTCTGGGAAATTCGAAATCCAGGAAATAGGGGTCCGCCAAATCGAGGATCAAGTGCGTGTGTATATATATATATATATATATGTATATATATATATATATATACACACACATACACAGTCTTTCCTCATACTTCGACGTTTCACACTTTGATGATTCACGCATCGACACAACGAAAAGTTACTGATTTCCTCAAAGTTGGATGAAAATTTCACATTTTGACGTTACTCCCTGGCTGAGAAAACGCCACCCATATGTACCGATCCTCACTTGTTGATGGTCATCTGGTGAGGAAGAGACTGAAAGCCCAGAGCAGCCAAGGGAGGGCAAGATGAGCATGCAGAAATTATCCCACTGCCTGTCCACCGTAACAGAGCTGGTAACCACCATCGAGGCATACACCAGGACCATGCCAGAGGTACCTGAAATCCTGTCCAACGTAAATGTTACGAAGCCTAAACTGTTGGAAGTGTACAGTAACCGGATTAGGGAACAGAAACAATAAAAAATAACAAGATATTTCCAGGAAAGACCAAATGTAACAGATATTATTAGAGACTTGGATGTGTCTGGTACTGGGGATGAGGAGGAAAGAGAAATGGACAGAGAAGAGGCAGGTGAACTGGAGCCAGGGTTCGGCTTTGTAGGATTCGGCCTAGGTGATGGTATGGATCTTTCCCAGAAAGGCCCATGTCACCTAGTCACTAGCGCCATCCACCATGTACAGAAATGTACATGCACTTCACACACATACACATGCACGCACGAACACACACACACACACAGACACACACACACACACACACACACACACACACACACACACACACACACACACACACACACACTTTACAGGATAAAGAAAATTTTTCGAAAATGCAGATTGGAGAAAATTCAGAGAAACGAGACATGCACAGGAAGTGGGATATCTTTCTAAACCTCTATAATTCCAGAGTGGAAAAATATGTGCCAGGAGTAAAGAGGAAAGAAAACAGAAAAAAAGAGTGGTTTAATAAAAAGTGTATGATAGCAAAAAAAAAAAGAGAGAGATAAGGCATGGAACAATTGGAGAAAGAGAGGTAACAATAGAACAAAGGAAGAATATAAGAGAACTAGAAATGATTACACAAGAATACACAGAGAGAAAGTAAGGAATTTTGAAAAAGGTATAATAGACAAATGTAAGGATGAACCCAAATTGTTTTATAGATTTGTCAATGGCAAACTGAAACACAAGGAAGGAATCACCAAACTGAAAGTAGAAGGAGAGGTCTATAAAGATGCGGCAATGCAAGCAGAAATATTGAACAAACATTTCCAGTCAGTTTTCACTAATGAAAGTGAGTTTGTGGAAGGGGAGGGAGTGACTAGAAATGTAGTGATAAAAGATATAAAAGTGGAAATACAGGAAGTGTATAAAGAGGGTGTATGTATGTGAGGTGGAGGGAGGGAGAGGGAGAGGTAGACCGAGGATTAGGTGGAGGGATGGAGTTGAGAGGTATATAAGGGAGGGGGGGGTGAGTTGGGGGGAGGGTAGTCAAATGGTGGGTGACAGAGCGACTTGGAGGCGTTTTGTCTGCGGCCACCCTTTGCGGGATTAGGGCGTCGGACTATAGATAGATAGATAGTATAAATTACTGGAAAATCAAGATGTAAGGAAAGCCCCAGGACCAGATGGAATCTCTAATTGGGTACTGAAGGAATGCAAAGAACAACTGGCGGATAAGATTCACAGTTTAATTGTGTGTTCTCTGGAAGAGGGGAAAGTGCCTCAAGAATGGAAGGGGGCAAATGTGATACCCATTTATAAGGGAGGAAACAGGTAAGAACCCCTGAATTATAGACCAGTGTCCCTAACCAGCATGGTCGCAAAATTGTGCGAAAGAATTCTGAAAGATTGATGGATGAAATATCTAGAAGAGATGAATATTTTGGCTGATAGTCAGTTTGAATTTAGAAGTGGAAGGTCATGTGTGTCCAACTTGTTGAGTTTTTACTCAAGAGCGATTGATGTGTAAAAGAGAGAGATGGTTGGGTGGATTGTGTGTACAGTATTTAGATTTGGAGAAGGCCTTCGACAGGGTACCCCATAAGAGACTAATGTGGAAATTAGAGCATATATGAGGACTGAAGGGGAACCTCCTGGAATGGATGAGAGACTTTTTGAGAGACAGACAAATGACAGTAATAAAGGATAGGATGTCTGGATGGAGGGAAGTAACAAGTGGAGTCCCACAGGACTCGGTGTTGGCGCCAGTAATGTTCCTGATTTATGTAAATGATATGGTAGATAGAGTGAACAGTTATGCAAGTCTGTTTGCTGATGATGCCAGATCATGAGGAAGGTAGAGTTTGAGGAGGATTGTAAAATGCTGCAGGAGGATTTGGATAGGATATACGATTGGAGCCGGATGTGGGAAATGAAGTTTAATACAAAGTAATGTCAAACACTGGAAATGGGTAAAAGTACCAAGTGGCCATCATTGAATTATTTGATGGGTAATGAACCAATCACAAAAGCGAGAGAAGAGAAAGATTTGGGAGTGCTGGTCCAGGATAGTTTGTCACCTGAAAAACACATTAGCAAGGCAGTTAGAGAGACGTATAAACTCCTGACTAATATAAGAGTAGCTTTTCATTATATGGATGAGGAGATGATGAAAAAATTGATAGTGGCCATGATTCGCCCCAGGTTAGAATATGCAGCAGTAGTGTGGTCCCCACACAAAAAGAAAGATACAAACAAGATTGAGAGAATACAAAGAACAGCAACCAAAATGGTCCCCAGTCTGGCAGATCTGTCGTATGGAGAGAGGTTGGAAAATCTGGATGTGCCTTCCTTAGAAGAAAGGAGAAAGTGAGGAGACATGATTGCAGTGTTCAGGACCATGGTGGGAGTAGATAAAATTGACAAAGAAAATCTGTTTGTATGGGATAAGAGAGTAGCAAGAGGACACGGAATGAAACTCAAGAAACCAAGCTGCTTGAAGGATATCAAGAAATATAATTTTCCTTATAGATGTATAGACCTGTGGAATAGTCTAGACAAAGAGATCGTCCAATCTAAAAACTTAAACGAGTTTAAAGCTAAATTTGACTTATTGAGAAACAGAGAGAGAGATTGTCCAGGTGCTTGAGGGTGTGAAAGTGGATGTATGTGGAATAACTGAAACAAAATGGAGAGGAGAAAGTGTGAGAGAATGGGAGTATGGATGGGGTATATGTGCAGGATTAGATGAGAATGAGAGGGCAAAGGAAGGAGTATGTATAGTTGTGAGTAAAAGGTGGAAGAAGAGCATAAGACAGTATAGATCACTTGGGGCAAGGATTGTGTGGGTAAGGTTGAAAGTTGGAATACAAATGTGGGCGATTGTGTGTGTGTATGCGCCAACACAAGATTGTGCTAGCAGAGTGAGAGAAGAGTTCTGGACAAATGTGGAAGTGTGCATGGGAAAGTTTGGAAGGAATGAGAGAGTGTTTTTGATCGGTGATATGAATGGTAAAGTAGGGAATGTGAAGGTGGATGGAATAGTTGGTGAGTTGGGTGTGCCTGCTGAGATAGATGAGAATGGCAATGCGTTAGTGAACATTTGTGCAGGGAGGGTGTTGGTGATAGCCAATACCCTCTTCAGGCACAAAATGATCCACAGGTATACATGGCGAGTGATGAGAAGGGTGGGTGGTGAACTGAATGAAAGGAAGGCAATGATTGATTGTGTGTGTGTGGATGGAAGGATGCGAAGATGTGTAATGGATGCAAGAGTTTATAGAGGTTGGGGAGTGGGCTTTCTGACCACTGCTTGGTGGTGGCCAGAATTAGGATCCAAGTAAGATGGAGAAATAGAAGAAGGGAAAGATGAGAGGAAGGAGCAGTTGCAAGGAGAGTGGAAAGGTTACAAGAGGATAAGAGAAAGGCAGAGTATAAGAGAGAAGTGGAGGAGCGATTGGGCAAATATGAATTGGAGCAGATGGGGGACGTGGAAGGTGTTTGCAGGATATTTACAGAAGAAATATGTGCAACATGTGATGTGTTGTGTGAGAGGAAGAGAAGACGGAGGGGAGGTGCAAGGAACAACATGGTGGACTGAAGAGGTGAAACAGGCTGTGGCACAAAAGAAGAAAGCATACAATGAATGGATGAGAAATATGGGCGTGGAAGAAGTTGAGAGGCGGAAGAGAGAGTTATATGTAGAAAGGAAAAGAGAGGGGAAAAGATTAGTAAGAGAGAGTAAGAAGAGTGTGGATGAGGAATTTGGAAGGAATTTGAGTGTAAAGTGGAGGGATTGTAAGAAAATGTTCTGGAAAGAGGTGAAAAGAGTAAGACAGGGTGGAAGTGAGGTTAGCAGGGAAGTGAAAGATAAAAATGGTAGATTGCTAGTGGAGAAGGGAGAAAAAGTGAGCAGATGGAGAGAACACTTTAAGGAATTGTTGAACATACAGGATGGAAGTGATGCGAGTATAACTGGCTGGGGAATGGCTGGGAGAAGGAGGGAGGTGAGAAGACAGGAAGAAATCCGTAGGATAGAAGTTGTGGAAGCAATGAAGAAAGTTAAATTGGGGAAAGCCCCAGGAATTGATGGAGTGTGTGGTGAAATGCTGAAGCATGAGGGAGAGATAGTAGTAGAATGGATGTGGAAGATGTGCAGATTGGCCTGGGAGGAAGGTAGAGTCCTGGAGGATTGGAAGTCAGGTATAATTATTCCCTTGTACAAAGGAAAAGGGGAAAAAGAAGTGTGTGGTAATCATAGGGGCATTCGTCTTCTTAGTATAATAGGAAAAGTGTATGGTAGGATACTTATTGACAGAGTTAGAGAAAGAACAGAGGAATTAGTTGGAGAAGAACAGAGAGGCTTTAGGAAGGGAAAAGGTTGTGTAGATCAGATATTCATTCTTAGATCTTTAGTGGAAAAGTTTTTAGAGAAGGGAAAGAAGTTGTATGCAGCTTTCATGGATTTGGAGAAAGCATATGACAGGGTGGATAGACAAGGATTGTGGAAAGTATTAAGAATATATGGAGTAGATGGGAAGTTGTTGAATGCTGTGAAGAGTATGTATGATGGTGCTAAGGCTGCAGTGCGTGTGAATGGTGAACTAAGTGAATTTTTCTCTTTGAAGGTTGGGTTGAAACAGGGATGTGTCATATCTCCATGGTTGTTCAATCTATACATGGATGGGGTAATAAAAGGGGTACAAGGTAGGGTAGTGGATGTTGGAGTGGCCCTGGTGAAAGAGGATAGTGTTTGGAAACTCCCTGTACTGTTATTTTGCAGATGATACTGTGTTGTTGAGTGAAGACGAAGGGGAGCTGCAAGGCTTGGTGGATGAGTTTGAGAGATTGTGTAAGAAGTGGAATCTAAAGGTGAATGTAGGGAAGAGTAAAGTGATGGTCTTTGAGAGAGGTGAAGTCAGTGAATGTACAGAGAGGTTGGATGATGAGGATTTGGAAAATGTGAGTACGTTTAAGAACTTGGGTTGTGTGAAGAGTAAGGATGGAGGTGTGGAGGGTGAAGTGCTTGAAAGGGTACAGCAGGGAAGAAAGGTTGCTGGTTCTTTGAAAGCAGTGATAAGAAACAGGGAAGTGAGCATGGAAGTGAGAAAGTTACTACATGACAGTATTGTGATACCAACTCTAACGTATGGAAGTGAAGCTTGGACGTTTTTGGAAGGACACAAGTCAAGAGTGAGAGCAGTGGAAATGAGTTATTTAAGAGGAGCCTGTGGAGTCACATGGAGAGACAGGCCGACGAATGAGGATATAAAGGAGCATTGTGGTGTGGATGTGGATGTGATAGGAAGCGTTATGAGGAACACACTGAGGTGGTTTGGCCATGTGGAGAGGATGGAGGGTGAGAGACTGACGAAGAGAGTGTATGTGAGTGAGATGGAGGGGGGAAGAGGGAGGGGGAGGCCCGAGGATGAGATAGAAGGATGGGGTGGAAAGGTATATGAAAGAGGGGGGTGTGAGTTGGCAGCAGGGCAGTGAAATGGCGGGGGATAGGGCAACATGGAGGCGATTTGTTTGTGGCCACCCCAAATGGGATTGAGGCATCTGGCAATACATAGATAGATAGATAGATATACAGTATATATATATACAGTACCCTCACGTCCAGCATGGTAATATTGTCATGCATGGGTCACGTGTTGGACCAAAAACATGTTGGACAAACAATTTAGCTTATGGGGAAAAATGAATTATGTCAGCAATCCTAGGAAAAGTCACCCTAAATACCTACCATATACCTATACATATATTGGTACTATTGTAATTATAATAAATGGTACTGTGCTATGAATGATTACTAACCTTTTAGGATAGTGTTGGTGGGCTTGCTGAGAATGGAAGGTGGTATCCAAGGCTCTAGGTAGTCCTACTGGGTCCCCGGAGGATGGCTGCTGGTGTTACTAGCGGGTAATGGCTGTTGCTCCTCCTCAACCTCCCTCGTGAATCCTTTGAAATCACACTCAGAATCATTATCTTCGTCCACAGCCATGGAAGGTCCTGCTTCTGCCTGTCCTAGCACTCTGTAATCCTCGGCAAAAGGCATGCTTCTCACACTGTTGCCAGAGCCCCGTCTCGTGACTGTGGAAAGTGATCACTGTCGCTGACTCGGTAGAGAATAAGGAGAAGCAACTTTGTTTATAAACTGGTACACACGCCGATGAGAAGGGTTTCAAAACGATTGATATTTATTCTAAAATATTAATATGTATTCAGTGTCAGGCTAAATGTTCAATGCTGTAGTACGATACATTCTCTGTTGAGCCGCCTGGGTTTTGGTCACACTGTTTTGCCCGTCATATCCTCGGCAGGAATCCATTCAGATGAATTCCAAATGCCCTTGGTATCGTCGGCAATTTTACCACGTTACCGTTCTGATTTACCATCGTATCCTCGGGAAACCTGGTATGAAGTGCCGTGTGATAGCCTTCGGCTGCCAGGATCTTGTCTTGGTTTTTTATTATGGTCCTCTCGTTGGCTTCATTCATGTCGTAGGCCTTGGCAATGTCAACTTTCCTCTCCCCTTTCTTCTTCCTCTCGATGCTTTCTAGGTTGGTGACCTGAGGGAGGTGCCGACGCTTCTTGGGGTTCTCAGAAGGCTTCCTAGGCATCGTGAGCAGGGTAAAATGCAGTAACAAGGGCAGAAAATGCAGGAAGAAAAAAGCACCTTCCAATGCGAATTATGCGACTGAGTGGCGCTGTGGCTGGAGATATTTAAACAAAACATCATGTGACAGCAGAAGCGTTTTTAATTGGGCGACATCACGATCACGTCACGATAGCGGTCGGGGAAGGCTACTTGATTAGAAGTTTTCATTGGCTGTCATCATCATGGGAATGTCCAGTATGACCGTGTTGGACTGGGGGTGATCGTGCTAGAGGTGAACTCTGCGGATTTCGCCCATTTCTCAGAGCTCTGTGCATGTTTTGCTAACACACTCGTGTTGCAGTAATTAAATCGTATTAAATAATACTAATTATTTGCTCTCCGTGCTGGACGTGAATCGTGCTGGACTAACGCGTGTTGGACGCGAGGGTACTGTATATATATTATATATATATATATATAGTAGAACCTCGGTCCTCAAACACAATCCGTTCTGGAAGGCTGTTCCAGGACCGAATTGGTCGAGGACCAAACTAATTTTCCCCATAAGAAATAATGTAAATCATTTTAATCCGTTCCAAGACCCCAGGTGCTTACCTATTTAATTTTTTTTATGTTATTTCATACATAAAATTGCATGGTTAAACAGTAAATAAGACATAGAAAGTAAAACAATACATAAAATATTGCACAAGAAGACTAAACTGATCTAAATTGGATATTATTTACCTTTTTGGTGGCGAGTTTTTGGTGCACGTAGATGGTGGTGAGGGAGGGAAAGGGAGGATGGAACTTATTGCTTGGAAGGGGAGTCCCCTTCCATAAAAACTTGGGGTAACTGGCCTTCGGGTGTTCTCTCTCTTTCGACTCTCTTGGGTTTGGGTAACTCTGCTTCAGGATTTTCTTTTCTTTTACTGTTTTGACCAGAAACCTGTCCAATGTGATTTGATTTTGCCTACGTTTTAACAGTTTACGGAAGTGACTCATGAGAGTGTCATTGAAAAGGTTTAGTGTTCTGTTGGCTTCACCTTTATCAGGGTAATATTTTTCCATAAAACTTCGAAGATCACCCCACTTTCCACACATTTCTTGGATCAATGAAGTTGGTGCATCGTCTCTTGCATCCTCTTCCCTTGAAGACATTTCCTCCACCAAAGTCTTCTTTTGCTCATTTTGGAGGTGTACGAGTTCTTTGGTGGTAAGCTCAGCACAAGGTTCCTCCAAAAGCTCTTCCACATCATCATTGTCCATCTCCACGCCCATACTTTGGCCCAGAGACACAATATCCTCAAGAATTTTATCATCACCAATATCCTCGGCAACTCCAGCACTCGTACCCGTAGCTTCAGCAGCCTGGAAGCCTTCAAAGTCTCTCTCTGTAACACAATCTGGCCACAGTTTCCTCCATGCTGAGTTCATTGTTCTATAACTCACTTCGTTCCAGGCTTGATCAACAAGATTTATGCAATGAAGGATGTTGAAGTGATTTTTCCAGAAGTCTCTGAGGGTCAGTTCCGTGTCATTGGTCACTTCAAAACAACTTTGAAACAGGAATTTTGTATACAGCTTCTTGAAGTTTGAAATCACTTGCTGGTCCATGGGTTGGATTAAATGTGTTGTGTTAGGGGGCAGGAACTTTACTTTGATGAAATCAAACTCTGCACCTAAGTCATCCTCCAAACCTGGAGGGTGAGCAGGAGCATTGTCCATCACAAGAAGGCATTTCAAAGGCAAATTTTTTTCTTGCAAATATTTTTTAACACTGGGTGCAAACACTTCGACAATCCAGTCAGTAAAATATTGCCTGGTCAGCCAAGCCTTGGGATTAGACCTCCACATAACAGCCAATTTACTCTTCATAACATTGTTTGCTTTGAAAGCCATCGGATTCTCTGAATGATACACAAGCAGCGGTTTGACCTTAAAATCACCGCTTGCATTGCCACAAAGCAAGAGTGTGAATCTATCCTTCATTGGCTTGTGTCCTGGTAGTGTTTTTTCTTCACGAGTAGTGTAGGTCCTTTTGGGCATTTTTTTCCAAAATAACCCCGTTTCATCGCAGTTGAACACTTGTTGCGGAACATAACCCTCAGCCTTGACGTAATTGCTAAACTCGACCTTAAATTTCTCGGCCGCTTTTTGGTCTGCACTCGACGCCTCTCCATGACGAACCACACTGTGTATGCCACTTCTCCTTTTGAACTTTTCAAACCACCCTCTGCTTGCTTTAAAATCAAAAGTTTCAGCACTGGTACCAGGGCTTTCCTTTACAAGGTGACTGTATATTTCTCTTGCCTTTTCACAAATTATATCCTCACTAACACTGTCTCCTGCTAACTGTTTCTCATTGATGAAGATAAGCAATAATTTTTCCACTTCTTCAATTATGTGTGGTCTTTGCTTAGAAACTAAAAACGATCCTTTGGCAACATCGGTTGTTTTAATAGCATCTTTGTTTTTCAGTATGGTACTAATGGTCGATTTGGCCATGCCATACTCTCTGGCCAGGTCAGACACTCGAACACCCTCTTCATACTTTGCGATTAATTCTTTCTTAAAATCTGTTGTTTTCCGCACTACTTTCCTCTTTTCACTGCTAGTAGCGGTACTGGATGAACTTGCTTTCTTTGGAGCCATTATTAGGGGATAATACTGCACTGAATCAAGAAAAATGTGAAGCACAGCAGAACGACCACGTTGACGAACAACAAAGGTGGATGCGTGACTGTCGCTCGGCTTGTCGCTTGGGTCCTCCGTCGGCCAGCTTCCCTTCGTTCGGCAACGTTCGGGTTGGTCGAGGTCCAATATTTTGGTCGACCTCTGGAGCACAAATTTCTTGAATTTTTTGGTTGAGGTCTGATTTGTTCGACATGAGACATTCGAGGTCCGAGGGTTCACTACCCCCTGGGGGTAGGGGGGTTTCAAAAATACTCCCCCAGTATCCCTGCTTGTCGTACGAGGCGACTAAAATGGTTGGTGGTGGGTTAGTGCCCCACCCTGTAAAAAGAACAAACTAAACAAGCAAATAAAGCGCCTCAGACCAGGGCGGACCATACGTTGACAACTAAGGAACGGACAAAGGACATTCTGAGGGTGGGAACATGGAATGTGAGAGGAGTGAATGATGAAGTGAAAGAGAGAGATTGTCCAGGTGCTTGAGGATGCAAAAGTGGATATATGTGGATTGACTGAAACTAAATGGAAAGGTGAAAGGATGAGAGAATGGGAATACGGTGTAGGTATATGTGCGGGAGTCAGTGAGAATGAGAGGGCAAGAGAGGGAGTATGTCTGATGATAAGCAAGAAGTGGAAGGAGAATATAAGAGAGTATGGAACAGTGGGTGCAAGGATTGTATGGGTGAGGATGAAAGTAGGTATACAAGCATGGGCGATTGTATGTGTGTATGCTCCGACAGAGGATCGAGTGGCAAGAGTGAAAGATGAGTTTTGGGCGAGAGTAGAAGCATGTATGGACAAGTTTGAGAGGAGCGAGAGAGTGCTGTTGATTGGAGACATGAATGGCAAAGTTGGGAATGTACGAGTGGATGGAGTGGTTGGTCAGTGGGGTGTGCCAGCTGAAGTAGATGGGAATGGTAGTGCTTTGGTAGACATCTGTGCTGGTAAGGGGTTGGCAATAGCCAACACCTACTTTCATCATAAGATGATCCACCGGTATACATGGAGAGTAATGAGGAGGATGGATGGTGAACTTGTTGAACGAAAGGCAATGATAGACTACGTGTGTGTGGATGAGCGAATGAGAAGACAAGTGTTGGATGCAAGAGTGTGGAGAGGGTGGGGGAATGGAGTCTCGGACCATCACTTAGTGATGGCCAAGGTAGAGCTGCAAAGAAAGTGGTTGAGGAGACGAAGGGGAAGACAGGAGGAAGCAGCTCCTGTGAGAAGAGTGGAGAAATTGCAAGATAGTGAAAAAAGGACAGAGTATAAGAGCATAGTGGAAGAAAGATTGGGAAGGTATGAGCTAGAGCAGATGGAAAGGGTGGAAGACGTATGTAAGATATTCACGGAAGAGATAAGCGCAGCGTGTTAGGCGGTTTGTGGAGTGAGGAGGAGATGCAAGGGTGTGCAAGGGATAGCATGGTGGAATGATGAGGTGAAACGAGCTGTGGAACAAAAGAAGAAGGCATATGGTGAATGGTTGGCGAGTAGAGGTAGGGGAGAAGATGAGAGAGAGAAGAGAGAGGTATATGTGAGCAGGAGAAGGGAGGTTAAGAGACTGGTGAAGGAGAGTAAGAAGAAAGTGGATGAAGAGTTTGGGAGGAATCTGAGTGTGAAATGGAGGGAGAGTAAGAAATTGTTTTGGAAGGAGGTAAAGAAAGTAAGGCAGTGTGAAAGGGGAAATAGTAGGGGAGTGAAAGATAGGAATAATAGATTGTTGGTGGAGAAGAGAGAGAAATTGAGGAGATGGAAGGAGCACTTTGAGGATTTGTTGAATGTAGAGAGTGAGAGCAGTGTGAGTATAAGTGGTTGGGGAATGGCTGGGAGAAGAAGAGATGAGAGGAGGGAGGAAGAGATCAGTAGGTCGGAAGTAGTGGAAGCGATGAAGAAGATTAAGCTGGGAAAGGCCCCAGGAATTGATGGAGTGTGTGGTGAAATGCTTAGGTATGGGGGTGAGATTGTTGTGGAGTGGATATGGAAGTTGTGTAGATTGGCTTGGGAAGAGGGAAGGGTTCCAGAGGACTGGAAATCAGGTATAATTGTTCCTTTATACAAAGGAAAAGGAGAGGGAGAAGTATGTGGTAACCATAGGGGTATTTGCCTACTTAGTGTGACTGGTAAAATATATGGTAGAATACTCATTGATAGGGTTAGGCATATGACAGAGGAGCTAGTTGGAGAAGAACAAGGGGGATTTAGGAAGGGAAAAGGGTGTGTAGATCAGATATTTGCTCTAAGATGTTTAGTGGAGAAGTATCTAGAGAAGGGAAGGAAAGTGTATGCTGCCTTCATGGACTTGGAGAAAGCTTATGACAGAATAGATAGGCAAGGTATGTGGAAGGTATTAAGAATATATGGAGTGGAGGGGAAATTGTTGAGTGCTGTGAAGAGTATGTACGAGGGAGCAAGGGCTACGGTGTAGCAGTGGATGGTGAGCTGAGTGAGTTCTTTGATCTCAGTGTGGGACTGAAACAGGGGTGTGTGATGTCTCCATGGCTGTTTAATATATATATGGATGGGGTTGTAAAGGAGGTGCAAGGTAGGGCAGTGGATGTGGGGGTGGCCCTAATGAATGAGGGTGAGATTTGGAAGCTTCCGGTGTTGCTGTTTGCTGATGATACAGTATTGTTGAGTGAAGATGAATGGGAGTTGCAAGGTTTGGTGAATGAATTTGGGACAGTGTGTAGGAGGAGGAATCTGAAAGTTAATGTAAACAAAAGTAAAGTTATGGTGTTTGAGAGGAATGAAGTCACAGAGTGTGCAGTGAGGTTGGATGGTGAGGATATGGAGAATGTGAGTGCATTCAAGTACTTGGGTAGTGTGATGAGTAAGAATGGAACTCTGTTGGATGAAGTGCGTGAAAGGGTACAGCAGGGAAGAAAGGTTGTTGGTACACTGAAAGCAGTGATGAGAAATAGGGAGGTGAGTATGGAAGTTAAGAAGTTACTGCTTGATGGTATTGTGATCCCTACCCTGACGTATGGAAGCGAGGCGTGGACCTTGCAAGAGGGGAACAAGTCAAGAGTGAGAGCAGTGGAAATGAGTTACTTGAGAGGAGCATGTGGAGTGACGTGGAGGGACAGGTTGACGAATGAAGAAGTGAAGGAACGTTGTGGGGTAGATGTGGATGTGGTTGAAAAGATTAGGAGAAATACACTGAGGTGGTTTGGACATATGGAGAGAATGGAGAATGAAAGACTGACTAAGAGGGTGTATGTAGGTGAGGTGGAGGGAGGGAGAGGGAGGGGTAGACCGAGGATGAGGTGGAGGGATGGAGTTGAGAGGTATATGAGGGAGGGGGGTGAGTTGGGGGAGGGGAGTCAAATGGTGGGTGACAGAGTGACTTGGAGGTGTTTTGTCTGTGGCCACCCTTTGCGGGATTAGGGCGTCGGGCTATAGATAGATAGATAGATAGATATACTGTATATATATATATATATATATATATATATATATATATATATATATATATACATCTATCTATCTATTGCCAGACGCCATAATCCCGTAAGGGGTGGCCATTTTACTTTGAGTTATTTGTTTTACGGGAAGGGGCACTAACCCTCCACCAACCCACTTGTTGATACGTAGGGAGCACGTATGGTTTGGTTATATGGTTACCACCCAGCATTGTAAATGGTTTCCTGGCTTACAGGAAACCATTTGGCTTGTCACTCAATGTAAAGCCACCTGTAAAGGAAAGAAAAGCAATAAGAACTGACAGAAAAGATGGGAGAAATAAGAAGAGAGGAGAGCAGGCACAGAAAAAGAATGTTAAAGGCTAAGGAAGAAACAGGCAGCACTACATCAAGTGAGTGGATGATGGTCACCGCCACCTACCACAAATATATATACACATATGTATATATTTATATGTATATATACAATATATATATATATACAGTAATCCCTCGATTATCTGTCGTAATAGTCATTGGTATATTTGGATACGAACGAAATCCGAATACGGAGCAACATCGTACCTACCAATACCCTACCCATATTTAGTACCCCTCATAATTGTGGCAGTGATTTTTGGCCTTTCAGCTACTGTATTTAGACATTAGAACACACATGGCAGTATCCAATATAATCCTTGACACTAAGAGAACAGTGCATAAACGATAAAAATCCCCTCAAATCCACAGTACTTGACACCCAGCGAACTTCAGACTGGCGTTGTAACCTGCTAGCCCCAAGTTGGTGTTAACAGATCTCCTCCTTCTCCTCCTCTTCCTCCTCCTCCTCCTCCTCCTCCTTCTCCTCCTCCTCCTCCCATCGTCGTCGTCATCATCCGCTGGAGCTGGGCAATGACTGGGGACGTGTGGCTAGATTATGTATGCCCACGCACCTCATGAGACTCTGAAGACAGCTGCAAGCCCATTTTTAATGGCAACTCAGCGGCTGTCGATGTGTTCTGTTGTGGGTCCGAGAGTGAAGACTGGAGATGAGGTGGTGATGGTGAGGAGAACGGGCTAGCACATGAGGGGGTGGCAGGCATGAAGAAAGAGTCAGTCTTGGTCTGACGATATGTGCAATGATTCTGACAGAGGATGACAGTGCCCCTGACTGCTCACTGATCCATCGCCAGCTTCAGTGGCACCAACTCCCTGTCGCAGTGCGGGTGCTCGGCATATTCGAGCACTTGCTCAATGCTGACACGTAGCGCACCAAGATGAGGGAGTGATGGAGTGGTAGGGTGCTGAGAGTCAGGGTCCTCATCCTCATCACTGTCCTCTGTTGGCCCCACAGAGACAGCAGTGGCAATCTCCTCTTCATATCATGCACATGAAATGAGCATTATTTCACAGTCTACCCCTAATACCACTACGTCTCTTATGCAGCCACTTATCACAAACATTGCACAAGATGAAGTTACTTCCCACACACTGGTGGCAAACTGCACATGGCCACGCTTCCTTTTTTTTGGTAGTACCGCCACCATAGATACATCACTTTTGTTCTATCCACATTTACTCTGAAACCCTTGTGCCTCATTAGGTCTTTCCATTTCCTAAATCTTTCTCCACCAACTTTTCATGCACTGCAATCAACACCAAGTTATCATCATACAACATCTCCCATAGGAGTCCATTTCTGTAGTCACTTAAAGGCTTACAGCTTACATAGGTGATGAAAGGGGAAAAGGCACCATGGTGAAACACACACTGGCAGGTTAGCACAAGTCACTAGCAGTGTACAGTACAGTACAACCGAGATGCACAGAACAAGCCTGGCAAAATTCGCTTGCATGGCGCCATTGGAGAAGCACAAGGGCCTGAAAAACTCACTCGCAGGATCCACTGGAAATGCATACACTGTATGATTGAAGCAAGAGGGACTGGCAGGGTTTACTACTGTACAACACAGGACTGACAGGTTACACTACTGTACAGCACTACCGGAGATACATGCAGAATACTGGCCTAGCAAAAGCCAGTAGTAGCACACCTCTGGAGATATACACAGGCCACTGCTTTACAAAAAGTTACTGGAAGGGAGGGTCTCCTGGAGATGTCACACTGTATGATTGAAGCAAGTGTCGCCTGATGAGCTCACTGAAAACACACAAAGGGCACAACCATACCGCTGGTCACTAGCATGGAGCCACTGGAGACATACAGGCCACTGTCTTACAAAGAGTCCCTTGCAGGATACTACTGAACTGTAGGTAACATCAACTGCATTCATCAGCCTGCATGATTAGTTTTTTTTACATGGGATAATGTGGCGATCAGTGGAGGCCACTCATGTCTTTATGAAGCCAGAAGTGATATGCAAGATGGTGGTGAAAGCAACACCACACAGGTTGTTTGAACTACCTTGCTGATTTTTGCCACGGTTAAAGGGCACTTTGTTAAGTTTTGGCATGGGTTATGGGCACTTTCTGTGCTGAATCCATGCAGATGGGGTCTTCATAAGAGGGCTTACTGTCCCTGAGTGCAGTGATAGAGAAGAGAGGTAAATGTGCAAAGGAAGTAGAAAGTAGAGTAGCAGGGGGGAGTATAGTGATTGTGTCTATGAAGGGATTGATATGAAACACAGGTCTGATTGTGGCAGCTGCAAGAAACTTGCATTAAGTTTTAGTACCTACTTTAAATTATGAGTGTGAGACTGGTGTGGCATAAAAATGAAAAGTCAGGAGTAAGGGCAGTGAAAATGTTGTTGAAGAATGTGCGTGGAGTGTGGAGAGCAGATGGGATTAGGAATGGTGTGATTCAGGAAAGATATAAGCAAGTCTGTGGACACCAGAGTTGAAGAGAGCGTGCTTAGGTGGTGTAGTTAAGTAGAGAGAATGGGTGTGTCTAGAGTAGTGAAAAGGGTATATCTGAGCAAATTTGAAGGCTGGAGAAGGCATGATAGGTGCCAGAGGAAGTGGTGGCCTTGGGGAAGGTGGCAGCTGAGTGGTTAGAGAGGTGGTCTGCTGTCCCAGTGGACATAAGTTTGATCACTGACAGGCTGGGAACAGTTTGAGGATTTGAATTTTGTTCAGACTTTACTGATCTACCATAGAATTCATGAACACATTGTGAGAATACCCCAGATAATACCAGTACTTTAGTCAGTAAAGTAGACAGTTTTGAGGATGGGTGTTAGTGCTGATGTGGTAACACATGAATGGTAGGAGGATTGCAGGCTCATAGGGAACAGGCTGTTAAATCTATGCTTTAAAAAAAAATGAATAGAGATGGTTAATGAGCATAATAGAAAGCGTGGTATTGAGGGTAATGAGAATAGGGAGCTAACGGCAGATCGAGCTGATTGGAATTACAGGTGTTTTGTATAGAGGAGTGTGGACTTAGGGTTGGCACACATTTATTCCTAATGAAGTGATAGTCATCAGACTGACTAGCTTATAGATGGTATGAAGCACAAAAGTATGGCAGTTACAGTGGTCTTGCATCCAGTTCTGTAATTAGATCATACAAACACTTTTTTTACTGGACTGTTTTCTTACTGGAACAGTAATAAACCTTATTGGGAAAATTATTTGGATCAGGTAGAACTAATTTAAGGCACAAGAATCCTGAGAATGTAGTAAACAGTGATATACAAACACACAAAATTGCAATTTGGCTCGATGAATAAGGGCAGGTACCACAAAAGAAAACATACTGGTACTCTCCAACATGCTGTTATGGTGTTAGCACTGGGAATGGAATCTCGGACCATCACTTAGTGATGGCCAAGGTAAGGCTGGAAGGAAATTGCGTGAAGAGACGAAGGGGAAGACAGGAGGAAACAGCTCCTGTGAGAAGAGTGGAGAAGTTGCAAAATAGTGAGAAAATGGCAGAGTGTAAGAGCATAGTGGAAGAAAGATTGGGAAGGTATGAGTTAGAGCAGATGGAAGGGGTGGAAGATGTAAGATATTCATCCAAGAGATAGGTGCAGCATGTGAGGTGGTTTGTGGAATGAGGAGATGCAGGGGTGTGCAAGGGACAGCATGGTGGAATGATGAGGTGAAACGAGCTGTGGAACAAAAGAAGAAGGCATGTAGTGAATAGCTAACAAGTAGAGGTAGGGGAGAAGATGAGAGAGAGGTATATGTGAGCAGAAGGGAGGTGAAGATATTAGTGAAGGAGAGTAAGAAGAAAGTGGGTGAAGAGTTTGGGAGGAATCTGAGTGCAAAATGGAGGGAGAGTAAGAAATTGTTTTGGAAGGCGGTAAAGAAAGTAAGGCAGTGTGAAAGGGGAAATAGTAGAGGAGTGAAAGATGGGAATAATAGATTGTTGGTGGAGAAGAGAGAGAAATTAAGGAGATGGAAGGAGCACTTTGAGGATTTGTTGAATGTATATAGTGAGAGCAGTGCGAGTATAAGTGGTTGGGGAATGGCTGGGAGAAGAAGAGATGAGAGGAGGGAGGAAGAGATCAGTACAGCTGAAGTAGTGGAAGTGATGAAGAAGATCAAGATGGGAAAGGCCCAAGGAATTGATGGAGTGTGTGGTGAAATACTGAGGTATGGGGGTGAAATTGTTGTGGAGTGAATGTGGAGTTGTGTAGATTGGCTTGGGAAGAGGGAAGGGTTCCAGAGGACAGGAAATCAGGCATAATTGTTCCTTTATGTAAAGAAATAAGGGAGAGAGAAGTATGTGGTAACCATAGGGATTTTTGCCTTATTAGTGTGACTGGAAAAATATATGGTAGAATACTCAATGATAGGGTTAGGCATATTACAGAGGAGCTAGTTGAAGAAGAACAAGGGGGATTTAGGAAGGGAAAAGGGTGTGTAGATCAGATATTTGTTCTAAGATGTTTAGTGGAGAAGTATCTAGAGAAGGGAAAGGAAGTGTATGCTGCCTTCATGGACTTGGAGAAAGCTTATGACAGAATAGATAGGCAAGGTATATGGAAGGTATTAAGAATATATGGAGTGGAGGGGAAATTGTTGAGTGCTGTGAAGAGTACTGTATGTACAAGGGAGCTAGGGCTACGGTGCAAGTGGATGGTGAGCTGAGTGAGTTCTTTGATCTAAATGTAGGACTGAAACAGGGATGTGTGATGTCTCCATGGCTGTTTAATATATACATGGATGGGGTTGTAAAGGAGATGCAAGGTAGGGCAGTGGATGTGGGGGTGGCTCTAATGAATGAGGGTGAGATGTGGAAGATTCCGGTGTTGCCGTTTGCTGATGATTCAGTATTGTTGAGTGAAGATGAATGGGAGTTGCAGTGTTTGATGAATGATTTTGGGATAGTGTGTAGGAAGAGGAAACTGAAAGTTAATGTAAACAAGAGTAAAGTTATGGTGTTTGAGAGGAATGAAGTCACAGTGTGTGCAGTGAGGTTGGATGGTGAGGATATGGAGAATGTGAGTGCATTCAAGTACTTGGGTAGTGTGATGAGTAAGGATGGAACTTTGGGGGATGAAGTGCGTGAAAGGGTACAGCAGGGAAGGAAGGTTGTTGGTTCACTGAAAGCAGTGATGAGAAACAGGGAGGTGAGTATGGAAGTTAAGAAGTCACTGCTTGATAGTATTGTGATCCCTACCCTGACGTATGGAAGTGAGGCATGGACCTTGCAAGAGGGTAACAAGTCAAGAGTGAGAGCAGTGGAAATGAGTTACTTGAGAAGAGCATGTGGAGTGACGTGGAGGGACAGGTTGACGAATGAAGAAGTGAAGGAACGTTGTGTGGTGGATGTGGATGTGATTGAGAAAATTAGGAGAAATACACCGAGGTGGTTTGAAGATGCGGAGAGAATGGAGAATGAAAGACTGACTAAGAGCATGTATGTAGATGAAGTGGAAGGAGGGAGAGGGAGGGGGAGACTGAGGATGAGGTGGAGGGATGGAGTTGAGAAGCATATGAGAGAGTGGGGAGTGACCTGGGGGGAGGGCAGTCAAACAGTGGGTGACAGAGTGACCTGGAGGTGTTTTGTCTGCGGCCACCCTTTGCAGGATTAGGGTGTCGGACTGTGGATAGATAGATAGACATTGGTGAGCACAAGGAGACTGAAGCCTAGTGACGTCACCTCTCCCGTCCAGTGCATGGTCCCATTGACTGTGGCACCTCACAACTTCCCAGAATAATGGACCCCCTCCCCCAAAAAAACATCAGATTTCATGCACATCTGTAGAAACAAACTGTACTAATGTAAGTTTTCTGTACTAAACTACAGTGATTCCCCTTCTTTACTAAATATTTTGAGTGTCTGTCATACTAAAGGTGATTAGTACTAATGAAATGTGTATTAGACTTGAGGCTACTGTATATGCCTGTGGGGCAGAGTTAGGATTCAGTGGGCTTGAAAGGTGAGTGAGAGTGTGACCCACTTAACCTGTGATTTGAGCAAGTACCTTTTTTTATCCCACCCTATGGTGCACAAAAAAACGAAGGGAAAAAAAAGTTTTTTTATTTAGTTTTTGTTTATTGTAAACTTGAAGATAAACATCCAGGACATCATCTGGTGAAAAAAAAAATAATAATCTCTCCATCTTTGTGTAGGGCCATGTGTAAGTTTACATACGACAGTAGTGAAAAAAATGAAAAAAAAATCTAAATTTTTTATTTTTATTTTTTGTTTATTATAAACATGAAGATAAACATCCAGGGCATCATCTGGTGAAAAGAAAAAAAATCTCTCTCTCTCTCTCTCTCTCTGTCTTTGCGTGGCGCCATGCGTAAGTTTGCGTAGGGTTCAAGTTGTTTACGGTGATGCACGGCCAGCACAGCCAGGACTGTGGCTCACGACGTGACGCTACCCAGCCTAAGCTGTGGCTTGCAATCCACAGGTTAAATGGGCAGTCTATTGGTTACATTCTCCTATCAGATTTTTTTTTTTTTTTTCCCCTCACTGGACCCTACATCATCCCATCCTTAGATTGGAAAAGAATCCTCGATGATGATGATGGTGATAGTGGTGGTTTTTGTATGCATAACTAAGCCTTTTAGATGTGAATTGTAGTGAAAAATGAAAATCTTGTGATGGGAGTGGCTAATGGAGATATGTGAAGAATTTTAATCCACAAAATAGTCCTCACCAACCACCCTCTTGCCACATAGCAAACCTAGGCACGTGAAACATGGTGTCATGTTTGTATGTATACAGTATATATAACATACTGGATTTTTGGTATTATTTTACAAGTGAACAATATGCAGTTTAGGAATTTTAGCACCATTTATGTATAGTATAGTCCCTAAGGATCATAATGAAACCCCATAACCCCATTCGGAAATTGATATTTTCAGAGATAATGAATTTAATTTAAATTCCTAAAAAACCTACCTTGGATCTTCACTCAGCCACTCTGGGTAAAAATGCGTGCATTCGTACGTGTGTTTCTCTTTCCTTGTACTGCACATTGCGTCCCGTATGTCTGCATCACCCACTCATAGGCCTGCTTTAGGTCACGTGATGGTATTCTACCAATGTATTTGAACGGCGGTCTTTGATTCCTTGTGGATGGAAAAATTCAAATCCTTCTCGGTATGGCCTCTGAAGAAGAAAGACGTTCTGTGTGTCCCGGGTGTGATATTCATTATTTCTGTCTATCTATCTATTGCCAGACGCCTCAGTCCTGTTTGGGGTGGCCACAAACAAATCGCCTCCAAGTCGCCCTGTCCCCCGCCATTTCACTGCCCTGCTTCCAACTCACACCCCCCTCTCTCATATACCTCTCCACCCCATCCCCCCCCTGGGGGTAGGGGGGTTTTACAAGAATACTCCCCTAGTATCCCTGCTTGTCGTAAAAGGCGACTAAAAGGGTTGGCAGAGGGTTAGTGCCCCTCCCCGGAAAACAACTAACTAAAAAAACAAACAAACAATATTCATTATTTACAAGTAATTAATAGTGTCCACTCAGAATCTGAGGAGACTACTGAGTTTCTTAGAAAACACGGTGTAATACCTTCAGAAGTTTATTGGCCAGACTCTGAGGAACCGTGTAAATTTAGAAAAGACAGACATCAGTAGTACTGTGGTTGGTACAAAAAGTACATAAAAACTTAGAGACAGGTACAGTGTAGTTTTTGTGTCAGACTACAAAGGAACTTTTTTGGACAACACACACCTTTTGGCCCAGCAAATTATATTGTTTATAAACCACTAGATTCAAAGGTTCTGGAATCACGACGTTATTGCCAGACGACCCTCGTTCTGGACAGTCATATCTCTAGGGTAAGCATTCCCCTAGGATAGGTTAGGTATGTTTGGTTAGATTTGGTTAGGTTTAGTGTGTTGGGTAAAGTTATGTTATGTATTCCCCTAGGATAAGTTAGGTGTGTTGGATTAGGCTTGGTTAGGTTTAGTGTGTTTGGTGAGGTTACATTAACGTATTCTTCTAGGATAGGTTAGGTATGTTGGGGTAGGCTTGTTTAGTTTTATTGTGTTCGATGGGGTTATGTTAGGTCTTTCATTTGGTTTGCTCTTCGGTTTTGGTTAGTTTTATTGTGTTCGATGGGGTTATGTTAGGTCTTTCATTTGGTTTGCTCTCTTCGGTTACGTTAATGGGTGGTGCAGTATATTTTTCTAGTGGTTTTTGATGCAAGTTCAGTTGTATTTTTATTTCATTTTATTTGGAAAATGCATAATTTCACCTACTTGTCCAATCAAAGTTCATGATTGGAAAAGAAAGAAAATGAGGCATTTCCAACAAAAATGAAGGTCAGAAACATTCAAATCGCACCAAAAACTGCCAGAAAAATATGTTGCACTACCTGGGGGGTGTATTGGCCACTTGTAAAAATTTACCAGATTTTTGCCTAAGTTAATGTCTACATTGAAGTTGCTAATGATCATTTAAGTACCGCACTGTAATTTAATGAAACTTCCTTAATGCATCTGGCAATAGGTGTCATAGAAAAGTACTGATAACCCTAGACATAATTCAGTAATACATTATGTGAGTTGTAATTTAATCACTGTATCTTCTTATCTGTAACTAAGTTTCTTTAACGAGAATGGGAGTGCGTTAGTGGACATTTGTGCTGGGAGGGGGTTGGTGATAGCCAATACCCTCTTCAGGCATAAAATGATCCACAGGTACACATAGCGAGTGATGAGAAGGGTGGGTGGTGAACTGAATGAAAGGAAGGCAATGATTGATTATGTGTGTGTGGATGAAAGGATGCGAAGATGTGTAAAGGATGCAAGAGTGTATAGAGGTTGGGGGAGTGGACTTTCTGACCACTACTTGGTGGTGGCCAGAATTAGAATGCAAGTAAGATGGAGGAATAGAAGAAGGGAAAGACGAGAGGAAGGAGTAGTTGCAAGGAGAGTGGAAAGGTTACAAGAGGATGAGAAAAAGGCAGAGTATAAGAGAGAAGTGGAGGAACGATTGGGCAAATATGAATTGGAGCAGATGGGGGACATGGAAGGTGTGTGTAAGATATTACTGCTACTGTGAATGAGGCAATAGGCAGGATGAGGGTGAGGAAGGCAGCAGGTGTGTCTGGGTTGACTGCCGAAATGTTGAAGGCCTCAGGCGATATAGGGGTGAGTTTAGTCACTGACCTGATAAACAGGATTATTTATGAGTGTGTTGTCCCAGATGATTGGCTGAAGAGTGTAATTGTAAATGTGTATAAAGGGAAGGGCGATGCCCTGGAAAGAGGAAATTATAGAGGTATAAAGCTTTTAGATCAGATAATGAAGGTAATGGAGAGAGTTTTAGAAGGTATGATTAGAGAAAGAGTGAATATTGATGAGATGCAGTTTGGGTTTATGCCAGGTAGGGGGACCACTGATGCCATATTCATTGTTCGACAGCTTCAGGAAAAATATATTGGTAGGAGAAGGGATCTTTATTTTGTTTTTGTTGATTTGGAAAAGGCCTTTGACAGAGTCCCTAGAGAGGTGGTGAAGTGGGCAATGAGAAAGCATGGCTTGGAGGAGTGGCTGGTTAGGGTGGTTATGGCCATGTATGTGGGTGCTCACACCCAGGTGAGAGTGAATGGAGATTTGAGTGATGAGTTTTCCGTGAATGTTGGTGTGCATCAGGGGTCAGTCTTGAGTCCCGTGTTGATTATCATGGTACTTGAAGCCCTTTCACGTGACTTTAGAAATGGACTCCCGTGGGAGTTGTTGTATGCTGATGATTTGGTGTTGATTGCAGAGAATGAAAGGGAGGCGGAGGAAAGGTTTAGGAAGTGGAGAGATGGTATGGGGCAAAAGGGTTTAAGGGTAAATGCAGATAAAACAAAAGTGATGATATCTAGGGTTGGTGGCGGTACTGTCAAAGACGAGGGAGAGTGGCCATGTGCAGTTTGCCACAAGGGCGTGGGAAGTAATTCCATCTTGTGCAGTGTGTGTGATAAATGGGTGCATAAGAGATGTAGTGGTATCAGAGGTAGACTGCGAGATAATGCTGATTTTATGTGTACGGCGTGCAGGGGTGAGCAGGTGGAGATCGTCAGACGTGAAAGGATTGAACTTGCTGGTGAATCTCTTGAGTGTGTGGAAGAGTTTTGTTATTTGGGAGACATGTTGTGTGCTGGAGGTGGGGCTGGAGCTAGCTCTGTGGCTAGGGTGAGAAGTGGTTGGAAGAAGTTCAGGGAGCTCTTGCCTCTCCTGGACATTGAGAGGGCTCTCCCTACGTGCTAAGGGGTCTTTGTATGCAGCATGTGTTAGGAGTGTAATGCTGTATGGTAGTGAGACCTGGGCAGTGAAGGAGGAAGACATTCGCCGGCTCAGACGTACTGAAATGACAATGATTAGGTGGATGTGCAGTGCGTCCCTGCGTCCAAGGCCTGGAGGGGTTGGGTTTACAATGGAAGAGTTGAGAGGTAGGATGGGACTGGAGTGTATTGGTGTTGTGATGAGGAGAGGTAGATTGAGGTGGTTTGGACATGTGGAGAGGATGGGGGATGATAATTGGGTGAGGAAGGTGAGAAGTGTTAATATTGGGGGTGGGGTTGTGAGGGGTAGACCGAGAAAGACATGGGACGAGGTCATTAAGTGTGACCTTAGGGTTAAGGGACTGAACAGGGAGGCTGCAATGGATCGTGCAGCGTGGAGAGCCGCCATTAGGTGACCAAGGCCGACACATGCAAGCATGTTGGAGCCTTTAAAAACTAAACGAAACGAAACGAAACGAAAACGAAACGAAATATGTGCAGCATGTGATGTGGTGTGTGGAAGGAAGAGAAGACGGAGGGGAGGTGCAAGGAACAACATGGTGGACTGAAGAGGTGAAACAGGCTGTGGCACAAAAGAAGAAAGCATACAATGAATGGATGAGAAATATGGGCGTGGAAGAAGTTGAGAGGCGGAAGAGAGAGTTATATGTGGAAAGAAAGAGAGAGGTGAAAAGATTAGTAAGAGAGGGTAAGAAGAGAGTGGATGACGAATTTGGAAGGAATTTGAGTGTAAAGTGGAGGGACTGTAAGAAAATGTTCTGGAGAGAAGTGAAAAGAGTAAGACAGGGTGGAAGTGAAGTTAGCAGGGGAGTGAAAGATAAAAATGGTAGATTACTAGTGGAGAAGGGAGAAAAAGTGAGCAGATGGAGAGAACACTTTAAGGAATTGTTGAACGTAGAGGATGGAAGTAATGCGAGTATAAGTGGCTGGGGAATGGCTGGGAGAAGGAGGGAGGTGAGAAGACAGGAAGAAATCAGTAGGATAGAAGTTGTGGAAGCAATGAAGAAAGTTAAATTGGGGAAAGCCCCAGGAATTGATGGAGTGTGTGGTGAAATGCTGAAGCATGAGGGAGAGATAGTAGTAGAATGGATGTGGAAGATGTGCAGATTGGCCTGGGAGGAAGGTAGAGTCCCGGAGGATTGGAAGTCAGGTATAATTATTCCCTTGTACAAAGGAAAAGGGGAAAAAGAAGTGTGTGGTAATCATAGGGGCATTTGTCTTCTGAGTATAATAGGAAAAGTGTATGGTAGGATACTTATAGACAGAGTTAGAGAAAGAACAGAGAAATTAGTTGGAGAAGAACAGGGAGGCTTTAGGAAGGGAAGAGGTTGTGTAGATCAGATATTCATTCTTAGATCTTTAGTGGAAAAGTTTCTAGAGAAGGGAAAGAAGTTGTATGCGGTTTTCATGGATTTGGAGAAAGCATATGACAGGGTGGATAGACATGGATTGTGGAAAGTATTAAGAATATATGGAGTAGATGGGAAGTTGTTGAATGCTGTGAAGAGTATGTACGATGGTACGAAGGCTGCAGTGCGTGTGGATGGTGAACTAAGTGAATTTTTCTCTTTGAAAGTTGGTTTGAAACAGGGATGTGTCATGTCTCCATGGTTGTTCAATCTGTACATGGATGGGTTAATTAAAGAGATACATGGTAGGGTAGTGGATGTTGGAGTGGCCCTGGTGAGAGAGGATAGTGTTTGGAAACTCCCTGTACTGTTGTTTGCAGATGATACTGTGTTGTTGAGTGAAGACGAAGGGGAGCAGCAAGGCTTGGTGGATGAGTTTGAGAGAGTGTGTACGAAACGGAATCTAAAGGTGAATGTAGGGAAGAGTAAAGTGATGGTCTTTGAGAGAGGTGAAGTTAGTGAATGTACAGCGAGGTTGGATGGTGAGGATTTGGAAAATGTGAGTACGTTTAAGTACTTGGGTAGTGTGATGAGTAAGGATGGAGGTTTGGAGGGTGAAGTGCTTGAAAGGGTACAGCAGGGAAGAAAGGTTGTTGGTTCTTTGAAAGCAGTGATAAGAAACAGGGAAGTGAGCATGGAAGTGAAAAAGTTACTACATGACAGTATTGTGATACCAACTCTAACGTACGGAAGTGAAGCTTGGACGTTGTTGGAAGGACACAAGTCAAGAGTGAGAGCAGTGGAAATGAGTTATTTATGAGGAGCCTGTGGAGTCACGTGGAGAGACAGGCTGACGAATGAGGATATAAAGGAGCATTGTGGTGTGGATGTGGATGTGATAGGAAGCGTTATGAGGAACACACTGAGGTGGTTTGGCCATGTTGAGAGGATGGAGGGTGAAAGACTGACGAAGAGAGTGTATGTGAGTGAGGTGGAGGGGGGAAGAGGGAGGGGGAGGCCGAGGATGAGATGGAGGGATGGGGTGGAGAGGTATATGAGAGAGGGGGGTGTGAGTTGGGAGCAGGGCAGTGAAATGGCGGGGGACAGGGCGACTTGGAGGCGATTTGTTTGTGGCCACCCCAAACGGGATTGAGGCGTCCGGCAATAGATAGATAGATAGATAGAATTTTTTTTTTTGTGATAGAAGTTGCTGGTGGGAAATTATGTAGTTACCCCACGTTTGTTTGTTTTTCTGTTTGTTCGTCCGTTAACAGGATTACTCAGAAAGATATGAACAGATTTTGATGAAATTTTGTGGAAGACTGGGCCATGGCCCAAGAAAGAAACTAAATTTTGGGCTGGATCCAGATCCGGATCATCCTGCACAGTATCTCCAAAAGTTCTCAATGAATTTCAATGAAATTTTGTGGAAAGGTGTGGCATGGACCAAGAAAGAATTTATTAAATTTTGGGGCGGATCTAGATCAGGATCAGGAGCCTGTATCCACAGATCCGGATCCGGGCTTACTCCGAAAGTTATGAATGGGTTTTGATAAAATTTTGTGGAAGGGTGGGCCATGGGCCAAGGAATAAATTATTAAATTTTGAGGCGGATCCGGATCCCGAGTATCCCGCACAATATCTCGAAAAGTTCTCAGTGAATATCAATGAAATTTTGTGGGAAGGTGAGCCATGGACCAAGAAAGAATTGATTAAATTTTGGGGTGGATTTGGATCTGGATCCGCATATCCACGGATCCGCATCCATTTTAATGGCAGTGGCGAAGGTATGCACTGTCTGAGCACTTTCAAGTCTTGTTTTGGTGATGTGATGAGATCTGCTGTGGTTTCCATGGGAAGATAGTGTAGGCAGTTTGAAATAATCAGGCTGAGTGATGTGTGTCTGTGTCAGCTGATCCCCTCAACTGTTATACCTTTGCACCCATGTTTGTACCCAAAAGTAAAATAGATTAGATATTATTGTAGGTGTGCACTCACTATTCCAATGGTGCTGTATCTCCCCTGCTGTCTTGGAAGATGATGTATGAGTATCATATGCTTGTATAGTTTTCATTGGTGTGGTAGATGGAGTTTGTATATCCATACTAGTACTGTACATGATTTGACATTCATATGTCCATGCCAACTGAACAGGATGCTGGTGTGAGTGGGTGCGAGCGTCATGGCCGTACAATGCGTTTACCTTCCATACCAGAACGTACTATCAAGTTCCAGCGAGTTGAAGTACAACCTGGGGAGGAGCCATTACCACTCAGTAAGTCACCTGTACATTTCAGTCCTGTAAGTTTTGTGCAGAAAATTTAGTTTACTTCAGTTTAGAGCTATTTATTAAACAGCATATAAGTTCAGTGGTTAAAAGTTGCAATTTTTGTGTTCACCATCTGATGCTGCAAAACAGTTTTAGTTACCATATTTAGCAGTGTACATTGTGATAAGGTGTATTAGATGACTTGATTTTCTGTGTTAGAATTAAGTTTTAAGAATATGCCTGTTACTTACTCATTGATAGGGTTAGGCATTTGACAGGAGCTAGTTGGAGGGGGATTTAGGAAGGGAAAAGGGTGTGTAGATCAGATATTTGTTCTAAGATGTTTAGTGGAGAAGTATCTAGAGAAGGGAAGGAAAGTGTATGCTGCCTTCATGGACTTGGAGAAAGCTTATGACAGAATAGATAGGCAAGGTATGTGGAAGGTATTAAGAATATATGGAGTGGAGGGGAAATTGTTGAGTGCTGTGAAGAGTATGTACGAAGGAGCTAGGGCTACGGTGCGAGTGGATGGTGAGCTGAGTGAGTTCTTTGATCTCAGTGTGGGACTGAAACAGGGTTGTGTGATGTCTCCATGGCTGTTTAATATATACATGGATGGGGTTGTAAAGGAGGTGCAGGGTAGGGCAGTGGATGTGGGGGTGGCTCTAATGAATGAGGGTGAGATGTGGAAGCTTCCGGTGTTGCTGTTTGCTGATGATACAGTACTGCTGAGTGAAGATGAATGGGAGTTGCAAGGTTTGGTGAATGAATTTGGGACAGTGTGTAGGAGGAGGAATCTGAAAGTTAATGTAAACAAGAGTAAAGTTATGGTGTTTGAGAGGAATGAAGTCACAGAGTGTGCAGTGAGGTTGGATGGTGAGGATATGGAGAATGTGAGTGCATTCAAGTACTTGGGTGGTGTGATGAGTAAGGATGGAACTTTGGGGGATGAAGTGCGTGAAAGGGTACAGCAGGGAAGGAAGGTTGTTGGTACACTGAAAGCAGTGATGAGAAATAGGGAGGTGAGTATGAAAGTTAAGAAGTCACTGCATGATAGTATTGTGATCGCTACCCTGACGTATGGAAGCGAGGCGTGGACCTTGCAAGAGGGTAACAAGTCAAGAGTGAGAGCAGTGGAAATGAGTTACTTGAGAGGAGCATCTGAAGTGATGTGGAGGGACAGGTTGACGAATGAAGAAGTGAAGGAACGTTGTGGGGTGGATGTGGATGTGGTTGAGAAGATTAGGAGAAATACACTGAGGTGGTTTGGACGTGTGAAGAGAATGGAGAATGAAAGACTGACTAAGAGGGTGTATGTAGGTGAGGTGGAGGGAGGGAGAGGGAGAGGTAGACCGAGGATGAGGTGGAGGGATGGAGTAGAGAGGTATATGAGAGAGGGGGTGGTGAGTTGGGGGGAGGGTAGTCAAATGGTGGGTGACAGAGCGACTTGGAGGCGTTTTGTCTGCGGCCACCCTTTGCGGGATTAGGGTGTCGGGCTATAGATAGATAGATAGACTTTCTGTGTAAGAGAGTTTTACAGTGCATGTTGATACTGGAGCAGTAGCAACAGCATGTTTTTATAACAGCAGTAGCAACAGCAGTATGTTTATTCATAGGTATTCATTGTTATCATGGATCCACCATTGACAAGAACGGTGTAATATGAGTTCATTTGTGTACAGTATGACTAACAGATCCATAAAACTTTACATTTTATTTCCAGTTTTGAATAGTCAAGTTGTATACTTTCAGTAGTGCACCTTTGTATAAGAATAATTGACAGAGAAAAAAAAAAGTAGTGGAATACTGTTTATATAGCAGACATGACAATAACATGTCATATGCCAACTGTGACAAAAGTAATACTGACAAAGCGGAGGCAGACTTGCAGTCCTGCACTTCGATACATAACTAATCAATATATTAGTAACCCTGAAAATGTGTAGGTTATCCTTGGTTCTTACGTACCTGCTCACAGTATAATCCCAGTTATCTGGTTACCAGGCAAATAGAATTATCAGACAAACGGGAAAATTCTCGGACTGTCAAGTATATAAATAATATAGGTGTGTGCCACTTTCATTGGCCACCCCAGCACGGGTTAGTCACGTAAGACTGGGTGAAGTCAGGGGATGTGAAGTGAAGGCATTTCCGGTCAAGGTCGTTTCCTAGTTAATCCCCTTCCAGCCCTTCTCCCCCCCTTCCCCCTCCTCTTGTTTAGTCACCCTACATACGTCCACAAATCACCAGTCAGCTTTCCACCGTCAGTCAGTAAACAAGCACTCTCGCTGTTGTGTTGTGTTGTCCCAATTCGTGATTTGTACTCCGAATCCTAAAGTGCAAACAAATCTTAACACATTGTGGTCACTTTGAAACAAAAGCTGTACAGATGCAACAGTCTTGAAAAAAGTGAACATTATAAGACTGATAACAGAATTTAACATAGGAAATGCCATGAGTTATGATACAAAATCCCAGGGACCCATGCTATTTTGTGTGTGTGTGTGTGTATTTGAAGCAAGATGAATAATTCCACTGAAAAAAAGGTGTATTCTTCATTGGCTGAAAATGTGTAGTACCAGTGCAGTTTTCTACCCAACCAACCAACTCTGACCACCCACAAGCATTCAGCATCGTATATAACATACCTTGGCAAGTCCATTCTGTTAAATAGTATTCATTTTATTCATAAAAACATGGAAAAATAAGCTATAGGACTAAATCATGAGCATTTATTGGTGGACTGGCGGTGGCTCAATCGGTAGATAGTTGGCCTGCAGTCCTGATGGACCCGGGTTCAAATCCCGCTGAGGCAGGGAACAGTTTAAGGATTTGAATTTCATAAAATCAAACTTTACTGATCTACCAGAAAGCCCACCGACATGTTTTAAAAATACCTCTGCTAATACCAATGCACCAGTCCTGTATGAGACAGCCCTAGCATGTATTCAGTATGTCCAATGGGTGTTAGCGCGAAAGTGGTGACATGTAGAGGTGTGCGGTACATAGGAGGACTACTGGGCCTTGGGAGCAGGCTGTGAAGCCTATGCCCAGAGTCGGTCACATTATTAAAAAAAAAAAAAAGGAACTGATGATTTGGGAAGAAGTGTTCTGGAGTAGAGTTATCACGAGTTCACAACACTCTTAGTTCTGTGTATGTGCCCTCACTGACTGCTATCACTCCACTCATCACTCGCCACTCAGCTGTTTTGCAAGTAATGCGGTAAATATTAGGGATTGCGAGTACAGGTTATCCCTTAATTCACGCGAACTTTTTTCACGCGATTTCGGTTATCCACGAATTTTTCGTACAATAATTAAAACAAAATTATAGTATTCAAATAAGTAATTTCAATATACTAGAGAAATAAATAAAGTATAAAAAATGCCTACCTGCTGCCCGTGTGCACACATATATGTATGTGTGTGTGTGTATATGTGTGTGGGAGCCGAACGGTTGAACCATGCATGACTTGCAAATCGTTATTTGTGGCTTATTTTTCTGCCTTCCAGTAATTGCTTGCCTTGTCTGTCAACATGGGGTATAAGTGTAGTGCTAGTGATGCATGTGGTAACACACCAAAACTGACTTGTAAAGTGATGTTGCTGACAGAGAAAGTTAAAGTGTTGGACAAACTTCAGTGAGGATTGTCGGCGACAATTCTCTGTCAGGACGATTCCCTGTCATTTATTTACATACCAGTTTATTTAGCAAGTACAGTACACTAGTTTTTTACTTATGTGAGTTATAAAATCCCCCTGAAAATTAGTTATTAAAGTATTAATTAATCAATAATAAGTATATTAATAGAATGACGGGGAATTGTCCATGTTTTGACGGTGAATTGACTTGATGGTGAATTGTCTCAGAACCGTATGTTTGGGGTGAGTCAACTGTTCATACAATAAAGGAGAACGTAGCATACGGGAGAAGGGCTAGTGCACCAGACTGCTAAAGAGTGTCCACCTACGCCTGTGAATTGTCTTGTAACCCAATGTTTGGGGTGAATGAGTCAACTGTTCATACAATAAAGAAGGCAGAATGTAGCATACAGGAGGCAGTGAGGGCTAGTGCACCAGACTGCTGAAGTGTCTCCACCTACGCCTGTGGTTGTCAGGTTTCAGTTTTAAATTTGTTACATTTTTGTTGTTTTTAATACTTTATGCTAGTTTATAAGGTGTATGTAGTGCATAAACAGTATTATTCAGATGTAATATACGTATAGACATGCGTAATTATGTGCACACAGGGGCAGAACATATACGCGAATTTATTACATACGCGAAGGGTCTGGGAACCTAACCCTCGCGTGTATTAAGGTCTTACCTGTACAGTAATTTCGTCAAAGAAAAAAAAAAGTTCAATTCTGTTAGCAAGAGTTTATCTTTTCTGCCACTGCAAATATACGTTCTAAATTGTGTCATCTTAGAACGCATTTGCATTGTCTTCAAGTGTGTTCTAAGATGCCATCTTCGAACGCAATATGCATTGGCATCAAATGCATTTTAAAATTATATCATCTTAGAATGCATTTGCATTGTCATCAAATGTGTTCCAAATTTGTCATCTTAGAACACATCTGCATTGTCATCAGATGCATTCTAAGGTGGTGTCATCTTAAATCGTATTTGCATTGGCATCAAATGTGTTTTAAGATTGTCGTCTTAGAACCCATTTGCAGTCATCAAATGTGTTCTAAGATGATGTCATCTTAGAATGTATTTGCAGTGTCATCAGATGTTTTAAGAGTATGTCATATTAGAATGCATAAGCATTGGCATTGCCGTCAAATGCGTTCTAAGATTATGTCAACGTAGAACACATTTGCATTGGCAGAGAAGAAAAACTAGCTGGTAGAAATGAAGCATTTATTTTAGCCTGTTTGACAAAATTACAGTGCTTCCAGTTTCTTCGTATATACTGTATTATCTGGAAACAGCTGAGTGGTGAGTTAGGGATGGTGACGGCAGTCAAGTGAGAAATAAATGGTTAGGCTTAAGCCACAGCACGTGTACACAACTGTGAGCAAGAGAGTTTTATAACTATACTATAGAACACTTCTTTCCAAATCATCTGTTCACCACTAAATGATCAGTATTTATTACTTTAGTTAATTTTTCTGTTTGATGAATAAAATACTGTAATGAATAATATTTAAAACAGACTTACCGTGTGCAGTCTGCACTACTGCAAGACACTGCAACCAAGTATGTTGTGTCAGTTGGGTATGTTTTAGGTTATTTCAATGGAAAGGTGTTAGTGTGGCCCTGGATACGAGTGGTATTGTATAAACTGCAATGATATAGTCTGTGTATGAGTTTATACAATAATGTCAGATACCCGTGAAAAATCAGTAACCAGGAAGGTAAATTCTCCAAGCTTCTTGGTTAACTGGGATTGTACTGTACATCATTTAATCCTGTGTTGTTCCATGAGGAGTGTAGTACTCTGGTGCTAGGCAAGTTGATCCTGACATTGAAGATGAGTGACCAGCCTTACTCATCTCTGAGTGGCATTACGTGACCAGTAAATCCCAACCACCCTTTAGATATAAACCTACACAGTCTCAGTCCAGCTGGAGTTCCTTAATTACCCACTAAACCACTAGGCACCTTGGTTTGGTTATATGGTTACCACCCAGTGTAGTAATTGGTTTCCTGGTGTACAAGAAACCATTTGGCTTGTCAACCAGTGTAGAATCACCCATAGACAGAAGGAAGAGGAAAGAAAGAAGAGGAAGGCAGGAAAGAAGAAAGGAAAGGGTAATCACTGGAGAGCAGCACTACAGTACATCGAGTGAGTGGATGGTTTGCTTCTTAATAGTGCAATATATTACTTACCTGCAGTCAGTACATACTGTATATTAAGCTTACTGGACATCAACTTTAGTATGAAATGTATCAGGCAACACTATGATAGATAAACATTAGATGATGGTGACAATGTACAGCACACTGCAGGACTTAAAGGTTCACATAGTGTTTCAGAGCTTATGACAACTCCTAGGTTTTGAGAGTAGAAATTTAACCTTCCGTTTTCACCATGCGCTTCATTGCCTCCCCAAATACAAATATCTTTCCATCCTCTTCATTTCTTGTACCATATGTGCATCCCTGTACACCTGTTCAGATTGTTGATCTGCTGCACACCCATGACCATTTAAATCCCCATGCAAAACTATAATCTCATCATCCTCCATATCACCAACCACAGAAATCAAGTCATTCCAAAATCATTGTTATCATCATCCAAGCCTACCTGTAGAACATATATTGATATAACTATCACCATGAATTTACCAACCACTGTTTTCACTTCTATAATCCTGTCACTTACTCTCATTACATTCATGATACATTCCACCCATTTTCACCTTGACCAGCATGCCCACACCTCTCACTTTCTGCCATCAAAATGCATCATCAGCAAACAAGCAAGTTACAAGACTCCATTAATCCCTAAACTGCAACGTTCCATATAAAAGGTCAGAGCAACAGGCTCCAACGTTCCTTTTAAAATCAGCGAATTGATTTCAAAAGTTGCCCCCTGTATTTTGGCGTTGAGTAGTTTATATATTCATCTGCCCATGTATGGGGTTGTCATTTCATCCTTTTAGCATCCTCCACACTGCATCATGCAACCACATGAGCCCAATTTGCTTCAGGAAGTTGTGGCATCTCCAGGTGGCCCGTCTCGTTCTCCCCACCCCTCGGCATTGCTTGGTGTTGCCAAGTAAAGAGGTGCTAGAGGTCATATTCCACAGAAAAGGAAACATACTCCCACTAGTGACAGCGATTCTAGTGATTCTAGTGTGGAATATGCTGTAGAATCTCAGAAAAAACAAGCCAGCACACCACACTACAAGTGATGCCAACCCACCTATGTTACACTATCAAAATTTCCTGGGCTTTTATTTGGACCTGATGAAAGTGACCGAGAATATAGTGAACTTAGTGAGGATGATACTGACAAAGATGTGAGTGAGGGAAATGAAGATTTGGCATGGAATCTTCCTAGTGCAGGGGAAGAAAGCGAGACAGAGGGAGGTAGCACAGCCATGACTCACACTCACGGGACAACACTCGCTTCCTCGCACCACCACACACAACCCCAAACCACCACAACCTCATCTTCCTCTATATGTAGACAGCCAAGACAAACTAAATGATGGTTGTACCAGGAAGCACCAGCATCATCATCATCGCCCGAGCCAACACCAGGATCTTACGAGGAAGATTAACCACCACCACCCAGCTCACCCACTGCCGCCCCACGACCATCACCACCACCACTTGTTGCTGCCGCTTCACCCACATTTCCGTGGACTGAGGGAAGTGATTTTGTGCCTGTTTTGCCTCAGTTTAATGCAAGTACCGCTGAGGTTACCAACGAGTGGCTACACTCTCTAGATGCCCTAGAGGTTGATTATTTCGAAGCTTTTTATAAGTGATGATGTGACCAACCTAATTTGTGAACAGACAAATCTTTATTACAAGATTTTGATGCAGCACCATGTTTTCAGCCCCAGGTCACGTGTAAACAGGTGGACAGATGTTGTGAGGGCAGAACTAATGTTGTTCTTGGCATTGCTTATGCTGATACCACGCTGTAAAAAACAAGCGCTGAATGACTACTGGCGAAATGATGCCCTCACACCTACACCTGTCTTCGGCAAATATAAGCCATGCAATCAGTTCTTGGTGCTGCTAAGATTCTTGCACTTCGTCAACAACAGGCATCCCTCCAAGACAGACCGTCTCTGGAATACTTTGCCCCTTTTCAGAAAATTGTTATCGACAAATCCCTTGTACTGTTTAGAGGGCAACTTGTCTTCAAACAGTACATTCCATCTAAGTGGCACCACTTTGAGATAAAGTTATTTGTGATGTGTGACTGTCACACAGGGTATGTTCTGGACATGCTAATCTACACGGCCACGGACATTGACGCACCACACAGTTATCTTTTTGAGGTGTCAGGAGCAGCCGTCAAGAAGATGATGGACAGGTACCTCAGCCAAGGACATATCCTTTATACCGATAACTGATATATGAGCCTTCCTTGGCACAATTACAGCTCTCGAACGGCACTGGCTCCTGTGACACAGTTCGCAGGAACCATAAGTTTATCCCATGGTTCACACTTGATGCACGACGAAGAAGTCTACAGCTCTTGAAGTCGAACAACATTCTGGCAGTTGTGTGGCATGACAACAGAGATGTCACTGTTTTGACCACTGCACACTAGGGGAAAATGGTCAACAGTGACAAAGTGGACTACTGTACTGGCAAGAAAATTAAGAAGCCTGATGCAGTCCTGGATTACAACCTGAACATGAACTTGGTTGACAAGTGTGGTAAGCAATTGTGTAATGTGGAGTGCATCAGGAAGTCAGTATGGTGGTACATCAAGCTCTTCCTGCACCTGATTGTTGTCACACTTCTGAATGCATACAACTCATACCTTTTTCATTCCCAGAAGAAATTGAAGTTTTGGGAATTCTCCTATAATGTGGTGTTTCAGCTGCTGGAAAAGTATGGGACTCTGCAGGCTTTAGAAAGAGGACAGAGTTATGCTGTTCTGCCTGACAGACTGACTGCCCTACTACCTGGCATCGATAACAGCAGCAGAAGCAGTGAAAAGGCGACAGATTTTATGCCATGTCTGCATTCACACAACCAGGCATGAGCAAATGAGACAAAAAGTGGTGACATGGTGCATAGTGTCAGGTTGGCTTGTGTGTAGGAGACTGCCACCTTGACTCTCACACACTGGTCTACTTCTAACCCCTCTAGAAAAGTGACTGAACAAATGTTAATAAGTGATAGAAAATAAGTTTAAATTACTAAAATATAAGAAAAATGAAAGTGTCTGATGTAAGCTATTTAAATATCTTTCATTGAGTTTAGCATTATTTACTATTACTGAGTAGTTTTTCACGGTTTAGTATCACATTACAGTATTTTATTTTATAATGTTTGCATAATAATGATTTTAAAGTGCTAAGTGAACCATTTAAGATAATGCAAAGAAAGTGATGTGTACTGTATAGTGGTACATGGTCGGGAAATTAAATGTGGTGAGCGATGGCATGGGTGGTGGTGGGTGATGGACAGCTACAGCAATGTAAAAAAACACCGAAAATGGCATTGCTTCCACCTCTCTCTATGGCAGCGTAGGAACATCCAACCATTCACTGATGTGCCCATAGGTAAGAAGAAAGGTTTCACTTGTGCATGTTTTATTATATTTATCATGTGGAATAATGTGAAAATTATTGCATTAAAATGGGTAACTTTTGTGTTGATTGCCGCACCAGGGGTATCGCTCTCACCAAAGTAGCCGCAGCCAAGGGGTTAAATGCCATTTAGAGTCAGTTTTGCTCCTATACCCACTGTCCTCACTTTCATTTCATTGACTACTACATACCCATATTCAGTTAACAGCCAAGGTGGCATAACGCATCCCTGCCTTACATCTGTCCCACCTTTACGCATGTGGTACTACCCTCTTACAAGGATTTAGTGCCTTCAGCAGAGTTCTTGTTTCACCATGTAGGCCTATCACATTCCATAGTCCTTCCCAATCCACTCTAATATAAGCCTTCTCCAAGTCCATAAATGCAGCACACAGCCTCCTATACTTTGCAGTGTACTTTTCTATTAAAGACCTTTTTTTTTTTTTTTTTTAATAATGTGTCTGACTCTGGGCAATGGCTTCAGGGCCTATTCCAAAGTCCCAGTAGTCCTCCTTGGGGCCCAGTAGTCCTCCTACATCCCCACATGTCACCACTTCAGGCTAACATCCACCATCCTTATTCAATACATGCTAGGGGTGTCTCGTACAGGACTGGTGCACTGGTATTAGTGGGGGTACCTTTATGAAATGTCGGCGGGTCATGTGATAGATCAGAAAAGTCTGCTTTTAATGCAGTTCAAATCCTTAAACTGTTCCCTGCCCCAGCTGGGATTTGAACCTGGGTCCATTAGGACTACAGGCCGCCTGTCCACCGATTCTGCTATGGCCCTCCCCTAAATATCTGGTCTATGCATCCCTTACCCTTTCTGAAACCACCCTGTTTTTCACCTATATTATCATTTGTTGTGCTGTGCACCCTCTTGGTAAGCACCTTATACCATACACCCATTCATGGTATCCTCAGTAATCTGATCCATCTGTGATTCTTGCACTCTTTCTTAACTCTTTTTTCCTTTATGTAATGGAACTGTTACTGCCCTTTCTCCAGTCTTCTGGTACTTTATCCCATGCCAGTCTACACATACTGTGCACTATGCTGACAGCCTCACCACCACCATACTTCAGCATTTCTCCACTAATACCATTTACTTCTGGTGCCTTGAGTAGCTTCAGCTTCTTAATTACACTATTTTCCCTTTGTTAATTGGTCCCTGTTCCTCTGGTCTGCCATGTCCCTTATCCATGCCCCAACAAGTAAAAGCAGCATCTCTCATTTTTGCCATTGCCAGAGAGCTACAGTATTCTCCCTGTCTCTGAACTATATTATGCTTATCTTTTAGCACCCAGCCATCATTACTCTGAAGTTTATCCCTTACCTCCCTTCACCTTCCTCTGGCTTTCTTAACTGTCTCATAGTACATCCTTTATATTCTTTTACTGGTCACTTACCTTTCTTCCATACTCATCATCCACTCATTGTCTTTTATCATCTGTGAAACTCAGTTTTAATCCTTGTACAGTAAAACCACTCTTTCAAAGTTCTTTGACCTGAACTTTTGCAAAATCAACTGCCTTGACCCTCCCAAACAGGATGCGGTATAAATTAAATGAAGGGTCAGTTTAGCAAGGAGACACAAAGGCTGACCAAGCGACCACACTTTTCTGCACTCTCTTTTCCTTTATGCGGTGGAACTCTTATAGATTTTTTCCATTCCTCTTAAACTTTCCCTATCTCCCATGTCAGTCTGCACCCATTGTGCATTACAGTGCCTCACCACCACGTTACTTTAACATTTCTCATTAATGCCATCCACTCCTGGTACCAAAACTATCTTCAGCTTACTAAATGCTGTAAAGATTCATCTTAGCAAATTGGTTCCTGTTCCAGTGGTCTGCAACCTCCCTTACCCATGCCTCAACAAATAACAACTTCTTTCTTATCTGTCTCTACCAGAGAGCTGAGATATTCTTTGCATTTCTTAATTACAGTAATTCCTTTGTTATCACATATATGAGGAGCTACCCAAAAGTTCCTGAAAATTGACTAAAGAATGAAAAAAACTTACGTCAAGTCCTAGTCACCACTCTCCCGGTCAAAGTAGTCTCCTTGGGCATGCAGACTTTGATCGCAGTGCTGCTCCCATGATCGGAATGTGTTCCGGAAGTTCTTGAGCTTCAGCTTGTTTAGAACCCACTGTGATTCCTCTTGGATCTCCTCATTGGTGTCGGATCTGAGCCCTTGCAGCTAGATTTTCCTTTTCAGACAGAAAAAAAAAATCACAGGGGGGGCCAGATCTTGTGAATACAGGGGTCCTCCATGTTTTTATGCCAAAAACTGCAGAACAACAAGGGCTGTGTGCACGGATGCATTGTCATGGTGAAGCATCCATTTCTTATGTGTGCCACGTCTGGATGTTTTTGCCATATGTCCTTCCAGAGCCATCTCAAAACGTCACAGTAGAACTTTGCATTGACAGTATGTCCTTGAGGAATGAATTCCTTATGAACAGTACCCTCCATGTCAAAGAAAGTGATGAGCATTAACTTCACATTGCTCTTGCCCTGACTTGCCTTCTTTGGTCAGGGTGAAGCTGGGCTCTTCCACTGCGATGATTGTTGTTTGGTTTCCAGATACACAGAAAGCTATCTTTCATCATCAGTAAAGACACTTGAGAGGAAGTTAGTGTTATTTCTGGCCATTCCTTGAGCTCCATGCAGACCTCCACACAATGCTGCTTTTGCTCATCAGTCAGGAGCCTTGGGACAAGCTTGGCAGTGATATGTTTCATGTCAAGGTCACCAGAAAAAATTGTGTTGGCAAGTTCCGTATGATAGGCCAACAGTGTAACAAATGTCATGGATTTCCTTCTACGATCTTTGAGGATGGATGCACAAACTCTGTCCACACTGTCAGAAGTTGAACTGGTGGAAGGGTGACCAGAATGTGCATCATCATCTGTTGACATTCGTCCATTTTTAAAATGCTTAAACCAGTTGTAGGTTTTTTAACCCCCAAAGCATTGTCACCAAATGCTTTTTTAAACATTTTATGAATTTCTGCTGCATTCTTTGCAAGTGTCACACAAAACTTGATGCACATATGTTGCTGTTTCACATCCTCCATTTTTGAGATCACAAAATTCACAAACTAACCCAAACACAATGATAAAAGTACACATGCAGCAAATGCATCCACCCTCCACAACGCCACTTTGAAGACTAACAAACATAGGGTGTGTGCACTGTCATCTATCATCCACACACCATACAATAAGTGGTTTCTGCCTTGCTTTAAAATTTCCGTGACTTTTGGGTAGCACCTTGTAATTGGTACTGAACTTAGTGTGTGATTACGAAATTGCTCAATAACGAAAGCACAGGACCTATGGGATTTATCCTAATTTTTACCAGTCATCCCAATAATAAACCCAAATTTTCCCTTTTGCAACAGTTTATACCCACTAAATACATACACACAGTAAAACCTCACTACAGCTGACAAATTGGGGCGCATACCATTCCGAAAAAAGCAAAAGTCCTATAAAAACAACATTTGGACTCCCACCTGCTAACCCGGACTTTTTCCGATATACATATCGAAGCAATTTTTCCCAAAGATACTGAAGAAAAGCCAGAGATGTGTTCCAGACCCAACCCAAACTCTCATATGCTGTACCTTACTCAATCAACAGAGACTGACACAGACACATCATAGGTACTTTTATTATCTTCGTAAACACTATTGCTAAAAATGAGACAGCAAACATCACATGCAGGTAGGTGAGGCAGTGGGAGGGTAACTGACAGGCTACAGCCAGGCAGGCGGCAACGAACTACATGGGGGCGGGGGAGGGCTGGGGGACAGGAGGGAGACAAGCATGGGTGGGGAAGGGGGAGGGTTATGAACGGGAGTGGGGGAGGGCAGGGAGGGAGACAAATGGAAATGAGGAAGAGCAAGGAGGGAGATAAGTGGGGATGAGGGAGAGTGGGGGGAAGGGAAGGGCAGGGGGGCTGGGAGGGAGATGAGCAGGGGTGAGGAAGGGTGAGAGGACATGGAGGAAGGCAGGAAAGACAAACTGTCCAACTACCCTCTCCCCCCACCCTGTCTCACTTGTTCACTCACTCACTCTCACTCGCTCAGGCATCGCTCCTAACCTTGAGTAGTTTCAGGAATTTTGTCTGTCCTGTCTCCTAGGGTCTTTCTTTAAATTTAAAATAATCAAAGTTGGTAGACTACCAAAAATGTAAAGATTTGTTGGCAATAGTATACATGAATGTTTGTGGGTTATTCGGTAACAGCTGTTTAGGTACTTTACCGGTACGTTAAAGATGGCCGAAAATGTAAACAATGAGGGAATGGAATTTCAAGGATTTGATGCTAATACTAATGTCATGGACCTGGTGAAAACATTAATTATGAGGATTAGTGAACTCGAAAAAAAAGTAGAGAATCTAGTGATAAAGGATGTGTCAGGAAATACGGAAACCACCATACAGAGTCTAATCCAGTCCAACGAAACAGCCAATGAAGAGATTAAGAATTTGAAGAGGGAGAATGTTGAACTGAGGAGGAAACTTGAAGAGAGTACTAATAAAACGGAGAAGGTGAGTAATGTACTAGAAGAACACAAGGCAAAGTGGGCACACATAGAAGAAGAACAGAAAGAAGTGGTCAGCTTAAGAGAGATCATCCAGGAAGAAAGGGAAATGAACAAGAAAGAAATGGAAGAAAATGTAGTGAAAATACTGAAGAAAAAAGAGAAAATAGTGAGAGAAACTGTAGAAAGGAACAGATGTGTGGTAGTATTTGGAAACAGGGAAGAGGAAGAAAAGGTTAGGTTCGCAAGACTCGAGAAAGACACGAACATGGTGAGAGGAATATTAGGCAAGATTGACCTCGAAGGAGACAAGTGGGTAAAAGGAACTGAGGAAGTAAGGAGGATAGGGCCTTATTAGAAAGGGGAAACAAGACCAATGAGAGTCAAGTTTACATCAGAAAGTGTAATAAATGAGATACTTAAAGTGACCTGGAAATTAAGCAAAGAGGCGGGGATGGAAAATATTATAATAAGAAAAGATCTCAATGAAGAAGAAAGAGAAGTTTTAAAATCATTAAAGGAAGAAGTAAAGGAAAAAAATGATAAGAGGACAGAGGAAGAACGTAATACTTTTTTTTGGAGAGTATTGGATATGAAAGTAAGGAAATGGTATTTAAGGAAATAGAAGTGAAGGAAGCTAGGGGGGATGGTTGTGAAAGATCAGAAGTTGAGGAAGTGGTACGGACAGAGAGTAGGAGAGAAGAGGGTATTAATAATGTCAAAAATAATTTGAAGGTGATATATACTAATGTTGATGGTTTCATATCGACAAGGATCGAAATTAATGATTTCTTGCGAGAACATGAACCTGATGTCATGTGCCTTGTAGAGACCAAATTAAGAGAAGATATTGATGTTCATTTGGGAGATGGTAAATACAAACTGTGGAGAAAAGACAGGAAAGAAAAAAAGGGAGGAGGAGTGATGATAGCAGTGAAGAACAACATAAATGTAGATACTGTGGAAATGGGAGAAGGCAGGGCTGAAGTGATATATATGAAATTAGAAACTGGAGAGAATGTTAAGAGAGATATGGCGGTAGTGTATGTTCCCCCAAAGACGAGAGCATGGAAGGATGACGAATACCATGAGATGTTGTCAGATATGGCTAGCTACTTGCAAAAAATAATTGAGAAGAGCAATAATATAATTTTGGTGGGTGACTTTAATTGTAAAGAGGTGAACTGGGAGGAATGGTACTCGGGAGGCGGCGAGGATTCGTGGGGTACTGTGTTATTAAATATAATAATGAATAATGTGATGATGCAGTGGGTCAAAGAAGAGACACGGTTTCGAGGTGAGGACACACCAGCAAGGTTAGATTTACTGTTCACCATAGAACCCGATGTAATAGAATCATTGGAATATCTCTGTCCTTTGGGAAAAAGTGATCACGTGGTCATTGAGTTCCAGATGTTAATAGGAAACGTCGAGCCAAGAGACGAGCTTCATAGACAGGGAAGATACAACTTTGGCAAAGCAAATTTTACGGGATTGAGAAACTTTTTTGAAAATGCGGATTGGAGAAAATTCAGAGAAACAAGAGAGATACAGAGGAAGTGGGATATCTTTCTAGACCTCTATAATTTGGGAGTGGAAAAATTTGTACCAAGAGTAAGAGGGAAAGAAAACAGGAAAAAGGAGTGGTTTAATAGAAGGTGTATGATAGCACAAAAAGAGAGAGATAAGGCGTGGAACAATTGGAGAAAGAGAGGTAACGACAGAACAAAGGAAGAATATAAAAGAACAAGAAACGAATACACAAGAATACGTAGGGAAGAAGAAAGGAATTTTGAAAAAGGTATAATTGACAAATGCAAGGATGAACCCAAACTGTTTTACAGATTTGTTAATGGCAAACTGAAAAAAAAGGAAGGAATCACCAAGCTGAAAGTAGATGGAGAGGTCTTTAAGGATGCGGCAATGCAAGCAGAAATAATGAACAAACGTTTCCAGTCAGTTTTCACTAAAGAAAAGGAGCTTGTGGAAGGAGGGAGTGATTAGAAATGTTCCGGTGATGAAAGATATAAAAGTGGAGGTGCAGAAAGTGTATAAATTACTGGAAACTCAAGATGTAAGGAAAGCCCCAGGACCTGATGGAATTTCTAATTGGGTACTGAAGGAATGCAGAGAACAACTGGCGGATAAAATTCACAGCTTAATTGTATGCTCACTGGAAGAGGGGAAAGTGCCAAAAGAATGGAAGAGGGCAAATGTGGTACCAATTTACAAGGGAGGAAACAGGGAAGAACCCCTGAATTATAGACCAGTGTCTCTAACCAGCATGGTCGCAAAATTGTGTGAGAGAATCCTGAAAGACAGATGGATAAAATATCTGGAAGAGATGAATATTTTGGCTGAATGTCAGTTTGGATTCAGAAGTGGAAGGTCATGTGTTTCAAACTTGTTGAGCTTTTACTCAAGAGCGATTGATGTGGTACAGGAGAGAGATGGTTGGGTGGATTGTGTGTACTTAGACTTCTGAAGGCCTTTGACAAGGTACCTCATAAGAGACTAATGTGGAAACTAGAATATATAGGAGGACTAAAGACTGACGAAGAGAGTATATGTGAGTGAGGTGGAGGGGGAAAGAGGGAGGGGGAGGCCGAGGATGAGGTGGAGAGATGGGGTGGAGAGGTATATGTGAGAGGGGGGTGTGAGTTGGGAGCAGGGGAGTGAAATGGCGGGGGACAGGGCGACTTGGAGGCGATTTGTTTGTGGCCACCCCAAACGGGATTGAGGCGTCTGGCAATAGATAGATAGATAGACTAAAGGGGAAACTTCTGGAATGGATGAGAGACTTTTTGAGAGACAGACAAATGAGGACAGTAATAAAGGAAAAGATGTCTGGATGGAGGGAAGTAACAAGTGGAGTCCCTCAAGGCTCAGTGTTGGCGCCAGTAATGTTCCTGATTTACGTAAATGATATGGTAGATGGAGTGAATAGTTATGCGAGTCTGTTTGCTGATGATGTAAAGATCTTGAGGAAGATAGAGGTTGAGGAGGATTGTAAAATACTGCAGGAGGATTTCGATAGGATACACAATTGGAGCCGGACGTGGGAAATGAAATTTAATGTAAAGAAATGTAAAATATTGGAAATGGGTAAAAGTACCAGGAGACCATCACTGAATTATTTTTTGGGTAATGAATTAATCACAAAAAGGAGAGAAGAAAAAGATTTGGGAGTGCTGGTCCAAGATAGTTTGTCACCAGAAAAGCACATTAACAAGATAGTTGGAGAGACTTATAAGCTCTTGACTAACATAAGAGTAGCATTTCATTATATGGATGAGGAAATGATGAAAAAATTGATAGTGGCCATGATCCGCCCCAGGTTAGAATATGCAGCGGTAGTGTGGTCCCCACACAAAAAGAAAGATATAAACAAGATTGAGAGAATACAAAGAACAGCAAACAAGATGGTCCCCAGTCTGACAGACCTGTCATACAGAGAGAGGCTGGAAAAACTGGATTTGCCTTCGTTAGAGGAAAGGAGAAAGAGGGGAGACATGATTGCGGTGTTCAGGACCATGGTGGGAGTAGATAAAATTGACAAAGAAGATCTGTTTGTATGGGATAAGAGAGCAACAAGAGGACATGGAATGAAATTGAAAAAGTCAAGCTACTTGAAGGATATCAAGAAATATAGCTTTCCTTACAGAAGTATGGACTTATGGAATAGCCTGGACAAAGAGATCGTCCAGTCTAAAAACTTAAACGAGTTTAAAGTCAAATTCGACTTATTGAGAAACAGCGACGGAAACCCACGAGCATAGTACATTCCGTGTATATCACAATTAGGTATATTCTTAAATATTTGAAACGGCTTAGACAAAGAGGTGGTGCATGAGAAAAACATTCATGTGTGTAAAGGTAGACTTGATAAATGTGGATATGGAGACAGGACAACACGAGCATTGCTCAATTCCTGTATACTACAAATAGGTAAATACAAATAGGTAAATACACACGGATAAAATTCCACGGATAAAATTCACAGTTTAATCGTGTGTTTTCTGGAAGAGGGGAAAGTGCCACAAGAATGGAAGAGGGTAAATGTGGTACCAATTTATAAGGGAGGAAACAGGGAAGAACCCCTGAATTATAGACCAGTGTCTTTAACCAGCATGGTCACAAAATTGTGTGAGAGAATCCTGAAAGACAGCTGGATAAAATATCTAGAAGAGATGAATATTTTGGCTGAATGTCAGTTTGGATTCAGAAGTGGAAGGTCATGTGTTTCCAACTTGTTGAGCATTTACTCAAGAGCGATTGACGTGGTACAGGAGAGAGATGGTTGGGTGGATTGTGTGTACTTAGACTTAGAGAAGGCCTTTGACAAGGCACCTCATAAGAGACTAATGTGGAAACTAGAATATATAGGAGGACTGAAGGGGAAACTCCTGAAATGGATGAGAGACTTTTTGAGAGACAGACAAATGAGGACAGTAATAAAGGATAGGATGTATGGATGGAGGGAAGTAACAAGTGGAGTCCCTCAAGGCTCGGTGTTGGTGCCAGTAATGTTCCTGATTTATGTAAATGATATGGTAGATGGAGTGAACAGTTATGCAAGTCTGTTTGCTGATGATGTAAAGATCTTGAGGAAGGTACATGTTGAGGAGGATTGTAAAATGCTGCAGGAGGATCTGGATAGGATACATGATTGGAGCCGGATGTGGGAAATGAAATTTAATGTAAAGAAATGTAAAATATTGGAAATGGGTAAAATTACCAGGAGACCATCACTGAATTATTTGTTGGGTAATGAATTATTCACAATAATGAGAGAAGATAAAGATTTGGGAGTGCTGGTCCAATAGTTTGTCACCTGAAAAACACATTAACAAGATAGCTAGAGAGACATATAAACTCTTGACTAACATAAGAGTAGCATTTCATTATACGGATGAGGAGATGATGAAAAAATTAAAAGTGGCCATGATCCGCCCCAGGTTAGAATACGCAGCGGTAGCGTGATCCCCGCACAAAAAGAAAGATATAAACAAGATTGAGAGAATACAAAGAACAGCAACCAAGATGGTCCCCAGTCTGACAGATCTGTCATACAGAGAGAGAGGCTGGAAAATCTGGATTTGCCTTCCTTAGAGGAAAGGAGAAAGAGGGGCGACATGATTGCGGTGTTCAGGACGATGGTGGGAGTAGATAAAATTAATCGAGAAAATCTGTTTGTATGGAATAAGAGAGCAACAAGAGGACACGAAATGAAATTGAAAAAGTCAAGTTGCTTGAAGGATATCAAGAAATACAGCTTTCCTTACAGAAGTATAGACTTACGGAATAGCCTGGACAAAGAGATCGTCTAGTCTAAAAACTTAAACGAGTTTAAAGCTAAATTTGACTACTGAGAAACAGCGACGGGAACCCACGACTATAACACAGTTAGGTATATTAGGTACATACATAAATATGTGTGTAAAAGTAGACTAGATAAATGTGGATATGGAGACATTGCTTAATTCCTGTACACTACAAATAGGTAAATACACACACACACATACACACGAACGAACAGCCGGAGAGAGCAGACGTCCCAGCCATCGCTCCTAACCTTAAGTAGTTTCAGGAATTTTGTCTGTCCTGTCTCCTAAGGTCTTGCCTTAAATTTAAAATAATGAAAGTTAATAGACTGCCAAAAATGTAAAGATTTATTGGCTAGAGTATACATGAATGTTTGTAGTTTTTTCGGTAACAGCTGTTTTGGTACTTTACATTAAACATGGCCGAAAATATAAACAATGAGGGACTGGAATTTCAAGGATTTGATGCTAATACCAATGTCATGGACCTGGTTAAAACATTAATTATGAGGATTAGTGAAATCGAAAAGAAAGTACAGAATCTAGTGATAAAGGATGTGTCAGTAAATACGGAAACCACCTTACAGAGTCTGATCCAGTCCAATGAAACAGCCAATGAAGAGATTAGGAATTTGAAGCGGGAAAATGTTGAACTGAGGAGGAAATTAGAAGAGAGTACTAATAAAATGGAGAAGGTGAGTAATGTATTAGAAGAACATAAGGCAAAGTGGGCACATGTAGAAGAAGAACAGAAAGAAGTGGTCAGCTTAAGAGAGATCATCCAGGAAGAAAGGGAAATGAACAAGAAAGAAATGGAAGAAAATGTAGTGAAAATACTGAAGAAAAAAGAGAAAATAGTGAGAGAAACTGTAGAAAGGAACAGATGTGTGGTAGTATTTGGAAACAGGGAAGAGGAAGAAAAGGTTAGGTTCGTAAGACTCGAGAGAGACACGAACATGGTGAGAGGAATATTAGGCAAGATTGACCCCGAAGGAGACAAGTGGGTAAAAGAAACTGAGGAAGTAAGGAGGATAGGGCCTTATAAGAAAGGGGAAACAAGACCAATGAGAGTCAAGTTTACATCAGAAAGTGTAATAAATGAGATACTTAAAGTGACCTGGAAATTAAGCAAAGAGGCGGGGATGGAAAATATTATAATAAGAAAAGATCTGAATGAAGAAGAAAGAGAAGTTTTAAAATCATTAAAGGAAGAAGTAAAGGAAAAAAATGATAAGAGGACAGAGGAAGAACGTAATACTTTTTTTTGGAGAGTATTGGATATGAAAGTAAGGAAATGGTATTTAAGGAAATAGAAGTGAAGGAAACTAGGGGGATGGTTGTGAAAGATCAGAAGTTGAGGAAGTGGTACGGACAGAGAGTAGGAGAGAAGAGGGTATTAATAATGTCAAAAATAATTTGAAGGTGATATATACTAATGTTGATGGTTTCATATCGACAAGGATCGAAATTAATGATTTCTTGCGAGAACATGAACCTGATGTCATGTGCCTTGTAGAGACCAAATTAAGAGAAGATATTGATGTTCATTTGGGAGATGGTAAATACAAACTGTGGAGAAAAGACAGGAAAGAAAAAAGGGAGGAGGAGTGATGATAGCAGTGAAGAACAACATAAATGTAGATACTGTGGAAATGGGAGAAGGCAGGGCTGAAGTGATATATATGAAATTAGAAACTGGAGAGAATGTTAAGAGAGATATGGCGGTAGTGTATGTTCCCCCAAAGACGAGAGCATGGAAGGATGACGAATACCATGAGATGTTGTCAGATATGGCTAGCTACTTGCAAAAAATAATTGAGAAGAGCAATAATATAATTTTGGTGGGTGACTTTAATTGTAAAGAGGTGAACTGGGAGGAATGGTACTCGGGAGGCGGCGAGGATTCGTGGGGTACTGTGTTATTAAATATAATAATGAATAATGTGATGACGCAGTGGGTCAAAGAAGAGACACGGTTTCGAGGTGAGGACACACCAGCAAGGTTAGATTTACTGTTCACCATAGAACCCGATGTAATAGAATCATTGGAATATCTCTGTCCTTTGGGAAAAAGTGATCACGTGGTCATTGAGTTCCAGATGTTAATAGGAAACGTCGAGCCAAGAGACGAGCTTCATAGACAGGGAAGATACAACTTTGGCAAAGCAAATTTTACAGGATTGAGAAACTTTTTTGAAAATGCGGATTGGAGAAAATTCAGAGAAACAAGAGAGATACAGAGGAAGTGGGATATCTTTCTAGACCTCTATAATTTGGGAGTGGAAAAATTTGTACCAAGAGTAAGAGGGAAAGAAAACAAGAAAAAGGAGTGGTTTAATAGAAGGTGTATGATAGCAAAAAAAGAGAGAGATAAGGCGTGGAACAATTGGAGAAAGAGAGGTAACGACAGAACAAAGGAAGAATATAAAAGAACAAGAAACGAATACACAAGAATACGTAGGGAAGAAGAAAGGAATTTTGAAAAAGGTATAATTGACAAATGCAAGGATGAACCCAAACTGTTTTACAGATTTGTTAATGGCAAACTGAAAAAAAAGGAAGGAATCACCAAGCTGAAAGTAGATGGAGAGGTCTTTAAGGATGCGGCAATGCAAGCAGAAATAATGAACAAACGTTTCCAGTCAGTTTTCACTAAAGAAAAGGAGCTTGTGGAAGGGGAGGGAGTGATTAGAAATGTTCCGGTGATGAAAGATATAAAAGTGGAGGTGCAGGAAGTGTATAAATTACTGGAAACTCAAGATGTAAGGAAAGCCCCAGGACCTGATGGAATTTCTAATTGGGTACTGAAGGAATGCAGAGAACAACTGGCGGATAAAATTCACAGCTTAATTGTATGCTCACTGGAAGAGGGGAAAGTGCCAAAAGAATGGAAGAGGGCAAATGTGGTACCAATTTACAAGGGAGGAAACAGGGAAGAACCCCTGAATTATAGACCAGTGTCTCTAACCAGCATGGTCGCAAAATTGTGTGAGAGAATCCTGAAAGACAGATGGATAAAATATCTGGAAGAGATGAATATTTTGGCTGAATGTCAGTTTGGATTCAGAAGTGGAAGGTCATGTGTTTCAAACTTGTTGAGCTTTTACTCAAGAGCGATTGATGTGGTACAGGAGAGAGATGGTTGGGTGGATTGTGTGTACTTAGACTTAGAGAAGGCCTTTCACAAGGTACCTCATAAGAGACTAATGTGGAAACTAGAATATATAGGAGGACTAAAGACTGACGAAGAGAGTATATGTGAGTGAGGTGGAGGGGGAAAGAGGGAGGTGGAGGCCGAGGATGAGGTGGAGAGATGGGGTGGAGAGGTATATGTGAGAGGGGGGTGTGAGTTGGGAGCAGGGGAGTGAAATGGCGGGGGACAGGGCGACTTGGAGGCGATTTGTTTGTGGCCACCCCAAACGGGATTGAGGCGTCTGGCAATAGATAGATAGATAGACTAAAGGGGAAACTTCTGGAATGGATGAGAGACTTTTTGAGAGACAGACAAATGAGGACAGTAATAAAGGAAAAGATGTCTGGATGGAGGGAAGTAACAAGTGGAGTCCCTCAAGGCTCAGTGTTGGCGCCAGTAATGTTCCTGATTTACGTAAATGATATGGTAGATGGAGTGAACAGTTATGCGAGTCTGTTTGCTGATGATGTAAAGATCTTGAGGAAGATAGAGGTTGAGGAGGATTGTAAAATACTGCAGGAGGATTTCGATAGGATACACAATTGGAGCCGGACGTGGGAAATGAAATTTAATGTAAAGAAATGTAAAATATTGGAAATGGGTAAAAGTACCAGGAGACCATCACTGAATTATTTTTTGGGTAATGAATTAATCACAAAAAGGAGAGAAGAAAAGATTTGGGAGTGCTGGTCCAAGATAGTTTGTCACCAGAAAAGCACATTAACAAGATAGTTGGAGAGACTTATAAGCTCTTGACTAACATAAGAGTAGCATTTCATTATATGGATGAGGAAATGATGAAAAAATTGATAGTGGCCATGATCCGCCCCAGGTTAGAATATGCAGCGGTAGTGTGGTCCCCACACAAAAAGAAAGATATAAACAAGATTGAGAGAATACAAAGAACAGCAAACAAGATGGTCCCCAGTCTGACAGACCTGTCATACAGAGAGAGGCTGGAAAAACTGGATTTGTCTTCGTTAGAGGAAAGGAGAAAGAGGGGAGACATGATTGCGGTGTTCAGGACCATGGTGGGAGTAGATAAAATTGACAAAGAAGATCTGTTTGTATGGGATAAGAGAGCAACAAGAGGACATGGAATGAAATTGAAAAAGTCAAGCTACTTGAAGGATATCAAGAAATATAGCTTTCCTTACAGAAGTATAGACTTATGGAATAGCCTGGACAAAGAGATCGTCCAGTCTAAAAACTTAAACGAGTTTAAAGTCAAATTCGACTTATTGAGAAACAGCGACGGAAACCCACGAGCATAGTACATTCCGTGTATATCACAATTAGGTATATTCTTAAATATTTGAAACGGCTTAGACAAAGAGGTGGTGCATGAGAAAAACATTCATGTGTGTAAAGGTAGACTTGATAAATGTGGATATGGAGACAGGACAACACGAGCATTGCTCAATTCCTGTATACTACAAATAGGTAAATACAAATAGGTAAATACACACGGATAAAATTCCACGGATAAAATTCACAGTTTAATCGTGTGTTTTCTGGAAGAGGGGAAAGTGCCACAAGAATGGAAGAGGGTAAATGTGGTACCAATTTATAAGGGAAGAAACAGGGAAGAACCCCTGAATTATAGACCAGTGTCTTTAACCAGCATGGTCACAAAATTGTGTGAGAGAATCCTGAAAGACAGATGGATAAAATATCTAGAAGAGATGAATATTTTGGCTGAATGTCAGTTTGGATTCAGAAGTGGAAGGTCATGTGTTTCCAACTTGTTGAGCATTTACTCAAGAGCGATTGACGTGGTACAGGAGAGAGATGGTTGGGTGGATTGTGTGTACTTAGACTTAGAGAAGGCCTTTGACAAGGCACCTCATAAGAGACTAATGTGGAAACTAGAATATATAGGAGGACTGAAGGGGAAACTCCTGAAATGGATGAGAGACTTTTTGAGAGACAGACAAATGAGGACAGTAATAAAGGATAGGATGTATGGATGGAGGGAAGTAACAAGTGGAGTCCCTCAAGGCTCGGTGTTGGTGCCAGTAATGTTCCTGATTTATGTAAATGATATGGTAGATGGAGTGAACAGTTATGCAAGTCTGTTTGCTGATGATGTAAAGATCTTGAGGAAGGTACATGTTGAGGAGGATTGTAAAATGCTGCAGGAGGATCTGGATAGGATACATGATTGGAGCCGGATGTGGGAAATGAAATTTAATGTAAAGAAATGTAAAATATTGGAAATGGGTATAATTACCAGGAGACCATTACTGAATTATTTGTTGGGTAATGAATTATTCACAATAATGAGAGAAGATAAAGATTTGGGAGTGCTGGTCCAATAGTTTGTCACCTGAAAAACACATTAACAAGATAGCTAGAGAGACATATAAACTCTTGACTAACATAAGAGTAGCATTTCATTATACGGATGAGGAGATGATGAAAAAATTAAAAGTGGCCATGATCTGCCCCAGGTTAGAATACGCAGCGGTAGCGTGATCCCCGCACAAAAAGAAAGATATAAACAAGATTGAGAGAATACAAAGAACAGGAACCAAGATGGTCCCCAGTCTGACAGATCTGTCATACAGAGAGAGAGGCTGGAAAATCTGGATTTGCCTTCCTTAGAGGAAAGGAGAAAGAGGGGAGACATGATTGCGGTGTTCAGGACGATGGTGGGAGTAGATAAAATTAATCGAGAAAATCTGTTTGTATGGAATAAGAGAGCAACAAGAGGACACGAAATGAAATTGAAAAAGTCAAGTTGCTTGAAGGATATCAAGAAATACAGCTTTCCTTACAGAAGTATAGACTTACGGAATAGCCTGGACAAAGAGATCGTCTAGTCTAAAAACTTAAATGAGTTTAAAGCTAAATTTGACTACTGAGAAACAGCGACGGGAACCCACGACTGTAACACAGTTAGGTATATTAGGTACATACATAAATATGTGTGTAAAAGTAGACTAGATAAATGTGGATATGGAGACATTGCTCAGTTCCTGTACACTACAAATAGGTAAATACACACACACACATACACACGAACGAACAGCCGGAGAGAGCAGACGTCCCAGCCATCGCTCCTAACCTTAAGTAGTTTCAGGAATTTTGTCTGTCCTGTCTCCTAAGGTCTTGCCTTAAATTTAAAGTAATGAAAGTTAATAGACTGCCAAAAATGTAAAGATTTATTGGCTAGAGTATACATGAATGTTTGTAGTTTTTTCGGTAACAGCTGTTTTGGTACTTTACATTAAACATGGCCGAAAATATAAACAATGAGGGACTGGAATTTCAAGGATTTGATGCTAATACCAATGTCATGGACCTGGTTAAAACATTAATTATGAGGATTAGTGAAATCGAAAAGAAAGTAGAGAATCTAGTGATAAAGGATGTGTCAGTAAATACGGAAACCACCTTACAGAGTCTGATCCAGTCCAATGAAACAGCCAATGAAGAGATTAGGAATTTGAAGCGGGAAAATGTTGAACTGAGGAGGAAATTAGAAGAGAGTACTAATAAAACGGAGAAGGTGAGTAATGTATTAGAAGAACATAAGGCAAAGTGGGCACACGTAGAAGAAGAACAGAAAGAAGTGGCCAGCTTAAGAGAGGTCATCCAGGAAGAAAGGGAAATGAACAAGAAAGAAATGGAAGAAAATGTAGTGAAAATACTGAAGAAAAAAGAGAAAATAGTGAGAGAAACTGTAGAAAGGAACAGATGTGTGGTAGTATTTGGAAACAGGGAAGAGGAAGAAAAGGTTAGGTTCGTAAGACTCGAGAGAGACACGAACATGGTGAGAGGAATATTAGGCAAGATTGACCCCGAAGGAGACAAGTGGGTAAAAGAAATTGAGGAAGTAAGGAGGATAGGGCCTTACAAGAAAGGGGAAACAAGACCAATGAGAGTCAAGTTTACATTAGAAAGTGTAGTAAATGAGATACTTAAAGTAACCTGGAAATTAAGCAAAGAGGCGGGGATGGAAAATATTATAATAAGAAAAGATCTGAATGAAGAAGAAAGAGAAGTTTTAAAATCATTAAAGGAAGAAGTAAAGGAAAAAAATGATAAGAGGACAGAGGAAGAATGTAATACTTTTTTTTGGAGAGTATTGGATATGAAAGTAAGGAAATGGTATTTAAGGAAATAGAAGTGAAGGAAACTTAAGGGGATGGTTGTGAAAGATCAGAAGTTGAGGAAGTGGTACGGACAGAGAGTAGGAGAGAAGAGGGTATTAATAATGTCAAAAATAATTTGAAGGTGATATATACTAATGTTGATGGTTTCATATCGACAAGGATCGAAATTAATGATTTCTTGAGAGAACATGAACCTGATGTCATGTGCTTTGTAGAGACCAAATTAAGAGAAGATATTGATGTTCATTTGGGAGATGGTAAATACAAACTGTGGAGAAAAGACAGAAAAGAAAAAAAGGGAGGAGGAGTGATGATAGCAGTGAAGAACAACATAAATGTAGATACTGTGGAAATGGGAGAAGGCTAGGCTGAAGTGATATATATGAAATTAGAAACTGGAGAGAATGTTAAGAGAGATATGGCGGTAGTGTATGTTCCCCCAAAGACGAGAGCATGGAAGGATGACGAATACCATGAGATGTTGTCAGATGTGGCTAGCTACTTGCAAAAAATAATTGAGAAGAGCAATAATATAATTTTGGTGGGTGACTTTAATTGTAAAGAGGTGAACTGGGAGGAATGGTACTCGGGAGGCGGCGAGGATTCATGGGGCACTATGTTATTAAATATAATAATGAATAATGTGATGACACAATGGGTCAAAGAAGAGACATGGTTTCGAGGTGAGGACACACCAGCAAGGTTAGATTTACTGTTCACCAAAGAACCCGATGTAATAGAATCATTGGAATATCTCTGTCATTTGGGAAAAAGTGATTACATGGTCATTGAGTTCCAGATGTTAATAGGAAATGTCGATCCAAGAGACGAGCTTCATAGGCAGGGAAAATACAACTTTGGGGAAGCAAATTTTACAGGATTGAGAAACTTCTTTGAAAATGCGGATTGGAGAAAATTCAGAGAAACAAGAGAGATACAGAGGAAGTGGGATATCTTTCTAGACCTCTATAATTTGGGAGTGGAAAAATTTGTACCAAGAGTAAGAGGGAAAGAAAACAGGAAAAAGGAGTGGTTTAATAGAAGGTGTATGATAGCAAAAAAAGAGAGAGATAAGGCGTGGAACAATTGGAGAAAGAGAGGTAACGACAGAACAAAGGAAGAATATAAAAGAACAAGAAATGAATACACAAGAATACGTAGAGAAGAAGAAAGGAATTTTGAAAAAGGTATAATATACAAATGCAAGGATGAACCCAAACTGTTTTATAGATTTGTTAATGGCAAACTGAAACAAAAGGAAGGAATCACCAAGCTGATAGAAGGAGAGGTCTTTAAGGATGCGGCAATGCAAGCAGAAATAATGAACAAACGTTTCCAGTCAGTTTTCACTAAAGAAAAGGAGCTTGTGGAAGGGGAGGGAGTGATTAGAAATGTTCCAGTGATGAAAGATATAAAAGTGGAGGTACAGGAAGTGTATAAATTACTGGAAACTCAAGATGTAAGGAAAGCCCCAGGACCTGATGGAATTTCTAATTGGGTACTGAAGGAATGCAGAGAACAACTGGGAGATAAAATTCACAGCTTAATTGTATGCTCACTGGAAGAGGGGAAAGTGCCAAAAGAATGTAAGAGGGCAAATGTGGTACCAATTTACAAGGGAGGAAACAGGGAAGAACCCCTGAATTATAGACCAGTGTCTCTAACCAGCATGGTCGCAAAATTGTGTGAGAGAATCCTGAAAGACAGATGGATAAAATATCTGGAAGAGATGAATATTTTGGCTGAATGTCAGTTTGGATTCAGAAGTGGAAGGTCATGTGTTTCAAACTTGTTGAGCTTTTACTCAAGAGCGATTGATGTGGTACAGGAGAGAGATGGTTGGGTGGATTGTGTGTACTTAGACTTAGAGAAGGCCTTTCACAAGGTACCTCATAAGAGACTAATGTGGAAACTAGAATATATAGGAGGACTAAAGGGGAAACTTCTGGAATGGATGAGAGACTTTTTGAGAGACAGACAAATGAGGACAGTAATAAAGGAAAAGATGTCTGGATGGAGGGAAGTAACAAGTGGAGTCCCTCAAGGCTCAGTGTTGGCGCCAGTAATGTTCCTGATTTACGTAAATGATATGGTAGATGGAGTGAACAGTTATGCAAGTCTGTTTGCTGATGATGTAAAGATCTTGAGGAAGATAGAGGTTGAGGAGGATTGTAAAATACTGCAGGAGGATTTGGATAGGATACACAATTGAAGCCGGACGTGGGAAATGAAATTTAATGTAAAGAAATGTAGAATATTGGAAATGGGTAAAAGTACCAGGAGACCATTACTGAATTATTTTTTGGGTAATGAATTAATCACAAAAAGGAGAGAAGAGAAAGATTTGGGAGTGCTGGTCCAAGATAGTTTGTCACCAGAAAAGCACATTAACGAGATAGTTGGAGACACTTATAAACTCTTGACTAACATAAGAGTAGCATTTCATTATATGGATGAGGAAATGATGAAAAAATTGATAGTGACCATGATCCGCCCCAGGTTAGAATATGCAGCGGTAGTGTGGTCCCCACACAAAAAGAAAGATATAAACAAGATTGAGAGAATACAAAGAACAGCAACCAAGATGGTCCCCAGTCTGACAGACCTGTCATACAGAGAGAGGCTGGAAAAACTGGATTTGCCTTCGTTAGAGGAAAGGAGAAAGAGGGGAGACATGATTGCGGTGTTCAGGACCATGGTGGGAGTAGATAAAATTGACAAAGAAGATCTGTTTGTAAGGGATAAGAGAGCAACAAGAGGACATGGAATGAAATTGAAAAAGTCAAGTTGCTTGAAGGATATCAAGAAATATAGCTTTCCTTACAGAAGTATAGACTTATGGAATAGCCTGGACAAAGAGATCGTCCAGTCTAAAAACTTAAACGAGTTTAAAGTTAAATTCGACTTATTGAGAAACAGCGACGGAAACCCACGAACATAGTACATTCCGTGTATATCACAATTATGTATATTAGGTAAATACAGTACTTAAATATTTGGAACGACTTAGACAAAGAGGTGGTGCATGAGAAAAACATTCATGTGTGTAAAGGTAGACTTGATAAATGTGGATATGGAGACAGGACAACACGAGCATTGCTCAATTCCTGTATACTACAAATAGGCAAACAAATAGGTAAATACACAGATGAGCTTTAGAGGCAGGGAAGATACAGCTTTGGGAAAGCAGACTTTACAGGATTGAGGAAATTTTTTGAAAATGCGGATTGGAGAAAATTCAGAGATACAAAGGAGATGCAGAGGAAGTGGGATATTTTCTAGACCTATAGAATTCGGGAGTGGAAAAATATGTGCCAAAAGTAAGTGGGAAAGAAAACAGGAAGAAGGATAGGTTTAACAGAAGGTGTATGACAGCAAAACGAGAGAGGGACATGGCGTGGAACAACTGGAGAAGGAGAGGTAATAATTGAACAAAGGAAGAATATAGAAGAACTAGAAATGAATATACAAGCATATGTAGAGAGGAAGAAAGGAACTTTGAAAAAGGTATAATTGACAAACGTAAGGAGGAACCCAAACTTTCTTATAGATTTATCAACTGGAAATTGAAACAGAAGGAAGGAAGAAAGTGAAAGTAGAATGAGAGGTCGATAAAGATGTGGCAATGCCAGCTGAAATAATGAACAAATGTTTCCAATTGGTTTTCGCTGAAGAAAGGGATTCTGTGGAGGGGGAGGGAGAGACTAGAAATGTAGTGATAAAAGATATAAAACTGAAAGTGCAGGAAGTTTATAAATTACTGGAAACTCAAGATATAAGGAAAGCCCCAGGACCGGATGGAACCTCTAAATGGGTACTGAAGGAATGCAGAGAACAACTGGCGGATACGATAAGAGTCACGGTTTGATTATGTGTTCTCTGGAAGAGGAGCAAGTGCCTTGGGAATGGAAGAGGGCCAATGTGGTACCAATTTATAAGGGAGGAAACAATGAAGAACCCCTGAATTATAAACCAGTGTCCCTGACCAGCATGGTCGCAAAATTGTGCGAGAGAATCCTGAAAGACAGATGGATAAAATATCTGGAGAAGATGAACATTTTGGTTGAAAGTCAGTTTGGATTCAGAAGTGGAAGGTCGTGTGTTTCCAACTTGTTGGGCTTTTACTCAAGAGCGATTGACATGCTACAGGAGAAAGACGGTTAGTGGATTGTGTGTATTTATATTTGGAGAAAGCCTTTGACAAGGTACCCCAGAAACGACTAATGTGGAAATTGGAGCACATAGGAAGACTGAAGGGAAACCTCCAGGAGTGGATGAGAGACTTTTTGAGAGACAGACGAATGAGGACAGTAATAAAGTACAGGATGTCTGGATGGAGGGAAGTAACAAGTGGAGTCCCACAGGGCTCGTTCTTAGCGCCAGTAATATTCCTGATTTATGTAAATGATATGGTAGATGGAATGAACACTTATGCAAATCTGTTTGCTGAATATGCAAAGATCTTGAAGAGAGCAGAAGTTGAGGAAGAAGGTAAAATGCAGCAGGATGGCATGGATAGAATTTGTGATTGGAGCTGGATGTGGGAATTGAAATTCAACACAAAAAAATGTAAGATATTGGAAATGGGTAAAAGTACCAAAAGGCCATCACCAAATTATTTGATAGGTAATGAACCAATCACAAAAGCAAGAGAGGAGAAAGACTTGGGAGTGTTGGTCAAGGATAGTTTGTCACCTGAAAATCACATTAACAAGATAGTTAGAGAAATGTACAATCCCCCGACTAACATAAGCTTTTCATTACATGGATGAGGAGATAATGAAAAAACTGATAGTGGTCATGATCTGCCCCAGGTTGGAATATACAGTAGTAGTGTGGTCTCAATACAAAAAGAAAGATATAAACAAGATCGAGAGAATACAAAGAACAGCAACCAAGATGGTCCCTAGCCTGGCAGATCTGTTGTACAGTGAGAAGCTGGAAGAGCTGGATCTGCCTTCCTTAGAAGAAATGAGAGAGAGGGGTGACATGATTGCAGTGTTCAGGGCCATGATGGGAGCATATAAAATTGACAGAAAAGATCTGTTTGGATTGGATGGGAGAGTAACAAGAGGACATGGAATGAAACTGAAAAAGCTTAGTTGCTTGAAGGATATCAAGAAATAGAGTTTTCTGTATAGATGCATAGACTTGTGGAATAGCCTGGACAAAGAGATCGTCCAGTCTAAAAACTTAAACGAGTTCAAAGCAAAGTTTGACTTATTGAGAAACAGAGACGGGACCCCTCGAGCGTAGCTCATTTCCTGTATATCACAACTAGAGAAATACAACTAAGTAAATACACACATCCCCTCCACCCCCCCTTCTTCTCATCCCATCTCTCCTCCATCCCCTGCATGATCAGTGATTTTTTTTTTTTTTTTACTCGAAAATTATTGATCACATGGAAATTCCCAAAATACGAGAAGAAAGCTTGTGAAATTATGCATCTAGACATATGTTTGCTCTTGGATGGTGTGGGCAAAATTTTGGGCTATGATGGTGGGAAATTATTTGAAGCTGTTTTTACACTTGAACAAGTTTTATCCTCACTGCATTTCTGTAGTTTTATTCATCAGTTTTGTGTGTTTTTATTAGCTTATCTTATAAACACCACTGAAGATGATGGTATACAATTTATACCAATGCAACTAATTTCTGGCGTCAAATTTGGCCATGAAATTTTTTTGTTTGTGCCCAGGCAGAAGCCCTTATAGCTGGGATGGGGGAGAAGAGAGGGGATGGAGGGAGGACTGGGAGGGCTGAATACACCACCATATATGCATTCAGATGCACTTGTTTCTAACCTTGGGAGATGGGAAGCACTTAGCAAATACTTTTTTTTTTTCTATCTGTCTATTACCAGATGCTTTAATCCTGTACAGGGTGGTCACAAACAAATCACCTCCACATTGCCCTGTCCCTTGCCATTTCACTGCCCTCCTCCCAACTCACACCCCCCTCTCTCATATACCTCTCCGCTCCATCCCTCCAACTCATCCTTGGCCTCCACCTCACTCACATACACTCTCCTTGTCAGTCTCTCACTCTCCATCCTCTCCACATGTCCAATCCACCTTAGTGTGTTTCTTCTAATGCTTCCTAACACATCCACACCACAATGATTCTTCACATCCTCATTTGCCAATCTGTCTCTCCAAGTGACTTCAGAGGCTCCTTTCAAATAACCCATTTCCACTGCTCTCACTCTTGACTTGTGTCCTTCGAATAACGTCCAAGCTTCACTTCCATACGTTAGAGTTGGCATCACAATACTGTCATGTAATAACTTTTTCACTTCCAAGCTCACATCCCTGTTTCTTATCACTGCTTTCAAGGAACCAGCAACCATTCTTCCTTGTTGTACCCTTTCAAGCACTTCACCCTCCAAACTTCCGTCCTTACTCATCACACTACCCAAGTACTTAAACATACTCACATTTTCCATTTCCTCATCATCGAACCTCACTGTACATTCACTGACTTCACTTCTCTCGAAGACCATAACTTTACCCTTCCCCACATTCACCTTTAGATTCCATTTCTTACACACTCTCCCAAACTCATCCACCAAGCCTTGCAGCTCCCCTTCATCTTCACTTAACAACACAGTATCATCTGCAAACAACAGTACAGGGAGTTTCCAAACACTGCCCTCTGGCACTAGAGCCACTCCAACATCCACTGCCCTACCTTGTATCTCTTTTATAACCCCATCTATGTACAGATTGAACAACCATTGAGACATGACACATCCTTGTTTCAACCCAACCATCAAATAGAAGAAATCTTTCAGTTCATTAGCCACATGCACTGAAGCCTTAGCACCCTCATATATACTCTTCACAGCATTCACCAACTTCCCATCTACTCCATATATTCTTAATATTTTCCACCATCCTTGTCTATCCACCCTGTCACATGAAGACCACATACAACTTCTTTCCCTTCTCTAGAAACTTTTCCACTAAAGATCTACAAATGAATATCTGATCAACACAACCTCCTCCCTTCCTAAAGCCTCCCTGTTCTTCTCCAACTAATTCCTCTGTTATTTCCCTAACTCTGTCAATAGTATCCTATCGTATACTTCTCCTGTTACACTAACAAGACAAATGCCCCTATGATTACCACACACTTCTTTTTCCTCTTTTCCTTTGTACAAGGGAATAATTATACCTGACTTCCAATCCTCTGGGACTCTACCTTCTTCCCAGGCCAATCTGCACATCTTCCACATCCATTCCACTACTGTCTGTCCCCCATACTTCAGCATTTCATCACACACTCCATCAAATCCTGGGGCTTTCCCCGTTTTGACCTTCTTCATTGCTTCCACAACTTCTATCATACTGATTTCTTCCTCCCTTGTCACCTCCCTCCTTCTCCCAGCCATTCCCCAGCCACTTATACTCGCATTATTTTCATTCTTTATGTTCAACAATTCCTTAAAATGTTCTCTGCATCTACTCACTTTTTCTGTCTTCTCCACTAACAATCTACCATTTTTATCTTTTACTGACTTCACTGCCACCCTGTCTAATTCTCTTTACCTCTTTCCAGAACATTTTTTTATGTTCCCTCCACTTTACATTCAAATTCCTTCCAAATTCCTCAACCACTCTCTTCTTACTCTTTCTTACTAATATTTTCACATCTTTCTTGCTCTCTACATATAACTCTCTTCTATCCCTCAACTTCTTCCACACCCCTATTTCTCATCCATTCATTATATGCTTTCTTCTTTTGTGCCACAGCCTGTCTCACCTCTGCATTCCACCATGCCGTTCCTTGCACCTCCTTCCGTCTTCTCTTCACCCCACACACCTCCTCACATGCTGCACATATTTCTTCTGTGAATATCTTGCACACACCTTCCACATCTTCCATCTGCTCCAGTCTATATTTACACAATCGCTTCTCCACCTCCCCCTTATATTCTGCCTTTTTCTCATCCTCTTGTAACCTTTTCCCTCTCCTTGCATCTACTCCTTCCTCCCATCCTTCCCTTCTTCTATTTCTCCATTTTACTTAGACCTTGATTCTGACCACCACCAGCAGAAAGTCCACTTCCCCAACCTCTGTATTCTCTTGCATCCATTACACATCTTTGCATCCTTTCATCCACACACACATAATCAATCATTGCCTTCCGTTCATTCAGTTCACCACCCACATTTCTCATCACTCACCATGTATACCTGTGGATCATTTTGTGCCTGAAGAGGGTATTGGCTACCACCAACCCCCTCCCGGGACAAATGTCCAACTGAATTTTAAACACTTTTCAAATACTGTACTGTACACTTTTAACTCCCCATTATTTACCATTTTACAAACTAAAGATATCTACTTTGTCTGTATATTTCAATTATCATTCATCACCCTCGGACTTTTCCCGATATATAAGATTTTAGTCTGGTCGACACCATGACTCTGATAAAAGCGAATTCCAGTATATTAAATATCAAGGTTTTATTGTATGTACTGTTATCATATCAGAACCACTCATAGGTATGGTTATGTTAACATTAAATGATGGAAAGGGCACAATAAGGAAGAAACATGCACCATAGAGAAACCCTAGATGGCTTTGAGGAAAGGGGGTTCTGAGGCTAGGTGTGGAGAGAGAGAGAGAGTTGTCTCCACCTCCTGGGATTAACTCCTCGGGTAGAGCCTTATCTTTGAATCCATCAAAGCCATTAAAAAAAAAAAAAAAAATACTTCACCATCATTGTCAGTAGAAACCATCTCAGGTTCTGAATAACTATGTTTTTTAGCTGTTAATTGTGCGATAATGGCAGGAGTGCAGATTTTCACATAGCAACAATAACAAAAACTGCCATAACCAAATGTGCGATAACCATGGGATCACTGTATATCATTCTCATTTTACATCACCCAATCATCCTTACTCTGAAGTTTACTCCCCACCTTTCCCTTCACTTTCAATTCTCCAGCTTCATTTATTCTTTGATAGTATGATATTTCATTTGATCTTTCTTGTACTGATCTTTTAGTTTTTTCTTTGTATTATTGTCCAGTTACTTTCTGGCTTCTTTAAATTATCGATTTGACTTTCTGAAGCATTTTCTACCGTGCTTCCTTTTTTCCTTTCAGGGCTACACGTATATCATTGTTAAATAATGCATTACCCTTTTTCTTCCTTCTTTTCACAATTTTCCAAAAACATACTGGTTTTGTGTCACACTGTTCTTCACAGCTTTTCACATTTCCTTTATACCTTCCTGCTCATATAGCTCCACTCTCTTCTTACTCTCTCTTACTACTATTTTCACATCTTTCTTGCTCTTTACATATAACTCTCTTCTATCTCAACTTCTTCCACACCCCTATTTCTCATCCATTCATTATATGCTTTCTTCTTTTGTGCCACAGCCTGTCTCACCTCTGCATTTCACCATTCTGTTCCTTGCACCCCCTTCCGTCTTATGTTGGCCTTATCTTTAACATAAATCCTTCAACAGCATCCATTTTGTCCAGGTTCAGTAGCCATTTTCTCCCTTCTGGTACTGTTCTTCATTCCCATCACATTGTACAGTACTCACATTTATTTCTGATTTTGACCCTTGCCAGCACTGTATAGTTATCTGAACCTGTTAACAAACCTCTAGTGGCTTATATATCTATAGCTCTCTAAATCTTTCAGCTACCATTAGAAAATGTATATAGGTAATTGCCTATGCTCTTTTCATCTTCACTTTCCTGCCAGGTATATCTATTAATTAATTCTTTCTGAAAATATGTATACTGTTAGAAAAGAACATGGATCATTCTGCATGTGTGTCTAATAAAAGCTCACCATTCCTCTTACTCCCCTCCCTTACTTTTCCAGTCATATCACCTAAAAGAATGGCTGCGTGCATACTTCTGCCTTTCGTTTATAAATTCGTTCAGCTGCTCCCAAAACATTCTATTCTCTTCCATCATCTTTGCCTGTTCCTTTGTTTACAGATACATATATACATTGTACTGTTGGATGCAAGATTTTCTCTGAAAAAGGGAAATGAGAACAATACTAAGAGGAAATTACTCATCATGAAGGGAAGTCACTAGCGGAGTTCCACAGGGCTCAGTGCTGGCACCGATTATGTTTTTAGTGTATATAAATGACATAGATAGTCCATCCATCCATCCATCAATCCATCATCCAATCCTACATTGCCCCATGAAGAGCATTGGAGCCTGGTGCTAGGCAGTTGGTCCCAACATTTAAGATGAGAGTGACCAGCATCACTCATCCCTGAGTGGCATTACATGAGCAATCAGCCCCAACCACCCCTTGGATATAAACCTTCACCGGCTGAATCCGATTGGAGCACAATAATTACCCACTAAACCACCAGGCACCAATATTTGGTTATCTGGTTACCACCCAGCGTAGTAAATGGTTTCCTGGTGTACAGGAAACCATTTGGCTTGTCACTCAGTGTAGAGTCACTGACAGGCAGAAGGAAGAGGAAAGAATGAAGAAAAGAAAGACAGAAGAGGGAGTGTAAAGTCACCCACAGGCAGAAGGACAAGGAAAGAATGAAGGAAAGACAGAAGAGGATGGAAGGAAAGAAGGATGGAGAGAAAAGGGCAGACACCCGACAGCAGCACTACATTGAGTGAGTGGATGGTGAGTGCCCCCACCTACCACAAACATAGATAGTAACATTGGAAATGAAAGCTATTTAAATATGTTTGCTGATGATGCAAAAATACAGAGGCACAAATCATGGGTCCAGGGCGAGATAGGGCTCGAGCCTGCACTAGAGGGTACAGGGTATTGCAGTTCCAAGACTGCCGCTTTCACCCAATAGAGAGGGGCCTGAACCTGGAAGCAGCGCCCCAGGAGGCTGCCCTATCACTGGGTGTATATTGGCGGGACAGTTGCAGTGTCAAGGCGCGCTTGGAGGGTGTCCCTGCAGCTGTCCTGGCAGGGTGCCCCGAGGCCACTACCACAGCCACTGGTAAGCAGGTGGGCTAGGGGTCCCAGATCCATTGCCTGGACCTGGGACTGTGCAGTGAGTTGGGCCAGTGGTATGCCTGTCCCCTTTTGTTAATACTGACTATGACAAAACGCAAGAATAAGTTTCCATGCAAGCCTGAGGACAGTAAATCACCCAGGGGGATGAGGGTGGGTTCATGGCATGTGGGAAGTTTGAGGGAAAGAGCTGGGAGTGTCGTTAAGGCATTCAGTAGGAGGTGGGTGGATGTGGCATGTTTGCAGGAAGTCCGGTACAGGGGTGGATCAGCCAGAAAGATTGTTAGCAAGGACTGTTGCTATAAGTTGTTTTGGCAGGGGGGGACAAACTGATATGGGGGTGTTGGTGTTATGGTTGCGGAGAAATATGTGGAATATGTTATGAATGTTTTGAGAGCAAGCAATTGGATATTTTTATTGAAAATTCTGTTCAGTAGAAAGATAGCTGCAATTATATCGGCATATGCTCCACAGGCAGGATTGGATGAAGCAGAGAATGATAGATTTTGGGATGGTTTTATACGTTTAGTAGGTGGTATGCGGGACGATGAGATAGTGGTTTTGGGAGGGGACTTAAATGGTCATGTAGGTGAAGCAGCACAAGGTTATGAAGGAGTACATGGGGGATGTGTGTATGGTCTAAGGAATGCAGAAGGGGAAAGGATACTCGAGTTTGGGGAGGCAACGGACATGATTGTGTGCAACACATATTTTAGGAAAAGAGAGAGTAGGTTAATTATGTACAAGTCTGGGGGAAATAGCAATCAGATAGATTATTTTCTGGTTAGGGAGGCTGATAGGAGGTTAGTGAGGGATGTTAAAGTTAGAGGAAGTGAGGAGTGTGTGCAGCAGCACAGACTGTTGATTTGTGATATGGTGCTTAAAGAATGAGTGATGAAAAAGAGGACTTATGTACCTAAGAGGAAAACATGGAAGCTGAGAAACCAAATAGTAAGGGATGCCTTCTATAGCGAGATGAGAAGAGTGGTGGCTGAACAGGGAGCTGTAGACAGAGGTGTTAATGAACAGTGCAAAGCCTCAAGAAATATCTCTTGAGAGTTAGTGATGTAACATGCGGTTGGGCAAGAGGCCCACCAAGACATAAAGTAACTTGGTGGTGGGATGAGAGTGTAGAAGCTCCAGTTAAGGAGGAAAGAAGGCTTTTCTGGCAGTGGAAGAAGGGTGGTAACAAGGAGGAATACTTGGCTGCCAAGCGTAGGGCTAGAAGAGAGGTATACAGGGTGAAATCTGAGTTGTGGAGACTTTTACTTGGTAACCTAAATCATGGGGAAAGGAAAAATATGATATTTAAGATGGCAAATCAGATGAAGAGGGATAATCAGGATATTATAGGAGAGCAGTGTGTGAAGAATGATGAAGGAAGGGTAGTGCTGAACGGTGAGGATATTAACCCCTTAACCGCAGGGCGTCACTTTTGTGACGCTTGGGAGCAAGGGATCATACCGCAGGGCGTCACTTTTGTGATTCTGTGTTATTTTGAATTGGCCCGGGCTTTCAAGTGGTGGCTTGTATCATCTATCAGTACTGCTAATGTCCAACACTAGTCAGCACTCCTAATCTCATCTGTACTCCCATCCATTGTTGACATTTTAGCCATTTCTCCCCGTTCTTGACTCCCCTCCCTACCCCCCCTCCATTACCCTATCCTCTCGCCTGCCCGGCCGTGCTACGCTAAGTAAATCTTCCCTGGAATTTTTCACTGATTTCATCCATTGAAATAAGCCCTATGCCCTATTCTTATACCAAATAATATATACAGTACAAGAAAGGAATAAGGTAAGTGATAGTGCCATACACCTGGAATTAGCTAATTATCACCTGACAACACCTCACGTGCACTTGTTCGCTGTTTATTTCCCCTTGAAATATGCTATATAATCTATTCTCGTAATAAATATACATATAAGGAGGGAAGGGAGAAGCCTAAGTGATATTTACATTCACCTGGAACTACCTAATTTATAATGTATTGTCTAGATTTCCTGCCAATCACTTCACTGCTATATATTAACTGCTGTCAAGAGGCTAACGTTGGCAGTAATGCATTTCCCTAGGTAGGCCACCACCCCGGCCCACCCTTATCAGTTCACTCTAATCTTCCAATGTGAAGGTACGTCTGTTTGCTCTTGCTAACTTCAGGCACTTTTCACCCCCATGCAGAGGGCCCTGTGACCTTTACCCCCTACTAAACCTCGTGTGGAAAGAGGTAAAGGGCTGACAATTGATAAAAGAGTGACTACGATCTTTCTGTTGAGTAAAACAGTGCAAGTGGAATTGTAAATAATGTGTAAACAGCAAGTGAAAGTAATGAATGTAAATATACGTGAACAGTGGAAAATAGTCTTATAAGTTACTTCAAGTGACAGTGCATAACACAGTGTAAATAAAATAGAAATGTAAATAACGTAAATAAAATAGAGAATGTAAATAGAAATGTAAATGAGTAGTATTATAAGAATACGAGTATATACCCTAGGAGTAATGAAAGTGAAAGTTTCACTCTAGCATGTCTGAATGCTGAGTTATGAGAGTGAAGATGAAAGTGACATTCACTCTCAATGCCAGTATACAGGACGAGAAAGTGAATGCTACGTATTTTACTGAAAGAAATTGAATCCCTACAGTGACAATAAACTAATACTACTGAAGGAAACTTATGAATAAAGACTGTAGATATATATAAGTATTATATAGTAATAGAAATATAAAGTGTGAGGGGTTTTATGAATAATAAATGACAGAATACCAACAGCGAACTAGCGCAAGTGGGAAGGTCATATGCGCTCGTAATTTTCATTGCTTTCACAGTGGTTTTTATTTGGAGTATGGATCCCAAACTACTTGATAATCATAGCGTAGTGTTTATAGTGTTAACATCTGGCTGTGGTAATCATGTTACGGGTTGTCGGGAAGTGTAAAGTGGAGACTTCGTTACCCTACTTCAGAGGTCTCCACAAGTCCTACGGTAACTGACGAAGGCTCAACAATCATTCCAGGAGAAAGCTGAATGTATGTGCCATATGCATATATAATTTTAATATTCTAGGACTAATAACTGATTTTTGGCAAAATATTTTTTGAGAGTCTGTCGGAGCCCGAATAACCCCGCGGGAGACGCAAAACATTGGGAAACATGCCCGCGGTGTAAGGGTTAAAGATGCATGGAGAGAGCATTATAGCTGGTTGTTAAATGAGGAGTTTAACTGGGACAGGGAAGGTTTGGAGCCAACAAATCCAGTGTTTGGCCCTTGGCCTTTGATTTATGCTGCTACTGTGAGTGAGGCAATAGGCAAGATGAAGGTCGGGAAGGCAGCAGGTGTGTCTGGGTTGACTGCCGAAATGTTGAAGGCCTCAGGAGATATAGGGGTGAGGTTAGTCACTGACGTGATAAATATGATTATATATGAGTGTGTTGTCCCAGATGATTGGCTGAAGAGTGTATTTGTAAATGTGTATAAAGGGAAGGGTGATGCCCTGGAAAGAGGAAATTATAGAGGTATAAAGCTTTTAGATCAGATAATGAAGGTAATGGAGAGAGTTTTAGAAGGTATGATTAGAGATAGAGTGAATATTGATGAGATGCAGTTTGGGTTTATGCCAGGTAGGGGGACCAGTGATGCCATATTCATTATTTGACAGCTTCAGGAAAACTATATTGGTAGAAGTAGGGATCTGTATTTTGTTTTTGTTGATTTGGAAAAGGCCCTTGACAGAGTCCCTAAAGAGGTGGTGGAGTGGGCAATGAGAAAGCTTGGCTTGGAGGAATGGCTGGTTAGGGTGGTTATGGCTATGTATGTGGGTGCTCACACTCAGGTAAGAGTGAATGGAGAGTTGAGTGATGAGTTTTCCATGAATGTTGGTGTGCATCAGGGGTCAGTTTTGAGTCCCATGTTGTTTATTATGATACTTGAAGCCCTCTCATGTGACTTCAGAAACTGTCTTCCGTGGGAGATGTTGTATGTTGATGATTTGGTGTTGATTGCAGAGAATGAAAGGGAAGCTGAGGAAAGGTTTAGTAAGTGGGGAGATGGTATGGGGCACAAGGGCTTAAGGGTAAATGCAGATAAAAAAAAAATGATGATATCTAGGGTTGGTGATGGTACTGTCAAAGACAAGGGAGAGTGGCCATGTGCAGTTTGCCACAAGGGCATGGGAAGTAATTCCAACTAGTGCGGCATTTGTGATAAATGGGTGCACAAGAGATGTAGTGGTATCAGAGGTAGACTGCAAGATAATGCTTATTTTATGTGTACAGCGTGTCGGGGAGAGCAGGTGAAGATTGTCAGGTGTGAAAGAATTGAACTTGCTGGTGAATCTCTTGAGTGTGTGGAAGAGTTTTGTTGTTTGGGAGACATGTTGTGTGCTGGAGGTGGGGCTGGAGCTAGCTCTGTGGTTAGGGTGAGAAGTGGTTGGAAGAAGTTCAGGGACCTCTTGCCTCTCCTGACATTGAGAGGACTCTCCCTACATGCTAAGAGGTCTTTGTATGTAGCTTGTGTTAGGAGTGTAATACTGTATGGTAGTGAGACCTGGGCAGTAAAGGAGGAGGATATTCGCAGGCTCAGACGTACATAAATGACAATGATTAGGTGGATGTGTAGTGCATCCCTTCGTGCAAGGTCTGGGGGAGCTGGGTTTACAATGGAAGAGTTGAGAGGTAGGATGGGACTGGAGTGTATTGGTGTTGTGATGAGAAGAGGTAGATTGAGATGGTTTGGACATGTGGAGAGGATCGGGGATGATAATTGGGTGAGGAAGGTTAGAAGTGCTAATATTGGGGGTGGGGTTATGAGGGGTAGACCGAGAAAGACATGGGACGAGATCATTAAGTGTGACCTCAGGGTTAAGGGACTGAACAGGGAGGGTGCAACAGATCGTGCAGCATGGACAGCCGCCATTAGATGACCAAGGCTGATGCATGCAAGGATGTTGGAGCCTTTAAAAACGAAATGAAATGAAACGAATGGAGTAATACCTGGCAAATGGAGTTCAGTGTGGACAAGTGTCATGTAATCAAGTTTGGTAAAAGTGGGAAAAGACCAGATTGGGATTATAAGTTAGGAAGTAAAACCCTACGCATATCAGAAAGGGAGAAGGACTAAGGTATGATTATCAATAACAGACTATCTCCGGCTGACCACATAAGTGAGAAGGTATGGAACATGTATGCACCGCTTGCAAATGTGAGAATAGCATTCACATACATAAATGAAGACATGCTGAGGAAGATAATAACATTTTTCATCAGACCAACTCTGGAGTATGCATCTGGAATCCTCATCTCAAGAAACACATGGATAAGATTGAAAAAGTTCAAAGGGCCGCTACAAGATGGGTACCAAGCTTAAGGGATCTAAGCTATGAAGAAAGACTAGAACAACTGACTGCCAACACTACAGGAGAGAAGGAAAAGAGGAGACATGATTATGCTATATAAATGCATATTGGGGAAGGAGAAAAGAGACACAAATGAATATATAACATATAGTGAAGCATTAACAAGAGGACATTGCAAAAAACTGCATAAAAAGAGAGGCGACAAAGACGTAAGGAAATTTAGTTTCCCAAATAGGGCAATTGATCAGTGTAATGCACTACTGAATGAAATAGTGTGTGTCAAAACAGTTCATAAATTTAAGGAGATGTATGATGCAAATGGTTTAAGACACAGGACAGTATGAGCTTGACTCATTCCTGTAAAGATGCAATTAGGTAAGAACATACATGTGTACCTGTCTGTCCCTGTCTTGCAGCCACACCACACTTTTATGTACTTTGCAAACAACACATTTATATGCATTCATTCACTTTTTTATTCATTCATTCATTCATCATCTAATCCTACATTGCCCCATGAGGAGCGTAGGAGGCTGGGGCTAGGCAGGTTGGTCCTGACATTTAAGATAAGTGTGACCAGCCTCACTCATCCTTGAGTGGCATTACGTGAGCAGTAAACCCCAAGCACCCCTTGGATGTACAGCTACTGCAAATTGACTTAGGACCTCCACCCACAAGGTATTAAAAAACATAGAAATCATAGTATATCACAATGTTTGTTCATGAAATTCCATTCATTAATATGAAATCATGTTTCCCCTATTTTTCAGGACCAGTTGGATGTGTTTTGGCATGGAATCACTTACATCTCTAAAGTAATCTAAGGGCATTTCTTTGCACCAAACCTTTGTCAGATCAGTCTTGAGGTTGTCCAGATTGGGTGTCTTCTTCTCTGCCATGATTTTCTTCATCTTTGCCCAGCAGTTTTCTGTCGGATTTAGATCCGGACTGTTGCCAGGCTATGGGAGGCAGGGCGACAAACCTTGGCAGAACACACTTGGAACACTTGAAATGTGCGTTCATCGGAAAACATAACTTTTCTCCACTCATCCGATGTCCAGTGTGCATACTTCTTGGCAAACTGAATGCGTTGCTTCTTCATGCAGTCAGTGAGAAGCGGTTTCTTGGCTGCAGTGTGGCAAGTAGTGTTGGATAGTTCGAATTGAGACATCTTGTAACAGCTGGGGATGCATTCTTTTCAATTCTGCTGCTGTCAGTCAAGGATTCTTGATTACTTCCCTCTTCAAAAGCATACCTGTACCTCTGGAAGTCATCCTCTTCTTTCCACCACCGTGCTTGTTCTCTGGTACAACATCAGGTGCCAGGCTGTGTGCTGCAGCAAGAATCTTCATGACGGTCGACTTTGTGCATCCACTACGTTCACAAATTGTGTTGATAGGGACATTATCCTGCCTTCATGCAATGTTACAGACCCTCTCATCCCTTGAGTGGTACTTTCCAGGCATGGCAACTCGACTCTAGGAAAATAACAGAGCAAACAGTAATATATATATGAAAAAAGGGGGAGGTGCAAGCTCGGAGCAACGGGAACAGTTACTCCCACTCTTGCTTCTGGGTAAGCACCGACATGCTGAGAGTTTCACCACCTCCCGCCAACACCAGAGGTGTTTCCAGTTACTTCTTCACTTTGTAGAGATGGAAACACAAAGCAAAGACAGACAACTCTACCATAGCAGTTCTGTGTGTAGGTCCTAAGTCAGTTTGTGGTGGATGTAAACCTTAACTGGCTCAATTCGACTGGAGTGCCGTAATTACCCACTAAACCACCAGGGCCAAAATGTGGTTGTATGGTTACCACCGAGTGTAGTAAATGGTTTCCTGGTGTAGAGAAAACCATTTGGCTTGTCTCTCAGTGTAGAGTTACCCACAGGCAGACGGAAGAGGAAAGAATGAAGGAAAAAAGACAAAAGAGGAAGTGTAAAGTCACCCGTAGGCCCTTTTTTATTCCCCAATAAAAGCAGAACAGCACTTTCCATCATACTGTTATATTGTATCATACCTAACTGTACCACCCTTCCTCCTTCACCAAGTATATCAGATTCTTCTCTGCCTCACCACATTCCTTTACCTACTGAATGCACTTCACTCACTATGTGTACAACCAATCTTGCCTCTCTCCATTCTTTCATATAACCAAACGTCTTTTCTTGATCATTCATGTCATTCACATTAAATACAGTCACTCTTATCAGATTGCTCCTTTCAGCTGCTCTGCTCAGCCTTTTTGCATCTCGTCCCCCATGGAGGCACTGACTGATGGCAGGCCAGGCACAGTTATTTTCCAGGATGTTTCTGGAGCTGGACAAAATGTTTAAAAATAGTTTTCAATAAAAGAAGTACAGCAGAGAGAACCAGAAATACCAAAAAGAAAAGGTAATATAAAGCAAACTAAAATATATTAAACATGAAATTTACTCAAAGCAAAGTGTATATACACTCATCCACTCATATGGCTTCACCTTCATGAAATAAAATAGATCCATCCATCCATCATCCAATCCTACATTGCCCCATGAGGAATGTAGGAGCCCGGGGCTAGGCAGTTGGTCCCGGCATTTAAGGTGAGAGTGACCAGCCTTACTCATCCCTGCGTGCCATTACATGAGCAGTCAGCCACAACCACTCATTGGATATAAACTTCCACTGGCTCAATCCGATTGAAGTGCAATAATTACCCACTGAACTACCAGGCGCCAAAATTTGGTTATGTGGTTACCACTCCGCTTAATAAATGGTTTCCTGGTGTACAGGAAACCATTTGGCTTGTCACTCAGTGTAGAGTCGCCCACAGGCAGAAGGAAGAGGAAAGAATGAAGGAAAGAAAGAAAGAAGAGGAAGTGTAAAGTCACCCTTAGGCAGAAGCACAAGGAAAGAATGAAGAAAAGAAAGACAGAAGAGGATGGAAGGAAAGAAGGATGAAGGAGAGGAAAGGGCAGACACCCAAGAGCAGCACTACATCGAGTGAGTGGATGGTGACCGCCCCTGCCTACCAAATAAAATAAGATAAATCTTGAAAATTATGAATGAGGTCACCTTATGAAGACAGGGTAAGACTTGTTTTCAGCTTTCAGTATATTATGAGGCAAGCCAGCAGAGATGCTATTGAAATCTTTTCCTATGCAATCACTATTACATGTGTGATGGAACCTCAGACTCATTGGTCATGATACTGCCGCTGTGCAAATCTCAGGCTGTGTAATTATCTGCTGAAGAAAGTTGAGTCAGTGATGAACAGGGTTCATTTTGTTTTTGAAGGTTGCAACATGCTTGCATGCTTCGGCCTTAGTCACCTAATGGCGGCTCTCCATCTTGCTAGATCTCTGGCAGACTTAACCCCTAAAACGCGGCTGTGTACGGGCGATCCCCCCGCTGTGGCGGGGTTGTAGCGGGGTCTGAGTACCTGTGGGAAAATATTTGCCAAAAATCATAGATTAACCCTAGAGCATTAAAATTTTTATTGCATATAGTACTTACATTCAGCTTTCTCCTGAGCCACATGTTGAGCCTTCGTTGACTACCAAAGGACTTGTGAAGACTTGCAAAGATGGGTAACAAAGTCTTCACTCTCACACCTCCAGAAACCCGGTTTTCTTTCTACCACAGCCTCAATCTGTCACAGTACACTTTATACAACAACGTACAGGTTGTTTGGAATCCGTATTTGTAAATAAGCACTGAAAATAAGGCTAAAATGAATGGAGCGCACGGCCGACATGCAGCGCGGTGGCGATCTTCCCGTCACTATTGTCACATTTGCCTTTTCTCGGCAAAAAACACGTATACTACATTTTTTTTCATCATAGAACTTCGCAAACGTTTGCCTGTCACTATTACGGCCATAAAAATCACTGTCACTGCCAGTATTGTGGATTGGGACTGAGGAAGACCACCACAGCGCGAGTTTATTCAGCCTTACGGCAGGCACTTTATTCTCGCTCCTGTCGGCCACTCGCACTTCATTTCTATCGCTCACTTTCACTGTATCTGTTCTTTTTTTTGCCTTATTCATCAGTGTCACTGTCCAGTGTTATAAAAATAATATTTTCTACACAACAGACTGTCACTGTCAGAACATAGAATAGGAAAATATGCTTTCATCTTCTTACACTGGAGTGACTGTCACTCGCAATACTTATATTATTACTATGTACACTTATTTACACCAAAAAACACTGTCACTGTCAGTGCTTTTACAAGTACATACACTAATTTACACTCATCAGGCTGTCACTGTCAGCACGTAAAAGAAAACTAAACAATATTATCACTGTCACTCTCAGTATTATTTCAAAGAATCTTACCCTTATTTTCAAAATCTACTTAGGCTGTGGTAGTCAAAGAAACACGGGTAAGCACAGAGGGGAACTTTGCACTCTTTGCACTGCAAGGAGGTGCGCCTAAAGGTTCTGTCCTGCCTGGTAGTGTGGCTGCACACATGACACCTCCTCAGTGCTTTCCCCCTCTTTGCAGTGGCTCCAGGCGGTGTCGCTGAAGGTAGGCCATACACTGTAGGTGGTCTGGAGGTGTGTGAGGGTGGCGTTTGGGACCTGTAGAAAGAACCTGGCCGTAACGCTGAAGCAGCTGGTAGACACAAGTCTTGGAAAATCGTCTGAGAGAGTAGTTGGCTGGCTTCCTGTTCTTGATTTTATACAGGATGAAGGCGTTCAACATGCACATATCAATCAAGTGCAAGAACACCTTCCTGTACCAACGATGATTTTTCCTCAGGCAGTCAATCTCTCCAATCATCATATCAGACTTGTCCACCAGCCGCATATTGACGTTATAGTCAATGACAGCATCAGGCTTCATCACAGGCTCGCCAGTCCTTCTGTCGACCTTCCCTGTTGCCAGCATTTCCCCCTTGTGTACTGTGGTGAGCATGTTCACGACTCTCTTATCATGCCACCTGATCGCAAGCTTCTTGTCAGATTTCTTCAGGTGCACGTCTCCCCGCTTTGACTTTTCAGCCTCGGGGAAGGCAGGGTAATGTGCCCTTTTGCTTCTGACAGTGCCACAGGAACCGACGCCGTGTTCAGAAAGGTACTTGGCGAGTTTAGGAGCGGTATAGTAATTGTCCGTATACAGGACATGATTCTCGCCAAAGTACTTTTCCAAAAGCACTTTCACCACAGAACCAGAGAATCCAAGGGGGTCAGTCTTATCCAAATCGACATTGCTGGCGGTGTAAATGACAAAGTCAAGGATGAATCCCGTCTTGCAGTCACACAGCACGAAAAACTTGATTCCAAAGCGGTGGCGTTTGCTTGGAATGTACTGGACGAACCGAAGACGGCCCCTGAACAATACCAAGGACTCGTCAATCACGACTTTCTTGAAAGGGCGCAGGAACCTCATAAACTTATCCTTGATCATGTTGAGGATTCCCCTCACTTTCCATGATGGGTCAGTTTGGGAAGGCTCATCATTGTTCGCGAAGTGAAGGTAAGTCATCAGCTGCCTAAAACGATCGCGGCTCATGTATTTATTGAAAATGGGTGTTGGGCACAGCTCGTCGGAAGTCCAGTATTCTTCTAACTTGTGTTTCCAGTTGTGCGGCATTAGCAACATCAATCCAATAAATACAAAAAGTTCGCAGATCGTAAGAGGCACCCATGCTGCCATCCGCGACGTGGATGGCGTGGCCGCCTCACCTTCTCCTTCGCGAACTGGAGCACATTGCCCCTCGTACCTGTTTGTCTTGGTACAGATGTGCTCCATAACCTCGTCGTCAAGGAAGGCCAACAGGTAGTCAAGGCATTCACCATCCTCGTCCACAGGGAAGTCAGCCTGAAGTCCACACCCACTGTCGTCAAAGGGCAGATCCTCCGGCACAAAATCTGATCCCTCTGACCACACGAAGGCATCCAGCGTTCCCTGCCTAGGCTGGGAGGTGCTTGGGGCGGCGGAGGGTGAGGCAGGTCGTGTGGGAGTGGGTGAGGCAGGCGGTGCAACAGTATGTGAGGCAGAGGCTATCCCAGGTCGTGTTGGTGTTGTGGTGGTGGTGGTGGTGGTGGGGACATTATCACTGGGTTCAAGGTCACTCGCGGTGGCGTGACTGCCGAGTTGCCTAGTGCGATTTCCCTCCCTACGAGCTAGCCTTATACTAGGGGACAAAGTTTTTGCTCTACCAACATGAACACTAGGCCTACGAAAACCTCTCGAACGTAATGTTGCACGTTTACTTCCCTTTCGAGGTGGTGAAGGAGACTCCGACGACTCAGGAGACAGGGCAGCAGAGGAGGAGGACGAGAGAATAGGGCTGGGAGTACGTGGCGGGCTTGTGGTGGCGTGACGTGGCGTAGGGGACAATGGCGGTGAGCTGGGGTCACCGCTCCTTTTCCGTTTTTCCCCCTTCCCATACTTGAGGCCCCTTCTCACAGGAGCCTTCCCTGCTGAGGTGCTGGGCACTGACACACTCTCCTCCGGCACAGAAACAATCACTTCTGGCCCGGACTCTGCACTGGATTGTGTGTCAGACTCAGCCAGGCTCGACCACACACCGACGTCACTGCCATAGTCCATTGAGGCTTTCAAAAGTTCTGAGGCTATTGCAGAGTCACTTAGGCCCTTAGTAGTTCCTGGTAAGGTTTTGAAGGGGGTTGAGGTCACAAAACCCTTTTTCGGAGGGCTAGAAGGCACAGACTCGGAAGAGCTCGAGTTCGACATGGTGTCACCGTGGCAGATTTGCGTGGACTGACGCTACTCTGGGGCAAACTGCGCGAAAAAATGAGTGTGACAACTGGGGAAACAAGCGTTTCCCAATAGCAAAAAGTGCTTGCGAGATGACGGCGCAGATTGACACGTATCAGCTGTCCGCACGTTGCCATATCGCACGACGAGGGAGGGCCGCACATCGGTGCGTCGGTGGGTAAAAAAAAATGATACTTGGCAACAACCGAGGTCAGTAGTACTAAGGTCAAGTGTGCTAAACGTAGCTCATGGGTGGCGGGACTGATAGACAATACCAGCTGGAGCCTGCTTGCCTGCGGTTATTCAAAATTAACTCAAATCGCAAACGCGACGATCCGCCATTCTGCCCTTTGGGCCGACCGTCGCAAATGCGATGATCTGCGTTTTAGGGGTTAATTGTGTTGTGAGACGCCAAGTACAATAAACTCTCAAGTATCCGGCATAATTCAATCAAGCCCTATGCCGTTTAAAGCAAAACTCCAGCTATTGCATAGTACCCCCTATCGGCTCAATATTTGGCGTCAAGCCGGATATTGCGTTACTCCCTGTCTCAAACCTCTATCCTAAAAACTTTCCAATGAGTTAAAGATGAAAATTAAGCATAAAATGTAACAAAATAATGTTATAGTACAGTAATACAGTAATACAGTGCTGGTTGGCTACCATTTACGAGCCGGTTGATACACCTCGTCGCCGGATATTGCATAGAACCGTCGATTACATATTGTTTTGGCATGGATACAGTACATCATAATTACACTGGATATTGTATTAGTAAGCCAAGCCAACGATGTCGGATATTGCACTGGGCAGGATATTGTGATGACGGATAATTTGAGAGCTTACTGTACATGTATATGAACTCATCATCATCCTTCTCTATGAGGCTGTTGCTTTGTTGTTGTTGTTGTTACCTGAGGCAAGCCTTAGCTGTACTGTACTTTTGTTTTTTATTTATTTATGAATTTTATTTTACTGGTGGCAAAGCTGACAGGTCTTTAAATGGTACACCATTATTCTTTTTTCCAAAGAAAGTTCAAATATCTGCTCTTGAAGAGCTCTGAGCACTTTTCTTATGAAATACAAAGTTATGTAGCTTGAAATTTTGAGCTGACTGAACATGTCAGCTATTGCATCAGCAGACTATTAGTTTTTTTTTTTTTTTTTTCCAAGGAAGGTTTGAATATCTGCTCTTGAAGAGCTCAGAATTATTCTCTTACAAAATACAAAGTTGCTTAGCTTGAAATTTTGAAGTAGTTTCACATGTCAGCTTTTGCATCAGCTGACTATTAGGCGATTTTCAGTTTCGGTTATAAGCATGAATTTCAGCGACTTTCATATGAAGTACAAAGTTCTTCAGCATGAAATTTTGAGTTGATTTGATGTGTCAGCTGTTGCATCAGTTGAGGCATAGTTTCACCACATTCTATGAACTTAGTCTTTTCTTGTGTGTGTGTGTGTTCTTACATAATTGTTCTTACCTGATTGTATCTTTACAGGAATGAGTCAGGCTCGTACTGTCCTGTTTATTAAACCATTTTTGTCATACATATCCATAAATTTATTAATAGTTTTGGCACACACTGTTTCATTCGGTAGTACATTCCACTGATCAGTTGCGCTGTTTAGGAAACTGAATTTCCTTATCCCTTAATCGCCTCTCTTTTTATGTAGTTTTTTGCAGTGTCCACTTGCTGATGCTTCCCCATAGGTTATATATTCATTTATGTCTATTTTCTCTTTCCCTGAGATGCATTTGTATAGCATAATCATGTCTCCTCTTTCCCTTCTCTCCTGTAGTGTTGATAGATTCAATTTTTCTAGTCTGTCTTTGTAGCTTGGATCCCTTAAGCTTGGAACCTATCTTGTAGCTGCCCTTTGTACTTTTTCAGTCTTATCTATATGTTTTTTGAGATGAGGATTCCAGACTACTGATGCATACTCCAGGGTTAGTCTGATGATTCATGTTATTATATTTCTCAGCATGTCTTCATTTATGTATGTGAATGTTATTCTCACATTAGCAAGCACTGTATCCATGTTACGTACCTTCTAACTAATGTGGTCAGCCATAGATAGTTTGTTATTGATAATCACTCCTAGGTCCTTCTCCCTTTCTGATATGTGTAGGGTTGATCTTCCTAACTTATAATCCCAATCTGGTCTTTTCTCACTTTTACAAACTTAATTACATGACACTTGTCCACATTAAATTTCATTTGCTATTTATTGCTCCATCCATGAAACTTATTTAATTCTTCATGTAGTTCTTTGCAAGAATCTGTGTTAGTAATTTTCCTTTGTTATTTTTGAATCATCAGCAAACAAATGTAGGTAGCTTCCATTTCTAGTGTTACTGCCAATGTCATTTATATTTAATAAAAACATAATTGGTGCCAGCACTGAGCCCTGTGGAACTCCGCCAGTCACTTCCCTCCATGATGAGAAATTTCCCCTTAGTTCTGTTCTCATTTCCCATTTTCTGAGACAATCCTGCATCGAGCAGTACAGATTGCCTTGGATACCTCCTTGATGGTACAGTTTCCATAAAAAGTCTCTGGTGCGGTACTCTGTCAAATGCTTTCTTGAAATCTAGATAAATACTGTCCACCCACGCTTTTCTTTTCTGTAATGTTTCTGTAACTCTGTTATAGTAGCTTAGTAGATTAGTAGCACATGATTTTCCCTTTCTAAAACCGAACTGCTTTTCTGTCATCATACTGTGTTCTTCTAGATGGTTTACCCAAACTTTTCTTATCAGCTTTTCTAGTATCGTACTTACAACACTGGTCGGTGATACTGGTCAGTAGTTGAGTGGATTCTGTCTATTCTCTTTATTGAATAGGGGAACAATGTTTGCATTCTTACAAATATCAGGTAGTTTTCCTTGACCTAAGGATTCCTTGAATATTAAATACAATAGTCTGGTTAACTCTTCTGCACATTTGTAACACCCAGCTTGAAATTTTTTCCAGACCATTTGCTTTTCCTTTGTCTAATTTATTTAACTGTTCCTGTACTTCTTTTTCTGATATTTGTATATCTGGTAATACGTGTGGGAGTGCATGTTCTGTATCACCTTTTTTTTTTTTTTTTTTTTTTTTGGTAAAAACTGATTGGAAGTTTTTATTTAATGCTTCACAATTATCTTTCTCTTGTGTATAGATGATCACCACATCTGTAATGGACTGTATTTTATCTTTAACTTTGGTTTTGATTCGAATGTTTGTGTAGATGACTTAGGTTGATCACTAGTTTTATTTACAATGTCATCCTCAGACTCTCTCTGAGCCTCCCTCCTTATCTTTGTATAATCATTTCTTGCCTGTTTCTAGTTGTTATATGCCCTCTCACTATTGTGTCTTCTGCATCTGTTCCACAGCAAGTCTGTCTTTTCTTTTGATTTTTTACAGTCTGTATCAAACCATTTCTTTATTTTCATTTCTGTTTCTTTGTGCTGAGGGATGGAATTTTGGACTATTTCATAAGAATCAGAATTTTATATATATATAACAAGGGGAGCAGACAGTAGTTACTTATGAAAGTACATTTGTTTTTATTATATTTCTCTGTTTTTTAATATGTTTTGTTACTTTATATGAGCAATAACATACCAAAGTTTAAGTAAATATGATTCATTAGTTTTTACAGAAAAAAATATATATGCATCTATTCTATCTATCTATTGCCAGATGCCATCATCCCATAAGGGGTGGCCATTGACTTTAAGTTATTTGTTTTATGGGGAGGGGCACTAACTCTCCACCAACCCACTTGTTGAAACGTAGGGAGCACGAATGGGTTGGTTATATGGTTACCACCCAGCGTTGAAAATGGTTTCTTGGCTTACAAGAAACCATTAGGCTTGTCACTCAATGTAAAGCCACCTGAAAAGGAAAGAAAAGCAATAAGAAGTGACAGGAAGGATGGGAGAAATAGGAAGAGAGGAGGGCAGGCACAGAAAAAGAATGATAAAGGCTAAGGAAGAAGTAGGTACCACTACATCAAGTGAGTGGATGATGATCGCCACCACCTATATATGCATAAAATGTATAAAAAAAGAAAGACACGAGAAATGGTGAACCAGGGAATGTGTGTTCATCTGATCTCTATGATATGTAGTCGTTTATTCATTCTTAGATCTTTAGTGGAAAAGTTTCTAGAGAAGGGAAAGAAGTTGTATGCAGCTTTCATGGATTTGGAGAAAGCATATGACAGGGTGAATAGACAAGGATTGTGGAAAGTATTAAGAATATATGGAGTAGATGGAAAGTTGTTGAATGCTGTGAAGAGTATGTATAATGGTGCTAAGGCTACGGTGCATGTGGATGGTGAACTAAGTGAATTTTTCTCTTTGGAGGTTGGGTTGAAACAGGGATGTGTCATGTCTCCATGGTTGTTCAATCTGTTCATGGGTGGGGTAATAAAAGAGGTACAAGGTAGGGTAGTGGATGTTGGAGTGGCCCTGGTGAGAGAGGATAGTGTTTGGAAACTCCCTGTACTGTTGTTTGCAGATGATACTGTGTTGTTGAGTGAAGATGAAGGGGAGTTGCAAGGCTTGGTGGATGAGTTTGGGAGAGTGTGCAAGAAACGGAATCTAAAGGTGAATGTAGGGAAGAGTAAAGTGATGGTCTTTGAGAGAGGTGAAGTCAGTGAATGTACAGAGAGGTTGGATGGTGAAGAATTGGAAAATGTGAGTACGTTTAAGTACTGTACTTGGGTAGTGTGATGAGTAAGAATGGAGGTTTGGAGGGTGAAGTGCTTGAAAGGATACAACCGGGAAGAAAGGTTGCTGGTTCTTTGAAAGCAGTGATAAGAAACAGGGAAGTGAGCATGGAAGTGAAAAAGTTACTACATGACAGTATTATTATACCAACTCTAACGTATGGAAGTGAAGCTTGGACATTGTTGGAAGGACACAAGTCAAGAGTGAGAGCAGTGGAAATGAGTTATTTAAGAGGAGCCCGTGGAATCACATGGAGAGACAGGTTGACGAATGAGGATATAAAGGAGCGTTGTGGTGTGGATGTGGATGTGATAGGAAGTGCTATGAGGAACACACTGAGGTGGTTTGGCCATATGGAGAAGATGGAGGGTGAGAGACTGACGAAGAGAGTGTATGTGAGTGAGGTGGAGGGGGGAAGAGGGAGGGGGAGGCCGAGGATGAGATGGAGGGATGAGGTGGAGAGGGGGGTGTGAGTTGGGAGCAGGGCAGTGAAATGGCGGGGGACAGGGTGACATGGAGGCGATTTGTTTGTGGCCACCCCAAATGGGATTGAGGCGTCTGGCAATAGATAGATAGATAGATAGACTAATAAAAAACTAATTTAATAAATTGCCCTAACAGTTGTTTATTATCCTTCACCATTGCAGAACAGAAAAATTCCCAAAATTCTTATGTATTTATCCCAATTTTTACCCCCTTTTTGCTAAGTTGAAAAAATCGTTACAGTCATGTTTGTCAGTCTCTGACAAAAATATACGCACAAATTGCTCCCCTTTCATTCCTCTTTTTTTTTAGGTATTTTGTGTTTTGTCTTCCCATTTCATTCCTCTTTTTTTTAGGTATTTACTTTTTGTCTTGTGTTGAAAACTAATGGAGTTATATCACTCCAAAGGACAATAAGTTTAGTTCCAAGATATCACTTGTTTTCTGTTTACTTGCAGTGTCTGTATGATTAGAAACAAATTAGGTACTTTTTTTTAATTTTATGAGTTAGGATTAGGGATGGTCATGAAGAGGTAGAGGGTGTTGGAAAAGACGAAGTTGGAGAAAAAGATGTAGAAGGTTGGGGATTGTCAGGTGAGGTGGCATGGGGGGGGGGCAGGTGGCGATGGTGGAGAAAGAATTGCTACTTCCAATGCGTTTTTCACCCCTCAAAATGCCATCAAATTCTTCTCTGCTGCTTTCTGAAGTTGCAGGAGTTCTTAGATGGTAGCCCCATCTTCAAAATGTGTGCAAAAATGGTGAGAAATGCCCAAGATTAGCACAGTCTGAGAACAGGTTGAGATCAAGGCTGGCATATCTCACCCCTCCCAGTGTCATAGCATCTCTGGCCTTTCCCACCTTGCTGCCACCCTCCACACACTCACACTCCTATTGCCAGAAGTATGACAATTTTTGCAGGAAAAAGAAAGGAAGCAAATTGGAAAAAAAGTGGTCGTATTATACAGTACATAGAAAACGGAGATTTTTGCGGGGAAGTGACCTCAAAATTGGAATTACAGAATAATTTTTTTTAAGGGAAAAGAGTTGTCGTATGGCTGCCAAATTTTTACAGAGAATGAGTGATACCCGGAGCTATTTTATGGGGTAACTTTCGCAAAACACCTTTGTTAGTTGAAAATCGGTCCCTGCTGGCGTCCCCTCCCCTTAAATCTTGTCCTCCAAGCTCTTTTTCCCAATGTATTTCTAAGAAGTACTTCCTCAGGTCATGATAGTTGCCCTTTTCGTAGTTTAGTCTCTTTTTGTAACTCTCATTACTGGTAACTGTGTGTTATGCAATCCTGAAGTTGCAATTTAATACTGCATGGTCACTTTTGCCAAATGAAGGGTGTTACATTATTTTGTCAGCATCATTTTCTTGCCTAGTAAATATAAGATCTAGTACTGATGGATCTTCAGGTCCTCTTTTCCTGCTGTTAGGAAGAACCCCTGCACAAGATCCTGGAGTTTTTGATCCCAGCAGTTTTCATGGCTTCTTCTATCTATCTGTCTATTGCCAGATGCCTCAATCCCGTTTGGGGTGGCCACAAACAAATCGCCTCCAAGTCGCACTGTCCCCCGCCATTTCACTGCCCTGCTTCCAGCTCACACCCCCCTCTCTCATATACCTCTCCACCCCATCCCTCCATCTCATCCTCGGCCTCCCCCTCCCTCTTCCCCCCTCCACCTCACTCACATACACTCTCTTCGTCAGTCTTTCACCCTCCATCGTCTCCACATGACCAAACCACCTCAGTGTGTTCCTCATAACGCTTCCTATCACATCCACATCCACACCACAACGTTCCTTTATATCCTCATTCGTCAGCCCGTCTCTCCATGTGACTCCACAGGCTCCTCTTAAATAACTCATTTCCACTGCTCTCACTCTTGACTTGTGTCCTTCCAACAACGTCCAAGCTTCACTTCCGTACGTTAGAGTTGGTATCACAATACTGTCATGTAGTAACTTTTTCACTTCCATGCTCACTTCCCTGTTTCTTATCACTGCTTTCAAAGAACCAGCAACCTTTCTTCCCAGCTGTACCCTTTCAAGCACTTCACCCTCCAAACCTCCATCCTTACTCATCACACTACCCAAATACTTAAACGTACTCACATTTTCCAATTCCTCACCATCCAACCTCGCTGTACATTCACTAACTTCACCTCTCTCAAAGAACATCACTTTACTCTTCCCTACATTCATCTTTAGATTTCATTTCTTACACACTCTCCCAAACTCATCCACCAAGCCTTGCTGCTCCCCTTCGTCTTCACTCAACAACACAGTATCATTTGCAAACAACAGTACAGGGAGTTTCCAAACACTATCCTCTCTCACCAGGGCCACTCCAACATCCACTAGCCTACCTTGTACGTCTTTTATTACCCCATCCATATACAGATTGAACAACCATGGAGACATGACACATCCCTGTTTCAACCCAACTTTCAAAGAGAAAAATTCACTTAGTTCACCATCCACACGCACTGCAGCCTTCGCACCATCGTACATACTCTTCACAGCATTGAACAACTTCCCATCTACTCCATATATTCTTAACACTTTCCACAATCCTTGTCTATCCACCCTGTCATATGCTTTCTCCAAATCCATGAAAGCTGCTTACAACTTCTTTCCCTTCTCTAGAAACTTTTCCACTAAAGATCTAAGAATGAGTATCTGATCTACACAACCTCTTCCTAAAGCCTCCCTGTTCTTCTCCAACTGATTTCTCTGTTCTTTCTCTAACTCTGTCAATAAGTATCCTACCATACACTTTTCCAATTATACTAAGAAGACAAATGCCTCTATGATTACCACACACTTCTTTTTCCCCTTTTCGTTTGTACAAGGGAATAATTATACCTGACTTCCAATCCTCCGGGACTCTACCTTCCTCCCAGGCCAATCTGCACATCTTCCACATCCATTCTACTACTATCTCTCCCCCATGCTTCAGCATTTCACCACACGCTCCATCAATTCCTGGGGCTTTCCCCGATTTAACTTTCTTCATTGCTTCCACAACTTCTATCCTACTGATTTCTTCCTGTCTTCTCACCTCCCTCCTTCTCCCAGCCATTCCCCAGCCGCTTACACTCGCATTACTTCCATCCTTTATGTTCAACAATTCCTTAAAGTGTTCTCTTCCCTTTTTCTCCCTTCTCCACTAGTAATCTACCATTTTTATCTTTCACTCCCCTGCTAACTTCACTTCCACCTTGTCTTACTCTTTTCACCTCTTTCCAGAACATTTTCTTACATTCCCTCCACTTTACACTCAAATTCCTTCCAAATTCCTCATCCACTTTCTTCTTACTCTCTCTTACTAATCTTTTCACCTCTCTCTTTCTACATATAACTCTCTCTTCCACCTCTCAACTTGTTCCACGCCCCTATTTCTCATTCATTCATTGTATGCTTTCTTCTTTTGTACCACAGCCTGTCTCACCTCTTCAGTCCACCACGCTGTTCCTTGCACCCCCCTCCGCCTTCTCTTCCTTCCACACACCACATCACATGCTGCACATATTTCTTCTGTAAATATCCTACACACACCTTCCACGTCTTCCATCTGCTCCAATTCATATTTGCCCAATCGTTCCTCCACTTCTCTCTTATACTCTGCCTTTTTCTCATCCTCTTGTAACCTTTCCACTCTCCTTGCAACTATTCCTTCCTCTCGTCTTTCCCTTCTTCTATTCCTCCATCTTACTTGAATTCTAATTCTGGCCACCACCAAGTAGTGGTCAGAAAGTCCACTCCCCCAACCTCTGTAAACTCTTGCATCCATTACACATCTTCGCATCCTTTCATCCACACACACATAATCAATCATTGCCTTCCTTTCATTCAGTTCACCACCCACCCTTCTCATCACTCACCATGTATACCTGTGGATCATTTTATGCCTGAAGAGGGTATTGGCTATCACCAACCCCCTCCCAGCACAAATGTCCACTAACGCACTGCCATTCTCATCTATCGCAGCAGGCACACCCCACTCACCAACTATTCCATCCACCTTCATATTCCCAACTTTACCATTCATATCACCAATCAAAAACACTCTCTCATTCCTTCTAAACTTTTCCATGCACACTTCTACATTGGTCCAGAACTCTTCTCTAACTCTTCTAGCATGATCTTTCATTGGCGCATACACACACACAATCGCCCACATTTGTATTCCAGCTTTCAACTTTACCCACACAATCCTTGACCCAACTGATCCATACTGTCTTATGCTCTTCTTCCATCTTTTATTCACAACTGTGAAAAATGTTTAATAGTTCTGGTAAACAAATCGGGGCCCTCTTTCTGGGCACCAAAATGTGAAAAGTATTTAATGTATACAAGTCAGTATCCCTGCCGGGGCACCTATATGTTAGAAATTTCTGGTATTTACTAATAAACAACTCGAAGGTTGTTACTCGTCTATAAAGTTGTTCTTAAGTAAATCAAACAGGTCTCATAGAGTTAGGCGAAACGTTACTTAACCATAACACCTACAATAACTATTTCTCTTCTATCTCATAGCTAATCCCCCCTTGAATTGGCCAATTCATAAAGGTTACTTAGCTAGTGAAGAGGGAGTGATCGATAACCGATGACGATGAGGCTGCTTAGTGTAATTGCTTGAGCAGCAAGCGTCCTTATGGTGCGTATGTACAACCGTCTTAGCTTGAGAGTGACTAGGAACAGAGTGTGGTGTGCGGCAGGACCTACCTCCCTTATAGAATGGTAGGTTGCCAACTATTAATTATTTACAGTACTAAATACAGTTAGATTACATCATGATATGTACAGGGCAAATTTAAGAAATTAATCTTAGTTTTACTTAAACTAAAGTTAGACCAAATATTCCCTTTAACCGTGTAAATATCTTAATTTCACATCTGCTTAACAGGAGAATCTTTCTTTATTTGCCACGTCATCTAACGCGCAGACGCAGTTTAGGTCATTGGAAAATACCACATAATTACACGTATTTACATTGTACAGTGTCCACGGGGGTTAAATGCAGTACCATTTGATTTATCAATAACAAGAATTATTAAAGAGAACTTAATTTCCGGGTTATTAAAACCGCTTGAACAATTAACAACGGTCTCAATTTTTCCTCTGCCTTTAACCAGGGATAACTATGATGAAAATAGAGGGCGCAACTGCTCTGGGGGAAAATATTTCCCACAGTTTTGGGGCCGGCTGAAAATGATACATTGTGTCATGTAATATGACCCTTAGCCAAGAGTTCCCTCCATAGTTCTCGAGAACCCTGTGCAGCGGCCCTACTAGGTCGCGCCTCTTGACCCGTTTGATCTTCACCATCCTCTGGATCCGGAGTGGCTGCTAACTCAAGGGGTACCAGTTTATCAATAGTTTTTATACTGGTATGTCCTCTGCATTTTATTTTTATGAGTCTCAGCACCCCTTCAGAATCTGGGTGTGTGGAGATCACTTAAGCTAATGGCCACTGGGATCTTGGCTGTTCAGTCTTCACTAAGACCACATCTCCTATGTTAATAACTGATTTGTTGTTGGCAGCTTGAGCTCCATAAAACCTCTCATGTAGGCTCAAAAGATACTCATCGCTCCAATGTCTATTCCAAGTATCCAACACCCTTTTCAGACATTGATATCCCTCCCGCAGATGTTGTCCTAAATCATTATTTTCTATGTTAGGATCATCAACTTCTTCCTGGATATCCACACAAGGCATCGGATGGAGCTTCCTGCCATATAACATGTGAGCCGGTGTTAAGGCCTCTAGCAAGTCGCTAGTGTCATCTTGATAAGTCAAGGGTCTGTTATTAATCCTGGTTTCAATTTCAGTTATTACTGTTCTTAAATCTTCTCTCGTGATCTTAGTTCTATGTAATGTTTTCCTCAGGCAATTCTTGACAATACCAATCATTCTTTCGGTAAATCCATTTTGCCATGGAGCTCTTGAAGCTGTGAACTGCCAAATACAATTTCGGATTCCCAGCGCCGACTTAACCTTTGGGTCGTTCATTATGTTCAACAGTAAAGGTGCTGCTCCGACGAAATTAGTTCCGTTGTCGCTTATTAACTTGCCAGGACAAGACCTTCTAGCGGCAAATCTGCGAAAGACATTGAGGAATGTCTCTGAGCTTAGGTCTTCCGCTAATTCTAGATGGACTGCCCTTGTGTAGGCACAAGTAAGTAAACAAATGTAAACTTTATGGGGAGTTTCCTCACCCGTAACTGTTATAGCCCCTGTGTAGTCCACTCCTGTTATATGGAAGGGCCGACTTATGTTCACCCTATCCTTCGGTAGGGCTGGTGGTCCTGGGTAGATATAAGGTCGCTGCTCATACCTCCTACAAATGATGCAGTTTTTGAGATATTTTTTAATAACCTGTCTACCCTTAGGAATCCAGTACCTTTCCTGAATTTGGGCTAAGGTCTGTGGTACACCTCCATGGAGAGTGGAATCATGGGCTTCCTTTATAATAAGTTGTACAGAGCATCCACTCTTAGGTAATAAAATGGGATGTTTGGTTTGAATGGGCAAGTCAGCCTCTACCAATCGGCCTCGACATCTTATCAGACCTTTTCCGTCTAAGAACAAGCCTAAATTCTTCATCAGCTTATTCCCTTTTCCAGTGTCTTGGCCTAAAAGTTTATATATTTCCCCGTAAGAATTTCTTTGTACTCTTTTCAGCCAGTATTCTAGGGGATCTAATTTCTGAAACCCCACCTTCTTATTCAAAAATTCAACAACCAATTTAGTAGTATTTAGAAGTTGTCTTATTGACGAGAATCGGCTGATGTCAATTACTTCTGGCTCAGGTACTATAGGATCCAAGTTCACTACACTAATCTCAGCAATACTGTACTGTTTCTGTTCAGGCCAATCCTTAGTGAGTAACCATTTAGGACCTTTAAACCACAAGTTATCTTTGATCAGTCTCCTTACTGTCGAACCTCTCGAGAGCAGATCGACTGGATTTTGTTTGGAGGACACATGCATGAAATTAAATTTGGGAGACAGCTTTTTAATAGTCTTCACTCTATTACGGACGAAAGGAATTTTACTGTCTTCCTTCCCTATCCAGTAAAGACAAATCCCACTGTCAGTCCATATGTAAATATCCTCAAACTGAGTATCAAGAGTAGTGGTTATATACCTGGCCAATTTAGTTCCTACTTCTATGGAAGCCAATTCAATTTGAGGTAGGGTTCTTCCTTTAATTGGTGCAACTCTGGCTTTGGACATAATAATCCTACTATCCTCTCCTGTTGCGCAATAAGCTACTGCTCCATAGGCCCTTTGAGAAGCATCACAAAATATGTGTAAGTGCGACTTCTCATTACTGTTTATTTTCCTGGGAATACATATGCTTGATGTAGTTTCAAACTCCTTTCTAATCTGTTCCCATTGTTCCACATATGCCTCACCTAATTCAGTGTCCCAGTCTAACTTTTCTCGCCAAGCCTCCTGTACTAAACATTTACCCCTAATAACTATAGGACTGACAAATCCTAATGGGTCAAATAGCTTGGAAACCTGACTTAACAAGGACCTCTTGGTGAGAGTAACATCAGAGAACTTAATTGGTTTCAAACTTATTACATCAGCTGTTGTATCCCAGTTAAGACCTAACACATTTTGAGTTTTGGGAATGTCAAAATCTGGATAGTCCTCTTGTATTTTATTCCTCAAAAGCGGTGAATTTGTATTCCAGCTCTGTAACGACAAATTTGCCTTCCCACATTCGGAATTGGCTACTTCATAAGCCTTCAAAGCTTCCGACTCTGTATCAGCAACACCTTGCAAATTATCCATATAAAAAGCCTGTCCGATTTCTGGACATTTGGCATTTTCAAAATGATGCTTTACAGTGTTGCAAAGTAGGAAAGGACTAGCACAAGAGCCAAAGAGCACCGATCAAAAATAGTAAGTTTTCAATGGACTATCCTCATTTTGAGGATCATGAGGCCAGAGGAATTTTGTAAATTTCCTATCCTCATCTCTCATTCCTGTTCTGAGAAAAGCCTTACTAATGTCTGCTGTGTAAGCGTAAGGTTTCTCTCTAAATCTTAGTAACACATTCCCTAACTTCTCTCTTAGTGTAGGTCAAGAGTATAGGCAATCGTTCAAGCTAGCTGATCCCTTGGACGCTTTACTACAGTGGGGCACCAATTTTCGCGCCTAATTGGGTCCAAAAATAATGCGCGAAAGTGGAATGAGCGAAAGTTGGGGCATTGTCTTTATGGCAAAAAGGCTAATTGGTTCCCGGTTATCCTAAAGTAACATCAGATTTTCATTTTCACTTGCAATACAGTACATCAAATCACTATTGTACATTGCATTGTGAGATACAAACAATAAAAACTGTACAGTACACATTATATGAGGAGAAACATACCACAGAGACCAGGTTGAGGTGTTTAATGGATGTTGGGGGTAAGTATCCGAGGCGCGTGGCGGGCTTATTTAGCCACGCCAGACATATTGGCGCCACCTCTTGCTGCCTCGCTACCACCATGCTGTTTCCTCATACTACGCACTGTCGATTCTGGGATGTTAAATATACGGCAGATTTCACTGTTTTTTGCGCCCTTGTCCATGTGCTCAACTATCTTCCTTTTCATTTCATTATTATACTGCCGTTTCTTCACTCCAACACGATACTCTCTCTTAGCCTTGGCCTTTCCTCCCGACTTTGAATGTCCCGGCCACTTTTTATCACCACCACTGCCTCCCGGCCCTCCCCCCACACCACCAGGCTCTCCCCCCACACCACCAGGCCCTTTCCCCACACTACCAGGTATAGTAGAGGCCATTGAACCGTGAGAATCCAACACAATGGAGCTAGCACGCTCGTACACAATGGCGGGAATGTGTGGACAGAGTGTTGACATGACGTCATTCAAGATGGCGGTGGGTTGCGGGCGGGCGGTGCAGGAAATTCAAAGTTCAAAATATTGTCCCAAACCCAAAATTTGTGCGCGAAAATCGATTTTTTTCAAGCGAAAGTGGAAGTTAGGGAATATTTGGTGCATGCCGCGAAAGTGGATTCCGCGAATCCTGCTGTAGCGAAAGTTGGTGCACTACTGTACAGTTGAATACTATCCTTATGGGAGTAGTTACTGAATCCTTGCTTACAGCATGATGTGGTAAGTAGTGTCCTTCTTTGTGGTTAACAGGGTATTCTACCTCTTCTATAAATTTATTCTTCAATTGATCCCTTATAATATTATCATATAGGATCAGATGTTCTGGTTTATCTCTCAACTTTCTTAGAAGAGAATTTAACTGAGCTTTAGCTGCTTGGTAATTTGTTGGTAACTCCGAATGATTTAGTTTCCATGGTAATCCTACCCAGTACTGTCCATCCTTAAATTCCACAGACTGATTATACAGATCCAAAGTTATCTTATCTTCAGGGGTTGGTTCCTCAGAGTGTATACCTACACTGTCTAGGTCCCACAGTTTGTGTACAGGTTCAATATTTTTTTCCAACAAGTCATTTATCTGAGTAGGTTCTAATTCTGCACCTATTCTAGCTACCATCAATGACTGTGTGGGGGTAACAAAGACTGAGTCTACTAGTTTGGCCTCTCCTTTAACTTGTTTTGGAAGAGGCAACTGACCCATAATAAGGTTACCTCCTGGACTCTTGAACAGCTGTACCTTATTCCTTTTGAAAGTCCTATGTAGGAATCTTCCACAGTAATCAGAACCAATTATCATTTTTATGGGACCCACAGTATTTGATTCCACATTCCGTTTAGCCATCTTTATCCCTGAGCTTTGTAGATGATCAGAGGTTTCCTTCTATCCCTTTATGCATATACTTGTCTCCATAGTATCAAGCACAGCTGCTGTTATACGGCATTTATATCTGCCTAATTGTATTACAGATCTAACTAAATCAAAAGACTGAGCCTTCCTAGTTGTTAAGAATCCTGTAATGGCTAGATTTACCTTGCCGATAACTGGTAACTTTAATTTCTTCACAATGTCTGCAGAAATGAAAGTTTTCTGAGCACCCGTATCAAACAGGGTACATACTAATTGGTTTCTATTCTCAAACAATACTTGCACATCTGCTATTGGTACTGCAGCTGGCATTACTAATGGAGCATTCCCTTTTGCAATTGTCATATTGACACTTGCAGGTTTAGGAACCTCAATTTTCATCCTAGGGCATAAAGCACTATGATGATGATCTTTTTTGCATTTAAAGCAAATATGTAATTTAGTCTTACAGTCCGCGGCAATATGTTCGGAGTTCATACAGATTATACAACACCCCAGTTCCTGAAGCTTCCCTATTCTAGAAGCATAATCAGGGTACTGTTGACAAAATGCACTGGAATGTTGCTCACCACAAAAGACACAAACTTTCTTGTCTTTTACCATGGAAGGTTTTACTTCCTTAATATCCTCATCATGTCTATTCCTTGGCTTTAATATTTTATCCTCAGCTTTTAAGGTGCTAAGGAAAGTACCTATCTCTTCTTTAGGCACATACTTAGTCTTCTCCGACTTAACTTTCCCAACCAGTAGGTTAGTGGGTTTTTTCTTTATTTCAGTCCTCCGTTTGACCTCAGTAGTGTTTAATGTTCCTTGCAAATGTTTACAGAGATGCATCAAGCCTTCCTCAATCTCTTCACAGGAGAAATTATCCTTCTGGTACCTACCATACAAAGCATCCTTGGTTTTCGGTGGTAGCTTTAAAGACACAATTCTTGAAAGCACCCAATCTGATGTCTTAATATCTTCATAAGTACCTAAGGCCTTTAAATTACAACTTAGTGCAATTCTGAATTTTTGCAAGGAATCAAAATCATGCCTAGGCGTGGGTAACTCTATTAGAGCCCTCAGTAATTGATTTATAACTTGCTCCCTGTCTTCATAATTTTGTCTAAGGATGGTCAAAGCCACCTCATAATTATTTTCTACTGATAATTCTTTTATCAGTTGATATGGTGTTCCTTTGACCTGTCCTAACAAATACGTAAGTTTGGTGACTTTAGGGAGATCTGTTCTATCGTGTACCAAATATTTGAACTGGTCCCAGAAGGATTTCCAGTTCTGCTCCCCATTGAACTCCAGAAGCGTTATTTGTGGTAACACAGCTCTACTCTGCTGTGCCACAACTTGTGTTTCCGCGGCAGTGTCAGCTAAATTTGACTGTAGTGTCTTTACTACAGTTAAGTATTCTTCTAATTTGTTTTCAAACTTCATAGTTTCTGACTCTAAGAGTTCCTTATTCTCAGCCTTTACTATAGCTGCTTCTAAAGTTAAGTAACTCTCTTCGTACTTATTCCATCGATCTTTCAGGAAATTTAGGAGACAATTTATTCTCTCCTTGGACAGAGGTATTTGGTCCAACGACTGGTCACACACACGGAGCCGGAGAGAGCAGACGTCCCAGCCATCGCTGCTAACCTTGAGTAGTTTCAGGAATTTTGTCTGTCCTGTCTCCTAAGGTCTTGCTTTAAATTCAAAATAATGAAAGTTAATAGACTACCAAAAATGTAAAGATTTATTGATTAGATTGTACATGAATGTTTGTAGTTTTTTTTTTATGGAAACATCAAACATGGCCGAAAATATAAACAATGAGGGACTGGAATTTCAAGGATTTGATGCTAATACCAATGTCATGGACCTGGTTAAAACATTAATTATGAGGATTAGTGAAATCGAAAAGAAAGTAGAGAATCTAGTGATAAAGGATGTGTCAGTAAATACGGAAACCACCATACAGAGTCTGATCCAGTCCAATGAAACAGCCAATGAAGAAATTAGGAATTTGAAGCAGGAAAATGTTGAACTGAGGAGGAAACTAGAAGAGAGTACTAATAAAATGGAGAAGGTGAGTAATGTATTAGAAGAACATAAGGCAAAGTGGGCACACGTAGAAGAAGAACAGAAAGAAGTGGCCAGCTTAAGAGAGGTCATCCAGGAAGAAAGGGAAATGAACAAGAAAGAAATGGAAGAAAATGTAGTGAAAATACTGAAGAAAAAAGAGAAAATAGTGAGAGAAACTGTAGAAAGGAACAGATGTGTGGTAGTATTTGGAAACAGGGAAGAGGAAGAAAAGGTTAGGTTCGCAAGACTCGAGAGAGACACGAACATGGTGAGAGGAATATTAGGCAAGATTGACCCCGAAGGAGACAAGTGGGTAAAAGAAATTGAGGAAGTAAGGAGGATAGGGCCTTACAAGAAAGGGGAAACAAGACCAATGAGAGTCAAGTTTACATCAGAAAGTGTAATAAATGAGATACTTAAAGTAACCTGGAAATTAAGCAAAGAGGCGGGGATGGAAAATATTATAATAAGAAAAGATCTGAATGAAGAAGAAAGAGAAGTTTTAATATCATTAAAGGAAGAAGTAAAGGAAATAAATGATAAGAGGACAGAGGAAGAATGTAATACTTTTTTTTGGAGAGTATTGGATATGAAAGTAAGGAAATGGTATTTAAGGAAATAGAAGTGAAGGAAACTAAGGGGGATGGTTGTGAAAGATCAGAAGTTGAGGAAGTGGTACGGACAGAGAGTAGGAGAGAAGAGGGTATTAATAATGTCAAAAATAATTTCAAGGTGATATATACTAATGTTGATGGTTTCATATCGACAAGGATCGAAATTAATGATTTCTTAAGAGAACATGAACCTGATGTCATGTGCTTTGTAGAGACCAAATTAAGAGAAGATATTGATGTTCATTTGGGAGATGGTAAATACAAACTGTGGAGAAAAGACAGAAAAGAAAAAAGGGAGGAGGAGTGATGATAGCAGTGAAGAACAACATAAATGTAGATACTGTGGAAATGGGAGAAGGCAGGGCTGAAGTGATATATATGAAATTAGAAACTGGAGAGAATGTTAAGAGAGATATGGCGGTAGTGTATGTTCCCCCAAAGACGAGAGCATGGAAGGATGACGAATACCATGAGATGTTGTCAGATATGGCTAGCTACTTGCAAAAAATAATTGAGAAAAGCAATAATATAATTTTGGTGGGTGACTTTAATTATAAAGAGGTGAACTGGGAGGAATGGTACTCGGGAGGCGGCGAGGATTCGTGGGGCACTATGTTATTAAATATAATAATGAATAATGTGATGATGCAATGGGTCAAAGAAGAGACACGGTTTCGAGGTGAGGACACACCAGCAAGGTTAGATTTACTGTTCACTAAAGAACCCGATGTAATAGAATCATTGGAATATCTCTGTCCTCTGGGAAAAAGTGATCACGTGGTCATTGAGTTCCAGATGTTAATAGGAAACGTCGAGCCGAGAGACGAGCTTCATAGACAGGGAAGATACAACTTTGGGAAAGCAAATTTTACAGGATTGAGAAACTTTTTTGAAAATGCGGATTGGAGAAAATTCAGAGAAACAAGAGAGATACAGAGGAAGTGGGATACAGTATCTTTCTAGACCTCTATAATTTGGGAGTGGAAAAATTTGTACCAAGAGTAAGAGGGAAAGAAAACAGGAAAAAGGAGTGGTTTAATAGAAGGTGTATGATAGCAAAAAAAGAGAGAGATAAGGCGTGGAACAATTGGAGAAAGAGAGGTAACGACAGAACAAAGGAAGAATATAAAAGAACAAGAAATGAATACACAAGAATACGTAGAGAAAAAGAAAGGAATTTTGAAAAAGGTATAATTGACAAATGCAAGGATGAACCCAAACTGTTTTATAGATTTGTTAATGGCAAATTGAAACAAAAGGAAGGAATCACCAAGCTGAAAGTAGAAGGAGAGGTCTTTAAGGATGCGGCAATGCAAGCAGAAATAATGAACAAACGTTTCCAGTCAGTTTTCACTAAAGAAAAGGAGCTTGTGGAAGGGGAGGGAGTGATTAGAAATGTTCCGGTGATGAAAGATATAAAAGTGGAGGTACAGGAAGTGTATAAATTACTGGAAACTCAAGATGTAAGGAAAGCCCCAGGACCTGATGGAATTTCTAATTGGGTACTGAAGGAATGCAGAGAACAACTGGCGGATAAAATTCACAGCTTAATTGTATGCTCACTGGAAGAGGGGAAAGTGCCAAAAGAATGGAAGAGGGCAAATGTGGTACCAATTTACAAGGGAGGAAACAGGGAAGAACCCCTGAATTATAGACCAGTGTCTCTAACCAGCATGGTCGCGAAATAGTGTGAGAGAATCCTGAAAGACAGATGGATAAAATATCTGGAAGAGATGAATATTTTGGCTGAATGTCAGTTTGGATTCAGAAGTGGAAGGTCATGTGTTTCTAACTTGTTGAGCTTTTACTCAAGAGCGATTGATGTGGTACAGGAGAGAGATGGTTGGGTGGATTGTGTGTACTTAGACTTAGAGAAGGCCTTTGACAAGGTACCTCATAAGTGACTAATGTGGAAACTAGAATATATAGGAGGACTAAAGGGGAAACTTCTGGAATGGATGAGAGACTTTTTGAGAGACAGACAAATGAGGACAGTAATAAAGGAAAAGATGTCTGGATGGAGGGAAGTAACAAGTGGAGTCCCTCAAGGCTCAGTGTTGGCGCCAGTAATGTTCCTGATTTACGTAAATGATATGGTAGATGGAGTGAACAGTTATGCAAGTCTGTTTGCTGATGATGTAAAGATCTTGAGGAAGATAGAGGTTGAGGAGGATTGTAAAATACTGCAGGAGGATTTGGATAGGATACACAATTGGAGCCGGACGTGGGAAATGAAATTTAATGTAAAGAAATGTAAAATATTGGAAATGGGTAAAAGTACCAGGAGACCATCACTGAATTATTTTTTGGGTAATGAATTAATCACAAAAAGGAGAGAAGAGAAAGATTTGGGAGTGCTGGTCCAAGATAGTTTGTCACCAGAAAAGCACATTAACAAGATAGTTGGAGAGACTTATAAACTCTTGACTAACATAAGAGTAGCATTTCATTATATGGATGAGGAAATGATGAAAAAATTGATAGTGGCCATGATCCGCCCCAGGTTAGAATATGCAGCGGTAGTGTGGTCCCCACACAAAAAGAAAGATATAAACAAGATTGAGAGAATACAAAGAACAGCAACCAAGAAGGTCCCCAGTCTGACAGATCTGTCATACAGAGAGAGGCTGGAAAAACTGGATTTGCCTTCGTTAGAGGAAAGGAGAAAGAGGGGAGACATGATTGCGGTGTTCAGGACCATGGTGGGAGTAGATAAAATTGACAAAGAAGATCTGTTTGTATGGGATAAGAGAGCAACAAGAGGACATGGAATGAAATTGAAAAAGTCAAGCTGCTTGAAGGATATCAAGAAATACAGCTTTCCTTACAGAAGTATAGACTTATGGAATAGCCTGGACAAAGAGATCGTCCAGTCTAGAAACTTAAACGAGTTTAAAGTTAAATTCGACTTATTGAGAAACAGCGACGGAAACCCACGAGCATAGTACATTCCGTGTATATCACAATTAGGTATATGTAAATACTTAAATATTTGGAACGACTTAGACAAAGAGGTGGTACATGAGAAAAACATTCATGTGTGTAAAGGTAGATTTGATAAATGTGGATATGGAGACAGGACAACACGAGCATTGCTCAATTCCTGTATACTACAAATAGGTAAATACAAATAGGTAAATACAATCATTTATGGCTCTGGTTACCCATTCTGCCTTACTACTACAAGATCTTTGCAATAAGGAAACAGACATGTTGATGTTCTAATTTAATTATGAATTCTAACCACAAATTTACCTCAACTTAGTAATGATTTGATTATTTTAAATTTTGAAGAGGGTAGGGATTAAGTCCTCATTGTGGAAATTATCCCCTCTCCCAATTTCGTAATATTCATTACAGCTTAGCTACTTATTCATTTAATTTTGAGGAGTGCAGGGATTAGGTCTATATTTTCAACCTATCCCCCAGGGTTATTAAACCTCTAGGGTTCTATTTCATCCCCACACTCAATTGCCAAAACACCCATATTCCCCGAGCTCAGAATTAATTACCTCAATACTCCATAGGCCCACCCATAGCTTGTACAGCATAGAACTCTCCTTTCTTATGTTCTACATAATTTATAAATTTCTGCAGAACCGCGTCCCTACCATGACGGTTCCAATGAATACCATCAGCTTTCAACATTGCTTGGAAGGGCTTGGCATTAAAATGTATGAAATCCCTTCCCCTCCTGATCCGTTGCAACTTTCGGTTTACAGCTCTGCTAATTAATTTATATGTTCCATAACAAACTGGAGAGCCATATGGCAGGTTCCTTGGCTCGAGGAGGGTAATGGCTACTGAGGATTTACAAGAGCCCTCTATGGCTCCTACCACTGCTAAAATATTCTCCACTACTTCATTGACCTCCACGTCCTCATGGATATCATTTCCTCCAAGGAACAGGACCGTACAGTCATGCTCCCAGTCTAGTACGGCATTCAGCCTTTCATCTTCAGAGAAAGTACTTGCCTTTCCTCCCGGAGCTCTATAGACACGTATGTCCACGTCTTCCACTTCAACCGAACGTGGTAGTAAACTGTGTCCCACAAAAGCAACTTTAAACACATTCAGCGCTTCGGCACACATCGGTTTTCCTCACTCAGTCGGGGCACCAAAAATGTGAAAAATGTTTAATAGTTCTGGTAAACAAATTGGGGCCCTCTTTCTGGGCACCAAAATGTGAAAAGTATTTAATGTATACAAGTCAGTATCCCTGCCGGGGCACCGCTATGTTAGAAATTTCTGGTATTTACTAATAAACAATTCGTAGGTTGTTACTCGTCTATAAAGTTGTTCTTAAGTAAATCAAACAGGTCTCATAGAGTTAGGCGAAACGTAACTTAACCTTAACTCACCTACAATAACTATTTCTCTTCTATCTAATAGCTAATCCCCCATTGAATTGGCCAATTCGTAAAGGTTACTTAGCTAGTGAAGAGGGAGTGATCGATAACCAATGACGATGAGGGTGCTTAGTGTAATTGCTTGCTTGAGCAAGCAAGCATCCTTATGGTGTGTATGTACAACCGTCTTAGCTTGAGAGTGACTAGGAACAGAGTGTGGTGTGCGGCAGGACCTACCTACCTCATAGAATGGTAGATTGCCAACTATTAATTATTTACAGTACTAAATACAGTTAGATTACATCATGATATGTACAGGGCGAATCTAACAAATTAATCTTAGTTTTACTTAAACTAAAGTTAGACCAAATATTCCCTTTAACCGTGTAAATATCTTAATTCCACATCTGCTTAACAGGATAATCTTTCCCTACTGGCCACGTCATCTAACTCGCAGACGCAGTTTAGGTCAGTGGAAAATACCACATAATTACACGTATTTACAATGTACAGTGTCCACGGGGGTTAAATGCAGTACCATTTGATTTATCAATAACAAGAATCATTAAAGAGAACTTAATTTCTGGGTTATTAAAACCGCTTGAACAATTAACAACGGTCTCAATTTTTCCTCTGCCTTTAACCAGGAATAACTATGATGACAGTAGAGAGCGCAAATGCTCTGGGGAAAAATATTTCCCACACACAACTATACATACTCCTTCCTTTGCCCTCTCATTCTCACCTACTCCTGCACATATACCCCATCCATACTCCCATTCTCTCACACTTTCTCCTCTCTATTTTGTTTCAGTTATTCCACATACATCCACTTTCGCACCCTCAAGCACCTGGACAATCTCTCTCTCTCTCTTTCACCTCATCATTCGCTCCCCTTACATCTAGATTATTCCAATTTGTATTGAGATCTCCAGTTACAGTACGCTCGTATAGTACGCGAGATCATAGTGCAAGAATCGCATAGTATGCGAGTGACCAAAAATCATAACCATAAAACTTCGAATGCACGAGTTTAGCCCACAATACGCGAGGCAGAGGCAAGGAGTGGCCCAAAACCGTTATTTTCCCTGACTACGCGACCTCCCTCCCCGCACAATGCGCCAATAGTGACCTAGAGGCTCATGGGGAAGGTGCTCAAGAGGAGTCAACTGTAAGATCTCGCCAATAATAACTTCAACAATAACGTTTTCGGCAGTAATGGTAAGTTAGAATACTGTAGATACCCAGTTTCTGTAATAATGTTTGGATTCACTTGAATGACGGTTATTTCGCGAATACCAAGTTGTTATATTGCAAATATGTCCATAACAGGATGAGGAATGAAACAGACAAACAAAAAGAGATGAAGGCAATTGCCAAAAATGTGAGCAGTAGCGAGGAGGAGGAGGTGGATCCTTCCCTCACCACCCTCCCCTGACTCGCCCACCACCGTCCCCTCCACCTCCACAGCCCCACCTGACTCATCTGCTTCACCTGGCATACTTGTAACCCCCACCATAATGAATGTTGCTGCATTCTGGATGAAATATAACCGTAAGTCTCTTCATCAAAGCCTGGAGTAATACAACACTGGCAACCGTTAAACAAGCATGGTGTTACTGGGGCGGTAGCAACTCTGTGTTGCTGCACCTCGGAATCCCTGTTATTAACCCCTTAACCACGGGGCGTCACTTTCGTGACACTTGGGAGCAAGGGATCTTACCACGGGCCATCACTTTTGTGATTCTGTGTTATTTTGAATTGGCCTGGGCTTTCAAATGGTGGCTTGTATCATCTGTGAGTACTGCCAGTGTCCAACACTGGTCAGCACTCATAATCTCATCTGTACTCCCATCCATTGTTGACAATTTAGCCATTTCTCCCCGTTCTTGACTCCCCTCCCTACCTCCCCTCCATTACCCTCTCTTCTCGCCTGCCTGGCCGTGCTACGCTAAGTAAATCTTCCCTGGAATTTTCCACTGATTTCATCCATTGAAATAAGCCCTATGCCATATTCTTATACCAAATAATATATACAGTACAAGAAAGAAATAAGGTAAGTGATAGTGCCATACACCTGGAATTGGCTAATTATCACCTGACAACACCTCACGTGCACTCGTTCTCTAATTTTCTCTGTTTATTTCCCCTTGAAATATGCCGTATAATCTATTCTCATAATAAAAATATATAGAAGAAAGGAAGGGAGAAGCCTAAGTGATATTTACATTCACCTGGAGCTACCTAATTTATTATGTATTGTAAGAGGAGCGAATGATGAGGTGAAAGAGAGAGAGATTGTCCAGGTGCTTGAGGGTGCGAAAGTGGATGTGTGTGGAATAACTGAAACAAAATTGGGAGGAGAAAGTGTGAGAGAATGGGAGTATGGATGGGGTATATGTGCAGGAGTAGGTGAGAATGAGAGGGCAAAGGAAAGAGTATGTATAGTTGTGAGTAAAAGATGGAAGAAGAGCATAAGACAGTATGGATCAGTTGGGTCAAGGATTGTGTGGGTAAAGTTGAAAGTTGGAATACAAATGTGGGCAATTGTGTGTGTGTATGCGCCAACGCAAGATCGTGCTAGCAGAGTGAGAGAAGAGTTCTGGACAATTGTGGAAGTGTGCATGTAAAAGTTTGGAAGGAATGAGAGAGTCTTTTTGATCGGTGATATGAATGGTAAAGTAGGGAATATGAAGGTGGATGGAATAGTTGGTGAGTGGGGTGTGCCTGCTGAGATAGATGAGAATGGCACTGCATTAGTGGACAATTGTACTGGGAGGGGGTTGGTGATAGCCAATACCCTCTTCAGGCATAAAATGATCCACAGGTATACATGGTGAGTGATGAGAAGGGTGGGTGGTGAACTGAATGAAAGGAAGGCAATGATTGATTATGTGTGTGTGGATGAAAGGATGCGAAGATGTGTAATGGATGCAAGAGCTTATAGAGGTTGAGGGAGTGGACTTTCTGACCACTACTTGGTGGTGGACAGAATTAAGGCCCATTTCGGATGGAGGAATAGAAGAAGGGAAAGACGAGAGGAAGGAGTAGTTGCAAGGAGAGTGGAAAGGTTACAAGAGGATGAGAAAATGGCAGAGTATAAGAGAGAAGTGGAGGAACGATTGGGCAAATATGAATTGGAGCAGATGGGGGACGTGGAAGGTGTTTGCAGGATATTTACAGAAGAAATATGTGCAGCATGTGATGTGGTGTGTGGGATGAAGAGAAGAAGGAGGGGTGTGCAAGGAACAGCGTAGTGGACTGAAGAGGTGAGACAGGCTGTGGCACAAAAGAAAAAAGCATACAACGAATGGATGAGAAATAGGGGCGTGGAACAAGTTGAGAGGCGGAAGAGAGAGTTATATGTAGAAAGAAAAAGAGAGGGGAAAAGATTAGTAAGAGAGAGTAAGAAGAGAGTGGATGAGGAATTTGCAAGGAATTTGAGTGTAAAGTGGAGGGACCGTAAGAAAATGTTCTGGAAAGAGGTGAAGAGAGTAAGACAGGGTGGAAGTGAGGTTAGTAGGGGAGTGAAAGATAAAAATGATAGATTACTAGTGGAGAATGGAGAAAAAGGGAAGAGAACACTTTAAGGAATTGTTGAACATAGAGAATGGAAGTAATGCGAGTATAAGTGGCTGGGGAATGGCTGGGAGAAGGAGGGAGGTGGGAAGACAGGAAGAAATCAGTAGGATAGAAGTTGTGGAAGCAATGAAGAAAGTTAAATCAGGGAAAGCCCCAGGAATTGATGGAGTGTGTGGTGAAATGCTGAAGCATGGGGGAGAGATAGTAGTAGAATGGATGTGGAAGATGTGCAGATTGGCCTGGGAGGAAGGTAGAGTCCTGGAGGATTGGAAGTCAGGTATAATTATTCCCTTGTACAAAGGAAAAGGGGAAAAAGAAGTGTGTGGTAATCATAGGGGCATTTGTCTTCTTAGTATAATAGGAAAAGTGTATGGTAGGATTCTTATTGACAGAGTTAGAGGAAGAACAGAGGAATTAGTTGGAAAAGAACAGGGAGGCTTTAGGAAGGGAAGAGGTTGTGTAGATCAGATATTCATTCTTAGATCTTTAGTGGAAAAGTTTCTAGAGAAGGGAAAGAAGTTGTATGCGGCTTTCATGGATTTGGAAAAAGCATATGACAGTGTGGATAGACAAGGATTGTGGAAAGTATTAAGAATATATGGAGTAGATGGGAAGTTGTTGAATGCTGTGAAGAGTATGTATGATGGTGCTAAGGTTGCAGTGCATGTGGATGGTGAACTAAGTGAATTTTTCTCTTTGAAGGTTGGGTTGAAACAGGGATGTGTCATGTCTTTATGGTTGTTCAATCTGTACATGGATGGGGTAATAAAAGAGGTACAAGGTAGGGTAGTGGATGTTGGAGTGGCCCTGGTGAAAGAGGATAGTGTTTGGAAACTCCCTGTACTGTTGTTTGCAGATGATACTGTGTTGTTGAGTGAAGACGAAGGGGAGCTGCAAGGCTTGGTGGATGAGTTTGGGAGAGTGTGTAAGAAACGGAATCTAAAGGTGAATGTAGGGAAGAGTAAAGTGATGGTCTTTGAGAGAAGTGAAGTCAGTGAATGTACAGCGAGGTTGGATGGTGAAGAATTGGAAAATGTGAGTACGTTTAAGTACTTGGGTATTGCGATGAGTAAGGATGGAGGTTTGGAGGGTGAAGTGCTTGAAAGGGTACAGCTGGGAAGAAAGGTTGCTGGTTCTTTGAAAGCAGTGATAAGAAACAGGGAAGTGAGCATGGAAGTGAAAAAGTTACTACGTGACAGTATTGTGATACCAACTCTTAACGTATGGAAGTGAAGCTTGGACATTGTTAGAAGGACACAAGTCAAGAGTGAGAGCAGTGGAAATGAGTTATTTAACCCCTTAACCGCGGGGCGTCACTTTCGTGATGCTTGGGAGCAAGGGATCATACCGCTGGGCGTCGCTTTTGTGATTCTGTGTTATTTTGAATTCACCCGGGCTTCCAAGTGGGGGCTTGTATCATCTATCAGTACTGCCAATGTCCAACACTAGTCAGCACTCCTAATCTCATCTGTACTCCCATCCATTGTTGACAATTTAGCCATTTCTCCCCGTTCTTGACTCCCCTCCCTACCCCCCCTCCATTACCCTATCCTCTCGCCTGCCCGGCCAAGCTACGCTAAGTAAATCTTCCCTGGAATTTTTCACTCATTTCATCCATTGAAATAAGCCCTATGTCGTATTCTTATACTAAATAATATATACAAGAAAGAAATAAGGTAAGTGAGAGTGCCATACACCTGGAATTGGCTAATTATCACCTGACAACACCTCACGTGCACTCGTTCGCTAATTTTCGCTGTTTTTTTCCCCTTGAAATATGCCGTATAATCTATTTTCGTAATAAATATACGTGTAAGGAGGGAAGGGAGAAGCCTAAGTGATATTGACATTCACCTGGAACTACCTAATTTATAATGTATTGTCTAGATTTCCTGACAATCCTATCAGTGCTACACAAAGCTGTTTCAAGATTTAACATTGGTAGCTCTGATTATATATCTCCTAAGTAGGCCTCTAATCTATTTTTGTAATAAATATACATGTAAGGAGGGAAGGGAGAAGCCTAAGTGATATTTACATTCACCTGGAACTACCAAATTTATAATGTATTGTCTAGATTTCCTGCCAATCATATCAGTGCTAGACTTAGCTGTTTCAAGAACCAATATTGGTAACTCTGAATAACCCCTAAACAGGCCTCCAGGCTGGCCCTGCGTTATCAGTTTACTCTCATCTTCTGAAGTGAGGGGACGTATGTTTCTTCTTGCTGACTTCAAGGCCTTTTTTCACCCCCATGTAAATGGCTCTGTGACCTTTACCCCCTACTAAACCTCGTGTGGAAAGAGGTAAAGGGCTGACAATTGATAAAAGAGTGACTACGATCTTTCTATTGAGTAAAACAGTGCAAGTGGAATTGTAAATAATGTGTAAACAGCAAGTGAAAGTAATGAATGTAAATACTGTATACGTGAACAATGGAAAATAGTTTTATAAGTTATTTCAAGTGACAGTGCACAACACAGTGTAAATAAAATAGAAATGTAAATAACGTAAATAAAATAGAGAACGTAAATAGAAATGTAAATGAGTAGTATTATAAGAATACGAGTATATACCCTAGGAGTAATGAAAGTGAAAGTTTCACTCTAGCATGTCTGAATGCTATGAGTTATGAGAGTGAAGATGAAAGTGACATTCACTCTCAATGCCAGTATACAGGACGAGAAAGTGAATGCTACGTATTTTACTGAAAGAAATTGAATCCCTACAGTGACAATAAACTAATACTACTGAAGGAAACTTATGGATAAAGACTGTAGATATATATAAGTGTTATATAGTAATAGAAATATAAAGTGTGAGGGGTTTTATGAATAATAAATGACAGAGTAACAAAAGCGAACTAGTGCCAGTGCGACGATCAGACGCGCTCGTAATTTCCATTGCTTTTACAGTTTTTTTTTTTTATTATGGATCCCAAACTACTTGAAAATTGTAGAATAGTGTTTATAGCGTTTGTATCTGGCTGTGGTAATCATATTACGGGTTGTCGGGAAGTGTAAAGTGGAGACTTCGTTACCCTACTTCAGAGGTCTCCACAAGTCCTACGGTAACCGACGAAGGCTCAACAATCATTCCAGGAGAAAGCTGAAGGTATGTGCCATAAGCATATGTAATTTTATTATTCTAGGACTAATAACTGATTTTTGGCAAATATTTTTTGAGAGTCTGTCGGAGCCCAAATAACCCCGCGGCACACGCAAGTCATTGGTAAACAAGCCCGTGGTGTAGGGGTTAAGCGGAGTCTGTGGAGTCACATGGAGAGACAGGCTGACGAATGAGGATATAAAGAAGCGTTGTGGTGTGGAGAGGATGGAGGGTGAGAGACTGACGAAGAGAGTGTATGTGAGTGAGGTGGAGGGGGGAAGAGGGAGGGGGAGGCCGAGGATGAGATGGAGGGATGGGGTGGAGAGGTATATGAGAGTGAGGGTTGTGAGTTGGGAGCAGGGCAGTGACATGGCGGGGGACAGGGCGACGTGGAGGCGATTTGTTTGTGGCCACCCCGAACAGGATTGAGGCATCTGGCAATAGATAGATAGATATATAGTCTAGATTTCCTGCCAATCATTTCATAGCGTATTTATTAGCAGCTGTCACCCTGCTTACATTCGCAGCATTGCACTCCCCCTAGGCAGGCCACCACACTGTATTTAGTTTAATGTCATCTTTCAAGGTGAAACCACGTCGGATTCGCGCCTGTCCAATTCCGCTGCTTTTTAGCCCTATGCAAAGGGCCCTGTGACCTCTACCCCCTACTAAACCTCGTGTGGAAAGAGGTAAATGGCTAAGTGACTGCTGTGGAACGTGAACTGGCCAATTTGTCAATGCAAATGATAGACACTGACTACGATCTATCTGGTGAGTAAAACAGTCTATCTATCTATCTATCTATCTATAGCCCGACGCCCTAATCCCGCAAAGGGTGGCCGCAGACAAAACACCTCCAAGTCACTCTGTCACCCACCATTTGACTCCCTCCCCCAACTCACCCCATCCCTCATATATCTCTCAACTCCATCCCTCCACCTCATCCTCGGTCTACCCCTCCCTCTCCCTCCCTCCACCTCACCTACATACACCCTCTTAGTCAGTCTTTCATTCTCCATTCTCTCCACATGTCCAAACCACCTCAGTATATTTCTCCTAATCTTTTCAACCACATCCACATCCACCCCACAACGTTCCTTCACTTCTTCATTCGTCAACCTGTCCCTCCACATCACTCCACATGCTCCTCTCAAGTAACTCATTTCCACTGCCCTCACTCTTGACTTGTTCCCCTCTTCCAAGGTCCACGCCTCGCTTCCATACGTCAGGGTAGGGATCACAATACCATCATGCAGTGACTTCTTAACTTCCATACTCACCTCCCTATTTCTCATCACTGCTTTCAGTGTACCAACAACCTTTCTTCCCTGCTGTACCCTTTCACGTACTTCATCCCCTAAAGTTCCATCCTTGCTCATCACACTACCCAAGTACAGTAATCACTCTAATATCCTGACGCCCAATAACCGAACATCCCCACTAACCGAACCTTATCGTCCTGGGATCAAACATTCCCAAAATGGTCTGAAAATCCAAAAAAAAAATTTAAAAATTCGATTTTTTGCCGTCCGTAATTTGAACTTGCCGTGCGCGCCGCGTGAGAGCATTGTTTTGGTTCGTCATTCCTCCGACGTCCGATAGAGCACCGCTGCATCCTCCCCACTTCCCGCCTGTCTCTCACCGCGATTGGACCTACGCTCTTCGCAATGGCTGCCCACGTGCTCGCTTTTGTGGTGGTGCCGTACTTGCTGCAAGGCCTCCTGCTGCTCTCTGCCCTCCTCTTAGTGTGTGTGATGATGGCCCCGCCCCCTGAGAAAAGGAAGAGAGTGGTGTTGACTCTGGAGAAGAAACGGGAGATATTGGAGAAAGTTGATGCGGGTTGGTCTTCTTCACGCATTCTCCGCGAGTTTAACCTGGCCCGGTCGACTTTGTTCGATATCAAGCGTTCCCGAGACAAACTCATGCAGTACACGGCTGACTTCTCGTCGAGAAGGAAACGCAACGTGGAAAGGAGGGTTATGTTTACCCCCAAGTTTGCTGAAATCGACCGATCCACGTTGATTTGGTACCGACAGCAACGTGCAGCTGGTGTGATGGTACGTGGAACGGAGCTGAAGGCTGCTGCTGAGAAGTTTGCAAGGCTTCACGACGCCCTAGACTTCAAGGCATCCGAGGGTTGGCTCTTCGCGTTCAAGTTGCGACATGGCCTTACTAACCGTAAAGCACATGGTGAAGCATTGGACGCTAACGAGGATGGAGTTGACGAGTTTCGGCACAAGGTGAAAGGCTTGATCGACAGGGAGGGCCTCACTCTCGGTCAAGTCTATAACGCAGACGAAACTGGCCTATTCTATCGCTCGGTGCCAACGAACACTCTAGCCGATGAGACGGAGAAGCGTGTACCTGGCCGCAAGCTTTCTAAGGAACGGATATCTGCTTTGTGTTGTGCCAGTGCTAACGGCATGCACCGGCTTAAGCCCGTTGTTGTTGGCTGTGCAAAGCAGCCTCGGTGCCTTTGTGGGGTGATGGATGTCCTTCCTGTCGTATGGTACCATTCTTTGAAAGCATGGTTCACCGCTGTGATTTTCAAAGACTGGTTTCACCGTCACTTCATCAAGGAGGTCATCCAGTACCAGACGAAGACACTGGGAATTCCTCGCGACCAGGTAAAGGCTCTCCTTCTTCTCGACAATGCACCTGCCCACCCGTGCGACAAGGACTTGTTTGCTGAGAATGGCCGTATTAAGTGCATGTTTCTGCCACCTAATGCGACTGCTCTCATTCAACCCATGGACCAAGGAGTGATCGTGGCAACAAAGCGCCTGTACCGTCGGAAGTTCCTGGACGAGGTGATGGTTGTTCTCGAGGACGAGGACGAGCGCAGGGAAGGACGTGACACTCGAGGCAAGCGGACTTTGGAAAACCTTCGCCGCTACAACATCAAGTCTGCGCTGTACAACTGGGCTAGTGCATGGAAGGAAGTCCCTGTGAAAACTCTTGGAAATGGTTGGTCTCGTCTGCTTCTCGGAACAGATGTGGAGTACGATTTTCTAGGGTTTGACGTGGATGATTTCCATGCACGGCTATGTACGCACGGCGACGATGTTGATGTGGACGATGTTCGTGAGTGGTTGGACGACGAGGAGGGCGATCCTGGGTATCGGACGTTGTCTGATATCGAGATCGCGTCTTCGGTTGCTGGTGTCAGTCCCGAAATTGAAGATTCCGACGACGAAGGCGATGATGATGCGGACTCCTCTCAGCAGGACACTACTCCAGCCATCCCCAAGCTGAGCGCACTCCGGGAACATCTAGAGTTCGTCCTAGACTACCTGGAACACCCGGACTGCGACAGGGAGATGGGGCCCTTGGGACTCGTGGAGGAAGTGCGTGCTTTCCGGCAGCGCATCATCAATCGCCAGAATCGTTGGTCCTTGCGTCAGTCAACGATTGACAGTTTTTTCAGGCCCGTGACCCCCGCTGTGCCAAGCCCTGGTTCCATTCCGTTGCCTCCCCAAGACAGGCCCTCATGCTCCGAGCCACAGCCCAGCACATCAGCTACAGTGGAGTCACCGCTCGATGTGAGTTTGCGGCTTTCTTCAGAGTCTTCTGTAGTCGGTACGCCATCACCACGACCCACCGATGCACCCCTTGGTCGCCTGCCAGTGATACTCTCGGACTCTGACAGTGAATAAACAGCAAGACCTTCTCCACTAGACCACACGGGAATTTTGAGTGTTGTGCAGTGAAAAAAACGGTGTGTTGTGTTAAGGATTTAAAGTTGAGAGAAAAGACTCAGTGGAAAAGAAATTTAACGTAACTAACCTTCTTTGTTTTGGCTTTAGAAATTGAAAAGATTGAGAAAAGTTTATGTGCAACACTAAAGTTAACTGGAACATTATTTGGACTAAAGTGAACACTGTGAAGAGAACGGACTTCTGTGTGTTATTGACTAAGTTCAGTGCAAGACTTCAGGAAGAGTGTACTGCAAGTGCTTCAGGAAATCGTTCTTACTGTCAGAGTCCGAGAGGAGCAGGTTATTCATCGAGGTGGCCAGGGACTTGCTGTAAGTAGCCAGAATGTTTCATATTGTACTTTTTTCCATACTATACTTACCAGAATGTTTCATACTGTACTTTTTTCCATACTATACTTACCTCATGCAGGTGCAGTAGGAATGTGTTTTTCAGAGTTAGGCTAGGTTAGGGTCCATAAGTACCAGAATGTTTATACTTCTAAACCCTCATTTTATGTTTCTTTTGCATTTATTTCAGTCATTTATGTGTCTTATTGGTGTGATTTGGGTGTTAAATAGGTGCTATGCATGTCCGGAGGGAGTTGTATAGGTGTTTCTCTGAGTTAGGGTCCATAAGTACAAGTCCATAAGCTGGGGCCCAATATCCGGACGAAACCAATAACCGAACCTACCGATGGCTCTATTGATCCGGATATTGGAGGGGTTACTGTACTTGAATGCACTCACATTCTCCATATCCTCACCATCCAACCTCACTGCACACTCTGTGACTTCAGTCCTCTCAAACACCATAACTTTACTTTTGTTTACATTAACTTTCAGCTTCTTCCTCCTACACACTGTCCCAAATTCATTCACCAAACCTTGCAACTCCCATTCATCTTCACTCAACAATACTGTATCATCAGCAAACACCAACACCGGAAGCTTCCAAATCTCACCCTCATTCATTACGGCCACCCCCACATCCACTGCCCTGTCTTGCACCTCCTTTACAACCCCATCCATATATATATTAAACAGCCATGGAGACATCACACACCCCTGTTTCAGTCCCACATTGAGATCAAAGAACTCACTCAGCTCACCATCCACTCGCACCGTAGCCCTAGCTCCCTCGTACATACTCTTCACAGCACTCAACAATTTCCCCTCCACTCCATATATTCTTAATACCTTCCACATACCTTGCCTATCTATTCTGTCATAAGCTTTCTCCAAGTCCATGAAGGCAGCATACACTTTCCTTCCCTTCTCTAGATACTTCTCCACTAAACATCTTAGAACAAATATCTGATCTACACACCCTTTTCCCTTCCTAAATCCCCCTTGTTCTTCTCCAACTAGCTCCTCTGTCATATGCCTAACCCTATCAATGAGTATTCCACCATATATTTTACCAGTCACACTAAGAAGGCAAATACCCCTATGGTTACCACATACTTCTCTCTCCCCTTTTCCTTTGTATAAAGGAACAATTATACCTGATTTCCAGTCCTCTGGAACCCTTCCCTCTTCCCAAGCCAATCTTCACAACTTCCATATCCACTCCACAACAATCTCACCCCCATACCTAAGCATTTCACCACACACTCCATCAATTCCTGGGGCCTTTCCCAGCTTAATCTTCTTCATCGCTTCCACTACTTCCGACCTACTGATCTCTTCCTCCCTCCTCTCATCTCTTCTTCTCCCAGCCATTCCCCAACCACTTATACTCACACTGCTCTCACTCTCTACAGTCAACAAATCCTCAAAGTGCTCCTTCCATCTCCTCAATTTGTCTCTCTTCTCCACCAACAATCTATTATTCCTATCTTTCACTCCCCTACTATTTCCCCTTTCACACTGCCTTACTTTCTTTACCTCCTTCCAAAACAATTTTTTACTCTCCCTCCATTTCACATTCAGATTCCTCCCAAACTCTTCATCCACTTTCTTCTTGCTTTCCTTCACCAGTCTCTTAACCTCCCTTCTCCTGCTCACATATACCTCTCTCTTCTCTCTCTCATCTTCTCCCCTACCTCTACTCGCCAACCATTCACCATATGCCTTCTTCTTTTGTTCCACAGCTCGTTTCACCTCATCATTCCACCATGCTATCCCTTACACACCCTTGCATCTCCTCCTCACTCCACAGACCGCCTCACACGCTGCGCTTATCTCTTCCGTGAATATCTTACATACGTCTTCCACCCCTTCCATCTGCTCTAGCTCATACCTTCCCAATCTTTCTTCCACTATGCTCTTATACTCTGTCATTTTCTCACTATCTTGCAATTTCTCCACTCTTCTCACAGGAGCTGCTTCCTCCTGTCTTCCCCTTCGTCTCCTCAACCACTTTCTTTGCAGCTCTACCTTGGCCATGACTAAGTGATGGTCCGAGACTCCATTCCCCCACCCTCTCCACACCCTTGCATCCAACACTTGTCTTCTCATTCGCTCATCCACACACACGTAGTCTATCATTGCCTTTCGTTCAACAAGTTCACCATCCATCCTCCTCGTTACTCTCCATGTATACCGGTGGATCATCTTATGACGAAAGTAGGTGTTGGCTATTGCCAACCCCTTACCAGCACAGATGTCCACCAAAGCACCACCATTCCCATCTACTGCAGCTGGCACACCCCACTGACCAACCACTCCATCCACTCGTACATTCCCAACTTTGCCATTCATGTCTCCAATCAACAGCACTCTCTCGCTCCTCTCAAACTTGTCCATACATGCTTCTACTCTCGCCCAAAACTCATCTTTCACTCTTGCCACTCGATCCTCTGTTGGAGCATACACACATACAATTGCCCATGCTTGTATACCTACTTTCATCCTCACCCATACAATCCTTGCACCCACTGTTCCATACTCTCTTATATTCTCCTTCCACTTCTTGCTTATCATCAGACATACTCCCTCTCTTGCCCTCTCATTCTCACTGACTCCTGCACATATACCTACACCGTATTCCCATTCTCTCATCCTTTCACCTTTCCATTTAGTTTCAGTCAATCCACATATATCCACTTTTGCATCCTGAAGCCCCTGGACAATCTCTCTCTCTTTCACTTCATCATTCACTCCTCTCACATTCCATGTTCCTACCCTCAGAATGTCCTTTGTCCGTTCCTTAGTCGTCAACGTATGGTCCGTCCGGGTCCGAGGCGCTTTATTTGCTTTTTTAGTTAGTTCTTTTTACGGGGTGGGGCACTAACCCACCACCAATCCTTTTAGTCGCCTCGTACGACAAGCAGGGATACTGGGGGAGTATTTTTGAAACCCCCCTACCCCCAGGGGGTAAAACAGTGCAAGTGGAAATTTAAATAATGTGTAAACAGCAAGTGAAAGCAATGAATGTAAATGTAAGTGAACAGTGGAAAATAGTTTTATAAGTTACTGCAAGTGACTGCATAACACAGTGTAAATGAAATAGAGATGTCTATCTATCTATCTATCTATAGCCCGACGCCCTAATCCCACAAAGGGTGGCCGCAGACAAAACGCCTCCAAGTCACTCTGTCACCCACCATTCGACTACCCTCCCCCCAACTGACCCCCCCCTCCCTCATATACCTCTCAACTCCATCCCTCCACCTCATCCTCGGTCTACCCCTCCCTCTCCCTCCCTCCACCTCACCTACATACACCCTCTTAGTCAGTCTTTCATTCTCCATTCTCTCCACATGTCCAAACCACCTCAGTGTATTTCTCCTAATCTTTTCAACCACATCCACATCTACCCCACAACGTTCCTTCACTTCTTCATTCGTCAACCTGTCCCTCCACGTCACTCCACATGCTCCTCTCAAGTAGCTTATTTCCACTGCTCTCACTCTTGACTTGTTCCCCTCTTGCAAGGTCCACGCCTCGCTTCCATACGTCAGGGTAGGGATCACAATACCATCATGCAGTGACTTCTTAACTTCCATACTCACCTCCCTATTTCTCATCACTGCTTTCAGTGTACCAACAACCTTTCTTCCCTGCTGTACCCTTTCACGTACTTCATCCCCCAAAGTTCCATCCTTACTCATCACACTACCCAAGTACTTGAATGCACTCACATTCTCCATATCCTCACCATCCAACCTCACTGCACACTCTGTGACTTCATTCCTCTCAAACACCATAACTTTACTTTTGTTTACATTAACTTTCAGCTTCCTCCTCCTACACACTGTCCCAAATTCATTCACCAAACCTTGCAACTCCCATTCATCTTCACTCAACAATACTGTATCATCAGCAAACAGCAACACCGGAATCTTCCAAATCTCACCCTCATTCATTAGGGCCACCCCCACATCCACTGCCCTACCTTGCACCTCCTTTACAACCCCATCCATATATATATTAAACAGCCATGGAGACATCACACACCCCTGTTTCAGTCCCACATTGAGATCAAAGAACTCACTCAGCTCACCATCCACTCGCAGCGTAACCCTAGCTCCCTCATACATACTCTTCACAGCACTCAACAATTTCCCCTCCACTCCATATATTCTTAATACCTTCCACATACCTTGCCTATCTATTCTCTCATAATGTAAATAAAATGGAGAATGTAAATAGAAATGTAAATGAGTAGTAATATAAGAATACGAGTATATATACTAGGAGTAATGAAAGTGAAAGTTTCACTCTAGCATGTATGAATACTATGAGTTATAAAAGTGAAAATGAAAGTGACAGATTCACTCTCAGTGCTAGTATACAGGACGAGAAAGTGAATGCTACGTATTTTACTGAAAGAGAAATTGAATGCCTACAGTGACAATAAACTACTATTACTGAAGGAAACTTATGGATAAAGACTGTAGATATATGTATGAGGAAATATAAAGTGTGAGTGTTTTTATGAATAATAAATGACAGAACACCAGCGGCTAACGATTACAAGTGGAAAGGTCATATGCGCTTGTAATTTTCATTGCTTTCACAGTGTTTTTTTTTTGGAGTATGGATTCCAAACTTTTTGAGAATCATAGAATAGTGTTTCTACTGATAATGTCAGGCTGTGGTAATCATATTACGGGTTTTCGGGAAGTGTAAAGTGGAGACTTCGTTACCCAACTTCAGAGGTCTCCACAAGTCCTACGGTACTTGACGAAGGCTCAACAAACATCCCAGGAGAAAGCTGAAGGTATGTGCCATATAATATATGTAATTATAATATTCTAGGACTAATAACTGATTTTTGGCAAATATTTTTAGAGAGTCTGTTGGAGCGCGTATATGCCCACGAGACACGCAAGTCAGGCAAAAACAACCCCGCGGTTTAGGGGTTAAAGTCGATCAGGCATGTTGTCTACTGTTGTTAAGGGGACTGACCATATTTTTGTTATTGTAGCTATATATGTAGTGTATGTCTGAAAATTTTTCCCTTTATTATGTCTCTAAGGGTCAAAATGTCAAGGTATGAGAGGGTACTTCCCATTTGTGATTTTTCCTGTAAGATTGTATATTCTCAGTGCGCGATTTCACAGTCCATGAGGTCCAGGACCGCCCATCCACTCGCGTACTGTGCGAGCTTACTGTACTATCTTTCAGATTTCTCTTCCATTCTATATAGTAATGTTCTTAAACTCTGATTTGTACTTTCTGCCAGGCCTTCATATTCACCTTTTTCCCAAGTGTTTGTTTTGGGTGGCATGTATAAATTTGCCACAATTAATTTCCCTTCAGATGTGTTAATCTTCGATTAAATCAGTTCTACTTGTGAGGGTGTATCTGGTTTTATTTCATTGACTTGTAGATTTTTCTTTGTTAAGATTGTAGTTCCTCTTCCCTTTCATAAATTTCTGTCTCTTTTTCCATATATTGTGTTCCTCTAAGTTTAGGGTATCATTTGATATCTTCAGGGTTAATTTAGTTTCAGTTAGGCAAATAATATGTGGTTCCTTTTTTTTGGTATAGTCTTTTATCTTGTACTAATTTAGACACCATTCCATCTACATTTGAGTACATCAACTTAATCATCTTGTTTACATACTTGTCATAACTTGAGTCTACTACCTTCCTTCTTTTTATTCCCTGTTGGTTATTTACCACTATCGTACCAGCAGTCCAGTTGCTTTGTAGGAGAGTGTACTTTTCCTCAGATCTTCCCTCATTCTTTCTTTTTTCTTATTTCTTTCTTTCTTTTTTCTTTTTTTTTTTCCCTCCTCCCTCTTCTCATTTAATATTCCCAATTCCTCTTGAGTTAGGCATCTTTTTAATCCATACTTTTTTAACCTGCCCCATCCCGACCACTTTTCCACCACTGACTCCCTCCAATCCCGACCATTTTTGGCAAATTTTTCCCAAACCTCCGCTTTTGGTGAGAAACATCGAAAAATTATAGAGAAATCGCTCACCTGAGGTTTAAAATACTCGAAACTGGTAGCAGTACCTCCTCACCTTACTGTATTTTCTATCAGGCTAGCTCCAAAGAAAATGAGTTCTGTAGGAGTGTAACCATTTCACACCACTCATAAACAGTATTTATTTATTTATTTGGTACGAATTTAAATGTAGTATGAGAGAATATTGGTTTTCACACAGTAATATAGGCAATATAAGCATTGTTTCACTCATGAAACACATCAACATACCTGACCTTTTTTTGGTGACGTTACCTGATCATAATTTCTGACTGTTTCTTCCTCTAATGCTATGTAAAGTTTGTCCTCCATATTTTCATCAATTGGGGAATCACTATGGCCCTGAATTTCATACCGTTGCATGACATGGCTTTACTGGCCAGGTCACTGGTAACAGGTGAATTGCTGAGACAGTGGCGTGCAGGGGGGAGGGGAAGGTCATGCTGTGTAAGGCTTTGTCCCTGCCTGGCATCTTGAAGAGGAAGATGTCCTGTGTATACGTACCAAAAATCACTCGCGAAAATTGAAAATTGTGCAAATTAGGGACCTTGCAATTGATTCATGTTTATGAATGTGAATGGGACTGGCAGTGACAAAACGTGTGGACGTTAATTCACGTCGACGGGACACTGCGGGTTAAATTCCTCTTTTTTCATGAGTTTGTTTGCATTTTTTATTATTTCTCCCACAATGTTCACACTCTGGAAGGTTACTTTCAGAGGCCTTGACTTATTTATCTCATATTTCCCTAGCCTTTTGTGTTCCTCTATGTCTTTATTACAGATTTCCTCTGATACTTGGATGGGTGACCGCCTGGGAACACTAGATGCTGTTGGCATCCCTACGTGTCAAGTGGGGTTGGTGGAGGATTAGTGCCCCTCCCTGTAAAACAATTAACTCTAAGCCCTTGGCCACCCCGTTTGGGATACATGGTGTCTGGCAATGAATGAATGAAACTTCCTTCAGTATGCTCATTGTATTTGCCATGTCCTTTTTGTCTCGAAATTTTGTTTTTTATTTCTTCTTCATCTATAGCAGCTGGTGAAGCAACCAAGCAGGATGCCTGATAATCCTGACCATAATGCCCATCTCTTTGATCTTTTCCTGACAGATAATTCAGATCAGTACAGGACAGAGATACTGTCACCACTTGGATCCTCTGACCACAATCTCATCAAAGCCTCATTAGTTTAGCCCCCCAAACCTCCCCATTCTGAACTTGTCAGGGTGACCCGATGGCACTTTGATAGGGCAAACTGGGATGGATTTAGAAATTATCTTGCCGACATTCCATGGCAGTCTTTCTTCTCTAGCGATGCCAATTCTACCCAGTCCCACTTTTGTGACTTAATGCTAGCTGGTATGGATTTATTCATACAGTTAGATCCTTACCCCACACAGCCACAGGCCCCAACAGCAGTAGTTCTGTACAGGAAGGACATTGCCCAGTGAGTTGTTCTTCCTATGGTCAGCCTTAGGTCTACGGTACACAAGATCAGACGAGGTGAAAATAAACACTGGCTCCTTAAAGTTCACTGTCTTTCTTGTCCAAGTAATTCCACTTAATGCTTTCCAACTTCTCTTCACTGTTCTCACAAGCACTGGAGCTATACACACTTTACTACTGCTATCACACTTAATGCTTCGCAACACTTTACTGTTAGTACACTTAATGCTTGCTAACATTTCACTTGTTACACAGGCACCGACAGTAATCTTCACTGACAGTAATTACACTTAATGCTTGCCAGCAACTCTTCACAGACTTCACTAACAGCACTACACTACACTGAAAACTGACTGCACTTCCCTCAAACTGTTCTGAAACCCGACTAAACTTGTAATAATCTCTACCTCATCTTATATAAGCTTGTGTTGTTCTAGAAAGACCTACTTCTCAAACATTCTTGGACAGGCTGGTCTTGTACTTGCCCCTAATGACAGTTACCAACTAGGAGACATCAGAACATGCTAGAGTTTTCCTACATTATACAACACCCTAAATCATTTACCGTACAAACTTAAATTACATAATTTAACAAGCAATCACTTAAAAAAACATTTTAAAGAAAAAGAGCAGAAAAATTAATGCATAACTTACGAAACAACTACGCACACAAACACCAGGCAAACTGGCAACTTTGACTCGTACTGATACCGGAACTACTGTACACGAAATGCCAAGAAACTTCTTGACTACCTAATGGGGAAATCCCGCTTCTTTACAATACCAAGTCAACAATTCACTAAAAGATCAAACTCTCCAAAATGGTTTGATAGCAGCTGTGCCAGAGCAGCAGCTGAAAAGTCATTAGCATATAGATTTTACTTAAAATAAAAAACATCTGAATCACTCTCAATTTAAAATTGCTAGAAACCTTGCAAAAGCTGTAATAAATCTTGTAAAATCAAACTTTCATCAAAATCAAGCATCAGACACACTTAACAATCCTAATGACAATAGCATATTCTGGTCAACTCTCAATTCTTTCAAAAATAAATTTAACAAGTCATCATCTATTCCCCCACTAAAATATTCAGATGGCAGCATTACAAATGACCCATGTGGGAAAGCAGTTATCTTTGCCTACATTTGCCAGAAATTCTACCTTAGAGGAAGTCAACCAGAATGTTTCAGTACTAGAACTTGACTTTCCTGAAATTGTTCCATTTAAAATACAGACAGGATACGTAAAATCCATCCTGGACAGTTTACCTACCAACAAAGCTCCAGGCCCAGATGGAATTCTGCCAATTGTTTTGAAAAAGTGTTCTCCAGAACTTGCCTCTGTTCTAGCAAAATTATTTGGACTGTGCATACGTACTTCTTCATTCCCTAATTCATGGAAAGAGGCCAGTATCCACCAGGAAGTTCTTCTGACCACTCTGATTACAGACCAGTAGCTGTCACATCTTCTCTTGGTAAAGTATTTGAAACTGTAATTAATAAGCACATAGTTAAGCATCTTGAATCCAACAACTTAATTAGTGATAGGCAATATGGTTTTTGCCACGAAAGATCCACCATTGACTTAGTCTCCTGACTCATATCATCCATCAATCAATCAAGGTACAGTAATCACTCCAATATCCGACGTAATAGAGCCATAGGTAGGTCCGGATATTGGTTCTGTCCAGATATTGGGCCCCAGCTTATGGACTTGTATTTATGGACCCTAACTCAGAGAAACACCTATACAACTCCCTCTGGACATGCATAGCACCTATTTAAGACCCAAATCACACCAATAAGGCACATCAATGACTGAAATAAATGCAAAAGAAACATAAAATGAGGGTTTAGAAGTAGGTTCATACATTAATAAACATTCTGGTGACTGGCTCCTGGACTGGTAATTATGGACCCTAACTTAGCATAACTCAGAAAAACACCTTCCTACTGCACATGCATAGCTCCTAACACCCTATTCACACCAATAAAGGACATTAAAGAGTGAAATGAGGTAAGTATAGTATGGAAAAAAGTACAGTATGAAACATTCTTATGTCCGGATAGTTGGGATGTTCGGATATTGGGCGTCTGGATATTAGAGTGATTACTGTACATGGAAAAACTCATACAGTAGCCCGTGATATTTCTAAAGCTTTTGACAGAGTGTGGCACCGTTCTGTGCTGTTAAAACTCCCTTGTTATGGACTAACGTCTTTTGTTCCTTCGATTTCCTCATATCTCAGTGACAGAAAAATAAGAGTAAAAATGGATGATGTATATTCCAAATTCCACTCAATTAACTCTGGCGTACCATTTACAATGCTGGGTGGTAACCATATAACCAAGCCATACATGCTCCCTATGTGTCAGCAAGTGGGTTGGTGGAGGGTAGTGCCCCTCCCCATAAAACAAATAACTCAAAGTCAAATGGCCACCCCATACGGGATTATGGCATCTGGCAATAGATAGATAGATAGATAGTGCTGCAGGGATCAGTTCTGGCACGAACCCTTTTCCTGGTTCATATTAACGATCTCTTATCTGTCACCCACAATCCTATCCATATATATGCAGATGACTCAACACTTCATAGTTCATTCACACTCAGACACCCATTTACCAAGTCTGATATCTCTAACTCTCAGCTTAGTACAACTATCTTATCTGTGATCAGTGAATGAGGACAAAACAACCTTTTCTCATTTAATGCTAGATAAACCAAATATATACAATTTACTAATAGACAGATATTGCCAGATTCATATATTACCTTCAGTGCTACTAATATTCCCATCTCCAAAAGTATTGAAATTCTCGGCGTCTCACTTAACAATGCCCCCAGCTGGACCTCTCATGTCAGATCACTTGCTAAAACTAGCTCAAAGAAACTTGGATTATTGTGCAGAATCCGTAACTTCTTCACTGACGAGCAGTTAGCTATTATTTATGAGAGTCATGTGCACTCTCAGCTTGAATATTGCTTACCCCTGTGGATTGGATGTGGAGAGGTTGCATTATAACAACTAGACAAAATTCAGAACATAGCTTTTGGAATTATTAATAACCTTGTTATTACAAATAAACTACCTCCCCTACAAGTAAGAAGGAATGTTGCCTCCCTTGCATTATTTTACAGATTTTTTTATAGCAAATGCTTAGACGAAGTTGCGTCCACTGTTCCACCTCTCCATGCCTTCCCTTGTGCTGCGTGGGCATCTGGTAGTGCTCAAGACTGGAATGTCACTCAGATATATTGCAGAGCTTCTGCCTGTCAGAATTCTTTCATTCCCCGAACTGCATCTCTCTGGAACTCACTATCCCAGAGTTGTTTCCCTCCAAACTTCAACCTACAGCTTTTCAAGTCTAACTGTTACAGATATTATATGAATAGAGGACACCAGTAATCTGGTGTATTTGATAATTTTTTTTTTATTCATTTGTTTTTCCTCTGTTCAGTTATTTAAAAAAAAAAAAAAATGTAGATTTGTTGATATCTGCTGAATCTTTGACCAGTGTTGTTTTTTTTTGGATTTTTATTTTTATTTTTTTTTCACTCCTTTTTTATGCTTTTTTCATCAACTCTTGACTCATTACCTTCATCATTTTAGCATACGTAGTTCCACATCATCTTTTTAACTTTGCATCATTTCTTTCACCTGGGTTATCTTCTCTTCAATATCACTGCTTTGGTCTATTAGACTGCCTGCTTGCCTGATTGTCTCTGTATCATTTCTGAATTCGTCCATAATACTCTCATGGTTGACAACTGTACTTGCCATTTCACTAATCTTGCCTGCTAGTGAACCCACCTCAACTGACAGCTCATTTATTGTTGTGTCTTTTTTGTTTAATTCCTTTACTAATTTTTAATTTTCTTCTTTCTGCATGCACATTTGCTTCTTAATTTCATGTACCTGTATTTCATTCTGAAAAGCCATCTCCAGCTTGTTCACCCTCTCTTCTAGTTTGTTATATGTTTCCATTTCAACCAGTTCTTGGTAGAAATCATCCTGTTTTCTACCTTTATCCTTTTTCGTAACTCCATCCATATCCAGTTTACTAAAGATGGTGCACATCTTGTGGTATTACTAAGAAAAAATTCTGCTTACAAGTATGCGTCTCCTTGGTACACACCTGTGATAGACAAAACAGCTAGGTGCTTGATCAGCGCATTCCTGCACCAATTGGGTATTCTGTCATTTGGACAACACTTTTGCTTATACTGTACTTGTTTTACTATATTAGAACACTATTTAGTTTAACCTAGTACAGTGCTTGACTCATATAAAGATACCATTTATGTGTGGCCAAGGGTGGCCAGTGCGGAGCGAGGAGACCATGTTGACTCTGAAGCTGCCTGTGTGTGTGTGTATTTACATAGTTGTATTTCCCGTGTTGTGATATACAGGAAATGAGCTACTCTCGTGGGGTCCCATCTCTGTTTCTCAGTAAGTCAAATTTTGCTTTGAACCCGTTTAAGTTTTTAGACTGGACGATCTCTTTGTCCAGGCTATTCCACAGGTCTGTGGATCTACAGTACTGTATAAGTCCGATTTTTCAGCATCTATGGGACCAGGCAAGTGCCGAAATATCAAAATTGCCGAATTATCGAAAACCCTACCCACTCAGTACCTTATATGTTTCGGTGAACACTATCATCATTACTCATATCATTACAAATGTGTTTGGAGAGAGTACTGTATACTGTTTGATACTGTACAATACTGTAATGAATACAGTACTATACAGTGGAAGCTCGATTATCCAGCTTTCGGTATATCCGGGCCGTGACCCAATGGTTCAGTGGTATAGTAATTCATAGAATTATCCGTACGATAGCTCCTTTTTAAACAGGAAGCATCCAGTTTCTAGGGAGAGAGGCATGGATAAACCAGAGAGAGTCTTGCTCACCCTGCCCCCACCCACACCTCCTGCTCACAACTCGATCACAAGGGTGGTAGGATGGACTTTGGTGAGGCAACTGTTACTCCTGACGTAGCCTAACCTTGCTTAACTACTTAATAATTTAACCTAACCTGGGCTGCAGTTGGGAAATTGAGAAACTAAATCCACTTTTGTGTATGATGAGTTTCATCCATTATGCCCGAAGCAATCGTAGGTACGGCTTAAAGAACGTGATAAAAGAGAAAATCTTTCAGCAAGAGAAGGTAATTTACTACCCTCAAAATAGAAAAACACAGAAAACAAACTGGAGGAATATGAAGTGAATTGGTGAGGTCTTTAGGCTGTATGCTTAGACGAAAAGTAATGGGTTTCCTAGTTTTAGGGAACGAAATGAAACAAGAATGTCTGCTAATCAGAAAAAAAAAAAAAATACTCATCTCATGTGTTCTCGTAAGTTAGCATTGAGTTCTGCATTTTTCGTTAGGTATCGCGCCTCCCAACACATTTCGGACCAACAGAGCATTGTTATTTCTTCCTCTTACATTTACTGTTCACTCTTTTGTTCGTTCTTAAGTGTACTGTATGTGTGAAAGAGAGAATTAATACAAACAATAATGCATTCCATTAACCCCATCATAGCTGTCAGCCTCGAACAATGCTTTACTGTACCGGTGTCAGGGATGTTGGGTTAGGGAGAGCTATAAAAAACTGCGAACAATTATGGGAAGGGAACGAAGGTCACTGGTATGTTTTCACGACCCTCCTCTACCATCTCAAACAGTCAGGCGGCCTGCCACTTCATCTCAGATGTTTTCGCCGATATGTTTAAATGCTAAAGTAACATGCACCCTAATTATGAGTAAGTGTCTTCCAGTATGCCGGAAACAAACGTAGGTAAGGCTTAAGGAACGTTATGATAATAAGAAAACAAACTAGAAAAATACAAAAACAAACTATTACGCTGTATGCTTGGACGAAAATTTAAGAGTTTCACAATTATAGGGGACGAAATGGAACAATTATGTTTACTAATAAGAAAAAATACTTTCATCTCAAGTGTTCTTGTAAGGTGGCATTCAGTTCCACATTCATTGTTCGATGTCGCTTCCCAACACATTTCGGACCGACAGAGCATATAGTTATTTCTGCTCCTTACAGTTAAGTGTACATTTATTGCACATTCTTTTGTTCGTTCGTGTATGTGTGAAAGAGAGTATTGATACAAACAATAATGTATTCCATTAACCCCTTATGGCTGTTAGCCTTGAACAATGCTTTACTGTACCGGTGTCAGTAACGTTAAGTTAGGGAGAGCCATAAAAACTGCGAACAATTATGGGAAGGGAACCAAGGTCACTGGTATGTTTATACGACCCTACTCTACAATCCCAAACAGCTCGGCGGTTCTTTCAGCCCAGATGTTTTCGCCGATATGTTTAAATGCTAAAGTAACATGCACCCTAACTTTATGTTTAAATTCTAATGTAACATGCCCCCTAATTTTCTTTCACGAATCATAACAAATCACAAGATGGGTTTAGGGAGGAGGGGAAAAAGCCAGGTGTACCAGACGAGTCTTTTCACATCTGTAAGAAAAAGAAACTGACTTTATAACTTTGAAAAAATGGTTTCAAGGTCTGCCACGGGAGTACACAAATTTCTGAACTCACGAACATTGAGTATTTGAGGGGGGTAAACATACGCTTTGCTGTGCAGTAAAAGCACCTTACCAAATCAGTTCATCCTGATAGTCTGTTATATTTTTCTGATTATTTCTGGGTTGGTAAATAAACATTTCTTGTTAAATCTTTCCCCGCTGTTTTTATCTGTTCTGGTGTGACGACTCTTTGATTCGTTAACGTAATGGCAGAAGACACTGTTCTAATCTAAGTGTTTAAACCTGGGCTAACCTAGCTTAACTGCACCTAATAATGTAACCTAACCTAATCTTCAGTTGGGAAGTTGGGAAACGAAGTCCACATTTGAGTACGATGAGTTTCGTCCATTGTGCTGGAAACAATCGTAGGTACAGCTTTAGAACGTGACGATACTAACAGGGAGGAAATCTTTCAGTAAGAAAACGTGATTTACCGAACTGAATATAGTCTGAAAAATACTGAAACAAGCTGGAGGAATATACATTGAACTGGAAAGGTCTTTCTGGTACTTAAGTGTACATTTACCGGTAAATACATCAGTCTAACAGTACAGTACTTGTGTTTCCGCCGGATTAATCGTGCTTTCGGATTAATCAGGCACCCCTTAACACCATATAGCCCGGATAATCGGGCTATCTTTGTACATGAATATGAAAAATAAAGAAATTAGTGAACATACTGTATATAAATGTAGTAGTACAGTAGGCCTACAAGTTCACATGCACTTACCTAAACTTATAGTAGGTTCCTTATTTACATATGTACAATAGAAGGGGTTGATTGGAGTCTGCTACTGCTGGAAGAAGTCCCCAGCACACTCAAATAGTAATTTCAGAGGTATTTCGGTACGAAGTTCTTAAAGCACACATAAGAATCTAGAGAAGTCGGCAGCAGCACGGCAACAACTCGGAAGAATGGCGAAACAGATTCTCTTTCCCATGCTAGACTCACTACATGTTTGTCCTCTCTTTATGCTATATGAGAAAGAGCTAGCCTCTGAGCTTCATGGCAGTGGTAGACTCGTTCCATCACTTTCACTATCTCACTCACTAAGGTGGGTAAAGGCGGGTAGCTAGCTGGCGAGCCTCATGGAGAATTTCAAGACTGACGAAAAAAATCGGAGAATCTGCCGAACGATTGGAGATTTTCGTAAATGGGACTATTTCTCAAAACTGCCGAAATGTCAGATTTGCCGGGGAATTGGATGCCGAAATATTGGACTTTTACGTATATGGAAATCTATATTTCTTGATATCCTTCAAGCAGCTTGGCTTTATAAATTTCACTCTGTATCCTCTTGTTACTCTCCTTTGCGATACAAACAGATCTTTTCTGTCAATTTTATCTACTCCCATCATGGCCCTGAACACTGCAATCATATCGCCCCTCTCTCTCCTTTCCATTAAGGAAGGCAGATCCAGCTTTTTCAGCCACTCTCTTTACAACATCTGCCAGACTAGGGACCATCTTGGTTGCCGTTCTTTGTATAGTCACTACTCGTTATACAATGGGGTTATGTCAGGTCATACTTTAACGAATAACGATTTTATCATAACTTGGGAGATTGAAACACATTATAAAAGGGGGGTTACGTCAGCGCAACATCCCAAAGTCACCTACCCAAGACTGAAACAAAAATGACAACCCTCCTTAATCACTTCCTGTGTCGGTCTAAGTTGTCTCCAAGACCAAAACAAATACTATCACACCAATACAGGCGGTATTACTCACGTACAGTAAATTGTTGCAACAACACAACAATCACACTTGCGTAATGTTGGCCTGGTACTACACGATGTATAGGCCTACTGTAGCACGATGCATGGCTAAGAGGTGACAATAGCAGGGGGGCACATGTGAATGAGTGGAAAAGACAGGGCTTTGAAGGGGTTGCAGGACTGTAACTGAACCAATACAGTGCTCTGCACGCTGGGGCTGCCATCTTGCCTGAGACAAGCGACTGTCGCCTTGCTTGTGCCTGGTGCTTCGTTAAAAATTTTCCGTGGCAGTATCGTTACTGGGGGAAATTCATCGCAGATCAGATTTTGGGGTGGAACTTTTCTGTTATTGTTGTAGTGAATTATCGTATACCGAATCAACGTACAACGAGTAGTGACTGAATTCTCTCGATCTTGTTTATATCTTTCTTTTTATGTGGGGACCACACCACTGCTGCATATTCCAACCTGAGGTGGATCATGGCCACTATCAATTTTTTTATCATCTCCTCATCCGTGTAATGAAATGCTACTCTTATGTTAGTCATGAGATTATATGCCTCTCTAACTATCTTGTTAATATGTTTTTCAGGTGACAAACTCTCCTGGACCAGCACTCCCAAACCTTTCTCTTCTCTCGCCTTTGTGATTGGTTCACTACCCTTCAAATAATTTGGTGATGGCCTTTTGGTACTTTTACCCATTTCCAATATTTTACATTTTTTTGCATTGAATTTCATTTTCCACATCTGGCTCCAATTATGAATCCTATCCAGGTCCTCCTGCAGCATTTAACAGTCCTCCTCAACTTCTGCTTTCCTCAAGATCTTTGCATCATCAGCAGACAAACTTGCATAACTGTTCATTCTATCACCATATCATTTACATAAATCAGGAACATTATTGATGCTAACACTGAGCCGGGACTCCACTTATTACTTCCCTCCATCCAGACATCCTGTTCTTTATTACTGTCCTATTTGTCTGTCTCTCAAAAAGTCTCTCATCCACTCCTGGAGGTTTCCCTTCAGTCCTCCTATGTGCTCCAATTTCCACATTAGTCACTTCTGGGGTACCTTGTCAAAGGCTTTCTCCAAATCTAAATGCACGCAATCCACCAACCATCTTTCTCCTGTAGCACATCAATCGCTCTTGAGTAAAAGCTCAACAAACTGAAAACACATGACCTTCCACTTCTGAATCCAAACTGACATTTAGCCAAAATATTCATCTCTTCCAGATATTTTATCCATCTGTCTTTCAGGATTCTCTTGCACAATTTTGCGATTATGCAGGTCAGGGACACTGGTCTATATTTCAGGGATTCTTCCTTGTTTCCTTCCTTATAAATTGGTACCACATTGGCCCTCTACTATTCCCGAGACACTTTCTCCTCTTCCAGAAAATTAACAATTAAACCGTGACTCTTATCCACCAGTTGTTCTCTGCATTCTTTGCAGTACCCAAGTAGAGATTCCGTCCGGTCCTGGGGCTTTCCTTACATCTTGAGTTTCCAGTAATTTGTACACTTCCTGTACTTCCACTTTTATATCTTTTATCAGTACATATTTAGTCACTCCCTCCCTCTCCACAAATTCCCTTTCTTCAGTGAAAATCAATTGGAAGCATGTGTTCATTATTTCAGCTGGCATTTCCGCATCTTTATAGACCTCTCCTTCTACTTCGAGTTGAGCGATTCCCTCCTTTTGTTTCAATTTGCCATTGACAGATCTATATAACAGTTTGGGTTCCTCCTTACATTTGTCAATTATACCTTTTTCAGAGCTCGTTTGTTCCTCACTACGTATTCTTGTATATTCATTTCTAGTTCTTCTGTATTCTTCCTTTGTTCTATTATTACCTCTCCTTCTCCAGTTGTTCCATGCCTTGTCCTTCTATCTTTTTGCTGTCATACACCTTCTGTTAAACCAATCCTTTTTCCTGTTTTCTTTTCCACTTACTCTTGGCACATATTTTTCCACTCCCAAATTCTATAGGTCTAGAAAGAAATCCCACTTCCTCTGCATCTCTCTTGTTTATCTGAATTTTCTCCAGTCCGCATTTCCAAAAAATTTCCTCAATCCTGTAAAGTTTGTTTTCCCAAAGTTGTATCTTCCCTACTTATAAAGCTTATCTCTTGGCACTACCTTCTCTTTTATTATCTGGAACTCAATGACCAGATGATCACTTTTTGCTATAGGACACAGATATTTCAGAGATTCAATTATGTCAGGTTCTTTGGTTAGCAGTAAATCTAGTCATGCTGCAGTGTCATCACCTCTGAATCTTGTCTCTTCATTGACCCACTGGGTTATTGCATTATTCATTGCTATATTTAATAATATGATGTCCCACAAATCTTCACTGCCCCCTGAGTCCCATTCCTCCCAGTTCACGTCTTTACAATTAAAATCACCCATCAGAATTATGTTGTTGCTTTTCTCAATCACTTTCCTTAGATAACTAACCATGTCTGACAACATCTCCTGATATTCATCGTCATTCCATGCTCTTGTCTTAGGGGGAACATATACTACTGCCATGTCTTTCTTTCCATTCTCTCCAGTTTCGAATTTCATATTAATCACTTCACCCCTACCCTCTCCCACTTGCACAGTATCAACATTTATGTTGTTCCTCACTGCTATCATCATTCCTCCTCCCATTTTGTCTTTTCTCTCTCTTCTCCACAGTTTGTATTTACCATCTTCCATTTGGATACCAATATCCTCTCTTACCTTGTTATCTACAAAGCACATAATATCTGGTTCATGTACCCACATGAAATCATTGATTTCTAATCTGGCTGATATTAACCCCTTAACCATGGGGCGTCACTTTCGTGACGCTCGGGAGCAAGGGATCATACCGCGGGGTGTCACTTTTGTGATTCTGTGTTATTTTGAATTCGCCCGGGCTTTCAAGTGGTGGCTTGTATCATATCAGTACTACCAGTGTCCAGCTGTACTCAGTTCTGCTAATGTCACCTGTACTCCCATCCACTGTTGACAATTTAGCCATTTTTCTCCTATCCTTGACTCCTCCCCTCCTTTCTCCCCTCCATTACCCTCTCCTCCCACCTGACCAGCTGTGCTGCGCTACACAAATTCTGGATGGATTTTTCCACTCGTTTTATCCATTGAAATGTTCACTTTGCCCCATTCTTATACAGAATAATAAATAAAAGAACGAGAAAAGGTAATTGATACTGCCATACATCTGGAATGGGCTAATTATCACCTGGCAACACCTCACGTGCACTCGTTTGCTAATTTTCCCTGTTTATTTCCCCTTGAACTATGCCGTATGACCTGTTCTCATAATAAAAATATATATATAAGAAAGGAAGGGAGAAGCCTAAGTGATATTTACATTCACCTGGATTTCCTGCCAATCATTTCATAGCGTATATATTAGCAGCTGTCACCACAGTGACATTGGCAGCCCTTCACTGCCCCTAGGCAACAGCATTCCGTTTACTGTCATCCTTCAAGGTGAAATCATGTCGAATTCGCGCCTGTCCTATTCCGCCGCTTTTTAGCCCCATGCAAAGGGCCCTGTGACCTCTAGCCGTACTAAACCTCATGTTGAAAGGGGTAAAGGGCTAAGTGACTGCTGTGTAACATGAACTGGCTAATTTATCAATGATAATGATGGACAGTGACTACGATCTTTCTGGTGACTCTAAAACATTGCAAGTGGAAATGTAAATAATGTGTAAACAGCAAGTGAAAGCAGTGAATGTAAATATAACTGAACAGTGGAAAATAGTTTTATAAGTTACTACAAGGGACAGTGCATAACATAGTGTAAATAAAATAGAATGTGGAGAGTGAGAGCAGTGCGAGTATAAGTGGTTGGGGAATGGCTGGGAGAAGAAGAGATGAGAGGAGAGAGGATGAGATCAGTAGGGCGGAAGTAGTGGAAGCGATGAAGAATATTAAGTTGGGAAAGGCCCCAGGAATTGATGGAGAGTTTGGTGAAATGCTTAGGTATGGGGGTGAGATTGTTGTGGAGTAGATATGGAAGTTGTGTAGATTGGCTTGGGAAGAGGGAAGGGTTCCAGAGGACTGGAAATCAGGTATAATTGTTCCTTTATACAAAGGAAAAGGAGAGGGAGAAGTATGTGGTAACCATAGGGGTATTTGCCTACTTAGTGTGACTGGTAAAATATATGGTAGAATACTCATTGATAGGGTTAGGCATATGACAGAGGAGCTAGTTGGAGAAGAACAAGGGGGATTTAGGAAGGGAAAAGGGTGTGTAGATCAGATATTTGTTCTAAGATGTTTAGTGGAGAAGTATCTAGAGAAGGGAAGGAAAGTGTATGCTGCCTTCATGGACTTGGAGAAAGCTTATGACAGAATAGATAGGCAAGGTATGTGGAAGGTATTAAGAATATATGGAGTGAAGGGAAAATTGTTGAGTGCTGTGAAGAGTATGTATGAGGGAGCTAGGGTTACGGTGCGAGTGGATGGTAAGCTGAGTGAGTTCTTTGATCTCAATGTGGGACTGAAACAGGGTTGTGTGATGTCTTCATGGCTGTTTAATATATACATGGATGGGGTTGTAAAGGAGGTGCAGGGTAGGGCAGTGGATGTGGGGGTGGCTCTAATGAATGAGGGTGAGATTTGGAAGCTTCCGGTGTTGCTGTTTGCTGATGATACAGTAGTGTTGAGTGAAGATGAATGGGAGTTGCAAGGTTTGGTGAATGAATTTGGGACAGTGTGTAGGAGGAGGAATCTGAAAGTTAATGTAAACAAAAGTAAAGTTATGGTGTTTGAGAGGAATGAGACACGAGTGTGCAGTGAGGTTGGATGGTGAGGATATGGAGAATGTGAGTGCATTCAAGTACTTGGGTAGTGTGATGAGTAAGGATGGAACTTTGGGGGATGAAGTGCATGAAAGGGTACAGCAGGGAAGGAAGGTTGTTGGTACACTGAAAGCAGTGATGAGAAATAGGGAGGTGAGTATGGAAGTTAAGAAGTCACTGCATGATAGTATTGTGATCCCTATCCTGACATATGGAAACGAGGCATGGACCTTGCAAGAGGGGAACAAATCAAGAGTGAGAGCAGTGGAAATGAGTTACTTGAGAGGAGCATGTGGAGTGACGTGGAGGGACAGGTTGACGAATGAAGAAGTGAAAGAACGCTGTGGGGTGGATGTGGATGTGGTTTAGAAGATTAGGAGAAATACACTGAGGTGGTTTGGACGTGTGAAGAGAATGGAGAATGAAAGACTGACTAAGAGGGTGTATGTAGGTGAGGTGGAGGGAGGGAGAGGGAGAGGTAGACCGAGGATGAGGTGGAGGGATGGAGTTGAGAGGTATATGAGGGAGGGGGGGGTGAGTTGGGGGGAGGGTAGTCACATGGTGGGTGACAGAGCGACTTGGAGGCATTTTGTCTGCAGCCACCCTTTGCGGGATTAGGGCGTCAGGCTATAGATAGATAGATAGATAGAAATATAAGTGTAAATAAGTAGTAATATAAGAATACTAGTACAGTACCCTCGCGTCCAACATGCGTTTGTCCAGCACGATTCACGTCCAGCACAGAGAGCAAAAAATTAGTACGATTTAATACAGTTTAATTACTGTAACATGGGTGCATTTGCATAGCACGCACAGAGCTCCGAGAAGTGGGCGAAATCCGCAGAGTTCGCCTCTAGCATGATCACCCCAGGTCCAACACGGTCATACTGGACGTTCCTGTGATGCTGACAGCCAATCAAAACTTCTGATCAAGTTGCCTCCCCCACCCGCTATCGTGACGTGATCGTGATGTCGCCCAATCAAAAATGCTTCTGCTCTCACGTGATGTTTTGTTTAAATTTCTCCCGCCACAATGCCACTCAGTCGCATAATTTGCATTGCAAGGTGCTTTTTTCTTGCTGCATTTTCTGCCCTTGCTACTGCATTTTATCCAGCTCACGATGTCTAGGAAGCCTTCTGAGAATCCCAAGAAGCGGCGGCACCTCCCTCAGGCCACCAAGCTAGAAATCATCGAGAGGAAGAAGAAAAGGGAGAGGAAAGTGGACATCGCCAAGGCCTACGACGTGAATGAAGCCAGCGTGAGGACCATAATAAAAAACCAAGACAAGATCATGGCAGCAGTAAAGGCTTATGAAGTGCTAGGACAGGCAGAAGCAGGACCTTCCTTGGATGTGGATGAGGATAGTGATTCTGAGTGTGATTTCGCAGGATTTATGAGGGAGGTTCAGGAGGAGCAACAGCCATTACGCGCTAGTGACGCCAGCAGCCATCCTCCGGGGACCCAGTAGGACTATCTACAGCCTTGAATACCACCTTCCATTCCCAGCAAGCCCACCAACACTATCCTAAAAGGTTAGTTATCATTCATAGTACAGTACCATTTATTATAATTACAGTAGTACCAATATATGTAAAGGTATATGACAGGTATTTAGGGTGACTTTTCCTAGGTTGCTGACATAATTCATTTTTTCCCATAAGCTCTGTTGTTTGTCCAACACGTTTTTGGTCCAACACGGGACCTGTGCATGACAATATTACCGTGTTGGACGCGAGGGTACTGTATATATACTAGGAGTAATGAAAGTGAGAGTCTCACTCTAGCATGTATGAATACTGGGAAAATGAAAGTGAAAGTAACAGATTCACTCTCTATGCTAGTATACAGGACAAGAAAGTGAATGCCTGGAATGAAAATAAACTACTAGAACTGAAAGAAACTTACAGATAAATATTGTATATATAAATAAGTGTAATAAAGTACTAGGAGTATAAAGCATGAGTGTGTTTATAAATAATAAATGACAGCTCCACCTCAGAATACCATCGGGGAACTAGCACAGAAGGAAAGCTCGTGTGCGCTCATAATTTACATTGCTTTCACAGTGTTTTTTTTTTGGGGGGGGGGGAATATGGATTCCAAACTACTTGAAATTCATAGAATAGTGTTTGTAGTTATAATATCAGACAGTGGTAACCATATTATGGGGTATCGGGAAGTGTAAAATGGAGACTTCGTTACCCAACTTCAGAAGTCTCCACAAGTCCTACGGTAGATGACGAAGGCTCAACAAACATCCCAGGGGAAAGCTGAAGGTATGTGCCATATGCATATGGAATTTTGATATTCTAGGACTAATAACTGATTTTTGGCAAATATTTTAAATAAGTCAGTCGGAGCACGAATATCCTCGCAGGACGCGCAACGAGCACAAAAACAACCCCACGGTGTAGGGGTTAAACCATCAACATTAGTATATACCACTTTCAAACTTTTTCTGTTGTTTTTTTATTCCCACATCTCTCCCTCTCTCCATTGGCACCATTTCCTTAATTTCTGATCCATAACTCTCCAATAGAACAGTGTCTTCTCTTCCTTCATTCTCTGTTCATTTTTTGCCTTTGCATCCTTTACTAACTCCTTCATTTTAGGTCTTCCTTCCTCATTTGAATTTCTCCTTACCCAGACATTCTTGAGCCCCTCTCTGTCTGATAATTTTCATATTCTGTTGATGATTTCATTTACCACTACCTGAGACTTAAACTTTACCTTCAGTGGCCTTGCCCCTTCTTCCTCGTACTTTCCTAGCCTAAGCACTTCTTCAGTCTCTTCTTGAGCTTCGTTGTTACCCTCCATGACTACTGATACTATCTCTGTAACCTTACTCAGTTCTCTTTCCCTTTCTGATCTTACTGTCGTACTTTTTCTTTTACTCCTGAAATTATCACGCATTTTTTCTTGTCTGCTACATCCTTGACAAAAGATTCTCTACTTCTTAGTACCCTGACCACTTCCTTCTCCACCTTTTCCTTGATTTGTTGTTCTGTAATCTCTTTCAAATATATATTTCCCTCCTCTTGAATTTTCTTCCACCCCTTGTGTTGCCCCTTGATTTCCTTAATGTGTTCATCTTGCATCCTTGATATTGATTCATACTCATCTAGTTTACTTTTCTTTCTGCCCCTTTCTTCTTCCAACATCTTGTTTTCCCTCTTGAGCTGTTTATTTCATTCGAGGCAGATTCGTTACTCACTTTTAATTCTGTAACTTCTCTTTCATGTTCAGCACTGCGTGTGCATACTTTTCCAACATACTCTGCAGTACTTTGATCTCTTACTCCTGTTGTAAGGTCTGTTCCTGCAGCTATAAAATTATTGACCATACCTTGTTTACCCCCTGGATATTCCTCTCCTCCATTTTCTCCACTCCTGCTAATCTTATTTTAGTTTAGTACTTCCTTTACCCATATCTTCATCAGAGGAGCCTGCAAATTCCCCACCACCAGAATGTAAACAATGAACTATCCCTCTCCGCCATGATGCAACGATACAGAAACTTTGTACTTCCACTATGTCATGTACTCTTTTTATGACTGAAACCTCCGTTTTTTTCACTGGTATCCGATGGGACCTTCACTCACGCATTCATTCACATAGTCACAATAGGCTGGTCTCCTTTTCGACACTGATTGTACAATTATTTCCCCGTGATCCACAAGGAGCTCCATCTCTGTCGGCAACGTGTGTGTGTGCATGTGTGTATGTGTGTGTTTCCAGCTGTGGACATAGGCATCAGAGCCTGTCTTTTTAGACTTGCAGCCCTCCTGTGTACCATAACTGAAACATGTCACCCAATGGACTGTGGTCTGATGTTACCCTTTTCATTTAATCAGCTGTGCCCCTTCTGGGGAATGGGGAGGCAATTGAGCAACATTTATATAACTGATCAGCAGAGTTGCCTGGTTATTACCGTGTCACCTTATGAAAGTGTCCCATTCTGGCACCCCAGTCTTTAAGGATTCTAAAAATTCTGGAGCTTTCTTCAGCCAAGTAGGATTCATTAGATAGTAACTAAGATACATTAGTGCAGCAGTTAAAGGGTTGGCATACAGTAACTCCATTTTTAACCTGCTTGTTTTGTCATTGGAGGCATTAGTAACTAGACTTCTTTTTAAGCTAATATGCAAGCTGTAGTCTTTATTTTTTATCTTGTATTTGTATGTCATTTAAGATATCACTTTTCACAGATTGGGAAGCACGAATAGACAGCCATGGTCGAATTTTCTACATCGATCACATTAATAGGACCACCACCTGGCAACGACCATCAGGCAACCACTCAGCTCAAACACAGCGCAACCAGTCCACTGACCGGCTCCAGAGACAGCAACTGGACAGGAGGTGAGAGTAGGATGCATGATTTGTGTGAGTTGACACTGTGTGTAATTGTTAATTTCATTTCATTTATAAACTCCATGCTTACATTCATCGGCCTTGATCTCCTAATGGTAGCATTCCATGGTGCTTGATCTCTAACAGCCTCTCTATTCAGCCCTTTTTTCCTGAGGACATATTGTATGACTTCATACCATCTTCAGGCTCCCTCTAGCAGCTCTTCCCTCAACATTCACATCACTTACTCTCTACACCCATTGGTCCATCCTCTCCACATGCCTAATCCATCTTTATCTACCTCTCTTATGACAAAACTAATACATCCAAGTCCTATCCTTTCTCACAACTCTTCGTTCAGTCTTAATCCCCCCAAGGCATCTCATTCAAGGACACAATACACATCCATCTGATCATTCTCATGTCAGTATGTTTGAGCCTACAAATTTCCTCCTCCTCCACTGCCCAAGTCTCACTACTGTACAGCAATATATTCCATACACATGCTGCATACAAAAGCCTTCATAATTTCAGGAGAGGCAACAACTCGCTAAACTTATTCCAACCACTCCTTACCTTTGCTATTGAGCTAATTCCAGCCCCACCTTCAGCAAATACCGTGCTCCCCCAAATAATAAAGCTCCTCCACACACTTGAAAGATTCACCAGCAAGATTAATTCTGACCTCTCTGCTTCTGTATGCTCTCCATTATATACTGCACACCCAGAGTCAACATTATATTGTTATGTGAAGCTACAGAATGTGATGAAAATTTTTTGGTCTATCAGATAGGGCCAGGATTTTGGGGACTTGAATGATGAGTGAATGGAACATGTCTCATTGCATTGGAAAGACATGGGCTGTCTGGAGTTTGCTACCCCTCACCCTGCCCTAGGGTGGGAAAGGAGATCCAGAGGTTGATGATAATGATGATCTCATATCACTATGTTCTCTTAAGCATCCGCATACCTCAAACACTGCACAAAATGTAGTTGATTCCCATACCCTTGTGGCAGACTTCACCTGGCCACAATCCTTCTTCATTGACAGTAAAGCCACCTTCATAGGATATCATAATTTTTGTTTTATCTGCATTTACTCTGAAACCTTTTTACAGTCACTACTCATTATACGATGGGGTTATGTCAGGTCATACCTTAATGTACAGTATAACGATTTTATCGTAAATCGGGAGTTTGAAACACATTATAAAAGGGGGGTTACTTCAACTCATCATCCCAAAGTCACCTACCCAAGACTGAAACAAAAATGACAACCCACCTTAATCACTTCCTGTGTCGGTCCAAGTCATCTTCAAGACCAAAACAAACACTATCACACCAATACAGGCAGCGTTACTCACGTACAGTAAATTGTCGCAACAACACAACAGTCACACTTGCGTAACGTTGGCCTGGCGCTACATGATGTATAGGCCTAATGCAGCACAATGCTTGGCTGAGAGGTGATAGGAGGGGAGCACATGTGAATGAGTGGAAAAAACAGGGTTTTGAAGGGGTGGCAGGACCGCAACTGACCCAAAACAATGCTCTGCACCCTGGGGTCGCCATCTTGCCTGAGACAAGCGACTGTCGCCTTGTGTGTGCCTGGTGCCTCGTACGAAATTTTCTGAGGGTAATATCGTTATAGCGGGAAATTCATCGCAAATCGGATTTTGGGGTGGAACTTTTCTGTTATTGTTGTAGCAAATTATCGTATACCGAATCAACGTATAGCGAGTAGTGACTGTGACCTGTTCCACCTCTCCACTTCCTGAATCTTTTTTTCTGCTACCCACTCATTCTCTGGATCAACATAAAGTCATCAGCATACACCTCCGTGGGAGTCCAGTTCTGAAGCCACACAAGAGAGCATCATGCACCGTAGTAAAAAATAATTGGCTTAAAACTGACCCCTGATGCACACCAGTGTTCATGGAAAATTCATCACTCAGACCCCCCTTCATTCCCAACTACTCTACCCCTGTACATTGTCATAACCACTCTGACTAACCATCCTTCAGGCCCAAGGTTTTTCATTGTCTGCATCATCACCTCCCTGGGTACTTTGTCAAAATCCTCCAAATCCACAAATGCAAAGTACAACATGCCCTCATTTTATGATAAAGATGCATTTGAAAAACATCCATTGCATCACAGTCGCTCATATACTGTATCATGTCACTTATATGTTTTCTGTTGACATGTTTTTGGCTAAGGATCACTCATCCAACTAAATCTGAAAACAAGTTTCCAGCTCACCTAATCTGGAAGTTATTTCACTTCACTGCACTTCACTTGCTGCTTACCACCAGAAAAAAAAAAAAAATCCACCTTATGTAAACTGGTGGTTATTTCACTTCACTGCACCTCACTTGCTGATTGAACTCTAACACCTCACTACAAAAGCATATTTCATGGTTTGCAGCAGTCACCTAAAAACTTTTCTCATAGAAGAGTGTGAAGAAGCTAAAGCAAGCCTGAGGAAATTAAATCACCTAAGGGGTTCAGAGCCAGGATTGTGGGTAGTTTGAAAGGCAGAGTGGGGGAAGTAGTAGAGGCTATGAGTAGAAGGTGGGTGGATGTTGATTGTGTACAGGAAGGTGGGTACAGGGGAGGATCAACGAGAGTGATTGCCGGGAGGGACCGTAGGTACAAGCTATTTTGGCAGGGAAATGTAGATGGGTATGGCATGGATGTGCTGATTGGGGAAACATGGATGGATTGTGTCATGAATTTAATGAGGTTGAATGAAAAGATTATACAGGTGAAAATTTTGTTCTGTAAACTCATAATTTCACTTATATTGACGTATACTGCACAGGAGCCTCTGTGGTACGGTGGTAGAGTGTGCATTTCGCACGCTGGTGAGCGCGGGGTCGTCTCCCACCAAAGTTGTAAAAACTTTGGGAAAGCATTCACCAAGCCACTTGCTACTTTGGCGGACACAAGGGGTGCTGTGGTTGAACCAGTGTCGCATACTACTATGCTTGCACCCAATCGGCTTAAGGCGGGCTGATTACACTTGGTTCACAGACTACACACACATCCAAAGCCACTACAACACTATAATCACACTCACAAGCACTTCTCACCCTACATACAGTCTCTACCAGACAGCCTAAGCCACTGGGTAGAGATACATTGGCAGTATCGTCCCCGCTTCGGTAGGGATAAGCCGGTCCTGCAGTGGAACTCAACGGCTGATGATGATGATGATGATACTGCTGCACAGACTGGCCTTGATGATGCAGAAAAAGATTAATTTTGGGATGACTTGATGAGTGTGATAAGTAGTATGGGGGATGTTGAGATTGTGGTTTTTGGAGGGGACTTAAATGGTCATGTGGGTGAAGCAGCTCAAGGATACGAAGGGGTATATGGGGGATGCACGTATGGTATGAAGATTGTGGAATGGGAAAGGATACTTGAATTTGGGGAGGCAATGAACATGATTGTGTGCAACATGCATTTCAGTAAAAGAGAGAGTAGGTTGATTACATACAAGTCTGGGGGAAATAGTAGTCCATCCATCCATCCATCATCCAATCCTACACTGCCTCATGAGGAGCATAGAAGCCCGGGGCTAGGCGGTTGGTCCCGACATTGAAGATGAGATTGACCAGCCTCACTCATCCCTGAGTGGCATTACATGAGTAATCAACCTTAACCACCCCTTGGATATAAACCTTCACCGGCATAATCCGATTAGAGTGCAGTAATAACCCACTAAACTACGAAGCACCATAATTTGGTTATATGGTTACCACCCAGCATAGTAAATGGTTTCCTGGTGTATAGGAAACCATTTGGCTTGTCACTCAGTGTAGAGTCACCCATAGGCAGAAGGAAGAGGAAAGAATGAAGGAAAGATAGATAGGAGAGGGAGTGTAAAGTCACCTGTAGGCAGAAGAACGAGAAAAGAATGAAGTGAAGAACGACAGAAGAGGAAAGAAAAAAAGGAGGAAAGGAAAGGACAGACACCAGAGAGCAGCACTACATCAAGTGAGTGGATGGTGAGCACTGTAGTCAGATTGACTATTTCCTGGTCAAGAGGGCTGATAGGGGGTTTGTGAGGGATGTTAAAGTTAACCCATGGATTGCGCAATTACCTTTTTTTATCCCACCCTGTGGTGTGCAAAAAATGAAGGATTTTTTTTTTTTAATAGTTTTTGTTTATTATAAACTTGAAGATAAACATCCAGGGCATCATCTGGTAAAGAAAAAATCTCTCACTCTCCATCTTTGCGTAGGGCCATATGTAAGTTTGCATAGGGGAGTAGTGAAAAAATGAATTTAAAAACAAAAAAAATTGTTGTTGTTTATTATAAACTTGAAGATAAACATCCAGGGCATCATCTGGTGAAAAGAAATAACTCTCTCTCTCTCTCTCTCTCTCTCTCTCTCTCTGTCTTTGCTTAGCACCATGCGTAAGTTTGCATAGGGGTGGAGTAGTCAGCAGTGATGCATGACTAGCACAGCTTGAGCTGTGGCTTGCAATGCAGCACTACCCAGCCTGACTGTGGCTCACAATCCACGGGTTAAAGGGAGTGAGGAGTGTGTGCAGCAACACAGACTAATTTTTTTTTTTTTTTTTTTTTTTTTTTTTTTAATGCAAGAAAGAAGGAACCAAAGGCCAGGATCCCACAAACTGTTCCTTCCAAGAAAAAAGCAAAGAGAATACAAAAGAGAGCCAAATTCAAAATCCATTCATTTCAAGATCCCTGGACACACTGCGTTTGAAAGACTGGAGATCATAGGACGTACAAAATACAGACAGAGGGAGACAGTTCCAATTTTGACCTGTTGCATAAATGAAGGACTGGGAGTAACGGTGAACTCTTGCATTAGAGAGTTGGACAGAAAAGGGATGAGAGTTTGTTGCTAGATGGGTGCTGCACGCCCATCGTAGAGGTGGAGGGATGCAAGCAGACATTTCAGAGGAGCAGTGACTATTGAAGTAGCGATAGAAAAGAGATAAAGATGCAACAGTTTGGTGAAGAGACAGAGGTTGAGGAAGCCACTAAGAGGAGGAGAGTTAATGAAACAAAATGCCTTTGGCTCCACCCTTTTGATAAGAGCTGTATGTGGGGAGCCTTCCAACACATGAGAGTTGTACTCTACACGGGCGAATAAAACCCGCGTCAACAACTGTGCAGGGGTAAAGAAGGAACGGAGTATGCTTAGCACACCTAATCTCATGGAAGCAGATTTCACAAGAGATGTAATGTGATCTTTCCAAGATAAGTCCTGTGAAAATGAAACACCAAGTATGTTTAAGGATGATGCAAGATTGAGCTGGTTATTATTAAACATTAGTGGGTACTCCTGTGGAAGAATTTGTCGAATTGATAGGTGTAAGAACTAAGTCTTTGATGCATTAAAAACAAGATTACTTTTGTCCCAGTCAGAGATACGAGCCACGTCAGACATTAGGTGTGGCATAGCTTCATCCTGTGTTTGTTGAAGTAACTGCTGAGATGGATGTTGCAGGAACTGAATTTATAGGTGAAGGGTGGAATCATCAGCGTATGAGTGGATAAGGTTAGATGTACAGCTTAGGTCATTGATGAATAAGAGGAAAAGAGCCCTGAGGAACACCACTGTTGATAGATCAGGGAGAAGAACGCTGGCCATCTGCAACAGCAGCTATAGAACGACCAGATAGGTAGGTTAAGGCACAGATTGAAGGATAGAAACCGTAAGAGGGCAGTTTGGAAATTAAAGATTCATGCCAGACTCGTTCGAAAGCCTTTGAGATGTCAAGGGCAATGGCAAAGCTTTTTCCATTGTCCCAAAAGGAGGATGACCAGGAGTCTGAAAGGTAGGTGAGAAGATCGCCAGTGGAGCGACCCTGATGGAACCCAAGCTGATGATCAGAAAGAAGGTTGTGATAGGAAAGATGCTTTAAAATTTTTCTGTTAAGAATAGACTCAAGAACTTTCAAGACACAAGATGTTAAAGCAATTGGGCAATAGTTAGAGGGCTGGGAATGGTCACCCTTCTTTGGGACTGGCTGAATGAGAGCAAACGTCGAGCAAGAAGGGAAGGTACAAGTTGATAGACAAAGACGAATAAGTTTACCTTGGCAGGGTGTAAGCACAGACGCGCAGTTCTTGAGGACAACAGGAGAGACCCATCAGGCCCATATACCTTGTTAGTACAGTATTGAGGCCATTAATGGCAGAAAATACGTCAGTTGAAGATTAATGTCAGTCATGAGGAAATCAGAGGGGGGAAGTGATGGAGGAACAGCATCAAAATCATCTAAGGTGGAGTTGGAGGAGAAAGTCCGAGTGAAGAGATCTGCTTTATCAGTAGAAGAAATAGCTACAGAACCATCAGAGTAGGAAAGAGGAAGGAAGGATGATGAGGTAAAGTTGTTAGAAAAGTTTTTGGCAAGGTGCAAGAAGGAGCGGGAAGAATTTGAGTTGGAGAGTTGAGAGCATTTAGTATGGATGAAATTATTTTTAGCAGAGTGAAAAACAGACTTAGCACGATTCCGGGCAGAAACATAAAAAGGATATGAATCAGGGATGGATTGGCTCCAGTACGTTTTGTAGCCCTTCTGCTTGTTGTGGACAGCATTAGAACAAGTGTAGTTAAACCAAGGCTTTTCTGCATTATTCAGAGCATGTGAGAAAAGAATGTATGCTTCCATGCCCAAGAGAATAACCTCTGTAATGCACCTGTCACTCCAAGAGGAGGGTCCACAGGCCGTACCGGAGCGATAGGACAGGTCAAAGTAATAAGTTTGTGATCGGAGGATCCTAGAGGAAAGATTAACAGTGTAAGCACTAGCCAAAGGATTGGTTGTAAGGAAGAAGTCAAGTATGTTGGAACTCTCCAAGGCAGTCAGGGATATGGGTAGGGCGTTGTACAAGCTTCACTAGGTCATTAATGATAGAAAAGATGTAGGCTTGTTCACCAAGTGGAACAGTGAAAGGAGAGGAGAGCCAAAGGTGGTGGGGAACATTGAATTCTCCTAAAATGGAGATTTCAGAGAGAAAGGTGAAACGGATAGGATGTGTTCCATTGTAGAAGTAAGATAGTCGAAGAATTTTTCATAGTCAGTAGAATTAGAGATAAGTAACCAGTGCAGAAAGCCGAAGCCAGAGAGCAGAGAATTCAGAAGAGTAAAGTTCAGGAAGATGAGAGAAAGATAAGTCGTTGCATATGTATACACAACAGCCACCTTTGGCTTTGAAATGAGTATAGAAAAAGTAGGAGGATAAAGAAAAGGGTTTGCTGTCAGTTGCCTCAGACAGCTGAGTCTGAGTTAAGAAGAGAAGGTGAGGTTTAGTGGAGGAGAGGTGGTGCTCAACAGAGAGAAAGTTAGAGGAAAGGCTGCAAATGTTGCAGAAATGAAGAAGTGAGTCAGACAGTCGTTCCAGGCAGCTCATTGAGTCATCACTGGGAGAGGGGTGGAAGGTGGGGGCATTTATGGCCCCCCCTTCCCCCTGGGGACTCCGAAGCTTGGTTACTATAGTCGCGGCGCGCGACTCTGAGGTTGCTGTTATCGTACCCTGGCAACTATCATTCAAAAGTATGTCTGATTTCGTGTATTATATGAGACGCATGTGATTCGTGTATAATATGTTCGTGTATAATAATATTCGTGTATAATATATTCATGCCTAATATTTTGATCCGTGTATAATATGATACGAAATCGTTCGCAATTTCGAATGTCAAGTTGCCAGGGTACGATAATGACAACCTCAGAGTCGTATGCCACTACTATAGAAGCCATTTTAATTTTTTTGTTGTTGTAAATTTTGAAAAAGAAATGTAATGTGTAATGTACATGTAGTTTATTGTTGACAGTTAGAGAAACCTGTATTGGAGAGCATGCTGATCTACTCTCTGTGTTACTGAAACACTGAAAAAGTTTAGCAAAAAGGGATGGTCAGGAACTAGTCCTGAGGGCTGATGAAATGGGAGCTCCAGCTCTCCCTGACATTAGCTTTCCATTCACCTTGGGGGTACTGCCCTGTTTGACTGGTGCTACAGTCTATGGTGCACAAGGATTAGGTGGTGAAGAAGAGGACCCGTGCATGGAGGAGGAAAATATGGAAGTTCTGATCTTAAATGTCAGGACCAATTTGCTTAGCCCTGGGCACTTATGCTCTTCATGGGGCAACATAGGATTGGATGATGGATGGATGGATGGATGGATGGATAAAAAAACAACTTGTATACTGAGATAAGTAGTGTGGTGGCTGAACAGGGAGCTGTTGACAGAAGTGTTAATGAACAGTACAGAGCTGTCAAGAACAGTATCCAGATAGTTACTGATTCAGTGTGTGGATGGACAAGGAGTTCTCCAAGACATTGACACAGTGGTGAGTTGAGGGTGTAGAAGCTACAGTTAATGGGAAAAGAAGGCTTTTCTGGGAGTGGAAAAGGGGTGATAACAAAGAGGAATACTTGGCTGCCAAAAGATGGGGCTAGAAAAGAGATATACAGGGTAAAATCTGAGTCCCAGAGACTTTTATTGGATTAGCGAAATAGCTTTGAAAGGAACAGTTTAATATTTAAGATGGCAGATCAAATGAACAGGGTATCATAGGTGAGTAATGTGTGAAGAATGATGAAAGATAGGCATTGGTTGACAGTGAATATATTAAAGATTTCTGGAAGGAACACTACAACTAGTTGCCAAATAAGGAGTTTTATTGGAATAGGGAAAGTTTGGAGTTAGCGAATCCAGTGTTTGGTCCTTGGCCTGTAATTGACACTGCAATTTCGAGCAAGGCAATAGGCAGGATGCAGGTGGGGAAGGTGGCAGGTGTGTCTGGGTTGACTGCTGAAATGCTAAAGGCCTCAGGAGATGTAGGAGTGGGTTAGTTACTGATTTAATGAATAGGATTACACATGAGAGTGCTGTCCCAGATAGCTGACTGAAGAGTGTGATTGTAAATGTGCACAGGGGGAAGAGTGATGCTCTGGAAAAAGGGAATTGTAGAGGCATAAATCTTTTTGGCTAGATAATGAAGGTAATGGAGAGAGGTCTAGAGTATGATAAGGGAAAGAGTGAATATTGATGAGATGCAGTTTGGGTTTGTTGGGCAGTGATCACTGGTGCTGCATTCTTTTTCCGACAGCTTCAGGAAAAATATAGGAAAGAAGAGGTATCTGTACATTGTTTTTGTTGATTTGGAGAAGGTCTTTGACAGCCCCTAGGGAGGTGGTGAAGTATGCAATGGGAAAGTTTGGGATCAAAAAGTGATTGGTTAGAGTCGTTATGGCTATCTACATGGGTGCTTGCACTCAGATGAGAGCAAATGGAGATCTGAGTGATTGAGTTTCCTGTGAATGTTGGCATGCATCAGGGGTCAGTCTTGAGTCCCATGTTCTTTATCATGGTGCTTGAAGCCCTCTCATGTGACTTCAGAAATGGACACCCATGAGAGATATATGCTGATGACATGTTGATTGCAGAGAATGAATGGGAAGCAAAGGAAAGATTTAGGAAGAGGGGAGATGGTATGAAGCACAAGGGCTTGAGAGTAAATGCAGCTAAAAGTAAAGTGACGGTATCTAGGGCTGGTGGTGGTACTGTCAAAGAGGAGGGAGAGTGTTCGTGTGCAGTTTGAAATATCACAGGGGAATGGGAAGTAATTCCATTTTGTTCAGTATTTGTGATAAGTTGGTGCATAAGAGTTGCGGTGGTATTAGAGGTAGACTGTGTGACAATGCTGATTTCGTGTGTACAGTGTGTTGGAGAGCATTTGGAGATTGACAGGCATGAAAGGATTGAACTTGTTGGTGATTCTCTTGAGTGTGTGGAAGAATTTTGCTACTTGAGAGAGATGTTATGTGCTGGAGGTGGGGCTGGAGCTAGCTCTGTGGCTAGAGTGAGGAGTGGTTGGAAGTAGTTCAGGGAGCTGTTGCTTCTCCTGACATTGAGAGGGCTCTCCCCTCATGCTAAGGGATCTTTGTATGCGGCATGTGTTAGGAGTGTAATGCTGTATGGTAGTGAGACCTGAGCAGTAATGGAAGAAGAAATGCACAGAAGTGGCAGTGATTTGGTGGATGTGCAGTGCATCCGCAAATGCAAGGCCTTTATGATGGAAGAGTTGAGAGGAATGATGGGACTGGGGTGCATTGGTGTTGTGATGAAGAGGGGTAGATTGAGATGGTTTGGGCATGTGGAGAGGATGAGGGATAACAATTAGGTGCAGAAATTGAGAGGTATGAAACATTGGGGGTAGGGTTGCAAAAGAGTCCGATGAAGACCTGGGATGAGGTCATAGAGTGTGACCTCATGGATAAAGGGCTGAAAAGGGAAGCTGCCAGCAGTCAAGCAGCATGGAGAGCTGCCATTAGATGACCAAAGCCAACACATGCAAGCATGTTGGAGCCTTTATAAACAAAACAAAATTAAAGCATACTATGTAAAAGTAAAGCAAATGGAAGATAGTGACAAAACAGAGATGTAAAGGAGCAAAAGAAGTGGGCAAACTAACAGTGTGGGCATCTTAACCCTTACCACGCTGGCGATGTAAATTTACTGTACGTCCCCCTCAAAAATGCTAGTGATGTAGATCTACGTCATGCAGCATTGAGAAGTCATTGCAAGCAAGTGAAGTAAAATGGAAGGTTATATCATATATCGCTAACTTCAGACATTTATCTGCTATGCTTACAACACTGATTTAGGAGCACAGTAGGCCAGTGAGTCTTCACAGGCCCACTGCCGATCTGCTTTGTCTGTAACCTGAAGATTTCAGAGGTCGAGTGGCACCAACCTGACTCGATTCAACCAACTTTCTAGCCATGGTGATTACTTTTGTTAGTGCCAGGGATCTTATTTTGAAGTATTAAGCCTATTTACCCCTCAAAAAAAATTGAAAATTGGTTCACAAGCTCACTGACACTCTTCTCTCTCAGTAACCTTGAAGGTTTCAGGGGTACAGCAGTGGCACCAACCTGACTTGATTCCACCAACTTTCTGGCTTCGGTGGTTACATTTATTAGTGCCAGGGATCTTATATTGATGCAGTATGCCCATTTAGCCAGGAAAAAAAATCCAAAATCGGTTCACAAGCTCACAGCTGCTTTGCTCTCTCAGTAACCTTGAAGATTTCAGAGGTAGAGTGGCACCAACCTAACTCAATTCAACCAATTATCTGGCTTTAGCGATTACTTTATTTAGTGCCAAGGATCTTATATTGATGAATTAAACCAAATTTAGCCTGAAGAAAAAAAAATCCAAAATCGTCTAGCGTGGAGGGGTATCATTTTTTTTTTTCTTTCCCCCCCCCCCCTGCATGGTATGGGTTAATCCATTAGAGACTGATCTCCTGAGCACCACTGCACAACTACTATACAGGTTTCCCTCATTGTACGATTTGGTTACATTGCCGGAAAGCCAATCATGTAATGATTCTTAAATTGAACAGATTATAACATGGATTCAGTGGAGATACATTCCTGGTAATTGTCAGCGACTCACTATAAGAGTAAAAACAAGTTTCCAGCTCACCTATTTTGTTTTTTTGTCCGGTCCAAGTTATTGTCATTCGTCTTCCTAAGGCTGGGGGACAGTTAGTATCCCAGTGTGTTCACTCATCATCTTTAAGAGCAAGTAGATCAGTTGAGGAATGGCAAGAAGGAAGGGTAGTGGGAGAGTGAAAGATGGCAGTACAAGTGAGAGATGAGAATGTAATGCAATGCATGCCAGGAGAAGATATCAGAGGAGACACACATGAGTGTGACTTAAGCTCAAAGGGTTGGCACAAGAGGCCAGGCCTGCTTAGATGACTCAAAACAGGGTTCCTTACATATATATTGTTGGTCATCTTGGAACAGACAAGTGATGTAGGCTTGCATGTTGGTCCCCACTGAGGCTTTGCTGGGAATTGTAATAATCATATAATCAAAAATGGCAATTAAACAATGAAAATTAGTGCCAAAATCTTAAGATTGTATAAGAGATTGATTGCAGAATGGTCAGTCATTACATTACATGAGGGAGACCTGTTCTTCTTCCATGTAAGAGATGCCCTCAGTAGTAATTTTTTTTTTTTTACCATACAAGGATTTCCATACATAGTAATCCTGGTTATCCAGAGTGTCACGAATCAATTCGCGACATTTCCCTTTTGTGAGAAGCCACGAACTATTAGTGGAAAACTCACTGTGTATCGCTCAGCTAACCGTTTCTCCCTCCATTTCGGGGTATACTTTTCAAAACATTCGTCACTGTTTAAAAGTGACTGATTTAATGCACGTCACTAAGTGCGCTACTGAGCGATACTATTGTTTTTTTATTGTTCGCCTCTGCTTGCCAACCGTTAGCCACGCCTTCTTCCGGTGGCTAGTGCGTCCTGCCTATACATTATTTGAATTCAGTCTAGTGTTTGTTGTGACGGAGGAAGGTCCTGTGCTCCAAGAAGTGTGAGAGGTCGCTAGCACCCAAGCTCCACTGAGACAGTTAATCCAGTCCTCCCACCCCTCGGGTGATACATAGCATTCATCGACTGGTATTTCCCTTTTGTATAATCCTAGTTTTAAGAGTTTAGTTAAGGTGTTTTTTCCTAGGCGTAAGTATTTAGCTTTTGTGTGAGTGAGTGAGTGCGTCTCATTTAATTTTATTTGAATTGTAACGTTAAATTTATTTTTGTGATTAATAAATTTAACAGTTCCTTTCTTGAGCTCAATGTAAAGTAAAATCTTGTTTCATTTAATCCAAATTAAGCTTATTTTCCATATAGTTCCTAGCTGGCATAAACGTTTGCTTTCATAACTGGTACTTAGAACAGTCTTGTTGTATTAACTTAAAATCCATTGTGCCAGGAGTTAATGCATCAGCAAGAACCTGATGTTATTATTATTAGTATTAGTTATTTATTGTCAGGGGTGAAGTAACTTTCTCCAGAGGCTAACAGTACAGTAAGTCAGCAATTGTGAGTAATTAGTCTCTGCTGTGTACTGTTGAGAAAGTTTTTGAATTCTCGTTCTTAGAGAATCGTTGCACGATTTAGCAAGACAATCATTGTCCCTGCTCTTCAGTATTATTGAATATTATTATCAATTTAAATAACATTTAACCATTTATTTTAAAAACACCGTGATATTATAAAAACCCCGTGTCAATTGGCGACCTCATTCCAGGATATTAACTCCTAGCTATAAAGCTATTCACGAGATAGTGCTCACTCATTCATATTTAGGTATTTATCATTAAAGTTTATAGGGACAAGCTTACTGGTGTTTACCCTTAATTTAGCAAGTGAATTTTGCTTTATTAATCAGTAGAGTACTTAACTCTATTTAGTACTTTATTTTTGGTAACCCCAGATGATTTTATTCGCTCCTGGGAGGTCGCCGTACCCATTGTGTTTATTATTGAGTCTTCCCAGTCATTTGCATTTTTGCTTTAATCTTTGCCAGTTAACTAGATAAGACTGGTCACCACTAACTTGTGTCTGTTCTCTTTACTTGTGTTTATTAGCATTTGTTCGCTAAGCAGTCAGTACTCAGTTTCGGTTACTTAGTAAATTGAGCTAGCATCATGGCTACAGCTGTATTTTTACAGGAAGCCAAAGATATGGGTCTTACGGACCCAACTGAAATCAAAGAATACATACTCTCACGGTTCAATTACGAGCAAGAACGTGAGAAAGATGCTCGTGAAGAGCGTAGAATTCAGCGCAAATACGAGCGAGAACAGCGTGAACACGAGCAAAAACAGCGCGAACTCGACTTGGAACATGAGCGAGAACAGCGTGAACACGAGCAAAAACAGCGCGAACTCGACTTAGAACACGTGCGGGAACAACGTGAATATGAACGTGCCGAACGTGAGGCACGAGAAAAACATGAACTTGAAATGATGAAGCTCAAGCGAGATTCCTTGGCTTCAGACACGTCTGGTGCAGTTGGTCCAAGCTCCACGAGTGTTCCCCCTGCACATGTCCTGGCGACCCCACGCATCAAGCTTCCTTCATACAAGGAAAGCGAGCGAATCGAGCCGTACATAGCTCGTTTTGAGGACATGGCAGACTTATATCAACTGGATGAGGCAGCTAAGCGGCTTCAGTTTTTTAGCCTATTTGAGGGCCCTGCCCTCGATATTCTCCACAGAATTTGTGGAGACAATCTCACATATGAGATGATGAAAGCTGCGCTCATTAAGGCGTATGGTCTCACTGTAGACGACGCCAAAGTTCAGTTCATGCGAGCTCGTCTCCAAGACGAGGAGACAGCTGTTCAGTTCCTTGATCGTCTCACAGCTTACTTAAATGAGTGGATGGAGAAAGATGAAACTCCTTCCACGCGTGAGGGGATAATTGACCTTATGCTGCGTACACAGCTAGAGAGGTCGTGGCCTGCTGAGCTCATAGCACAGCTTAAGATCTGCCAGGTGAAAGATGCTAGCCAAATGGCAGAGAAGGCTGACGCATTCTTTACTGCATACGGGTATCAAGCTCGTAAGCAAAACACCTGGAGCAGAAAAGATACTGATAAATCTGGGAAGCCGTCTCAGACTGAACCCCAGCAACAAGGCCATTCTCAGAGTAATGGCCAAGGTCCAAAACCGCAGTGGAAGGACCAGGGGCAAAACACTCAGAAACCTGAGTGGAAGAGGTACAAGTACCCTAACCAGCAGCAGTATCAGCCACGCAATCGACCGTCGGGACAAACTTTTTCACCACCAGCTCAAAAGAGGCAGGAAGCGAATGCAGCCTTCATTCCTCAGCAGCAGCACGGTGGTCACGTCCCTACCAGTATGGGTACTTCCCCACAGTTCACTAGTCCCACAGTGACAGTGAACCCCCCTGCACAGATGGCCAATGTTCCATCTTCTCCTCAAGGCACAATGTTTGCCACATCAATTCAGCAGCCTCATGAGTGGCTAGCTGCTTCCTCCACAGGCCCTCCCACAGGTGACAGTACCTTCCTTGTTCAGCCAGGGTTTGTGGGAGGCATTCCTGTGAAGGTCCTGAGAGACAATGGTTCCTCAGGTTGCTCTGTTAAGCAGAGTTTAGTTCGGCCTGAGCAGTATACAGGTCGACAGATCCATGCAAAGCTTATTGATGGATCAGTGAGATTGTTCCCTGAGGCATGTATCCAGGTGGCATCTCCATTTTATACTGGTACGACACTTGCAGTTGTCATGCCAGAGCCTCTATTTGACTTTATAGTAGGCAATATTAATGGAGTCAAGGATAGTTGCTCCGATGACGCAACTCAGACTTCGGCTGCTGCGGTAACACGAGCCATGGCTGAGGCTCCAGATTGTGTCACCCCAGTGATCATTGAATCGCCGCAAGATCTGATGTGTAGTCAACTTGTTGTGCAAGAACAACAATCTGACCCGACACTTGCTGCCGTGCGGAACAAACAAAAGGGTCGAGTGATAAAGTATTCACGGGGAGGTCGAGCCAAGTTCCTTCGTAAACAAGGACGGCTCTACCATGAGTCACGAACACCCGAGGGCGAGGTTCGACTGCAGTTTGTCGTTCCCGCCAAGTACCGCCTAGCAGTGTTACAATGGGGTCATTGTTCAGCCTCAGGAGGTCACATGGGCAAAAGGAAGACCCAGGGCCATATCCGAGCTGACTTTTTCTGGCCAGGGATGGGACGGGACATAGATAGTTTTGTCCGTTCTTGCAGTGTGTGTCAAAGTATCACCACTAATCAGGAACATGCCCTTCCTGTGCCATTTGTAACCACACCCGTAATCTCTGAGACAGTTGAGAGACAGGGTAGTGGTGAAGTGGGTGCAGACCTGACGTCTCGCCCATTGGCCCCACAGGACACATTATGTCCAGGGCCTGTACATACATATTATGTACCGTAAGTTAAGGGGGAAGTTGAGAGGTGACTTGAGGCTATGGAAGACCCAAGTTTGCACAAGGATTCTCAGCTCCCCGATACTAATATAAGTATTGTAGGTTAAGGGGGAAGTTCGAGAGAGAACTCCGCAGAGGCGACTTGAGGCTATGGAAGACCCAAGTTTGCACAAGGATTCTCAGCTTCCCGATACTAATATAAGTATTGTAGGTTAAGGGGGAAGTTCGAGAGAGAACTCCGCAGAGGCGACTTGAGGCTATGGAAGACCCAAGTTTGCACAAGGATTCTCAGCTTCCCGGTACTAATATAAGTATTGTATTGTAGGTTAAGGGGGAAGTTCGAGAGAGAACTCCGCAGAGGCGACTTGAGGCTATGGAAGACCCAAGTTTGCACAAGGATTCTCAGCTTCCCGGTACTAATAAAAGTATTGTACTGTAGGTTAAGGGGGAAGTTCGAAAGAGAACTCCGCAGAGGCGACTTGAGGCTATGGAAGACCCAAGTTTGCACAAGGATTCTCAGCTCTCCGATACTAATATAAGTACTGTAGGTTAAGGCACAGGTTGAGGACCCGTGTGCAGTTCGAGGCTATGGAAGACCCGAGTTTGCACAAGGATTCTCAACTTTCCGACCATAATCGTGTGCTATAATTAATGGCGACCTCGAATGTACGTCATAGCACTGACTGCTAGGCAGAGAGAGTAATTGTAACATGATAAAATTTTGTCTCATTGACACTTTTGATGCTCCACCTCAATTGGTTTTGCAGGTTCAGCAATGGGTGTAGCAGTTTTGCTGTGCGGACCAGCTGATCGTCTGCCACACGCTGCCGCCTCTTCTCCTCTGCCTTCGTCGTCGCCATATTATTACAGTATTTACTATGTCATTTTACACGTAGGTACAGTTACACTACAACTGTCACACCTACACCGTGTATTACATACACCACGCTACACAACAATTAGTTGTCAGTGTAAATGTAGCGACTTTTCGCTCAGTTTGACCTGAGTACAGGATTTTCACCGTCGTCACGGAGTTTTTCCCTCAAGCTTGCTTCTATTAACGTAAATACGAGGTTTTTTCGCTCACTGGCGACTGCGACTTTCTCCTGTAGCAGGATAGCACACACACCACAGTGTGAATCTTGTGTGACTGAGTTAGGATGTGTACATATATATATATATATCCACAAATTTTTTCCCATAAGGAAAAAATTTAATTTTGTAGGGGCGTAATGTCACGAATCAATTCGCGACATTTCCCTTTTGTGAGAAGCCACGAACTATTAGTGGAAAACTCACTGTGTATCGCTCAGCTAACTGTTTCTCCCTCCATTTCGAGGTATACTTTTCAAAACATTCGTCACTGTTTAAAAGTGACTGATTTAATGCACGTCACTAAGTGCGCTACTGAGCGATACTATTGTTTTTTTATTGTTCGCCTCTGCTTGCCAACCGTTAGCCACGCCTTCTTCCGGTGGCTAGTGCGTCCTGCCTATACATTATTTGAATTCAGTCTAGTGTTTGTTGTGACGGAGGAAGGTCCTGTGCTCCAAGAAGTGTGAGAGGTCGCTAGCACCCAAGCTCCACTGAGACAGTTAGTCCAGTCCTCCCACCCCTCGGGTGATACATAGCATTCATCGACTGGTATTTCCCTTTTGTATAATCCTAGTTTTAAGAGTTTAGTTAAGGTGTTTTTTCCTAGGCGTAAGTATTTAGCTTTTGTGTGAGTGAGTGAGTGCGTCTCATTTAATTTTATTTGAATTGTAACGTTAAATTTATTTTTGTGATTAATAAATTTAACAGTTCCTTTCTTGAGCTCAATGTAAAGTAAAATCTTGTTTCATTTAATCCAAATTAAGCTTATTTTCCATATAGTTCCTAGCTGGCATAAACGTTTGCTTTCATAACTGGTACTTAGACCAGTCTTGTTGTATTAACTTAAAATCCGTTGTGCCAGGAGTTAATGCATCAGCAAGAACCTGATGTTATTATTATTAGTATTAGTTATTTATTGTCAGGGGTGAAGTAACTTTCTCCAGAGGCTAACAGTACAGTAAGTCAGCAATTGTGAGTAATTAGTCTCTGCTGTGTACTGTTGAGAAAGTTTTTGAATTCTCGTTCTTAGAGAATCGTTGCACGATTTAGCAAGACAATCATTGTCCCTGCTCTTCAGTATTATTGAATATTATTATCAATTTAAATAACATTTAACCATTTATTTTAAAATTACTGTGTTATTATAAAAACCCCGTGACACAGAGGATGAATTGTAGTATGTCATATGATGCATTTATTTACCGGTACATCATCTGCTTTTACTGCACATTGTGGTAGTGGCCGTGGGCAACAATTATGCTAAATATCATCAGTGCATATATTACTGTGAATTACATTAACCCCTACACCGCGGGCTTGTTTACCAATGACTTGCGTGTGCCGCGGGGTTATTTGGGCTCCGACAGACTCTCAAAAAATATTTGCCAAAAATCAGTTATTAGTCCTAGAATAATAAAATTACATATGCTTATGGCACATACCTTCAGCTTTCTCCTGGAATGATTGTTGAGCCTTCGTCAGTTACCGTAGGACTTGTGGAGACCTCTGAAGTAGGGTAACGAAGTCTCCACTTTACACTTCCCGACAACCCGTAATATGATTACCACAGCCAGATACAGACACTATAAACACTATTCTACAATTTTCAAGTAGTTTGGGATCCACACTAAAAAAAAAAAACACTGTGAAAGCAATGGAAATTACGAGCGCGTCTGATCGTCGCACTAGCACTAGTTCGCTCTTAGTAGTCTGTCATTTATTATTCATAAAACCCCTCACACTTTATATTTCTATTACTATATAACACTTATATATATCTACAGTCTTTATTCATAAGTTTCCTTCAGTAGTATTAGTTTCTTGTCACTGTAGGGATTCAATTTCTTTCAGTAAAATACGTAGCATTCACTTTCTCGTCCTGTATACTGGCATTGAGAGTGAATGTCACTTTCATCTTCTCTCTCATAACTCAGCATTCAGACATGCTAGAGTGAAACTTTCACTTTCATTACTCCTAGGGTATATACTCGTATTCTTATAATACTACTCATTTACATTTCTATTTACGTTCTCTATTTTATTTACGTTATTTACATTTCTATTTTATTTACACTGTGTTGTGCACTGTCACTTGAAATAACTTATAAAACTATTTTCCATTGTTCACGTATATTTACATTCATTACTTTCACTTGCTGTTTACACATTATTTACACAATATTTACAATTCCACTTGCACTGTTTTACTCAATAGAAAGATCGTAGTCACTCTTTTATCAATTGTCAGCCCTTTACCTCTTTCCACACGAGGTTTAGTAGGGGGTAAAGGTCACAGGGCCATTTGCATGGGGGTGAAAAAAGGCCTTGAAGTCAGCAAGAAGAAACATACGTACTCTCACTTCGGAAGTTGAGAGTAACCTGATAACGGAGGGCTAGCATGGAGGCCTGCTAAGGGGTTATTCAGGGTTACCAATATTACTTCTTGAAACAGCTAAGTCTAGCACTGATATGATTGGCAGGAAATCTAGACAATACATTATAAATTTGGTAGTTCCAGGTGAATGTAAATATCACTTAGGCTTCTCCCTTCCGTCCTTACATGTATATTTATTTCGAAAATAGATTAGAGGCCTACTTAGGAGATATATTTTCAGAGCTACCAATGTTAGATCTTGAAACATCTTTGTTTAGCACTGATATGATTGGCAGGAAATCTAGACAATACATTATAAATTAGGTAGTTCCAGGTGAATGTAAATATCACTTAGGCTTCTCCCTTCCCTCCTTACATGTATATTTATTACGAAAATAGATTATAGGGCATATTTCAAGGGGAAAAAAACAGCGAAAATTAGCGAACGAGTGCACGTGAAGTGTTGTCAGGTGATAATTAGCCAATTCCAGGTGTTTGGCACTCTCACTTACCTTATTTCTTTCTTGTATATATTATTTGGTATAAGAATAGGACATAGGGCTGATTTCAATGGATGAATTCAGTGAAAAATTCCAGGGAAGATTTACTTAGCGTAGCATGGCCGGGCAGGCGAGAGGATAGGGTAATGGAGGGGGGGTAGGGAGGGGAGTCAAGAACGGGGAGAAATGGCTAAATTGTCAACAATGGATGGGAGAACAGATGAGATTAGGAGTGCTGACTAGTGTTGAACATTGGCAGTACTGATAGATGATACAAGCCCCCACTTGGAAGCCCGGGTGAATTCAAAATAACACAGAATCACAAAAGTGACGCCCCGCGGTTAAGGGGTTAATTAATATAGGAGTTTCAGAGTAAAAATAGTTGAACAAAATGTGGATAAATAATACTTTAGAGATCTTGGTTAAGTGTGGGTAAAGCATACTCTCCCAAACTCTTCCTCTGATTATCTCATACATTACACCCTGTGCGCTGTACATATCACACAACGTATCCCATTATGTTACAGAGGTTGACGCCGGCAAGGGCATGTTGCCAGAAAACTTTGCCCCTGCTACCTAGTGGCGGACTTTTCGGGGTGGGGGGGGGAGCGTGACCGGGGTTCCGTCAGCATAGATCATGGGTCCGGGGCAAGATGGGGCTCAAACCTGTTTTAGAGGGTACAGGGCATTGTGGATCTCAGGCTGCTGCTTCCACCCAATAGAGAGGGGCCCGAATGTGGGAGTAGCGCCCCAGGAGGCTGCCATACCAGTGGGTGTATAATGGCAGGGCAGTTGCAGTGCCAAGGCGTGCTTGGAGGGTGTCCCTGCAGCTGTCCTGGCAGGGTGCCCCAAGGCCACTACTGCAGCCACTGGTAAGCTGGTAGGCTAGGGGTCCCAGATCCATTGCCTGGACCTTGTACTGTGCAGTGGGTGGGGCCTGTGGTGTCTACCCCACGTTATTAATACTGACTATGACTAAATACAAGAAAAAGCTTCAAAGCAAGCCTGAGGATATTAAATCGCCCAGGAGGATGACAGTAGGTTCATGGAATGTAGGAAGTTTGAGGGAATGAGCAGGAGAAGTCGTTAAGGCTTTCAGTAGGAGGTGGGTGGATGTGGCATGTTTGCAGGAAGTCCGGTACAGGGGTGGATCAGCCAGAAACATTGTTGGGAAGGATTGCTACTGTAAGTTGTTTTAGCAGGGGGGGAACAGATGGATATGGGGGTGTGGGGGGTGTTGGTTGTGGAGAAATGGGTGGAATATGTTATGAATGTTACGAGGGTAAGCGATAGGATATTGGTAGTGAAAATTTTGTTCGGTGGAATGATGACTGCAATTATATCAGAATATGCTCCACAGGCAGGCTTGGGTGAGGTAGAGAAGGATAGATTTTGGGATGACTTAACACGTGTAGTAGGTGGTATGCGGGATGATGAGATAGTGGTTTTCGGAGGGGACAAATGGCCATGTAGGTGAAGCAGCTCAAGGTTATGAAGGAGTACATGGGGGAAGAGCATATGGTATAAGAAATGCGGAAAGGAAAAGGATACTCGAGTTTGGGGAGGCAATGGACACAGTTGTGTGCAACACACATTTTAGGAAAAGAGAGAGCAGGTTGATTACGTACGAGTCCAGGGGAAATAGCAGTGAGATAGATTATTTTCTGGTTAGGAGGGCTGATAGGATGTTTGTGAGGGATGTTAAAGTTATAGGTAGCAAGGAGTGTGTGCAACAGTGCAAACTAGTGAATTGTGACTTGGTGCTGAAAGAACGAGTGATGAAAAAGAGGACTTATTTACCCAGGAGGAAAATATAGAAGCTGAAAAACCAAGCAGTAAGGGATGCCTTCTATAGCGAGATGAGGAGAGTGGTGGCTGAACAGGGAGCCGTGGATGTGGAAGTTGCATTGAGGCAGTTGGACAAAATTCAAAATAAAGCCATTAGATTAATCAATAATCCTGCCATAACGTAGGACCTTCCTCCGTTATCAGTACGAAGAGATGTTGCTTCTTTAGCACTATTTTATCATTATTTTTACCATAAGTGCTCTAATGAACTGGCTTCAATTGTGCCTCCTCTTCAGATTTTCTCCCGAAATACTCGGGCATCTGGGAGCGCCCATGAACTCAACTCTCTCCCCCACAATGCAGAACCTCAGCTTATCGAAATTCACTTATCCCCAGAACTACTACTCTCTGGAATTCACCTCCTGGGAGTTGCTTCACACACACATTTAATCCTCTCGATTATAATCCAATTGTTATAAATATTTTATGAATGGAGGATGCCTGTAGGCACATGGACTTATTTTTTTTCCTTTGTTTTTCCTTCCTCCATTCATTATCAAAAAAAAAAAAAAAAAAAAAAAAAAAAAAGAAGACAGGTGTTAATGAACAGTACAGAGCCCTCAAGAACAACCTCTTGAGAGTTACTGATGCAATATGCAGTTGGACAAGAGGCCCACAAAGACATAAAGTAACTTGGTGGTGGGATGAGAGTGTAGAAGCTGCAGTTAAGGAGAAAAGAAGGCTTTTCCGGGAATGGAAGAAGGGTGGTAGCAAGGAGGAATACTTGGCTGCCAAGCGTAGGGCTAGAAGAGAGGTATACAGGGCGAAATCTGGGTCACAGAGACTTTTACTTAGTAACCTAAATCATGGGGAAAGGAAAAATATGGTATTTAAGGTGTGTAAATCAGATATTCATTCTTAGATCTTAAGTGGAAAAGTTTCTAGAGAAGGGAAAGAAGTTGTACGCAGCTTTCATGAACTTGGAGAAAGCATATGACAAGGTGGATAGACATGGATTGTGAAAAGTATTAACCCTTTCTTTACTGAATTTCCAAAATGTGTACCCCTGTACTCGAAATTTCGGCAGCAGAACCAAATATGATCGTGAGTACTAGGGTAATTGCGATCATTATAGGGGCCTATTGGGCTTCTTCTTCCTCGGTTTTTGTGCTTTGTGATCACATTTGTGATAACATATGGCAACTCTGCTATTGATGCCGCACTCCCCTGCCATGCCCCTGCCATGGGGTATAGTTTTATGAAAATGACTGAAATATGTTGTATAGGTCATTGTAGCCTATATATTTTGAATTTGGTATATATAATGCCCTATAACATGTGATAAAATATAGCCAGATAATAATTCTTGGTAAGGGGACTCTCAGTAGCTTAGCAAGAGTTGTGGTTCCGTGAGAAAGTGTGTTGGAGCACGCCGTAGTGGTTTTCAAGCAGCCACACGTGTCAGTGCCTTTGGATTTACTTCAGTGCTATGGCTTTCTATGACAGTGAATCTGACTTCAATAGTGACTTAGAAGTGTCTGACAACGAAACACAATCTGACATAACTGTGAGCGACTCTGATGAGGAGTACATGCCCGAGAATGACAGTGGAGTGAGCAATAGTAGTGGGAAAAATGATACTGATTCTGATATCATTTTAGCCGGTTCACCATTGCCACTCCACGACCTAACTGCACCTCCCACATTCAACATCCTGGTAAATCCCTTTCCTGACCATCATCCCACTCCCTTGCCTGATATCACCGATGATTTTGAGGATGTGAATCCAGGAATAATTGCACAGCATGATGCAGAAACCATGTTGGCCCTGGACTGCTTCCAGCTGTTTCTATCGCATGATATTGTTGACTCCCTCTGCCTTTGGATCAATGAGAGGGCTAATAAATTTTTCAGAGAAAGCCCAGCCATCAAGAGGACCAAATTTATGGGCAGAAAGTGGCGTGATGTGACTCGGGATGAAATGTATGTTTTCATTGCCCTGCAATTGCTGATGGGAGTGACCAAACTACCCAAGATTTCTGATTATTGGAGTACCTCATTACTTGGCAAGGGACCTCCCATATATCATGCCTCCATCATGAGCAGAAACCGGTTCTCACAGATACAGAGGTTCATTAGGTACTCCCACCCTGACGATGCGGAGCCTAGGAAACCCTTGACGAGGATTGCAACATTTTTCTCATTATTACAAGAAAAGACCACCTGCTATATCTCTGCTGGAGAACACTTTGCCTGTGACGAGTCTCTCATCCTCTACAAGGGCCGTTTACACTTTAGGCAGTACATAAAGACAAAGAGGAAGTGGCTTGGACTCAAACTTTTCTCTGTATGTCCTAGCTCACCCTGTAGCAGGGGGTACACCTGGAATTTCTTCCTTTACACACCCCGCCTGTATGACCGTATGTTGGAACAACTGGAGCTACAGTCCCTTTCCAAGTCTTAACAAGTCCCTGTCTTCCTCATGATGGACCTCCTCAATAAAGGAAGACACGTTGTACTAGATAATTGGTACTCTTCCCTCCGCCTAGCCGAGTACCTGTTAGCTCGTGACACACTCATGACAGGTACAATCCGTCCCAACCGAGGTGTTCCCAAGATGGTGAGGGATGAAAACCTTCATAAGGGACAAGCCTTGTTCGCCAGGAAGGACAAGACCCTCATCGTCAAGTTTCGTGACACAAAGTATGTCAGTCTCATCACTACAAAATATGAGGCTGGCTTTGTCGAACGCACTCACCATCTGAGGGGGGGAAGACAAGGGTTTGTGAAGAAGCCAAGTCTCATCCAACGCAACAATGAACTAATGAGCTCAATTGATCTGGTGGATCAGCTTCTTGAACCAACTGACCCCACCAGTAAGTCCTATTCCTGGTTCAAGAAAACAGGACTACACATTATTGCTCGAATGCTCCTCAACTCAGGGACTATCTTTATGAACCTCAGTCAGGAAAAAAAGTGGATAGAGTATGGGGACTATATTCGACTGGTCATTCACGAACTTCTCTCTGAATACTCCCTTGGTTATGCTGCACTTGTGGAGGTGCATGAGGAAAAGAAATCATCTCCCAGGAAGAAGGACAAGAAGAAGGCCAGGCGAGGGGAGGGGATGCAGGTGGATGAGCCTGGTGTCTGCCATGGTCTGCTGGTCATACCTGCCACCGAGAAGAAACGAAGGCCTCAAAAACGGTGCAGAGTGTGTCACACAGAGGGTAGGGCAAAGTTTTCCAGAAAGTACTGCCCTGCCTGCCCTCAGCAGCCTGGTCTGTGTTCAGTGGAGCACTACCAGGCTTGGCACTCCCAGTAGGCACTGTGGCATACCTGGTGCACCTGCCTCGTGGTGCGCCACCTGCCACACCAACCTGCCTGAGTGCGTCTGCCTCGGAGTGCATCACCCCACCCCCACCTACTTTTGACCTGCCTGCCACCTACCTCATTCTTTGGATCTTCTTCATACTTACAAGGTAAATAATATAATCATTATTCTCTTCTCTGTTCATTTATTTATATCTCTATGTACTATATTTATCTGTAGAGGATGGAGAATGAAAGACTGACTAAGAGGGTGTATGTAGGTGAGGTGGAGGGAGGGAGAGGGAGGGGTAGACCGAGGATGAGGTGGAGGGATGGAGTTGAGAGGTATATGAGGGAGGGGGTGAGTTGGGGGAGGGGAGTCAAATGGTGGGTGACAGAGTGACTTGGAGGCGTTTTGTCTGCGGCCACCCTTTGCGGGATTAGGGCGTCGGGCTATAGATAGATAGATAGATAGATATTGTAGGTTTACTAAATCAATTGGTTAGACATGTAATATTATTATATACATTATTTTAACATATCATAAACACATCTTGTGGTCAATATCTACTTACCAATACAAAAATAAATAATATAAAGCAAGTAGAAACGATGTAATGATAAAATAAATACTACCCCACGAAAGAGCTAGGTGTGGGGGAAATTCGGTTTGGCAGGGGGGGGTAGCTGATCGGGGGGGACAGAAACATGGTAACGAAGGGGTTAAGAATATATGGAGTAGATGGGAAGTTGTTGAATGCTGTGAAGAGTATGTATGATGGTGCTAAGGCTGCAGTGCATGTGGGTGAACTGAGTGAATTTTTCTCTTTAAAGGTTGGGTTGAAACAGGGATGTGTCATGTCTCCATGGTTGTTCAATCTGTTTATGGATGGGGTAATAAAAGAGGTACAAGGTAGGGCAGTGGATGTTGGAGTGGCCCTGGTGAGAGAGGGTAGTGTTTGGAAACTCCCTGTACTGTTGTTTGCAGATGATACTGCGTTGTTGAGTGAAAACGAAGGAGAGCTGCAAGGCTTGGTGTATGAGTTTGGGAGAGTGTGTAAGAAATGGAATCTAAAGGTGAATGTAGGGAAGAGTAAAGTGATGGTCTTTGAGAGAGGTGAAGTCATTGAATGTACAGTGAGGTTGGATGGTGAGGAAATGGACAATGTGAGTACATTTAAGTACTTGGGTAGTGTGATGAGTAAGGATGGAAGTTTGGAGGGTGAAGTGCTTGAAGGGGTACAATAAGGAAGAAAGGTTGATGGTTCCTTGGAAGTAGTGATAAGAAACAGGGAAGTGAGCGTGGAAGTGAAAAAGTTACTGCATGACAGTATTGTGATACCAACTCTAACGTATGGAAGTGAAGCTTGGACGTTGTTGGAAGGACACAAGTAAAGAGTGAGAGCAGTGGAAATGAGTTATTTAAGAGGAGCCTGTGGAGTCACATGGAGAGACAGGCTGACAAATGAGGATACAAAGGAGCATTGTGTTGTGGATGTGGATGTGATAGCAAGCGTTAGGAGGAACACACTGGAGGTTTGGCCATGTGAGAGGATGGAGAGTAAGAGACTGATGAGGAGAGTGTATGTGAGTGAGGTAGAGAGGGAGGGGGAGGCCGAGGATGAGATGGAGGGATGGGGTGGAGAGGTATATGAGAGAGGGGGGTGTGAGTTGGGAGCAGGGCAGTGAAATGGCCGGGGACAGGGTGACATGGAGGCGATTTGTTTGTGGCCACCCCGTATGGGATAGAGGCACCTGGCAATAGACAGATAGATAGATAAGGTGGCAAACAACTTGATGAGGGATAATCGGGATATTGTAGGTGAGCAGTGTTTGAAGAATGATGAAGGAAGGCTAGTGGTGAACAGTAAGGATATTAAAGATGCATGGAGAGAGCATTATAGCCGGTTGTTGAATGAGGAGCTTGACTGGGACAGGGAAGGTTTGGAGCCATCAGATCCAGTGTTTGGCCCTTGGCCTTTGATTGATGCTGCTACTGTGAGTGAGGCAATAGGCAGGATGCAGGTGGGGAAGGCAGCAGGTGTGTCTGGGTAGACTGCCGAAATGTTGAAGGCCTCAGGAGATACAGGGGTGAGGTTAGTCATTGACCTGATAAATATGATTATATATCAGTGTGTTGCCCCAGATGATTGGCTGAAGAGTGTAATTGTAAATGTGTACAAGGGAAGAGTGATGCCCTGGAAAGAGGAAATTATAGAGGTATAAAGATTTTAGATCAGATAATGAAGGTAGTGGAGAGAGTTTTAGAAGGTATGATTAGAGAAAGAGTGAATATTGATGAAAAGCAGTTCGGGTATATGTCAGGCAGGGGGACCACCGATGCCATATTCATTGTTCAACAGCTTCAGAAAAAATATGTTGGAAAGATAAGGGATCTGTATTTTGTTTTTGTTGGTTTGACAAAAAGCCTTTGACAGTCCCTAGAGAGGTGGTAAAGTGGGCAATGAGAAAGCTTGGGTTGGAGTCTTTGGCTGGTTAGGGTGGTTATGGCCATGTATGCCACTCTCATCTTAAATGCCAGGACCAACTGTCTAGCCCCGGGCTCCTACGCTCCTCATGGGGCAACGTAGGATTGGATGATGGATGGATGGATGGATGGATGTGGGTGCTTGCACCCAGGTAAGTGTGAATGAAGATTTGAGTGATGGAGTTTTCCATGAACGTTGGTGTGCATCAGGGGTCAGTTCTGAGTCCCTTGTTGTTTATCATGGTACTTGAAGCCCTCTCACATGACTTCAGAAATGGACTCCCGTGGGAGATGTTGTATGCTGATAATTTGGTGTTGATCGCAGCGAATGAATGGGAGGCGGAGGAAAGATTTAGGAAGTGGAGAGATGGTATGGGGCAGAAGGGCTTAAGGGTAAATGCAGATAAAACACAAGTGATGATATCTAGGGTTGGTGTCAGTACAGTCAAAGACGAGGGAGAGTGGCCATGTGCAATTTGCTATAGGGGCATGGGAAATCATTCCATCTTGTGCAGTGTTTGTGATAAATGGGTGCACAAGAGATGTACTGGTATTAGAGGTAGACTGCGAGAAAATGCTGATTTTATGTGTGTGGCGTGTCGGGGAGAGCAGGTGGAGATTGTCAGGCGTGAAAAGATTGAACTTGCTGGTGAGTCTCTTGAGTGTGTGGAAGAGTTTTTTTTATTTGGGAGACATGTTACGTGCTGGAGGTAGGGCTGGAGCTAGCTCTGTGGCTAGGGTGAGAAGTGTTTGGAAGAAGTTCAGGGAGCTGTTGCCTCTCCTGACATTGAGAGGACTCTCCCTACATGCTAATGGGTCTTTTTATGCAGCATGTGTTAGGAGCGTTGTGGTGTTGATGTGGATGTGATAGGAAGCGTTATGAGGAACACACTGAGGTGGTTTGGCCATGTGGAGAGGATGGAGGGTGAAAGACTGACGAAGAGAGTGTATGTGAGTGAGGTGGAGGGGGGAAGAGGGAGGGGGAGGCCGAGGATGAGATGGAGGGATGGGGTGGAGAGGTATATGAGAGAGGGGGGTGTGAGTTGGGAGCAGGGCAATGAAATGGCGGGGGACAGGGCGACATGGAGGCGATTTGTTTGTGGCCACCCCAAACGGGATTGAGGCGTCTGGCAATAGATAGATGGATAGTGTTAGGAGTGTAATGCTGTATGGTAGTGAGAGCTGAGCAGTAAAGGAAGAGGATATTCGCAGGCTCAAACGTACAAAAATGACAGTGATTAGGTGGATGTGCAGTGCATTCCTGCATGTAAGGCCTGGGGGGGCTGGGTTTAGGATGGAAGAATTGAGAGGTAGGATGAGACTGGAATATATTGTGATGAGGAGAGGTAGATTGAGATGGTTTGGGCATGTGGAGAGGATGGGGGATGATAATTGTTTGCAGAAGGTGAGAAGTGTTAATACTGGGGATGGGGTTGTGAGGGGTAGACCGAGAAAGATGTGGGACAAGATCATTAAGTGTGATCTCAGTGTTAAGAGACTGAACAGGGAGCCTGCCATATATCGAGCAGCATGGAGAGCTGCCATTAGGTGACCGTGGCTGACACATGCAAGCATGTTGGAGCCTACAAAAACTAAACAAAATGACCTTATGGTGTACCCTATTCAGCGCCTTCTGTTGAGAGAGTTCTGACAACTGACAAGATGGTGTCGTGTTGCCTTCCACCCTCTACCATTGCTTGCTCAATGACACTGCTATTGCCAGTTTATGTTTCCATCATTTTTTGTTTTTAGTGTCATTACTTAATAATTTGGGGAGTTAATCACTTTTGGCATTGTATATGTTTCATTTTATGATTGTTTGCATCAACAGACAGTGCTTGATAATGTGAGGGTATACAGAGAATGGATAGGTTGGATGTCACTCAGAAAAGATTGCCCTGTTCATTTGTTTCTAAATGTTACCCCCACTGTGATATCCTCACAACACAGGGTAAGCATAACCAGCACTTTTTACTGCAGTACCTTTTACATAACATGAAAACATATGACAATGACTGCAGTAAACTTGTCAGCCCACGCTTTAGCAATACGTACAAGGGTGTGACCATACTATTGGTCGTATAAAAAAAAAAAAATGTTCTTTGCACTATTGTGGATTCTAGATTTGGTCCTTAGGCTTAGGCATCAGTCTGGCATGGGTTCTTCGATATACAGTAATCCCTCTACTATCCGAAGTAATAGAGCCAAAGGCATGTCCGGAAAATGGTCCCGTTCGGAAAGTGGGCCTCTGACTGCTGGACTGGTACTTAGGACCCTAACCCAGCCTAACTTTGAAAGCCACCTAAATAACTCCCTACTGGACATGCATAACACTTATTTAAACCTATTTAAGACCCTATTCACACAAATAATGAACAAAGAGCATGAAATAAATGAAAAGGAACCAAAGAATGAGGAATTAGAAGTGACTGTACATCAGCCAGGGTACTTATAGCACTTCTGTAGCCACCTTCTTAAGGCTTTGGCAGTGGTGAAAATGCCCTTGAAGCATGTACAGTAATCCAGTGTTGTGCTGCACTTACAGTAATTCTTTGCACTGTGAGTTATAATTGTTTAACACTGCACATTGTTAATTACAACATGCCAGTTTCAATCGCCAGTTTGCACTCCACAGTTAATCCTTTGCACTCTAAATTCTAATTTCTTAACACTGCACAACACTGTAAATTCTCGTGTGGTCTGCTGGTGAGGTATTGCAGTTTATTCACTGTTTATTCACAAAAAAACAAGCACATGTGGCATCCACTGTGATAAGCATCCACTCACGATCGAAGTTAAGCAGTAACTGTTGGAGTGTTCTGCTGACGGGGAAACAGAGTTTCCAGACCACAACGGCCACATTACCAAACTCCTTAATTTTCATTACCAAATTTAATTTTTCATTACCAGATTTGTAAAGCTAGCATTTATTCTTCACTAATTGTATAACAAGTGGACATACATGTAATGACTCTTCTTATAATTAACAGCGTGTTGATTATTTTCATGCTATGCTGGCTATCAGATTAATCAGAGAGAACAAACAATCCACCATCTCCATCCTGTGTATCCTCATACATGTGAAAAATCCATTTGATAATGCATTATTCTGATTCATTACCAAATGAATTTTTCATTACCAAATTGGCCCACATTTGGTAATGAAAAATGCCAAATGGCAACCCTGACAGAGAAGGGGCGAGGGGGGAGGAAGGAAGGGGTGACGGGTCCGTGGTGTAACAGCTGTTCATGCCATGAGGCAATTTCAAATTACGGGTGGGGAAAAATTCAGAATTTTGGGGGATTTTTTTCTTTTTTTGGCCATTTTTGGGTTCCGATGGTCCAGGCCCACAATGTCCGGTAAGTAGGGTGTCCGGAAAGTGGGCATCTGGATAGTATGGGGATTACTGTACTGTATTTATTTTTAGGCTTACCTGCAGTTTTTTATCCATTACCTTTTCTATGAAGCAAGGATTTTTTTGCTCATTTATTTTCTACCTTCCAAAAGCAGTGGAATATGATATTCAATCTTTCGGTGTTTTACAATATCTTCATTAAAATTCTTACAACCAACAACTAATTTACGGAATGCTGCATTAGTGCAATTTTTGAATACATTTACTCCAATCTGACCACCAGTAACCTGAATATCCCAATACTCCGAATTCTTCAAGGTGAAAAATTTTGACTTTTTCTGGGCTTTATCTAAGGATTTATCTGGCTTGGATTTGCTCTTCGACGTTGATATACCAGCTGCAACTATTCATCTACAGTTCTGTGCATTTCCAGTGAGTGAAGAAATTACCCATATCATTTTAAGTGTTTATTTAGCCTATGGCGTCCAGCATATGTTTCCTCCGACACTTCTCCTAGCTGGGAATTTCAGAGAAAATCACCCTTTTTTAAACATTAATATCTCAGCTAATACTTAACCAGAAATAAAAAACTAAGTGTCATAATACTCATCAATCCTTCGAATTAAAGCTGATTGCCTCAGATTGTCCGTGAAGTGTGTGCAGTCAGAGAGAGAGAGGGGAATTGGGACAACTGCTGGTGTTTTTTTGCCCGTGTCCATATGTGTGGCTGAGGTGCTGTGGCACAAATAAGGCTTATACTAGCCCTCCACACTAATAACATTTCCAGAAGACCCCAGTTAACCACAAATACCATTTCCATGTGGGTTTTTCAGAAGTGTGGCATGAGTGCAGTTGTGAGTGCGGTTACTATAACAATGACGTTGAGGTAGGCTGGCTTAGCTCACCAACAACTGCATACACCTTCTTGCCTCACCACTGCACCACCATGCCTCCACTAGTGCCATACACCAAACACACACACACACACACACACACACACACACACACATAATATAGCAATGAATATTATAATGACCCAGTAGGTCAAAGAAGAGACAAGATTTAGAGGTGATGACACGCCAGCAAGATGAGATTTACTGCTGACCAAAGAACCTGACATCTTTGAAATCTCTGTGTCCTGTAAAAGAAAGTGATCATGTGGTCATTGAGTTCCAGATGATAAAAGGGAACATGGTGTCAAGAGGTGAGCTTTATAGGCAGGGAAGATACAACTTTAGGAAAGCAGACTATACAGGATTGAGGAAATTTTTTGAAAATGTGGACTGAAGAAAATTCAGAGAAACAAAAGAGATACAGAGGAAGTGGGATATCTTTCTAGACCTATAGAATTGGGGAGTGGAAAAATATGTTCCAAGAGTAAGTGGGAAAGAAAACAGGAGAAAGAATTGGTTCAGGGGCACACCCAGGAATTTTCTAAGGGGGGGGGGGCGTAGTGAAGTGAGGTCAGGTAATCTGATAATTACTGGAAGGTCATATGCAGGTTTAGAGTCAGAGAGCTGCCAGTTCTTCATGTTTTGCTGTTATCGAAATAAATATACATAGATTCTTAAAGGACCCAGAGAGCTAAGGGGGGGACCAGGGCCCAGGCCCCCCCCCCTGGGTGTGCCCCTGGATTGGTTTAACAGAAAGTGTATGACAGCAGAAAAAGAGGGAGAGATGTCATGGAACAACTGGAGAAAGAGAGGTAATAATAGAACAGAAGAAGAATATAGAAGAACTAGAAATGAATATACAAGAATATGTAGAGAGGAACAAAGGAACTTTGAAAAAGGTATACAATAATCCCTCATTATATGATGGGGGTTCTGTTCCTGAAAACCCCATCGTAAAGCGATCCATCGTATAGCAATCCCATTATAACATGGAGTCAATGGGGATACGTTCCCAGACCTGCCTAAACTCTCACATGCACACACCTTAGCACTCACATACATGAAATATCCTTATGTTTAAACATTTAAAGTAACACATTAATAGTGAATAAAGAGAAAAAAAACATGAAAATTACAGTATACAGTAGTTCTTACCTATACTGAAGCAAGCAGGTTTGTTGATGTGGTTCCTAGACAATTTGCCATGAAGTCGACAATTCATCATCATAATATGGACGATTCCCCGTCAGGACAATTCCCTGTCATTCTATAAACATACTTATTACTGATTAACTGATACTTTAATAACTAATTTTCAGGGAGCTCTATCAAAGTCTATTTTCATTCACTAGCATAGGCTTTGGATATCATTTGTAAGATGCGCTTTTAGACAATATTTAACTTGTTTCTACCCTGCTGTAGTTGACTTTGAATTATTTTCTAGCATCACCCATAGCTGTCTTCATTAATTTCCATTGGTACCATATAACCAAATCATACGTGCTCCCTACGTGTCAGCAAGTGGGTTGGTGGAGGGTTAGTGCCCCTCCCCGTAAAACAAATAACTCTTAGTCAAATGGCCACCCCTTACGGGATTATGGCATCTGGCAATAGATAGATAGATAGATAGAGTATACAACATCCTGGGTATATTTAAAAACGATTTTGAAGAGGTACAAGGACAGTATTAAAAAACCAGTGTACTTGCTAAATAAACTGATGTGAAAATAAATGATGGGGAATCATCCTGACGATGAAAAGTCCCTATGGCGAAATGTCTTGTTATTGTTGTGATGGCGAATTGACTTGATGGCGAATTGTCCCGAAACGTTTATATAGACGTAATATGAAGATTATTCATATAATTCCAAAGTATGTCAACCGTTCACTTAAGGTCATTAGGCATTTATATAAATCCCAATGTTTCGTATGTAGTCTTATGTTAAGATGAAGGAACGATCATAAATCAGCTGATTCACGTTTCAATATATTTTTATTTTTTCATTTAATACCCATGATTTGATGCCATATTTTACATTACTATATAAACAATAAACCACCACCACTTTTATTCATTCATTCATTCATTGCCAGACGCCATGTATCCCAGACGGGGTGGCCAAGGGCCCAGAGTTAATTGTTTTACAGGGAGGGGCACTAATCCTCCACCAACCCCACTTGACACGTAGGGATAAACTATTGTACAGTAGAAGTCCGAATTTTCGGCATCTATGGGACCAGGCAAGTGCCGAAATATCAAAATTACCGAATTATCAAAAACCCTACCCACTCAGTACCTTATATGTTTCGGTGAACACTATCATCATTACTCACATCATTACAAATGTGTTTGGAGAGAGTACTGTATACTGTTTGATACTGTACAATACTGTAATGAATACAATACTATACATGAATATGAAAAATAAAGAAATTAGTGAACATACTGTATATAAATGTAATGGTACAGTAGGCCTACAAGTTCACATGCACTTACCTAAACTTATAGTAGGTTCCTTATTTACATATGTACAATAGAAGGGGTTGATTGGAGTCTGCTACTGCTGGAAGAAGTCCCCAGCAGTAGAGGGTCCTGCAACAGGCTCTAAGGACTCTTCTCCCTGTTGCTGCGGCAGTAGAGCTTGAGGTTCAGAGACTGCTGTTGGTGATGGAGAGGAGGGAGCAGAGGAGCTTACGTTAAACTCATCCATAATCTGTTTCCTACTCATGCCAGCCTCTAATTTTTTCAACAGCTCAATTTTCCGAGCAATAGTCAACATCTTATGTGTATGCTTCTTGCCAACACCAGTTAACTTTCCACAAGTGGAGGCCATTTTCAAAGCACGCAGAAGATGTTTATACTGTTCACAACACACGGCTGGTCCACTCAGGTGTTACAAAGCTCCTGTCTGATGTTATGGTGCTTACAGCACACTCGAATAGTAATTTCAGAGGTATTTCGGTACGAAGTTCACAAAGCACACAGAAGAATCAAGAGAAGTCGGCAGCAGCACGGCAACAACTCGGAAGAATGGCGGAAGAATAGCGAAACAGATTCTCTTTCCCATGCTAGACTCACTATATGTTTGTCCTCTCTTTATGCTATAGGAGAAAGAGCTAGCCTCTGAGCTTCATGGCAGTGTTAGACTCGTTCCATCACTTTCACTATCTCACTCACTAAGGCGGGTAAAGGTGGGTAGCTAGCTGGCGAGCCTCATGGAGAATTTCAAGACTGACGAAAAAAATCGGAGAATCTGCCGAACGATCGGAGATTTTCGTAAATGGGACTATTTCTCAAAACTGCCGAAATGTCAGATTTGCCGGGGAATTGGATGCCGAAATATTGGACTTTTACTGTACTTGCTAAATAAACTGATACATAAATAAATGATGGGGAATGGTCCTGACGGCGTATTGTCCCGACTCGTCCACACAGTCACAGCCCTCACTCATCACTGTCAGAACTGGCTGGCTGGGCAGGGCTGGCTGGCTGGGCAGGGCTGGCTGGCTGGGCAGGGCTGGCTGGCTGGCTGAGCAGGGCTAGCTAATGAGGCTGGACCGGTGGACAAATGTGTGTGGTCCAGCGCCGACAGTGTGAGAACGTTTGTGTTGCGTTCGCACATTCGCTGTTCACTGAGGCATGGATGATCCATTGTTGTAGCAAATTGTTCCCATCGTATAGTGGGTGTAGGGTACTAAAATTTTGACATTGTATAAGCAAAATATCATATAAAGAGGCATCGTATAATGAGGGATTACTGTAATTGACAAATGTAAGAAGGAACTCAAATTGTTTTATAGATTTGTTAATGGCAAGTTGAAACAAAAGGAAAGAATCACCAGACTGAAAGTAGGAGAAGAGGTCTATAAAGATGCGGCAATGCAAGCTGAAATAATGAACAAATGTTGCCAATCGGCTTTCACCAAAGAAAATGATTTTGTGGAGGGGGAGGGAGTGACTAGAAATGTAGTGATAAGAGATATGCAAGTGGAAGTACAGGAAGTGTATAAATTACTGGAAACTCAAGATGTAAGGAAAGCCCAGTACCAGATGGAAGCTCTGCTTGGGTACTGCAAGAATGCAGAGAACAACTGGTGGATAAGATTCATGGTTTAATTGTGCGTTCTGTGGAAGAAGGGAAAGTCCTCGGGAATGGAAGAGGGCAAATGTGGTACCAATTTATAAGGGAGGAAACAGGGAAGAACCCCTGAATTGTAGACCAGTGTCCCTAACCAGCATGGTTGCAAAATTGTGCGAGAGAATCCTGAAAGACAGATGGATGATATATCTGGAAGAGATGAATATTTTGGCTGAAAGTCACTTTGGATTCAGAAGTGGAAGGGCATGTGTTTCCAACTTGTTGAGCATTTACTCGAGAGCGATTGACGTGCTACAGAAGAGAGACAGCTGGGTGGATTGTATATACTGTATTTAGATTTGGAGAAAGCCTTTGACAAGGTACCCCAGAAGCAACTAATGTGGAATTTGGAGCAAATAAGAGGACTGAAGAGAAATCTCCTGGAGTGGATGAGAGACTTCTTGAGAAACAGACAAATGAGGACAGTAATAGAGGACAAGATGTCTGGATAGAGGGAAGTAACAAGTGGAGTCCCACAGGGCTCAGTCTTAGCACCAGTAATGTTCATGATTTATGTAAATGATATAGTAGATGGAATAAACAGTTATACAAATCTTCTTGCTGATGATGCGAAGATCTTCAGGAGAGTAGGAGTCAAAGAAGACCGTAAAATACTGCGAGACCTGGATAGGTTTTACGATTGGAGCTGGATGTGGGAAATGAAATTCAACGCAAAAAAATGTAAAATATTGGAAATGGGTAAAAGTACCAAGAGGCCATCACTGAATTATATGATGGATAATGGACCAATCACAAAAGTGAGAGAAGAGAAAGATTTGGGAGTGCTGGTCCAGGATAGTTTGTCACCAGAAAAACACTTCAAGAAGATTGTTAAAGAGACATATAATCTCTTGACCAATATAAGAGTAGCATTTCATTACATGGATGAGGAGATGATGAAAAAATTGATAGTGCCCACGATCCACGCCAGGTTGGAATATGCAGCAGTAGTGTGGTCCTCACACAGAAAGAAAGATATAAACAAGATCAAGCGAATACAAAGAACAGCAACCAAGATGGTCCCTAGCCTGGCAGATCTGTCGTGCAGTGAGAGGGTGGAAAAGCTGGATCTGCCTTCCCTAGAAGAAAGGAGAGAGAGGGGCAACATGATTGCAGTGTTCAGGGCCATGATGGGAGTAAATAAAATTGATAGAAAAGATCTGTTTGTATGGGATGGGAGAGTAACAAGAGGACACTGAATGAAATTGAAAAAGCCATGTTATGTGAAGGCAAGAAATATATTTTTCCATATACAGTAGATGCTTAGACCTATGGAACAGCCTGGACAAAGAGATCGTCCAGTCTAAAAGCTTAAACAAGTTCAAAGTAAAATTTGACTTATGGAGAAAAAGAGATGGGACCCCACGATCGTAGCTCATTTCCTGTATATCACAACTAGGTAAAAGCACACACACACACACACACACACACACACACACACACACGAACAGCCACAACGGATAGACGTGTCTCTCAACAGCTCCCAGGCCCAGGCTGCATAACTTAAGTAGTTTCCAGGAATTATGTTTATCCTGTCTCCTATGGTTTTGTTTTAAGTTTCAAATATTGCAAGTTAATATAGACTACCAAAAATGTAAAGATTTATTGGGAAGAATGTACATGAATGTTTTGTAGTATTTTTCGGTAACAGCTGTTTTTGCTACAGTAACTAACATCCAACATGGCCGAAAATGTAAACACTGAGGAACTTGAATTTCCAGGATTTTATAAAAATACTAATATCATCTATCTATAGCCCGACGCCCTAATCCCGCAAAGGGTGGCCGCAGACAAAACGCCTCCAAGTCGCTCTTTCACCCACCATTTGACTACCCTCCCCCCAACTCACCCCCCCTCCCTCATATACCTCTCAACTCCATCCCTCCACCTCATCCTCGGTCTACCTCTCCCTCTCCCTCCCTCCACCTCACCTACATACACCCTCTTAGTCAGTCTTTCATTCTCCATTCTCTTCACATGTCCAAACCACCTCAGTGTATTTCTCTTAATCTTCTCAACCACATCCACATCCACCCTACAGCGTTCCTTCACTTCTTCATTCGTCAACCTGTCTCTCCACGTCACTCCACATGCTCCTCTCAAGTAACTCATTTCCACTGCTCTCACTCTTGACTTGTTCCCCTCTTGCAAGGTCCATGCCTCACTTCCATACGTCAGGGTAGTGATCACAATACTATCATGCAGTGACTTCTTAACTTCCATACTCACCTCCCTATTTCTCATCACTGCTTTCAGTGTACCAACAACCTTCCTTCCCTGCTGTACCCTTTCACGCACTTCATCCCCCAAAGTTCCATCCTTACTCGTCACACTACCCAAGTACTTGAATGCACTCACATTCTCCATATCCTCACCATCCAACCTCACTGCACACTCTGTGACTTCATTCCTCTCAAACACCATAACTTTACTTTTGTTTACATTAACTTTCAGCTTCCTCCTCCTACACACTGTCCCAAATTCATTCACCAAACCTTGCAACTCCCATTCATCTTCACTCAACAGTACTGTATCATCAGCAAACAGCAACACCGGAAGCTTCCAAATCCCACCCTCATTCATTAGAGCCACCCCCACATCCACTGCCCTACCCTGCACCTCCTTTACAACCCCATCCATGTATATATTAAACAGCCATGGAGACATCACACACCCCTGTTTCAGTCCCACATTGAGATCAAAGAACTCACTCAGCTCACCATCCACTCGCACCGTAGCTTTAGCTCCTGTGTACATACTCTTCACAGCACTCAACAATTTCCCCTCCACTCCATATATTCTTAATACCTTCCACATACCTTGCCTATCTATTCTGTCATAAGCTCTCTCCAAGTCCATGAAGGCAGCATACACTTTCCTTCACTTCTCTAGATACTTCTCCACTAAACACCTTAGAACAAATATCTGATCTACACACCCTTTTCCCTTCCTAAATCCCCCTTGTTCTCCAACTAGCTCCTCTGTCATATGCCTAACCCTATCAATGAGTATTCTACCATATATTTTACCAGTCACACTAAGAAGGCAAATACCCCTATGGTTACCACATACTTCTCTCTCTCCTTTTCCTTTGTATAAAGGAACAATTATAACTGATTTCCTGTCCTCTGGAACCCTTCCCTCCTCCCAAGCCAATCTACACAACTTCCATATCTACTCCACAACAATCTCACCCCCATACCTAAGCATTTCACCACACACTCCATCAATTCCTGGAGCCATCCCCAACTTAATCTTCTTCATCGCTTCCACTACTTCCGCCCTACTGATCTCATCCTCTCTCCTCTCATCTCTTCTTCTCCCAGCCATTCCTCAACCACTTATACTCGCACTGCTCTCACTCTCTACATTCAACAAATCCTCAAAGTGCTCCTTCCATCTCCTCAATTTCTCTCTCTTCTCCACCAACAATCTATTATTCCTATCTTTCACTCCCCTACTATTTCCCCTTTCACACTGCCTTACTTTCTTTACCTCCTTCCAAAACAATTTCTTACTCTCCCTCCATTGCACACTCAGATTCCACCCAAACTCTTCATCCATTTTCTTCTTACTCTCCTTCACCAGTCCCTTAACCTCCCTTCTCCTGCTCACTTATACCTCTCTCTTCTCTCTCTCATCTTCTCCTCTATCTCTACTCGCTAACCATTCACTATATGCCTTCTTCTTTTGTTCCACAGCTCGTTTCACCTCATCATTCCACCATGCTGTCCCTTGCACACCATTGCATCTCCTCTTCACTCCACAAACCACCTCACACGCTGCGCCTATCTCTTCCGTGAATATCTTACATACGTCTTCCACCCCTTCCATCTGCTCTAGCTCATTCCTTCCCAATCTTTCTTCCTCTGTGCTCTTATACTCTGTCATTTTCTCACTATCTTGCAATTTCTCCACTCTTCTCACAGGAGCTGCTTCCTCCTGTCTTCCCCTTTGTCTCCTCAACCACTTTCTTTGTATGGATCTGGTTAAAACATTGATAATGAGGATTAGTGAACTTGAAAAGAAAGTGGAGAATTTAGTGTTAAAGGACGTGTCTGAGAATACGGAAATTACTATACAGAGTCTAATCCAGTCCAGTGAGACGGCGAATGAAGAAATAAGAAATTTGAAACGTGAAAATATTGAATTGAGGAGAAAACTAGAAGAGAGTACTAATAAAACAGAGAAGGTGAGTAATGTATTAGAAGAACATAAGGCAAAGTGGGCACACATAGAAGAAGAACGGAATGAAGTGGTCAGCTTAAGAGAAATCATCCAAGAAGAAAGAGAAATGAACAAGAAAAAGGTGGAAGAAAATGTAGTGAAAATACTGAAGAAAAAAGAGAAAATAGTGAGAGAAACTGTAGAAAAGAACAGATGTGTGGTAATATTTGGAAACAGGGAGGAGGAAGAAAAGGTTAGATTTGTGAGACTCGAGAGAGACACGAACCTGGTGAGAGGTATATTAGGGAAAATTGACCGTGAAGGAGACAAGTGGGTAAAAGAAATTGAGGAAGTAAGGAGGATAGGGCCTTATAAGAAAGGGGGGACAAGACCAATGAGACTCAAGTCGACGTCAGAAAGTTTAGTAAATGATATACTCAAAATGGAAATTAAGCAAAGAGGCAGGGATGGAAAATATTATCATAAGAAAAGATTTAAATGAAGAAGAAAGAGAAGTTTTAAAATCACTGAAGGATCAAGTACAGTGTAAAGGAAAAAAATGATAAGAGGACAGAGGAAGAATGTAATACTTTTTTTTGGAGGTAATGGATATGAAAGTAAGGAAGTGGTATATAAGGAAATAGAAGTGAAGGAAACTAAGGGGGATGGCTATGAAAAATCAGAAATTGAGGAAGTGGTACTGATGGAGAGAAGGAGAGAAGAGGGTATAAAAAGCATCAAAAATAATTTAAAGGTGATATACACTAATATTGATGGTTTAATATCGGCAAAGCTTGAAATCATTGATTTCTTGAGAGAATATGAACCTGATGTCATGTGCTTTGTAGAGACCAAATTAAGAGAGGATATTGATGCTCATTTGGGAGATGGTAAATACAATCTGTGGAGAAGAGACCGAAAAGAAAAAACGGGAGGAGGAGTGATGATAACAGTGAATCTATCTATCTATTGCCAGACGCCTCAATCCCGTTTGGGGTGGCCACAAACACATTGCCTCCAAGTCACCCTGTCCCCCACCATTTCACTGCCCTGCTCCCAACTCACACCCCCCTCTCTCATATACCTCTCCATCTCATCCATCCATCTCATCCTCGGCCTCCCCCTCCCTCTTCCCCCCTCCACCTCACTCACATACACTCTCTTCGTCAGTCTTTCACCCTCCATCCAATCCACATGGCCAAACCACCTCAGTGTGTTCCTCATAACGCTTCCTATCACATCCACATCCACACCACAACACTCCTTTATATCCTCATTCGTCAGCCTGTCTCTCCATGTGACTCCACAGGCTCCTCTTAAATAACTCATTTCCACTGCTCTCACTCTTGATTTGTGTCCTTCCAACAACATCCAAGCTTCACTTCCGTTCGTTAGAGTTGGTATCACAATACTGTCATGTAGTAACTTTTTCACTTCCATGTTCACTTCCCTGTTTCTTATCACTGCTTTCAAAGAACCAGCAACCTTTCTTCCCTGCTGTACCCTTTCAAGCACTTCACCCTCCAAACCTCCATCCTTACTCATCACACTACCCAAGTACTTAAACGTACTTACATTTTCCAATTCCTCACCATCCAACCTCGCTGTACATTCACTGACTTCACTTCTCTCAAAGACCATCACTTTACTCTTCCCTGCATTCACCTTTAGATTTCGTTTCTTACACACTGTCCCAAACTCATCCACCAAGCCTTGCAGCTCCTCTTCATCTTCACTCAACAACACAGTATCATCTGCAAACAACAGTACAGGGAGTTTCCAAACAACATACATGTAGATACCGTGGAAATGGGAGAAGGCGGGCCTAAAGTGATATATATGAAATTAGAAACTGGAGAGAAAATCAAGAGAGATATGGCGGTAGTGTATGTTCCCCCTAAGACGAGAGCATGGAATGATGACGAATACCATGAGATGTTGTCAGATATGGCTAGTTATTTACAAAAAACAATTGAGAAAAGCAACAATATAATTTTGGTGGGTGACTTTAACTGTAAAGAGGTGAACTGGAAGGAATGGGACTCATGAGGCAGCAAGGATTCGTGAGGCACTATATTATTAAATATAATAATGAACAATGTGATGACGCAATGGGTCAAAGAAGAGACACGGTTCCGAGGTGAGGACACACCAGCAAGGTTAGATTTACTGTTTGCCAAAGAACCCAATGTAATAGAATCATTGAAATATTTCTGTCCTGTAGGAAAAAGTGATCATGTGGTCATTGTATTCCAGATGATAATATGGAACGTTGAGCCAAGAGACGAGCTTCATAGACAGGGAAGATACAACTTTGGGAAAGCTAATTTCACAGGACTGAGAAAATTGTTTGAAAATGCAGATTGGAGAAAATTCAGAGAAACAAGAGAGATACAAAGGAAGTAGGATATCTTTCTAGAGCTCTATAATTTGGGAGTGGAAAAATTTGTACCAAGAGTAAGAGGGAAAGAAAACAGGAAAAAGGAGTGGTTTAATAAAAGGTGTATGATAGCAAAAAAGGAGAGAGATAAGGCATGGAACAACTGGAGAAGGAGAGGCAACACCAGAACAAAGGAAGAATATAAAAGAACTAGAAATCAATACACAAGAATACGTAGAGAAGAGGAAATGAATTTTGAAAAAGGTACAGTACCCTCGCGTCCAACACGGTAATATTGTCATGCACAGGTCCCGTGTTGGACCAAAAACGTGTTGGACAAACAACAGAGCTTATGGGGAAAAATGAATTATGTCAGCAACTCTTGGCAAAGTCACCCTAAATACCTGCCATATACCTTTACATACAGTAGAAGTCCTATTTTTCGGCATCTATGGGACCAGGCAAGTGCCGAAATATCAAAATTGCCGAATTATCAAAAACCCTACCCACTCAGTACCTTATATGTTTCGGTGAACACTATCATCACTACTCATATCATTACAAATGTGTTTGGAGAGAGTACTGTATATTGTTTGATACTGTACAATACTGTAATGAATACAGTACTATACATGAATATGAAAAATAAAGAAATTAGTGAACATACTGTATATAAATGTAATGGTACAGTAGGCCTACAAGTTCACATGCACTTACCTAAACTTATAGTAGGTTCCTTATTTACATATGTACAATAGAAGGGGTTGATTGGAGTCTGCTACTGCTGGAAGAAGTCCCCAGCAGTAGAGGGAATGAAAAAAATTGGAAAATCTGCCGAATGATCAGAGATTTTCGTAAATGGGACTATTTCTTAAAACTGCCGAAATGTCAGATTTGCCGGGGAATTGGATGCCGAAGAATTGGACGTTTACTGTATATTGGTACTACTGTAATTATAATAAATGGTGCTGTACTATGAATGATAACTAACCTTTTAGGATAGTGTTGGTGGGCTTACTGGGAATGGAAGGTGGTATCTGATGCTGTAGGTAGTCCTACTGGGTCCTCGGAGGATGGCTGCTGGCGTCACTAGCAGGTAATGGTTGCTGCTCCTCCAATACCTCCCTCATAAATCCTGCGAAATCACACTCAGAATCACTATCCTCATCCACATCCATTGAAGGTCCTGCTTCTGCCTGTCCTAGCACTCCGTAAGCCTGCACTGCTGCCGGGATCTTGTCTTGGTTTTTTATTATGGTCCTCACGCTGGCTTCTTTCACGTCGTAGGCCTTGGCGATGTCCACTTTCCTCTCCCTCTTCTTCATCCTCTTGATGATTTCTAGCTTGGTGGCCTGAAGGAGGTGCCGCCGCTTCTTGGGGTTCTCAGAAGGTTTCCTAGGCATCATGAGCAGGGTAAAATGCAGTAGCAAGGGCAGAAAATGCAGCGAGAAAAAAGCACCTTCCAATGTGAATTATGCGACTGAGTGGCACTGTGGCGGGAGAAATTTAAACGAAACATCACGTGAGAGCAGAAGTGTTTTTCATTGGGCGACATCACGATCACGTCGCGATAGCGGGTGGGGGAGGCAACTTGATCAGAAGTTTTGATTGGCTGTCAGCATCACAGGAACGTCCAGTATGACCGTGTTGGACCGGGGATGATCGTGCTAGAGGCGAACTCTGCGGATTTCGCCCACTTCCTGGAGCTTCGTGCATGTTATGCTAATGCACCCATATTACAGTAATTAAATTATATTAAATCGTACTAATTTTTTGCTCTCCGTGCTGGACGCAAATCGTGCTGGACAAATGCGTGTTGGACGCAAGGGTACTGTATAATAGACAAATGCAAGGATGAACCCAAACTGTTTTATGGATTTGTTAATGGCAAACTGAAACAAAAGGAAGGAATCACCAAATTGAAAGTAAAAGAAGAGGTCTATAAAGATGCAGCAGTGCAAGCTGAAATAATTAACAAATGTATCCAATCAGTTTTCACTAATGAAAAAGAGTTTGTGGAAGGGGAGGGAGTGACTAGAAATGTACCAGTGATAAAAGATATAAAAGTGGAGGTACAGGAAGTGTACAAATTATTGGAAACCCAGGATGTAAGGAAAGCCCCAGGACCTGATGGAATTTCTAATTGGGTACTGAAGGAATGCAGAGAACAACTGGTAGATAAAAGGTACTGAAGGAATGCAGAGAACAACTGGCAGATAAAATTCACAGTTTAATCATGTGTGTTCTCTGGAAGAGAGGAAAGTGCCAAAAGAATGGAAGAGGGCAAATGTGGTACCAATTTATAAGGGAAGGAACAGGGAAGAACCCCTGAATTATAGACCAGCTTGGTCGCAAAATTGTGTGAGAGAATCCTAAAAGACAGATAGATAAAATATCTAGAAGAGACGAATATTTTGGCCGAATGTCAGTTTGGATTCAGAAGTGGAAGGTCATGTGTTTCTAACTTGTTGAGCTTTTACTCAAGAGCGATTGACGTGGTACAGGAGAGAGATGGTTGGGTGGATTGTGTGTACTTAGACTTAGAGAAGGCCTTTGATAAGGTACCTCATAAGAGACTAATGTGGAAACTAGAATATATAGGAGGACTGAAGGGGAAACTCCTGGAATGGATGAGAGACTTTTTGAGGGAGAGACAAATGAGGACAGTAATAAAGAATAGGATGTCTGGATGGAGGGAAGTAACAAGTGTAGTCCCTCAGGGCTCGGTGTTGGCGCCAGGAATGTTCCTGATTTACGTAAATGATATGGTAGATGGAGTGAACAGTTATGCAAGTTGGTTTGCTGATGATGTAAAGATTTTGAGGAAGGTAGAGGTTGAGGAGGATTGTAAAATGCTGCAGGAGGATCTGGATAGGATATATGATTGGAGCCGGATGTGGGAAATGAAATTTAATGTAAAGAAATGTAAAATATTGGAAATGAGTAAAAGTACCAGGAGGCCATCACTGAATTATTTGTTGGGTAATGAATTAATCACTAAAATGAGAGAAGAGAAAGACTTGGGAGTGCTGGTCCAAGATAGTTTGTCACCTGAAAAGTACATTAACAAGATAGCTGGGGAGACTTACAAACTCTTGACTAAAATAAGAGTAGCATAGCATTATATGGATGAGGAGATGATGAAAAAATTGATAGTGGCCATGATCCGCCCCAGGCTAGAATATGCAGCAGTAGTGTGGTCCCCACACAAAAAGAAAGATATAAACAAGATTGAGAGAATACAAAGAACAGCTACCAAGATGGTCCCCAGTCTGGCTGATCTGTCATACAGAGAGAGGCTGGAAAAGCTGGATTTGCCTTCCTTAGAGGAAAGGAGAAAGAGGGGAGACATGATTGCAGTGTTCAGGACCATGGTGGGAGTAGATAAAATTGACAAAGAAAATCTGTTTTTATGGGATAAGAGAGCAACAAGAGGACACGGAATGAAATTGAAAAAGTCAAGCTGCTTGAAGGATATCAAGAAACATAGCTTTCCTTACAGAAGTATAGATTTATGGAATAGCCTTGACAAAGAGATCATCCAGTCTAAAAACTTAAATGAGTTTAAAGCTAAATTTGACTTACTGAGAAACAGCGATGGGAACCCACGAGCATAGCATATTTCGTGTGTATCTCAATTAGGTATATTGGTTAAATACATAAGTATTTGGAACGACTTAGATGAAAAGGTGGTGCAGGAGAAAAACATTCATGTGTGTAAAAGTAAACTAGATAAATGTGGATATGGAGACAGGACAACACAAGCATTGCTAAGTTCCTGTATACTACAAATAGGTAAATAAACACACACACACAAACACACACACACACACACACACACACACAGATCATCCAGGAAGACAGGGAAATGAACAAGAAAGAAATGGAAGAAAATGTAGTGAAAATACTGAAGAAAAAAAGAGAAAATAGTGAGAGAAACTGTAGAAAGGAACAGATGTGTGGTAGTATTTGGAAACAGGGAAGAGGAAGAAAAGGTTAGGTTAGTAAGACTCGAGAGAGACACGAACATGGTGAGAGGAATATTAGGCAAGATTGACCCCGAAGGAGACAAGTGGGTAAAAGAAATTGAGGAAGTAAGGAGGAGAGGGCCTTACAAGAAAGGGGAAACAAGACCAATGAGAGTCAAGTTCACATTAAGTGTAATAAATGAGATAGTTAAAGTGACCTGGAAATTAAGCAAACAGGCGGGGATGGAAAATATTATAATAAGAAAAGATCTGAATGAAGAAGAAAGAGAAGTTTTAAAATCATTAAAGGAAGAAGTAAAGGAAAAAAATGATAAGAGGACAGAGGAAGAATGTAATACTTTTTTTTGGAGAGTATTGTATATGAAAGTAAGGAAATGGTATTTAAGGAAATAGAAGTGAAGGAAACTAAGGGGGATGGTTGTGAAAGATCAGAAGTTGAGGAAGTGATACGGACAGAGAATAGGAGAGAAGAGGGTATTAATAATGTCAAAAATAATTTGAAAGTGATATATACTAATGTTGATGGTTTCATATCGACAAGGATCGAAATTAATGATTTCTTAAGAGAACATGAACCTGATGTCATGTGCTTTGTAGAGACCAAATTAAGAGAAGATATTGATGTTCATTTGGGAGATGGTAAATACAACTGTGGAGAAAAGACAGAAAAGAAAAAAAGGGAGGAGGAGTGATGATAGCAGTGAAGAACAACATAAATGTAGATACTGTGGAAATGGGAGAAGGCAGGGCTGAAGTGATATATATGAAATTAGAAACTGGAGAGAATGTTAAGAGAGATATGGCGGTAGTGTATGTTCCCCCAAAGACGAGAGCATGGAAGGATGACGAATACCATGAGATGTTGTCAGATATGGCTAGCTACTTGCAAAAAATAATTGAGAAAAGCAATAATATAATTATGGTGGGTGACTTTAATTGTAAAGAGGTGAACTGGGAGGAATGGTACTCGGGAGGCGGCGAGGATTCGTGGGGCACTATGTTATTAAATATAATAATGAATAATGTGATGATGCAATGGGTCAAAGATGAGACACGGTTTCGAGGTGAGGACACACCAGCAAGGTTAGATTTACTGTTCACCAAAGAACTCGATGTAATAGAATCATTGGAATATCTCTGTCCTCTGGGAAAAAGTGATCACGTGGTCATTGAGTTCCAGATGTTAATAGGAAACGTCGAGCCGAGAGACGAGCTTCATAGACAGGGAAGATACAACTTTGGGAAAGCAAATTTTACAGGATTGAGAAGCTTTTTTGAAAATGTGGATTGGAGAAAATTCAGAGAAACAAGAGAGATACAGAGGAAGTGGGATATCTTTCTAGACCTCTATACGAATAATTTGGGAGTGGGAAAATTTGTACCAAGAGTAAGAGGGAAAGAAAACAGGAAAAAGGAGTGGTTTAATAGGTGTATGATAGCAAAAAAAGAGAGAGATAAGGCGTGGAACAATTGGAGAAAGAGAGGTAACGACAGAACAAAGGAAGAATATAAAAGAACAAGAAATGAATACACAAGAATACGTAGAGAAGAAGAAAGGAATTTTGAAAAAGGTATAATTGACAAATGCAAGGATGAACCCAAACTGTTTTATAGATTTGTTAATGGCAAACTGAAACAAAAGGAAGGAATCACCAAGCTGAAAGTAGAAGGAGAGGTCTTTAAGGATGCGGCAATGCAAGCAGAAATAATGAACAAACGTTTCCAGTCAGTTTTCACTAAAGAAAAGGAGCTTGTGGAAGGGGAGGGAGTGATTAGAAATGTTCCGGTGATGAAAGATATAAAAGTGGAGGTACAGGAAGTGTATAAATTACTGGAAACTCAAGATGTAAGGAAAGCCCCAGGACCTGATGGAATTTCTAATTGGGTACTGAAGGAATGCAGAGAACAACTGGCAGATAAAATTCACAGCTTATTTGTATGCTCACTGGAAGAGGGGAAAGTGCCAAAAGAATGGAAGAGGGCAAATGTGGTACCTATTTACAAGGGAGGAAACAGGAAAGAACCCCTGAATTATAGACCAGTGTCTCTAACCAGCATGGTCGCAAAATTGTGTGAGAGAATCCTGAAAGACAGATGGATAAAATATCTGGAAGAGATGAATATTTTGGCTGAATGTCAGTTTGGATTCAGAAGTGGAAGGTCATGTGTTTCTAACTTGTTGAGCTTTTACTCAAGAGCGATTGATGTGGTACAGGAGAGAGATGGTTGGGTGGATTGTGTGTACTTAGACTTAGAGAAGGCCTTTGACAAGGTACCTCATAAGAGACTAATGTGGAAACTAGAATATATAGGAGGACTAAAGGGGAAACTTCTGGAATGGATGAGAGACTTTTTGAGAGACAGATAAATGAGGACAGTAATAAAGGAAAAGATGTCTGGATGGAGGGAAGTAACAAGTGGAGTCCCTCAAGGCTCAGTGTTGGCGCCAGTAATGTTCCTGATTTACGTAAATGATATGGTAGATGGAGTGAACAGTTATGCAAGTCTGTTTGCTGATGATGTAAAGATCTTGAGGAGGATTGTAAAATACTGCAGGAGGATTTGGATAGGATACACAATTGGAGCCGGACGTGGGAAATGAAATTTAATATAAGGAAATGTAAAATATTGGAAATGGGTAAAAGTACCAGGAGACCATCCCTGAATTATTTTTGGGGTAATGAATTAATCACAAAAAGGAGAGAAGAGAAAGATTTGGGAGTGCTGGTCCAAGATAGTTTGTCACCAGAAAAGCACATTAACAAGATAGTTGGAGAGACTTATAAACTCTTGACTAACATAAGAGTAGCATTTCTTTATATGGATGAGGAAATGATGAAAAAATTGATAGTGACCATGATCCGCCCCAGGTTAGAATATGCAGCGGTAGTGTGGTCCCCACACAAAAAGAAAGATATAAACAAGATTGAGAGAAGACAAAGAACAGCAACCAAGATGGTTCCCAGTCTGACAGACCTGTCATACAGAGAGAGGCTGGAAAAACTGGATTTGCCTTCGTTAGAGGAAAGGAGAAAGAGGGGAGACATGATTGCGGTGTTCAGGACCGTGGTGGGAGTAGATAAAATTGACAAAGAAGATCTGTTTGTATGGGATAAGAGAGCAACAAGAGGACATGGAATGAAATTGAAAAAGTCAAGCTGCTTGAAGGATATCAAGAAATATAGCTTTCCTTACAGAAGTATAGACTTATGGAATAGCCTAGACAAAGAGATCATCCAGTCTAGAAACTTAAACGAGTTTAAAGTTAAATTCGACTTATTGAGAAACAGCGACGGAAACCCACGAGCATAGTACATTCCGTCTATATCACAATTAGGTATATTAGGTAAATACTTAAATATTTGGAATGACTTAGACAAAGAGGTGGTGCATGAGAAAAACATTCATGTGTGTAAAGGTAGACTTGATAAATGTGGATATGGAGACACGACAACACGAGCATTGCTCAATTCCTGTATACTACAAATAGGTAAATACAAATAGGTAAATACACACACACACACACACACACACACACACACACATTTTGGTGGGTGACTTTAATTGTAAAGAGGTGAACTGGGAGGAATGGTACTCGGAAGGTGGCGAGGATTCATGGGGCACTATGTTATTAAATATAATAATGAATAATGTGATGACGCAATGGGTCAAAGAAGAGACACGGTTTCGAGGTGAGGACACACCAGCAAGGTTAGATTTACTGTTCACCAAAGAACCCGATGTAATAGAATCATTGGAATATCTCTGTCCTTTGGGAAAAAGTGATCACGTGGTCATTGAGTTTCAGATGTTAATAGGAAACGTCGAGCCGAGAGACGAGCTTCATAGACAGGGAAGATACAACTTTGGGAAAGCAAATTTTACAGGATTGAGAAACTTTTTTGAAAATGCGGATTGGAGAAAATTCAGAGAAACAAGAGAGATACAGAGGAAGTAGGATATCTTTCTAGACCTCTATAATTTGGGAGTGGAAAAATTTGTACCAAGAGTAAGAGGGAAAGAAAACAGGAAAAAGGAGTGGTTTAATAGAAGGTGTATGATAGCAAAAAAAGAGAGATAAGGCGTGGAACAATTGGAGAAAGAGAGGTAACGACAGAACAAAGGAAGAATATAAAAGAACAAGAAATGAATACACAAGAATACGTAGAGAAGAAGAAAGGAATTTTGAAAAAGGTATAATTGACAAATGCAAGGATGAACCCAAACTGTTTTATAGATTTGTTAATGGCAAACTGAAACAAAAGGAAGGAATCACCAAGCTGAAAGTAGAAGGAGAGGTCTTTAAGGATGCGGCAATGCAAGCAGAAATAATGAACAAATGTTTCCAGTCAGTTTTCACTAAAGAAAAGGAGCTTGTGGAAGGGGAGGGAGTGATTAGAAATGTTCCGGTGATGAAAGATATAAAAGTGGAGGTACAGGAAGTGTATAAATTACTGGAAACTCAAGATGTAAGGAAAGCCCCAGGACCTGATGGAATTTCTAATTGGGTACTGAAGGAATGCAGAGAACAACTGGCGGATAAAATTCACAGTTTAATCGTATGCTCACTGGAAGAGGGGAAAGTGCCAAAAGAATGGAAGAGGGCAAATGTGGTACCAATTTACAAGGGAGGAAACAGGGAAGAACCCCTGAATTATAGACCAGTGTCTCTAACCAGCATGGTCGCAAAATTGTGTGAGAGAATCCTGAAAGACAGATGGATAAAATATCTGGAAGAGATGAATATTTTGGCTGAATGTCAGTTTGGATTCAGAAGTGGAAGGTCATGTGTTTCTAACTTGTTGAGCTTTTACTCAAGAGCGATTGATGTGGTACAGGAGAGAGATGGTTGGGTGGATTGTGTGTACTTAGACTTAGAGAAGGCATTTGACAAGGTACCTCATAAGAGACTAATGTGGAAACTAGAATATATAGGAGGACTAAAGGGGAAACTTCTGGAATGGATGAGAGACATTATGAGAGACAGATAAATGAGGACATTAATAAAGGAAAAGATGTCTGGATGGTGGGAAGTAACAAGTGGAGTCCCTCAAGGCTCAGTGTTGGCGGCAGTATGTTCCTGATTTACGTAAATGTTATGGTAGATGGAGTGAACAGTTATGCAAGTCTGTTTGCTGATGATGTAAAGATCTTGAGGAAGATAGAGGTTGAGGAGGATTGTAAAATACTGCAGGAGGATTTGGATAGGATACACAATTGGAGCCGGACGTGGGAAATTAAATTTAATGTAAAGAAATGTAAAATATTGGAAATGGGTAAAAGTACCAGGAGACCATCCCTGAATTATTTTTTGGGTAATGAATTAATCACAAAAAGGAGAGAAGATAAAGATTTGGGAATGCTGGTCCAAGATAGTTTGTCACCAGAAAAGCACATTAACAAGATAGTTGGAGAGACTTATAAACTCTTGAATAACATTAGAGTATCATTTCATTATATGGATGAGGAAATGATGAAAAAATTGATAGTGGCCATGATCCGCCCCAGGTTAGAATATGCAGCGGTAGTGTGGTCCCCACACAAAAAGAAAGATATAAACAAGATTGAGAGAAGACATAGAACAGCAACCAAGATGGTCCCCAGTCTGACATACCTGTCATACAGAGAGAGGCTGGATAAACTGGATTTGCCTTCGTTAGAGGAAAGGAGAAAGAGGGGAGACATGATTGCGGTGTTCAGGACCATGGTGGGAGTAGATAAAATTGACAAAGAAGATCTGTTTGTATGGGATAAGAGAGCAACAAGAGGACATGGAATGAAATTGAAAAAGTCAAGCTGCTTGAAGGATATCAAGAAATATAGCTTTCCTTACAGAAGTATAGACTTATGGAATAGCCTGGACAAAGAGATCGTCCAGTCTAAAAACTTAAACGAGTTTAAAGTTAAATTCGAGTTACTGAGAAACAGCGACGGAAACCCACGAGCATAGTACATTCCGTCTATATCACAATTAGGTATATTAGGTAAATACTTAAATATTTGGAACGACTTAGACAAAGAGGTGGTGCATGAGAAAAACATTTATGTGTGTAAAGGTAGACTTGATAAATGTGGATATGGAGACAGGACAACACGTGCATTGCTCAATTCCTGTATACTACAAATAGGTAAATACAAATAGGTAAATAAATACACACACACACCCGAGAGGCAACACGTTCGTCACCTCGCTCCGCGCTGGCCAGCCTTGCCCGCAGCTGGCCACACCTAAATAATATCTTTATATGAGTCAAGCTCTGTACTATGTTAAACTAAATGATATTCTAATATAGTAGAGCAAGTGTAAGGTAAAGTGTTGTCCAAATAATAGAATACATCCAATTAGTGCAAGAATCTGCTGATACAACACATCATCAACTGTGTGTTGTCTGTCACCAGGCAGGTAGCAGGGAGATGCATACTTGTAAGTAGAAGTTATCTTTCTAATTGAGGATTAGCACAATATGAGCACCATCTTCAGTAAAGTTAATATGGAAGAAGTTAAGAAAAGGGATAAAGATAGAATACAGGGTGATGATTTCTACCAAGAACTGGTTAAAATGGAAACATATAATAAATTAGTTGAAAAAGTGAATACACTGGAAAAAACTTTTCATAGTGAAATAGATGAAATTAAGAAGCAATTACACATGCAGAAGGAAGAAAATAAAAAATTAGTAAAGCAATTAAACAAAAAAAGACACAGCAATAGGTGAGCTGTCAGTTGAGATAGTTTCACTTAGAAGGAAAACTGTTGAAATGGTAAGTACAATTGTCAACCTTGAGAGTATTAGGGAGGAGTTCAGAAATGACATAGAGATAATTAGGCAAGCAAGCAGTCTGATAGACCAAAGCAGTGATACTGAAAAGAAGATAACCCAGGTGAATGAAATGATGAGAAGTTGCAGATATGAAGTAGAAACTGTGTATGCTGAAAGGTTAAAGTAAGGAAAGACATAGAAGCAAAAGTCGAAGAAAAAAGCATTAGAAAGGAAGTGAAAGAAATCATAAAAAACAACCCAAAACTGGTCAAAGATTTAGTAGGTATCAACATATTTGTAATAATCACTGGAATAGATGAAGAAGATATAAGAAATAAAATTTTGAGAGACAAAAAGGAGAAGTATCAGAGAAAATCTGTGATAAAGACATAGAGGAACACAAAAGGCTAGGGAAATATGAAAGAAGTTAGTCAAGGCCTCTGAAAGTGACCTTCCAGAGTGTGAACACTGTGGAGGAAATACTAAAAAATGCAAACAGACTCTTGGAAAAAGTAAAAAGAGGAATATAAAAGTATGGATGAAAAAAAAAGCCTAACTCAAGAGGTATTGGGAGTACTAAAGGAGAAGAGGGGGAAAGCAAAAACAAAGAACGAGGAAAGATCAGAGGAAGAGAATTTTTTTTTTTTACAAAGTACAGTAATTGGATTGCAGGCGTGAAAGTGGTACATAACCAACAGAGAATAAAAAGGAGGAAGGTAGTAGACTCAATTTATGGCAAGTATGTAAACAAAATGATTAAGTTGATGTACTCAAATGTACAGTAGATGGAATGGTGTCTAAATTAGTACAAGATAAAAGACTATACCAAAAAAAAGGAACCACATATTATTTGCTTAACTGAAAAAAAATTAATCCCAGATATATCAAACGATACCCAAAACTTAGAGGAATACAATATATGGAGAAGAGACAAAAATTTAAGAAAAGGAGAAGGAATTATAACTTTAACAAAGAAAAATCTACAATTCAAAGAAATAAAAATAGATATACCCTCACAAGTGGAACTGATTGCATTGGAGATTAACAAATCTGAAGGGAAATTAATTGTGGCATATTTATACATGCCACCCAAAATAAACACCTGGGTAAGAGGCTATTATGGAGACCTGGCAGGAAGTATAATTCAGAGTTTAAGAGCATTACAACATAGAATGGAAAAGGAATATAAAAGAATTACATTAACTGGAGATTTCAATACAAATATAAATTGGAACACTCTAGATGTAATAAGCCATGAAAGCTGTTGGGATCAAAAGCTTGCATTATCTTTGGCTTGCATTGTCACTCGATTCTAGCACTGCTGTACCACTAGAAGTCTGGATATTACCATAGCTGCTACGAATACTACTACTAGTACTACAACTACTACTACTGCTACTACTACTACTGCTACTACTACTACTGCTACTACTACTACTGCTATTACTACTACTACTACTACTGCCCTATCACTACTACTATTGCACAGAACCTAATTAATAATATTGTGAACAAAATAGTTATCCACATAGTATCCATAATCCACAACAGTATATTTCCCACTATAACAGCATTTTCTCCTGTGATTTTTTTTTCGTCATAACAAAATATGTACACACACAAAAACTTTCAATAAAAAATAAAGCACATATTTCATAATAAAACAAACTTTCTTCCATTATTCACATAAATATACACAGAGCGCTGGTGCGAGGCTTGCTCTATGGTGCTTCCTCCTCCCCCCCTCCTCCACCTTCTCCCTTCCTCCTTTTCCATCTCCTCATCCATGCCAGTATCCCCCCTTTCAAGGATCGTCAGTATCCTCTGAACCATTCCCATCATCAGAAATAGCAGATGATCACACAGGGGGAAATGATGGGCACACAGTGGAGGACTAATGTGATCCACCCTCCTAATCCGACGCATTAATATCGACACTCATCATGGCATGGTTGCCATCCTCAGAGGAAGAGTCACTTTCCCCTCTCACAGTTGACAGTGATGTCACCTCGAATTCTTTCCCTATTGCATGATCACTAAGGCCTAATCTTTTCTGGCCTTTAGACTTCATTGGTGTTGAAGTTGGCAGCTGTGGGTGCTCAGTTGAAGATCTGGACACAGGGAAAACTTTTTGCGTAGGTCTGTCCTTTACGGAGGTAAGCAAGTAACTGGAACGTGGCTCAGATGCGTGCAGGAGGGTTGCCAGTGACTGCATGTAGTGGAAATAACCCACGGAATATTCAGACAATACCGCAAAGCACTAGATCATGTGTACATGACACCTGGACACTATGGGTTAGTGATCATGTACATACTGTACAGTGATCCCAGATGCTGGGCCTTGGCTCTATTAAACCATTATCCGAATTGACTTGCTATTGTCCAGACGTAAATGTGCATGAGAACTTCGGTTGGCCAGCCGGCATGTCCAAACATTCAGTATCATGGCCGCTGGGCTCGAGCCATGAACGGGAAGTAGTCTGTAACCCACAGCCAGAGCTAAAATGTCCGTCTGAGCCTGTAGTGCATGGTTAGAATCGCCTGCTTGTCCTAACATTCCCAACGAACCTCCAGCACCCAAGTAATAGGACTGTAACCAGCAAGCGGTGTCAAAACGTCCATCAGATTTCTCACTGAATGTCTAATATCATGTGGCCACGGTGGCTATGTCTTTCCCAACTGCCACCTTCATCGAACACAGACCACAAGCCACGAGTACACGTTCGGCGACAGCAGCCATCCGCCTCTCTATCGAAGGTCGGAAGTCCCCCAGTCTCGATGCGTTGTGTTTCCACATGGCCACTCGGCGTCTAACAGACCACAAGCCACGAGTAAATGTGCGGCAAAAGTGCCTGTCTGCCTGTTGACAGAAGGGGGAGAATCCTGCCCACAGCCTCATTCTTTTCCCCTCTCCCTTCCCTCCTCCATACCCTCCTGGCTCCCCCCCTCACTCCCTCAGTCTCTACCATCCTCTGTGGTGATGACACTGGCGTGAGTTTTCAAAGTTGTTTTGTGATTTATTCATCTTCTACTGGTCATATTGAAATTCTGCAAAGTCCATGAAAAAGCTCATTAAATTCTACATCTAGGCATATGCTTAACGCTTGGATGATACTGGCAAAATTTTGAATTAGGATGATAGGAAGTTTTACGAAGGTAAATTTACTTTTGAACAATTTATTCCTGCTTGAATTTCGTACTCTTATGTGTCAGTTTTATGTGTTTTTATTAGCTTATCTTATAATATAAACACCAGTGAAGATGATGGTATATGATTTATACCAATGTGATTAATTTACAGTGGCATATTTGGCCGTGGAATTCTTTTTAGCCCTGGGAGCAATCACTCGTCACAGACAACAGATTTTCAAACCGTCACCAGTTTTTTTGTGGATTTTTGTTGTTTATGCATTGTTTTCATGACGTTTAGTATTAATATGGATGAACATGTGTGTTTTGATGTCTAAATATGGCATATTGACCTGAAAACAGTGTCAAAATTAGGAGGGGTACTGTACATACAGTCATGTATAGGTTGGGTGTTTTATGGTTTTCAGTGTTTTTTTTTTCCATGGTTTTCTTGGTGTTTCACATTACTCTGGATATTACTATGTGTGTTTTGATGTCTAAATGTGGCAAATTGACCTGAAAACAGTGCCAAAATTAGGAGGGGTACTGTACATACAGTTGTGTATAAGTTGGGTGTTTTTTTATTTTCACTGTTTTTGTCATGGTTTTCTTGGTGTTTAGCATTATTTTGGATATTCCTATGTGTGTTTTGATGTCTAAATGTGGCAGATTAAACTGAAAACAGTGCCTCAATTAGGAGGGGCATTCAGTTGTGTATAGGTAGAGTGCATTATGTTTTCACTTTTTTTTTTTTTAATGGTTTTCTTGGTGTTTAGCATTACTTTGGATATTCCTGTGTGTGTGTTGATGTCTAAATGTGGCAGACTGACCTAAAAACAGTGCCAAAATTAGGAGGGGTAGTGTTTTTTTGTTTTTTTTGTGGTTTTCTTGGCATTTAGCATTACTCTGGATATTCCTGTGTGTTTTGATGTCTAAATATGCATGAATGATTGGAAAACACTGCCAATTTAAGCACAGGTACTGTACAAATAAGTTAGGTATAGGTTGGAGGTGGGTATATGTAGGGTCTGGGTATGGTAGGGGAGTAGTGTTCATTATCCAGATGTTGCCACTACCCAGACATGCCTTTGGCTCTGTTATATCTGGATAAATGAGGGATTACTGTATTTCTAATGGTTTCAGAGGTCCCTCCCAATAGTTTGAAAAAATAATAAATGAATAAACGGTAGTTCAAAAGACCCGCAGTTTCCTGCCAATCGGATTACAGGACTTTTACTGTACCATGACTGGGAATACTGTACATACAAATTACAAGCAAGTTCTTGAGAGTCTTTCAAAACATAAAAAATATGATTTATAGCAGAATTATAAAGCAGCTGTTACTGAATTGTGAAGCTTACCAGTCAAATTTCTTGCCATAGTTGTGGAGTCTGCAGTTGTGGCATGACACTTTTTGTCGAAACGTATGACCATCAGCTGGAAGTTTTTCCGTATATCCTGATGATTATTTAATTTATATGATTAAGAAGTGCTTCAGAGATGAAATGTTGTATTGTAATTGATATGTTTATAAAATACTTATTTAAACTTACTTAACACACATGACTTATCATTTGCTCTCCTATTTTCCCACTGGAATTTTATTTTTCATTGCTTTCCTCTCTGAGGATTTCTGGGAAGTCTATGCATCATCTTCCCTTGCCCAGGTCAAGTTGAGTATCCCCAGGCAACACAGCGAGGCATATTTAATGAAAAAATCCAATTACAGTTAAAAGAAGAAGTTTTCTATACACTTGACTTGCCTGCCCCTGCTGCCCACACCACAGGGAGGCAACATGGTGCCTGTGAGTCATGTGGCCTGGGCGGGCTGGAACACTGTTGTCATGGCTCTCCCTGTAGAAGGCACTGTCCTGTTGAACCCATCGTAAAACTGCCCTTGCATATGACTTCCCTTATAGAATTAGGTTTTCAGAAGTGCAACCTGATCACCTACCAGGGCCTGCCTGCACAAAACTTGTTGGTGGTAGATTATGTAATTTGGGGTTCATTAGAGGTATGTAGTGGGCTTTCTGTTTTTCCTCTCTCTCTCTCTCTCTCTCTCTCTCTCTCTCTCTCTCTTTCTCTCTCTTATTAACATACACTTATACCTTCAGGGTATGAACTATAAGATGATTATTGAATGTGCCTTTTAACCTTTCCCTCCATGAACTGCCAACCCTACAGTACGATCGTACACCGTTGATGTGGCAGTAACTTTACAATATTTGGAAACTCAGCAAACAGCAGCCCATCTTCAAAACTCAGCAAACAGTAATCCAGCTTCAAAACTCAGCAAACAGTGATCGAGCTTTAAAACTCAAGAAACAGTAATCCAGCTTCAAAACTCAAGAAACAGTAATCCAACTTCAAAACTCAAGAAACAATAATCCAGTGTCAAAACTCAACAATCAGCAATCCAGCTTCAAAATTCAACAAACAGCAGTCCAGCTTCAGACCCAAGCAAACAGTGTTCCAGCTTCTAAACTCAACAAACAGTTATAGAGCCTCAGAAGTACCCATAGTGAGCCCTAATGTTTCATGTGATTTGGGTTCGCAAATTAACGTTTCGCAGAAAAGCCCCAAATTTCCCTGAATTTATCCCAACAATCAATAATTCACCTTTCGCATGAATATATGAGGCACCAGTGGGCAAGGCGATCATCAACTGTTTTCCACTATGTTGTTATCGCAGTTCCTGCCAGCTGTCAGACTGTGTGTATGGTGCTCTGCTAGTGATTGCAGCTGCTGTCACTTTTTTTTGCCTTTCCCTTTGTTCAGCTATTGTTCTTGTGTGGTCTACCTGTACTGTATTATGGCTTCCTCTTCATTCATTGGAGGACCAGGTAATAGTGGTGGCAGTGAAATACCGGGAAGTTCAAAGGATGGAGACAAGAGGAGAAAAGAATATGAGTGTCGGGTCGATGTGAAGAAGAGAAAGTATTCAGTAGAGGATAAGACAAAGATTTTTCAGGCTGGTGATCCATTTATTTAATGTTTCTTAACATATCGTATTCATATGGTTGTCAGTTATTCAGGTATCCTGTTTTATGAGAATTATATCTCAAAATTGAGAAAAAGTGACTTTGGGAGGGGCTCTAGAACCAGTTAGATTATTTTACCATTGAATCAATACTTTCAAGTTTGTGAAATTCAGGTTTTGTGCCAACCTTGTGGTAGCAATTGGATGTGAAACTTAGGGGCTCAGTGTACACTTACTAGCATACTGGCTTAGACAAAACAGAATAACTGCTTCACCAACTAAATTAACTTTCATCCTCTTCACCCTTGACAGACATGAATCTCAAACGCACTCTTATGGTTCCGTCTTGTACCTACCACTTCCTCTGGAAAGATATTTAAAAGTTCTAGGGCATGTGATTTATGAGATACACACTTTACCTATTCTCTGCATTCAAGTAACATCAGAGAAGAGGCATCACATAAACTAGACACCACAGACATTGCATGTACCTTTGGACAGCACAAAGGATTTCTTAAAACAGTGGTCAGTGAGGTTGCCCATCATCCACACACTCAGTGTAGTGATACTCTATTTCAGGGTAACTCTACATTGAGTGACAAACAAAATGATTTTCTGTAAACCAGGAAACCATTTAATACACTGGGTGGTAACCTTATAACCAACCAACGTGTTTCCTATGTGTCAGGAAGTCGGTTGGCGGAGGGTTAGTGCCCCTACCCAGAAAACTAATTAAAAATACAAACAAAATGTTTTGGGCCAGGACAAACCAACAGGTGACAACCAAGGACCAAACAAAGGACATAGTACGGATTGCAACATGGAATGTAAGTGGTGTGAATGATTATGTGGAAGAGAGAAAAATTGTCCAGGTGCTTTAGGATGCAAAAATGGACATATGTGGATTGATTGAGGCAAAATGGAGGGGTGCAAGTGTGAGAGAGTGGAAGTGTTGGTGGGGTATGTGCGAGGGTAGGTGAGAATGAGAGGGTAAAATAGGGTGTATGTATTGTTAAGAAGCCAGATTTGCCAGTTAGGTGCTCAAGAAGCATCTCGACGTTTCCTGCTGTTTACGGTAGCTAGTTCTGGTGCCGGTATGAGTCAGAGTTGCCAGTTTGCCTGCTGTTTGTGAGCGTAGTTATCTCATAAGTTATGCATTAATATATGTGCTCATTTTTCTTTATAATGTTTTATTTACCAGTACGTGACTGTTTGTTAAATTATGTAATTTAATTTACGTTCATATGGTAAATGATTTAGAGTGTTATATAATGTAAGAAGACTGTGGCATATTGTGGTTGTCCCTGAGTTGGTAACTGTTAGCTGTTGCCTTATCGAGTTTGTGGTAGAAGTTTCTCGAGTATTGCAAGCGTATATAAGGATGGGGAGGAGACTATTTCAGGTTCAGTCGGTTTTCAGTTCAGTTTGAGTGTAGTGCAGTGTCAGTTTGTAGCCTATATTTTTGGTACTTGTGAAAACAGTGAAATGTTGTTAAGCATTAAGTAAAGTTAAGCAGTTAAAAAAGTTTGTATAGCTCCAGTGCTTGTGAGAACAGTGAAGTGCAGTTGGAAAGCATTAAGTGTAGTTATCTGGAAAATAAAGGCAGTGAACTTCAAGAAGCTAGTGTTTATCTTCGCCTCAGCTGATGTTGTGTGTTGTACACCGAGTGGCTGACCATAGGAAGAGCAACCCACTGGGCAACATCGTTCCTGTACAGTACTACTGCTTTTTGGAGCCTGTGGCATTGGGGGATGTGGATGGAACAGTATTGTTGCATGCAAGAGATGCAAGGAGAATATAAGAGAGTATAGATCAGTTGATACGAGGATTGTGTGGTTATGATTGAAAGTAGGACTGCAAATGTGGTTGATGCCAACACAAGATCGTGCAAGCAGATTGAAAGAAGAGTTCTGGGCAAATGTGCAAGTGTGCATGGAAAAGTTTGAGAGAAATGAGAGAGTGGTTTTGATTGGAGATATGAATGGAAAAGTAGGTAATGTGAAGGTGGATGGAGTTGTTGGTGAGTGGGGTGTGCCTGCAGAAGTGGATGAGAATGGCAGTGTTGTAGTGGACATTTGTGTGGGGAGGGGGTTGGTGATAGCCAATACCCTCTTTAGGCACAAAATGATCCATAGGTATACATGGTGAGTGATGAGGAGTGTGGGTGGTGAACTTAATGAATGAAAGGCAGTGATTGATTGTGTGTGTGGTTGAGAGTGAGATGGTACATAATGGATGCAAGAGCATACAGAGGTTGGGAGACTGGACTTCAAGTGTTGGTGAAAGTCAAGGTATGAATGCAGTGGATGAACAGAAGGAGGTAGTTCACTCAAAGAGAGTAGAAAAGTTACAAGAGAAATGGAAAAAGGCAGAGTATTGGAGGGAAGTGTAGGAGCGATTGGGTCAACATGATTTGGAGCAGATGGGGGAGGTGGAAGGTGTGTGTGGGATATTCACAGAATAAATCTGTGTAGCATGAGAGATGAAGTGTGGGGTTAAGAGGATGAAATGGGGTGCATGGAACAGCATGGTGAAATGAAGAGGTGAGACAATCTATGGTGAAAAAGAAGACAGCATATAGTGAGTGGATGAGAAGCAGAGGCATCAAGGAAGTTGAGGGACGGAAGAGAGAGTTATATGTACAGAGGAAGGGAGAGGTGAAAAGATTAGTAAGAGAGAGTAAGAAGAGAATGAATGTGGAATTTTGATGGAATTTGAGTGTAAAGTGGAGGGAATGTAAGATAATGTTCTGGATGGAGGTAAAGAGAGTTAGATAGGGTGATAAAAAAAGTTAGTAGGGGAGTGAAAGATAAAAATGGTTGATTGATAGTGGAGAAGGGAGAAAAAGTGAGCAGATGGAGAGAACAATTTAAGGAACTGTTAGAAATAGACAATGAAAGTAATGCAAGTATAAGTGATTGGGAAATGGCCGGGAGAAGGAGGGAGAGAGAATGAAAGTAATGTGAGCATAAGTTGCTGGGGAATGGCTGGGAGAATGAGGGAGATGAGAAGGGAGGAAGAGATCAGTAGGATGGAAGTAGTGGAAGCAATGAAGAAAGTTAAAATAAAGTTAAAATGGGGAAAGCCCCAGGAATTGATGAAGTGTGTGGTGAAATGATGAAGCATGAGGGAGAGATAGTAGTAGAATGGATTGGGAAGGTATGCTGATTGGCCTGGGAGGAAGGTAGAGTCCTGGAGGATTGGAAGTCAGGTATAATTGAGGCCATTAGAGGGAAAACCAGGTAAGCGCCAAAAAAAGAAAACAAAAAAACGCTGTTAAAGTTTGTGTACTTTAAATATGACATAACTTTTCAACCAGTGAAGATATTCTGCTCTTGTTTTTTTTTTCCATGTACCCTAATTCATCTACTTTTCTGTAATGATACTCAGATGCTGATAATTAGTGGTATTTTAAATGAAAAAATTCAATAACACCTTCTTTCTCCTCTTGTTAGACAACAATCGATGACAAAGAAGCAGTACACTCCATCCTCGAGTACCGCGGGCAATAGGGACTGGACAAGGACTGTGGTACCCAAATCCGCGTTACCCAGACCATATGTTTGCATGTATAACAGTACAATGTGTTCTGGCCTTTTTCCAAAACTCACTTTTACCACTTCTTACCAACATACCCTGCATAAATTACTCCCTACTTATACCCACGATCAGGTAAAACACTGAAAGAGATTAATCAAAAACATGAATGGTATGAGAAAGGCATTAACAAAATAGGATGGGTACCCTTGCGATGTTGCCAAACTCTGCAGCACTCTCCCCTCGCCCCCCACCCCCACTGTTGTTGTCATTGTTATGTTGTTGCTGTCCCTGCACATCCCTCTTCAACATCAAAGTCGATTCCTTCGAAGTCTAGGGCTAAAACAATGGAGCTGACCTCGATGTCTGGTGTAACATCATCATTGGCATTAGCAAGATGCGAGTCGTCGTCGGCAATGGAGAGGCCTGCCGTCTGGCCCGGAAATAACTGGGGCTGTATTTATCATAGTGGCCTTCCCCATTCACAGTAGTCCGTTCCCAAGTTCTAAAACATAGCACAAGTGTGAGACGTTCCTAAGAGTTATCATAATCTAATGAAAGCCTCGAACATTGCTATTGGTGAAGGAACGCTAAGGTTAGCAGATATATGAGAGCTACACAAACAAGTTGAGACTGACATCATTACGCAATTGGAAAATAAAATGTTATCAATAATAAATAATTATAATGGCAAATTCATTATAAACCATTATTATTATTTTTTTTCACAGCTGAATTCCTTCTCTTCATACCATCAAATCCTCTCCTCACGTTGAAACACTATGTATAATGGTACAATGTGTTCCAAAACTCACTTACCCCTTCTTACCACCCTATCCCACTTAAATTAACCCTTACTCATACCCACAATCAGGTGAAACTTTGAGAGATATAACTATTAATTAAGAACATGAATGGTATGAAAACGGCATTAACAAAAGTTAGGTTGAGTACCCGTGTAATGTTGCCAAGCTCTGCATCACTCTCCCCTAGCCCACCCCCACTGTTGTTGTCATTGTTATGTTGTTGCTGTCCCTGCACATCTCTCTTCAACATCAAAGTCGATTCCTTCGAAGTCTAGGGCTAAAACAATGGAGCTGACCTCGATGTCTGGTGTAACATCATCATTGGCATTAGCAAGATGCGAGTCGTCGTTGGCAATGGAGAGGCCTGCTGTCTGGCCCGGAAATAATTGGGGCTGTATTTATCATAGTGGCCTTCCCCATTCACAGTAGTCCGTTCCCAAGCTCTAAAACATCACAACTGTGAGACGTTCCTAAGAGTTATCATAGTCTTATGAAAGCCTCGAACATTGCTATCGGTGAAGGAACGCTAAGGTTAGCAGATATATGAAAGCTACACAAACAAGTTGAGATTGACATCATTACGCAATAGGAAAATAAAATGTTACCAGTAATTCAATAAATGTTTGATTATAATAGCAAACTCATCATAAAACTTTTTTTGTCCACGGCTGAAAACATAACTACCGATTCCCAATTATCTTAATTCCTTCTCTACCTACTATCAAAGTCTCTACTCTCTCGTTGAAATAATATGTTTGCATGTATAACGGTACAATGTGTTCTGGCCACTTTCCAAAACTCACTTTTATCCGTTCTTACCAGCCTACCCCACAAATTACCGCCTACTTATACCCACCACCAGGTAAAACATTGAAAGAGATGGAACTATTGTCCTATTTATTAAGAACATAAATGGTATGAAAATAGTATTAACAAAAACAAAAGTGTACTTTTCACAACAATAAATATTCATATATTCATATCAAATAAAATCGTTAGGCAGGGTACCCGTGTCTTACTGATATAGCTCTGGAGCACTCGCCCCTCTCCCCCCACCCCCACTGTTGTTGTCATTGTTAAGTTGTTGCTGTCCCTGCACATCCCTCTTCATCATCAAAGTCGAATCCTTCGAAGTCCAGGGCTGAAACAATGGAGCTGTCCTCGTCGTCAGGTGCAGCATCACCATTGGCATCAGCAAGGTGTGAGTCGTCGGAGGATGATGTATCTTGCGGCAGTGGAGAGGCCTGCTGTCTGGCCCGGAAATAACTGGTGATGAGCTGCTGTTGGCGAGCATTGACCCTGTCATTAAACATGTCAGTGTAGGTCCTCAGTGCACTCAAGACCATGGCCACGCTGAGGTCTGCCCGTTCCTGGTTGGGGTCATTGTTGGTGATGGTGTGGGTCAGCTTTTCGTTTATCTCCACCACCTCCCTCAAGATGTGTGTGGGTGGCTCTCCTGTAGGCCTGCCATCATTCAGGTCGTCCTCCTCTTGTTCCCCATCCTGCTGCTCCTCCTCCAACTGATCCAACATTTCCTCGGTGTCAGGCTGCAGGTTAGGGGAGATGAGCTCATGAATGTCACCTGCATCCACTGACTCAAAACCAGCCACTCGTCTTGCTGCCTCCACTGCCCGGCTGACAGCCGCCTCCACTGCCTGCGGCTCACATGGCAACACCAACTTGTGACCTGGCAAGCCCTCTAACACGTTCCGCCAGGCGTGGTGGATTGTGGCTTGATTCACCTCCTTCCATGCAACTACTAAAGCATCCACAGCATCTTTTATATTGAAATTTCTCCAAAATTGGAAGACTGTCATGGCCTCTCTCGAAGCAGGAGTGGATGTATGGGTGGATGCAGATACAGGAGGTGGTGGAGAATCTCTGCTAGTCCCTGGTATAGGCGAGGATGATTGTGATGGTGGTGGTGGGGATTCTGCATCGGACATTTCCATGAGCTCTTCCTGGGTGTCTGTCGCTGCATCCAGCATCACAAACGTCCTCCTTGCATATGCCGACTTGAAAATGCTGATCACCTCTTGGTCCAAAGGCTGAAGGAGAGAAGTGGTATTTGGGGGCAAGAAAACCACCTTAATGTTGGGATGCCTGTCAACCATAAGTCTTGAATGACCAGGTGCATTATCAAGTAACAGGAGAATCTTGAAGTCGAGATTCTTCCTGCGACAGAACACCTCAGTCTCTTTTACAAAACACTCATCAAACCACTGAAGACTGATGGCCCCAGACATCCACCCCTTTTTGTGACTCAACCAATGAACATTTAATTTACCCATGTCCGTATTACGGTAGGCGCGGGGGCGTTTTGAGCGGTGAATCACAAGGGGTTTAAGCTTGCACGTGCCTGAGGCATTGCACCCCAGGAGAACCGTGACCCGGTCCTTCGAGACCTTAACTCCCCTAGCACTCCCCTCCTTCATGGCGATGTACGTTTTTTTGGGCATTTTCTTCCAGTAAACGCCCGTCTCGTCGGCGTTAAAAATCTGGTCTGCGGTGTAGCCCCCCTCTGTGATAATGTCTCTTAAGAAACTAGGGAACTCTATGGCTGTGGTCGTGTTGGCACCAGTGGCTTCCCCACTTATTTTAACACTTTTCAACTTACTTCTTTTCACAAAGGAAGACAACCACCCATTAGACGCTTTGAATGGAGGCGGATTACAGTAATTAAGTCGTTTGGCTACTTCAGCATAATAAAGTTTTGCCTTCTCTCGTATCATGCGGCCGTCAGTAGGGACGTTGTTCTTTCTCTGGCGCTCCACATAATGTCCTATCAGTTTCTCAGTCATCTTCAGGACAACATTACGAACTTTTACTGCTGCCAGGTTCGCATCACTAGGGTTTCCTTGCACGATCTTCTTTATCTTCTCCCGGTCCTTCCAAATCGTTCTGATGGTGCTTTCATTCACGCCATGCTTTTTCGCCATTTCTGCCTGCCTTTTTCCTTTCTCCAACTCCTTTACTATCTCATATTTCTGTGCATACGTGAAGGTACGTCTCTTTCTCGGTGGCTGGGGCTGATCACGTGGCATGATTCAAGAGGCAATGTCCTCACTCAAACCCCCCACAAAAAAGAAAAAAATCTTGCGACAGAGCACGTGCATTACTAGCTACGGCTGGAGAAAGGTTCTAAGTGACGATTTTTAAGCGGGATATGCTAGAATGCGTTTGAAATTATGCTAGATTAGTATAAAATGCTAAGTCTCGTTTTCGTGTTTTCAATACGTTCGGTTTCTGTTATCTTCATAGACTGATATAGTATTACCAGGTTAACTGTATAAAAAAGGGAACAAAAAACCTTGTTGCAGAGCATGGGCAGTACTACCTAAGGCAGGAGAAAAGGTCAAAGTGATGATTCTAAGCGGGATATGCTAGACTGCGGATGAAATTATCCCAGATTGGCATAAAATGCTAAATCTTTCGTTGTTTTCAATACGTTTGGTTTCTGTTATTTTTAAAGATTGATATAGTATTACTAGGTTGTTAACTGTGTAAAAAAAAGAATAGAAAATCTTGCTGCACACCATGGGCAGTACTAGCTGAGACAGGAAAAAGGGCTAGAGTAGCTATTTCTAAGCAGGAATTGCTAGATTGCGGGTGAAATTATGCTAGATTGGCATAAAATGCTAAATCTTTCGTCGTTAATACGTTTGGTTTGTTTTTTTTAAGATTGATATAGTATGACTAGGTTGTTTAAGATTGATATAGTATGACTAGGTTGTTGACTGTATGCACTCATATCCTTAAGAATAAGTCTTTTGACAAAAACATCATATTAATCATGCTTGTTAACTCGTACACGTCCACCCGCCACCAGTCGTGATTTCCTGGTAAAGTATGGTTTGTTTCACACTTACCATTCATGATCATATTACACAAGTATCTGTCTTTTATGAAGTCTGTTAATTAATGTCACCTCTAGAAAATTCCTGGGTTATGAGTGAAAAATTTTTCCTTCAGATAATCCCGCTAGCGACTAGGTGATAAACATTGCCGCAATGGAAAAACTCGTCTGGATATTTAGCGACTTTTTCGCTGATTTAGCTGCCGTCATCAACAGTTGCTGAATACATTCGTGGACGTAGCCACATCGTGGTTATACATTCACGCCCTTTGATAATTATTAGCAATACTATATGTATAACATAGCAATACCATATGCTATAAACTAAAGTCTACGCAAGGTTTATTACACACGGGAGTGAGGAGTAGTATCTGAGTAGTATAGGAAGAGTAGTGTATGGCATAACAGCATCAGCCCTTGCTAACCTTAATATTTACTCTGATATCAGAAATATGCCAAAATAATTCAGAATTTCATAACCTTATCCCAAATTTAATATGCTAACAACTATAATAAATCTGGTCTTGCTGGAAAGGAATACAGGTACCCTAATATAAACCAGCCAACCATGGCCGTTTTGGCGGGTGACGTAACCGCGCGGGCCTTTCAAATTTCGTCGTCAGGCCAGCTGACTTCCCGCGTGAGCTCGAGTTTTTCCGCGTGTGGAGAAATACCTATCGCATTATGCTGGCCGCGTTAGAACAAAAACGCGGTACTCAACCAGGTGTTACTCGAGGATTGAGTGTACTTTTACCCATAATATGTGTTATTGTAGGTCAGCTATAAGATATTGAGACTGAAAATATGTCAGTAGGTAAGTAAGGACATCTGCCTTTATGGTGGTGTCATAAAAAAAAGCTTGGTGGTATGCGTCGAGCCACGCGATTGGCGCATCTTGCAGCCACCTCCTGCTGTGTGGCGCTCGCCTGGTTTTCCCTCTCACTCTTAGCCTCACATACATGTGTCTTACAATAAGTGCGTGTTTTGACACGAATACTATGGTAAAATTACCTTAACTCAAGTAGGAGAACCGGACATGATGTTGGTTTCCAAGGATGCAGTACTTGGGAGAAGAAAATACTAAGCCAAAATGGACCTAATGGTAATGTCATGGAGTGGTTGGCCATCAGTATCAGTACGGTCGTTCACAGCCCTTTAAAAATCGTAATTTTCAACCATCTTAGGGACATCTTTTTCACTTAAACCCTTGTTGTAGTGGTAGAAGAGGATTTGGGGAATTAAGTGGTATATTTAACTCCGTTTCTGGCCGGGGTGGTGCTTACCTGGTTTTCCCTCCAAGTGCCTCAATTATCCACTCACTTGATGTAGTGCTGCTCTTGGGTGTCTGCCCTTTCCTCTCCTCCATCCTTCTTTCCATCCATCCTCTTCTGTCTTTCTTTCCTTCATTCTTTCCTCTTTCTCCTGCCTGTGGGTGACTTTGCACTCCCTCTTGTGTCTTTCTTTCCTTCATTCTTTCCTCTTCCTTCTACCTGTAGGTGACTCTGCACTGAGTGACAAGCCAAATGGTTTCCTGTACACCAGGAAACCATTTACTATGCTAGGTGGTAATCATATAACCAAATTTTGGCTCCTGGTGGTTTAGTGGGTAATAAAGGTGCTCCAGTCGGATTGAGCCGGTGAAGGTTTATATCCAAGGGGTGGTTGGGGTTTATTGCTCATGTAATGCCACTCAGGGATGAGTGAGGCTGGTCACTCTCATCTTAAATGCCAGGACCAACTTTCCTAGCCCCATGTTCCTACGCTTCTCATGGGGCAACGTAGGATTAGATGATGGATGGATGGATGGATGACAAGGAAAAGGGGAGAGATGGGTGTGGTAATCACAGGGGCATTTGTCTTCTTAGTGTAATAGGAAAAGTGTATGGTAGGGTACTTAGCATCAGGGAAATAACAGAGTAATTACTTGGAAAAGAACAGATAGGTTGTAGGAAGGGAAGAGGTTGTATAGATGAGACATTCATCCTTTGGTCTTTAGTGGAAAAGTTTCTAGAGAAGAGAAAGAAGTTGTATGCAGCCTTCATGGTTTTGGAGAAAGCATATGACAGAGTAGATAGACAAGGATTGGGGAAAATATTCAGAATATTTGGAGTAAGTGGGAAGCTTTTGACTGCCATGAAGAGAATGTATGTGGGTGCAGAGGCTGCAATGTGTATGTAGATGGTGAACTGAGTGATTTTTTCTGTCTAATTGTTGGTTTGGAACAGCAGTGTGTCATGTCTACATGTTTTTTTTATCTGTATATGGATGAGGTTATAACAGAGATACAAGACAGGTCAATGGATGTTTGGAGCAGCCCTAATGAGGGAGGGCAGCATTTGGAAACTCCTTGTGCTGTAGTTTTCAGATGATACTGTACTGTTAAGTGAAGATGAAGGGTAACTGCAAGGCTTGGTGGATGAGTTTGGGAGTGTGGAATCTATCAGTGAATACAGGGAAGAGTAAAGTTATGGTCTTTGAGAGAAATGAAGTCACTGAATGTTCAGTGAGGTTGGATTGTGTGGAAATGGAAAATGTGAGTGCATTTAAGCACTTAGGTAGTGTGATGGGTAAGGATGGAAGTTTGGAGGATGAAGTGCCTGAAAGGGTACAGTAGGGAAGAAAGGTTGCTGGTTCTTTGAAAGCAGTGATAAGAAATAAGTAAGTGAGCATGGAAATAAAAAAGTCACTGCATGTTGTGATACCAGCTCTAACATATGGAAGCGAAGCTTGACCTTGTTGGATGGACACAAGTAAGGAATGAGAGCAGTAGAATGAGTTATTTGAGAAGAGCATGTGGAGTTACATGGCGAGACAGACTAACAAACGAGGAAGTGAAGGAGCATTGTCGTGTAGATGTGGATGTGGTAGATAGTGTTACGAGAAATATGTTGAGGTGGTTTGGCCACGTGAAGAGGATGGACAGCAAGAGACTGACAGGGAGAGTGTATGCGAGTGAGGTGGAAGGGGGGGGAGGGAGGGGAAAGCTGAGGATGAGATGGAGGGATTGAGTGGAGAGGCATATGAGAGAGGGGGATGTTGGCTGGAAGGAGGACAATGAAATGGTGGGGGACAGGGCGACATGGAGGCGATTTATTTGTGGCCACCGCTTATGGGATTAAGGCCAGTAGATAGATAGATAGTCGGTAAACACTTCATGAGAACAACAGTGAATTACAGTATCCCAAGCTGGGCCCTTACGTCAACCATCAAACATGGATAAGCTTCAGAACAAAAAAATCCTTCAGAATATCAGTAGGATGCACCAAGACCACAAACAGATTACTTGCATCAAGAAGCAAAAATACTTCCAATCAAGGATCATATAAATAAGAGAGGCACAAATTCATCATTTCAACTCAAGACCCATTTCACACTTCTAACTTTATGTTCCATCACCGTCTTCCACAAAAAAACAACAAATGAACAACGGCCCAACCTTATCCAGAGTTTTGTAACCCTTGCCAAGCAGCAGATCTCATATGAGGCACATTGAAGATATGCACAGGCCAAGCTGCAAGCTTCATATGAGGTACAATTTACATTGGTTTTAAAACAGTGAATTGGGGAAGGTAAACTACCTTACAAAGAATCATCCTGGCAGGGGTTAATAACATCCTTGCTCCTTCTCCTCCTCCCAATACAACACTGCACAGACACATACATAAACTCATAGCCACCACAGCCGTCAAAAGCCTTCAACCCGTTAGTATACTTCCTGAAACTCCATTAGATATCCACCCCTCAGAAACTACCCTAACCAGAAAGACATAACTGACCATAAATAGACTGCAATTTGGCCATTTCCCTTCCCCAGTATAGTATCAACACAAAATACAGGTCACAAACAATGCACTATGCCCACATTGGAATGCACCCTCCCACATCACAACACACAACATTTATTACAGTCACAACATAGACAGTCCTTCAGCGTACCCACATTCATCATCATTGTTCATTGTTCAAACATGCTTGTATGTATCAGTCTTGGTCACCTAATGGCAACTTTCCACACAGCCCAGTCTGTAGCAGCCTCTCGATCCAACCCCTTGATCCTGAAGTTACCCTCTGTAACCCCATCGCCGGTCATTTTGCGTCTGATTCTCACAGCTCTACCCTCAGCGTTTAGGTCTTTCATTCTCCACACCCATTTATTATTCTCTATCCTCTCCACATGTCCAACCATCTCATCTACTCTTTCTCATCACAGTGCCTGTATGTTCAAGTTTCATCCATCCTCTCAACTCTTCATTCAAATTCTTAACTCCCCCAGGCCTGTCATTCAGGGTCAGACTACACATCCATGTAGTCATTTCAACTTATGTTTGAGCTTACGAATATTCTTCTCCTTTATTGCCCAAATATCATGACCATACAGCATTACACCCCTAACACATGCTGCATGCAACAACCCTATAGCACAGATGAATTGTGTCATGTAGCATAAAATTCAGTAATATTTATCTAATCACTTTTGAGAATGTGAGTGCATTTAAGTACTTGGGTAGTGTGATGAGTAAGGATGGAAGTTTAGAGGAGGAAGTGCTTGAAAGGGTACAGCAGGGAAGGAAGGTTGCTAGTTCTTTGAAAATGGTGATAAAGAATAGGGAAGTGAGCATGGAAGTAAAAAAGTCGCTGCATTCAGTATTGTGATACCAACCCTAATGTATGGAACTGAAAGTTGGACCATGTTGGAAGGACACAAGTCAAGAGTGAGAGCAATGGAAATGAGTTATTTGAGAGGAGCACGTGCAGTTACGTGGAGAGACAAACTGACAAATGAGGAAGTGAAGGACCGTTGCGGTGTGGATATGGATGTGATAGAAAGCGTTAGGAGCAATACATTGAGGTGGTTTGGCCATTTGGAGGGAGTGAAGAGTGAGAGACATGCAAGGAGAATGTATGTGAATGAGGTGGAAGGGGGGAGAGGGAAGGGGAGGCCGAGGATGAGATAGAAGGATGGAGTGGAGGGGGGAGGCTGAGGATGAGATAGAGGGATGGAGTGGAGAGATATATGAGAGGGGGGGGTGAACTGGGAACAGGGCAGTGAAATGACATTGAAGAGGGCAACATGGAGGCGATTTGTTTGTGGCCACCCCTTACAGGATTGAGATGTCTGGCAATAAACAGATAGATAAACTTTTTAGAATAATAGTGTACTAAGAGAAGCTTCATTAACTTCTCCTGTTTCCTCACTACAGGTACCAGAGTATCCGTCGAACCATCACGTCACGACGAGTTGAAATTGAGGACTTCCCACCTTCTCAAGCCACCTCCTCTACTACCCTCCCACATTCCTCTACATGTGCCCCTTCATCTTCTTCCATTTGCTCCTCATCTTTGTCCTCATCTAATGCTGCTTCATCCTCTTCTTCCACTCCTGCCCCCTGCTCCACCCTTCCTTCATCCTCCACAGCTCTTCCATCCTCCACAACACTTCCATCCTCCACTCTGCCTTCCTCAGCATCCTCCTCTTCTTCCTCTTCATCCTCGTGCAGCCTCCCCTCATCTGCTTCCACGCCATCACTTGCTACATCATCATCCACGCTGGGACTGTCATCATCAGCCACTGCCACATCCTATATCAGTAAGCCAACATATATGTTTTGATAAATATTTTTTGCTTCACTCTGTCTGCATAATCACTTTACCACATTGATGGGTGTTAGGGAGGGATGCCTTCATGGGGTGGTACCAGTATAACCATGTTGCTTCTCTCTCTGGTTATACAAACATCCTTCATCTCCCTCCTTATATCACAAAAAGAGAATGATGAGCTACAGGAGGAGTGCAACTTCAGTTTGCAGTCCACTAGGTGCATGATCCCATGGGGTTGCAACTACAACTACCACTTATACCACCATTACACTGATAATTATTTTGTAATATTTTACCTACACCCAGGTGAAGTACAGTAAAACCTCTGCATGTTGGCATCCAGTAAATTGGAATTATGCACAAGTCATAATGGCACATGAAAATCGTTAATGAAAATAATTTAAAATGTTTGAAATTGGTAAAAAAAATATATATTGGAAAAATTTCTCCAAAATCATAAAATGAAGTCAAATGGAAGGCCCATCATGGATTGATGACGCATCATTCTAGGCTGTGAGGGCTCGTGTTGTTCCACTGGTCAGAAAATTCTCGGAAAACTACCGCTATGACGTGAAACCTCGGTTAAGGGAAGCCATATCTCAGCATAATGCTGCACCGGCTCATCATGTTCTAGCCTGTGAGGGCCTGCCAGCCACTTCCCACCCATTGTTGTTAATATGGCAACTTGCCCACTAAATGTAAAGGTTTAAAAAAAAAAGGGTGGAGGGGGGGATAATAAATGTTAAAGCTTGCTGTATGTCTGGTGTATTGTAAAGCCCTATCTAACATTGTTTTCCTTAATGTTCCCTAATTTCCATCAGTTTGGTGGATTTCTATCACTGTTTAGGCCAGTCTAGCAGATTTCTGTGCTAAACAGTACTGTACATTCTGTTTGACAGTGCTGCTACATCCCGCAACCTCCTGCCTCACTCTGCCTCATCAAGCATCTGCTAACACTCATGTTGGTATTCTCTCGCATTCCACTCCGTATTCCGCACTTTTATTACAGTACTAACCAGCATGGCTCCCAAGGCTCCCATGGCTCCTTCAGGCAGGAAGGGGATGAAGCTGAAGACCCTGAGCATTCAAGAGAAGCTGAAAGTTTTGGACAGGATTAATGCTGGTAGCTCGATGCGTGCCATACGTGCAGAGTTTAACCTGAAGCCAAGCACGTTTTACGACATAAAGAAGAGCAAGGACAAGATTCGTGACCGTACCATGACAACAGAAGATCCCAGTAGTGCGAAGAAGTTGAAGCAGAGGATCAAACCAGCCAAGTACATTAGTCTGGATGCCTGTGTTGATAAGTGGTATAAAGAGGAACATGCCGCTGGTGTGCCTGTTAGAGGAGTGGACCTCCAAAATGCGGCAAGGAGGCTGACAAAGCATTTGAAAATCGACAATTTTCAAGCAAGTTCTGGATGGCTCTTCAGGTTTCGAAGCTGACATTGCCTGGCCAACCGGAAAATCATTGGTGAGAGTCGTAGTGCAGACCAGGATGCTGTGGAGCCATTCAGGAAAAAGTTGGAAAAATTATTGATTCATCAGACCTGCTCTTCTCACAGCTGTAGAGTGCCGACGAAATGGGACTGTTTTGGAAGTCCATGCCTACGAACACCCAGGCTAGCAGGCAAGAGGGTCACATCCCAGGGAGGAAACAGGTAAAAGACTGCATTTCATTCTCTGCTGTGCCAACACCAGTGGATCCCACAGGCTCAAACCTATGGTGATTGGGAAGGCACAGAAGCCTAGGGCCTTAAAAAATATTTTGGACAAACTCCCAGGAGTAACTCTACTGCTTGGTTCACAAGGGAGCTGTTCAAGGAGTGGTTTCACAGCTTTTTTGTGCCTGCTGTGGTAAATTTTCAGGTGTCTGAGCTGGGCATCCCTAGGGAGAATGTCAAGGCTATCCTCATCCTTGATAATGCCCCAGCACATCCCAGTGAAGAAGAGATCGAGGCACATGGTGGCAGGATCAAAGTGTTGTTCATGTCCCGCAACACCAGCTCCTTAATTCAACCTGTGGACCAGGGAGTGATTGAGGCCACCAAGCAACACTACCACAACAAACAGTTAGGGGAGTGCCTGGTAGTGCTAGAGGAAGAAGGAGACAAAGTGGAGGATACCAGGGGGGCAAGATCTTTGGCGAATTTCAAGGCCTACAATCTCCGAAATGCTGTTTTCAACTGGGGTGATGCCTGGAATGGCCTGCAATACTCCACCCTCAGTAATGCCTGGAATAAAATACTGAAGGGGACTGATGTGGAGGTTGATTTTACTGGGTTTGGGCCTGAGTACTTTGTTCACACTGCTCACAGGAGTGGTGAAACTCAAGTAACTGAAGACAGTGTTATTGATTGGCTTGAGAGTGATGCCTAGGATAAGGGTTACCACCACCAAAGTGAGGCAGAAGTAGCCAGGAGTGTGATAGTGGAAGCTGCTGCTGAAATGGAGGGTAGTGACAGTGAAGATGAGGGTGAGATGCCCCCCAAGATAAGACTGTCAGAGCTCCGGCTGCACCTTCTTCTTCTTCTTCTTCTTTTTTTCAATAACAGAACAGAGGAAGGAAGAACAAATGAATAAAAAAAGATAATCCCCACACCAGATTACTAATGTCCACTGTTCATAATATTCCTGTAACAGTTAGACTTGAACAGCTGTAGGTTGAAGCTTGGAGGGAAACAATTCTGGGGAAGCGAGTTCCAGAGAGACACAGTTCGGGGAATGAAAGAATTCTGATAGGCAGAAGTTCTGCAATATGGCTAAGTAACATTCCGGTCATGAGCGCTACCAGATGCCCGTGTAGCACAAGGGAAGGCATGGAAAAGTGGCACAATGGATGCAACTTCGTCTGAGCTTTTGCCATAAACATATCTGTATAATAATGCAAGGGAGGCAACATTCCTTCTTACTTGTAGAGGATGTAGTTTATTTGTAATAGCAGGGTTATTAATAATTCTATCAGCTTTGTTCTGAATTTTATCTAGTTGTTTTTATGCAACCTCTCCACATCCATTCCACAAGGGTGAGCAATATTCAAGCTGAAAGCGCACGTGACTCCTACAAATTATAGCTAACTGCTTGTCAGTGAAGAATTTATGGACTCTGTACAATAATCCAAGTTTCTTTGAGGTGGTTTTAGCAAGTGATCTGACATGAGAGGTCCAGCAGAGGGCATTGTTAAGTGAGATGCAGAGAATTTCAGTACTTTTGGAGATGGGAATATTAGTAGCACTGAAGGTAATATTCGAATCTGGCAATATCTGTCTATTAGTAAATTGTATATATTTGGTTTTACTAGCATTAAATGAGACAAGGTTGTTTTGTCCCCATTCATTGATCATAGATAAGTCTTGATTTATGGAGATGGCTGTACTGAGTTGAGAATTAGAGATATTAGACTTCGTAAATGGGTGTCTGAGTGTGAATGAACTATGTAGCGTTGAGTCATCTGCTTATGAATGGATGGGATTGTGGGTGACAGATAAAAGATCATTAATATGAACCAGGAACAGGGTTGGCGCCAGAACTGATTCCTGCGGCACGCCGGTGTTAATTGAGTGGAAATTGTAAAATACATCATCTACTTTTACTCTTTGTTTTTCTGTCACTGAGGTTTAAGGAAATCAAAGGAACAAAAGATGTTAATCCATAGCAAGGGAGTTTGGATAGCAGGGAACGGTGCCATACTGTGTCGTAAGCTTTAGAAATATCAAGGGCTGCTGCATGAGTTTCTCCATGTAGGTCAATTGATTGATGGATGGTATGAGTCAAGAGATTGAGTATGTCAATGGTGGATCTTTCATGGCGAAAACCATATTGTCTCTCACTAATTAAGTAGTTGGATTCAAGATGCTTAACTACGTGCATATTAATTAAAGTTTCAAATACCTGTGAGTTGGGAGCAGGGGAGTGAAATGGCGGGGGACAGGGCGACTTGGAGGCGATTTGTTTGTGGCCACCCCAAACAGGATTGAGGCGTCTGGCAATAGATAGATAGATAGAAATACCTTACCAGGAGAAGATGTCACAGCTATTAGTCTGTAATGAGAGGGGTCAGAGAAACTTCCATTCTTTGGAGTTGGGTGGATATTGGCCTCTTTCCATGAATTAGGGAATGAAGAAGTACATATGTATAGTCTGAATAATTTGGCTAGAACAGAGGCAAGTTCTGGGGAACACTTTTTCAAAGCAATTGGCAGAATTCCATCTGGACCTGGAGCTTTGTTGGTAGGTAAATTGTCTAGGATGGATTTTACGTATCTTGTCTGTATTTTAAGTGGAACAATTTCGGGAGAGTCAGGTTCTAGAACTGGGACATTCTGGCTGACTTCCTCTGTGGTAGAATTTCTGGCAAATGTACTGACAAAGATATCTCCTTTCCCACATGGGTCATTTGTAATGTTGCTATCTGAAGATTTCAGTGGGGGAATGGATGATGACTTGTTACAGTTATTATTGAAAATATTGAGAGTTGACCAGAATATTCTACTGTCCTTAGGATTCTCAAGTAGTTTTGATGCTTGATTTTGAAGAAAGTTTAATTTAATGAGATTTTTTACAGCTTTTGTATGGTTTCTAGCAATTTTAAATTGAGAGAGTGATTCAGATGTTTTTTATTTTAAGTAAGATTTATATGCTAATGGCTTTTGGGCTGTTGTTCTGGCACAGTTGCTATCAAACCATTTTGGAGAGTTTGATCTTTTAGTGAACTGTTGACCTGGTATGAATAAATCCATACCAGCTAGTATTAAGTCACAAATGTGGGAATGGGTAGAATTGGGATCACTAGAGAAAAAAGTACTGCCACTGAATGTCAGCAAGATAATTTCTAAATCCATTCCAGTTTGCCCTATCAAAGTGCCATCAAGTCACCCTGACAGGTTCAGAACGGGGAGGTTTGGGGGGTTAACTAATGAGGCTTTGATGAGATTGTAGGCAGAGGATCCAAGTGGTGACAGTATTTCTATCCTGTATTGATTTGGATTATTTGTCAGGAATAAATCAAAGAGATGGGCATTGTGGTCAGAATTATCTGGTATTCTGGTTGGTTGCTTTACCAGCTGGGTGAGATTAAACGATTCCGCAAACAGCTTGCACTCTAGACCAGCACCGTCAGTCCTGGCAGAATGCAATAACCATCCAACATCATGTACGTTAAAATAACCATGCTAAGGGCAAGGTTAAGGTCACTCAACTCTGTGGATATGGAATCAAATACACTGGGTTCCGAAGTAGTATTGGGGGAGCAATAGACTACACAGATATAATTGGTAATATTTTGACAATTTAGTTTATACAATGAGTAATCAAAACTGGATGAAGTGAAGTTTAAAATAGTGTCAACTGCATATTGAGATTTGATATAACAACAGGTGCCGCCCTTGTTACGGAAGTTTGTGAGGAGATGGTAACTGGGAAAACAAAACGGGGATATTTCAGTAGAGGGCGAGATTTGTGGTTCTGTGAGGAAAAGGGCCAGAGGGGATATGAACTGTAGGAAAAAATGAACTGAATTTAAATTGGTGTTAAGACCACGAATGTTGTTGAAGAATAATGCTGCACCTTCACTTCTCCGTTGACGAGCATGACTGGAAATTGAAATAGTCGCTGCCGGCACAGTCGCTTGATGGCGACTGGGAGGACCCAGTGCTGCCAGTCCTACCCTGCTGGTGGTGGCAATCCGAGGTACCACCTCGTTTGATAGTAATAATGCAGCGGCCATTGCTAAAGGGAGTGAGAATAGAAGGTGTGATATCTTATGTGCATGTAGTGTGATGTAGACAGTTGAAGGTAGAGGTATTAAGAGAGTATGCTGGCCAATGCTCATACAAATGAAAATTCTGAAAATCTTCAACAAAGGGAGATGGTCAGGATCAAGTCCTGAGTTCTGGTGAAACGGGAGCTCCAGCTCTCCCTATCACCAGCTTGCCATCCACCTCGGAAGTTCTGCCCTGTTTGACTGGTGGATAATGCCATGGAAGGGTAGATGGAGTATGATGGCTTTGAAAATTATTATTCCACCCTCAGAGATATTAGAGCTATTGTCATCAAGAGACAGTATGCCTCTCAAAAACAGACACATAACTCTTGACTTTTTTAAGTCCAGATCAGTAGCCAGGGAGCCTCAACCCTCCACCAGCAGTGAATCAACATGCAGCTTTCTAAGCAGTGTGTCCTCAGAGCTGCCTGAACAGATTTTCTGCAGTGACTCTGATAGTGAATAAGTTGGCCTAAAATAGTGATTACAGTAGTGATTAAGGCCTGTATATAATGTACATAAAGTGTAATACAGTACTCATACTGTAGTGTTCTTAGGTTCTACATATATATAGTATTAAGTGTGTACTGTACAGTATAAAGTGTAAGGTACAGTACAGTACTGTACTGTTGTTCATTTGTGATTGTGGTTAAGAAATGTTGCACAGAAGCAATCATATGCTCTCCTAGCACCTCTACATCCTACCAAAAGGCCCTCCTTAGGCTTGGATTACACCCTCTGCAAGCATGGTGTTTTTTTTTTTTGTTTTTTTTGGTTAGTCAGGAATCTCATATTTCAATAAGTTGGAATTATAGTCAACTCAGAATGGCCTCAGCCCCAATTATTCTGACTTAAGAGAGGTTTTACTGTGATTCAGTCTTGGTAAATCTGTGACATGCAAAAAGTTAAAAACAATATCCTGAAACTCCATCCATATGAGAGGTCTTCTCTGTGGTGTATGAAATTGTTTAGTGACAAGGAAAAGGTGAAATACAGTAGATGTCATTGTACTGTAGGGGTTAATTGTTATTTTTTCTAATATCTTCATTACAAGAGGTTTTCTGTAAGTTGAACTGTAATCACAAGTAATACTGTAGTAAGAATATGATAAAAGAAGACAGCATCGTTGTAGTAGTAGCAGCAGTTGTCAGTAGTGGCGTCAGGATTTTTGTATAGGATAACCTTAAGGGGGTGGGGGACTTTCTAGGAGCAGGGGAGGGACTGAAGTAAATTGAGCACTAAATAGAACAATAATTTGCTTCATAATTAATGTGGGGGGTGCTGAGAGGATTTTGGGGGGCTCAAGCCCCCCTTGACACCACCACTGGTAGTAGTACTGTAGAAGTAGTTGTTGTTCCCTCACTCCAAGGTGTCTGTTCAAGCAGTCCCATCAGCCACAGGTAAGCATGTACTTTTGTGGGGCTGTCATATAGGTACAGTGCAGTACATAGACAGCACACCCTCATTTTATTTTGAGAATGTGTTTGAAAAAAAATAACTGTAATAATGATTTATCATGTATTGAGTCAGTTGTAGCATGGGTTCAATGGGGATACATTTTTGGCTGAGGGTTACCCACCCAACAAAGTTTATAAACAAGTTGCCAGCTCACCTAAGCTGGTTGTTTTTCATTTCACTGCACTTCACTCACTATTTGCCACCAAAAATGTCTGAAAACAAGTTTCCCACTCACCTAAACTGGTAGTTATATGACTTCACTGCACGTCACTCGCTGCTTGAAGTCCAACACCACAATATTTTTCCATCACTGACACTAACACACCTGATAGTAATGAGTGTAAATTCTACCTTGGAACAAGCAGATGACTGTCGACTTGCATGAGAGTGATTGTGTAAATGAAAATAATGATCATATTTTGACCAGTGATGCTTTGAACAGGTTCATTGGAGGCTGGTCGATGCGAAGCGCCAACCAGACTCCACAGTAAGTTTATGCTAGGTAATGGTGGAAAAAAGCCAGTATTAAATTTGAGACCATGCGATAAAACCATAGGAAGAGGCATTCTAGGTAAAAAAAAAAGTCACTTCATAGAACCCCCCCCCCCCATAATGTGCAACCAGTCTTATCAATGGTTGTGTTACTTTGACCTTCAAGGTCAACAAAGGACATAAGAATGCCAAAAATTTTATCTCCATAAAAGTTTACGAAGGAGTCAAAATTCAAGGACAGGGTGTAAAACAAAAAATGTTCCTCCCCAAAAATGATGGGGTGGACATCATTTGATTTGACACTGAAGGTCAAACAAGGTCATAATAATGAATAAAGTCTGAGTTTTCCCATAGCAAAAATGGACATAGAGAGGTTGTATGTGTCCGATGCAAGGGCTCTGACAGTGGCCATCACCTTTATTGATATGAATTGAGCTATACGTTTTTAGGCATTTGTCCTAGTTAAAAATGGGTGTTTTCGTAAGTTTTTTCTCAGAAATTTGTGATAGCATAAGAGTAGTCATGCGAGCACTGTCCGGCCTCCAGGTTCCACACATGGAACATTTGGACCCCTTATATTGGTAAGAATCGTATATTTTATTATTGTTATTATTTTTTTTAATGCAAGGAAGAAGAAACCAAAGGCCAGAAGCCCGCAAACCGTTCCTTCCGAGAAAAAAGCTATACAAAAGAGAGCCAAATTCAAGATCTGTTCATTTTGAGATGCCTGGACAAACTTTTTGAAAGGCTGGAGATCATAGGAAGCAGGAAATACAGACAGAGGGAGGCAGTTCCAGAGTTGACATGTTGCATAAATAAAGGACTGGGAGTAATGGTTAACTCTTGCATTAGAGAGTTGGACAGAAATGAAAAAAAGAAAAAGTCCCAACTTTTTCATCATCGCGTAAGTGATTTAACATACAAGTTCATTGTATAGTAAGGGACAGCAGACCTTTGTTATATGATGAACTGTTGTACAATGAATCGCTTGTGTGGTGATGCAAAAGTTAGGGACTTTTATGTTGGAGATGGTGTGTGAGAAGGACCATCGGGTGTTTATGGCATTTATGGATCTGGAAAGAGCATACAACAAAGTAGACAGAGACGGATTGTGGAAGGTTTTGCTCATCTACGGTGTAGATGGTAAGCTGTTAGATGCCGTCAAGGGTTTTTATGATGGTAGTGAGGCATGTATAAGGGTAAATGGGCATCAAAGTGATTGGTTCACGACCAGTGTGGGTGTTCGACGAGGTTGTGTGATGTCCCCATGGTTGTTCTATATATATATATGGATGGGGTGATTGAGAGAAGTAAAAGCACTAGAAATGGAGAGAGGGATGACATTGGTAAAGAAAAGTGATGGATGGGATATCTCAAATTTGTTGTATGCTGATGATGCAGTGCTACCTGCAAATACTGGACAAGAGCTTGGTAGACTAGTGCAGGGTTTTGTAGATGTCTGTGAGCCGCATGCCTTGAGAGTAAATGTAGAAAAGAGTAAAGTGATGGTTATTGAGAGAGAAGGTGACTCCCAGTGCAATGTAACAGTGAATGGAGAGAGACTGGAATTGGTGAGAGAGTTCAAATACTTGGGTACAATGATACAAAAGAGAGGAAAATGTGCAAAAGAAGGTGAAAGTAGAGTCACACAAGGAAGAAAAGTAGCTGGTGCAATGAAGGCCTTGATAAGAAACAGAGGCTAGAGTGTTGCAGCTGTATGAGGCTTATATGAAGGAGTGTTAGTGCCAACTTTAACATATGGATGTGAGACTATGGTGTGGCATGAAAATGAGGTCAAGAATAAGAGCAGTGGAGATGGGACTGTTGAGGAGTGTATGTGCAGTACAGAGGGTGGATAGGATGTGAAATAATGTGATTTGTGAAAGATGTGGAGTGAGGAAGTCAGTGGACACCATAATCAAAGAGAGTGTACTGAGATGGTGTGGTCATGCTGAGAGAATAGAGTGGTGAAAAGGTATATCTGAGCAAATATGAAGGAGGGAGGAGGCGAGGTAGGCCAAGGGGAAGGTGGAGAGATATGGTGGATGAGTGTGTGAGGAAGAGAGGTTTGGAAGTCGGTGAGGCTATGGAACTGACAGGAGATCGAGCTGGCTGGACGAATGTTGTGAGGAGAAGTGCATGATTTGGAATTTGGCACCCCTTTTTAACATGGCACCGTCCAGAATGACTCTATCGAATACGTTTATGTTAAGCTACAGAACATGGTGAATGTTTTTGGCGTATCCGATAGAGCCAGGATTCCGAGGGCTTGAATGATGAATGAATGGGAGGGTGGCCCATTGGACTGGCCAGATTTGGGCTGTCTGGACATTGCTAGTCCTAACCCTGCCTTAGGGCAGGAAAGGAGGTCCGGATGATGATGATGAATATATATATATATATATTCATTCATTCATTGCCAGACGCCATGTATCCCAGACAGGGTGGCCAAGGGCTTAGAGTTAATTGTTTTTTACAGGGAGGGGCACTAATCCTCCAATATATATATATATATATATATTTATATATATATATATATATATATATATATATATATATATATATATATATATATATATATATATATATATATATATATATACTGTATATATATATATATATATATATATATCATCATCATCATCATCATCATCAGCCGTTGAGGTCCACTGCAGGACCAGCCTATCCCTGCCGAAGCAGGGACGATACAGCCAATGTATCTCTACCCAGTGGCTTAGGCTGTCTGGTAGCGACTGTATGTAGGGTGAGAAGTGCTTGTGAGTGTAATTGTAGTGTTGTAGTGGCTTTGGATGTGTGTGTGTAGTCTGTGAACCAAGTGTAATCAGCCCGCCTTAAGCCGATTGGGTGCAAGCATACTAGTATGTGACACTGGTTCAACCACAGCACCCCTTGTGTCCGCCAAAGTAGCGAGTGCCTAGGTGAACGCTTCCCAAAAGTTTTCACAACTCTGGCGGGAGGCGAACCCACGCACACCAGCGTGTGAAACGCACACTCTACCACTGTACCACAGAGGCTCCATTATTTATATATATATATATATATATACTTACAAAGCTGGGAATAGCGCCGCTACTATTTTAATAGCGATGGTGGTAATGCCATTACTTTTTTTAGCCAGTAGTGGAACTGAGAGCACCGGTACTTTTTGGCTGTACTCACGCGTTACCACGCTCCTCGCTACTCTCGCGACGAATACAGGTCCGGAGTTGGTGAGTACATACAGATATGCCGACGGTTTGGTTGTATTTATTAATGATGAAAAACAATACTTTCGTCAAGTCTGTCAATTAATGATGTTTGTTTTACATTACATCAATAGTTTATTAATTATTATTCATTTATAATGTGCAGTAATTAGACAGGAATTTGCTAGTTAATTATCAATCATTTAAATTAAGTAAAGATAAATAAGGATGTCAGCTAGATGTAGGCAACACACACACACACACACACACACACACACACACACACACACACACACACACACACACAATAAGAAAAGATCTGAATGAAGAAGAAAGAGAAGTTTTAAAATCATTAAAGGAAGAAGTAAAGGAAAAAAATGATAAGAGGACAGAGGAAGAACGTAATACTTTTTTTTGGAGAGTATTGGATATGAAAGTAAGGAAATGGTATTTAAGGAAATAGAAGTGAAGGAAACTAGGGGGGATGGTTGTGAAAGATCAGAAGTTGAGGAAGTGGTACGGACAGAGAGTAGGAGAGAAGAGGGTATAAAAAACATCAAAAATAATTTGAAGGTGATATATACTAATGTTGATGGTTTCATATCGACAAGGATCAAAATTAATGATTTCTTGAGAGAACATGAACCTGATGTCATGTGCTTTGTAGAGACCAAATTAAGAGAAGATATTGATGTTCATTTGGGAGATGGTAAATACAAACTGTGGAGAAAAGACAGAAAAGAAAAAAAGGGAAGAGGAGTGATGATAGCAGTGAAGAACAACATAAATGTAGATACTGTGGAAATGGGAGAAGGCGGGGCTGAAGTGATATATATGAAATTAGAAACTGGAGAGAATGTTAAGAGAGATATGGCGGTAGTGTATGTTCCCCCAAAGACGAGAGCATGGAAGGATGACGAATACCATGAGATGTTGTCAGATATGGCTAGCTACTTGCAAAAAATAATTGAGAAAAGCAATAATATAATTTGGGTGGGTGATTTTAATTATAAAGAGGTGAACTGGGAGGAATGGTACTCGGGAGGCGGCGAGGATTCGTGGGGCACTATGTTATTAAATATAATAATGAATAATGTGATGACGCAGTGGGTCAAAGAAGAGACACGGTTTCGAGGTGAGGACACACCAGCAAGGTTAGATTTACTGTTCACCAAAGAACCCGATGTAATAGAATCATTGGAATATCTCTGTCCTTTGGGAAAAAGTGATCACGTGGTCATTGAGTTCCAGATGTTAATAGGAAACGTCGAGCCAAGAGACGAGCTTCATAGACAGAGAAGATACAACTTTGGCAAAGCAAATTTTACAGGATTGAGAAACTTTTTTGAAAATGCGGATTGGAGAAAATTCAGAGAAACAAGAGAGATACAGAGGAAGTGGGATATCTTTCTAGACCTCTATAATTTGGGAGTGGAAAAATTTGTACCAAGAGTAAGAGGAAAGAAAACAGGAAAAAGAAGTGGTTTAATAGAAGGTGTATGATAGCCAAAAAAAGAGAGATAAGGCGTGGAACAATTGGAGAAAGAGAGGTAACGACAGAACAAAGGAAGAATATAAAAAGAACAAGAAACGAATACACAAGAATACGTAGGGAAGAAGAAAGGAATTTTGAAAAAGGTATAATTGACAAATGCAAGGATGAACCCAAACTGTTTTATAGATTTGTTAATGGCAAACTGAAACAAAAGGAAGGAATCACCAAGCTGAAAGTAGATGGAGAGGTCTTTAAGGATGCGGCAATGCAAGCAGAAATAATGAACAATCGTTTCCAGTCAGTTTTCACTAAAGAAAAGGAGCTTGTGGAAGGGGAGGGAGTGATTAGAAATGTTCCGGTGATGAAAGATATAAAAGTGGAGGTGCAGGAAGTGTATAAATTACTGGAAACTCAAGATGTAAGGAAAGCCCCAGGACCTGATGGAATTTCTAATTGGGTACTGAAGGAATCCAGAGAACAACTGGCGGATAAAATTCACAGCTTAATTGTATGCTCACTAGAAGAGGGGAAAGTGCCAAAAGAATGGAAGAGGGCAAATGTGGTACCAATTTACAAGGGAGGAAACAGGGAAGAACCCCTGAATTATAGACCAGTGTCTCTAACCAGCATGGTCGCAAATTTGTGTGAGAGAATCCTGAAAGACAGATGGATAAAATATCTGGAAGAGATGAATATTTTGGCTGAATGTCAGTTTGGATTCAGAAGTGGAAGGTCATGTGTTTCAAACTTGTTGAGCTTTTACTCAAGAGCGATTGATGTGGTACAGGAGAGAGATGGTTGGGTGGATTGTGTGTACTTAGACTTAGAGAAGGCCTTTGACAAGGTACCTCGTAAGAGACTAATGTGGAAACTAGAATATATAGGAGGACTAAAGGGGAAACTTCTGGAATGGATGAGAGACTTTTTGAGAGACAGACAAATGAGGACAGTAATAAAGGAAAAGATGTCTGGATGGAGGGAAGTAACAAGTGGAGTCCCTCAAGGCTCAGTGTTGGCGCCAGTAATGTTCCTGATTTACGTAAATGATATGGTAGTTGGAGTGAACAGTTATGTGAGTCTGTTTGCTGATGATGTAAAGATATTGAGGAAGATAGAGGTTGAGGAGGATTGTAAAATACTGCAGGAGGATTTGGATAGGATACACAATTGGAGCCGGACGTGGGAAATGAAATTTTTTTTTTCATTCATTGCCAGACGCCATGTATCCCAGACGGGGTGGCCAAGGGCTTAGAGTTAATTGTTTTACAGGGAGGGGCACTAATCCTCCACCAACCCCACTTGACGTAGGGATGCCAACAGCATCTGGTGTTCCCAGGCGGTCACCGAAATTTAATGTAAAGAAATGTAAAATATTAGAAATGGGTAAAAGTACCAGGAGACCATCACTGAATTATTTTTTGGGTAATGAATTAATCACAAAAAGGAGAGAAGAGAAAGATCTGGGAGTGCTGGTCCAAGATAGTTTGTCACCAGAAAAGCACATTAACAAGATAGTTGGAGAGACTTATAAGCTCTTGACTAACATAAGAGTAGCATTTCATTATATGGATGAGGAAATGATGAAAAAATTGATAGTGGCCATGATCCGCCCCAGGTTAGAATATGCAGCGGTAGTGCGGTCCCCACACAAAAAGAAAGATATAAACAAGATTGAGAGAATACAAAGAACAGCAACCAAGATGGTCCCCAGTCTGACAGACCTGTCATACAGAGAGAGGCTGGAAAAGCTGGATTTGCCTTCCTTAGAGGAAAGGAGAAAGAGGGGAGACATGATTACAGTGTTCAGGACCATGGTGGGAGTAGATAAAATTGACAAAGAAGATCTGTTTTTATGGGATAGGAGAGCAACAAGAGGACATGGAATGAAATTGAGAAAGTCAAGCTGCTTGAAGGATATCAAGAAATATAGCTTTCCTTACAGAAGTATAGACTTATGGAATAGCCTGGACAAAGAGATCGTCCAGTCTAAAAACTTAAACGAGTTTAAAGTTAAATTCGACTTATTGAGAAACAGCGACGGAAACCTATGAGCATAGTACATTCCGTGTATATCACAATTAGGTACAGTATATTCTTAAATATTTGGAACGACTTAGACAAAGAGGTGGTGCATGAGAAAAACATTCATGTGTGTAAAGGTAGACTTGATAAATGTGGATATGGAGACAGGACAACACGAGCATTGCTCAATTCCTGTATACTACAAATAGGTAAATACAAATAGGTAAATACACAACACACACACACACACACACACACACAAAAATAATTTGAAGATGATATATACTAATGTTGATGGTTTCATATCGACAAGGATCGAAATTAATGATTTCTTGAGAGAACATGAACCTGATGTCATGTGCCTTGTAGAGACCAAATTAAGAGAAGATATTGATGTTCATTTGGGAGATGGTAAATACAAACTGTGGAGAAAAGACAGAAAAGAAAAAAAGGGAGGAGGAGTGATGATAGCAGTGAAGAACAACATAAATGTAGATACTGTGGAAATGGGAGAAGGCAGGGCTGAAGTGATATACTGTATATGAAATTAGAAACTGGAGAGAATGTTAAGAGAGATATGGCGGTAGTGTATCTTCCCCCAAAGACGAGAGCATGGAAGGATGACGAATACCATGAGATGTTGTCAGATATGGCTAGCTACTTGCAAAAAATAATTGAGAAAAGCAATAATATAATTTTGGTGGGTGACTTTAATTGTAAAGAGGTGAACTGGGAGGAATGGTACTCGGGAGGCGGCAAGGATTCGTGGGGTACTATGTTATTAAATATAATAATGAATAATGTGATGACGCAGTGGGTCAAAGAAGAGACACGGTTTCGAGGTGAGGACACACCAGCAAGGTTAGATTTACTGTTCACCAAAGAACCCGATGTAATAGAATCATTGGAATATCTCTGTCCTTTTGGAAAAAGTGATCACGTGGTCATTGAGTTCCAGATGTTAATAGGAAACGTCGAGCCAAGAGACGAGCTTCATAGACAGGGAAGATACAACTTTGGCAAAGCAAATTTTACAGGATTGAGAAACTTTTTTGAAAATGCGGATTGGAGAAAATTCAGAGAAACAAGAGAGATACAGAGGAAGTGGGATATCTTTCTAGACCTCTATAATTTGGGAGTGGAAAAATTTGTACCAAGAGTAAGAGGGAAAGAAAACAGGAAAAAGGAGTGGTTTAATAGAAGGTGTATGATAGCCAAAAAAGAGAGAGATAAGGCGTGGAACAACTGGAGAAAGAGAGGTAACGACAGAACAAAGGAAGAATATAAAAGAACAAGAAACGAATACACAAGAATACGTAGGGAAGAAGAAAGGAATTTTGAAAAAGGTATAATTGACAAATGCAAGGATGAACCCAAACTGTTTTATAGATTTGTTAATGGCAAACTGAAACAAAAGGAAGGAATCACCAAGCTGAAAGTAGAAGGAGAGGTCTTTAAGGATGCGGCAATGCAAGTAGAAATAATGAACAAACGTTTCCAGTCAGTTTTCACTAAAGAAAAGGAGCTTGTGGAAGGGGAGGGAGTGATTAGAAATGTTCCGGTGATGAAAGATATAAAAGTGGAGGTGCAGGAAGTGTATAAATTACTGGAAACTCAAGATGTAAGGAAAGCCCCAGGACCTGATGGAATTTCTAATTGGGTACTGAAGGAATGCAGAGAACAACTGGCGGATAAAATTCACAGCTTAATTGTATGCTCACTGGAAGAGGGGAAAGTGCCAAAAGAATGGAAGAGGGCAAATGTGGTACCAATTTACAAGGGAGGAAACAGGGAAGAACCCCTGAATTATAGACCAGTGTCTCTAACCAGCATGGTCGCAAAATTGTGTGAGAGAATCCTGAGGGACAGATGGATAAAATATCTAGAAGAGATGAATATTTTGGCTGAATGTCAGTTTGGATTCAGAAGTGGAAGGTCATGTGTTTCAAACTTGTTGAGCTTTTACTCAAGAGCGATTGATGTGGTACAGGAGAGAGATGGTTGGGTGGATTGTGTGTACTTAGACTTAGAGAAGGCCTTTGACAAGGTACCTCATAAGAGACTAATGTGGAAACTAGAATATATAGGAGGACTAAAGGGGAAACTTCTGGAATGGATGAGAGACTTTTTGAGAGACAGACAAATGAGGACAGTAATAAAGGAAAAGATGTCTGGATGGAGGGAAGTAACAAGTGGAGTCCCTCAAGGCTCAGTGTTGGCGCCAGTAATGTTCCTGATTTACGTAAATGATATGGTTGATGGAGTGAACAGTTATGCGAGTCTGTTTGCTGATGATGTAAAGATCTTGAGGAAGATAGAGGTTGAGGAGGATTGTTAAATACTGCAGGAGGATTTGGATAGGATACACAATTGGAGCCGGACGTGGGAAATGAAATTTAATGTAAAGAAATGTAAAATATTGGAAATGGGTAAAAGTACCAGGAGACCATCACTGAATTATTTTTTGGGTAATGAATTAATCACAAAAAGGAGAGAAGAGAAAGATTTGGGAGTGCTGGTCCAAGATAGTTTGTCACCAGAAAAGCACATTAACAAGATAGTTGGAGAGACTTATAAGCTCTTGACTAACATAAGAGTAGCATTTCATTATATGGATGAGGAAATGATGAAAAAATTGATAGTGGCCATGATCCGCCCCAGGTTAGAATATGCAGCGGTAGTGTGGTCCCCACACAAAAAGAAAGATATAAACAAGATTGAGAGAATACAAAGAACAGCAACCAAGATGGTCCCCAGTCTGACAGACCTGTCATACAGAGAGAGGCTGGAAAAACTGGATTTGCCTTCGTTAGAGGAAAGGAGAAAGAGGGAGACATGATTGCGGTGTTCAGGACCATGGTGGGAGTAGATAAAATTGACAAAGAAGATCTGTTTGTATGGGATAAGAGAGCAACAAGAGGACATGGAATGAAATTGAAAAAGTCAAGCTGCTTGAAGGATATCAAGAAATATAGCTTTCCTTACAGAAGTATAGACTTATGGAATAGCCTGGACAAAGAGATCGTCCAGTCTAAAAACTTAAACGAGTTTAAAGTTAAATTCGACTTATTGAGAAACAGCGACGGAAACCCACGAGCATAGTACATTCCGTGTATATCACAATTAGGTATATTCTTAAATATTTGAAACGACTTAGACAAAGAGGTGGTGCATGAGAAAAACATTCATGTGTGTAAAGGTAGACTTGATAAATGTGGATATGGAGACAGGACAACACGAGCATTGCTCAATTCCTGTATACTACAAATAGGTAAATACAAATAGGTAAATACACATGAACGAACAGCCAGAGAGAGCAGACGTCCTGCTAACCTTAAGTAATTTCAGGAATTTTGTCTGTCCTGTCTCCTAAGGTCTTGTTTTAAATATAAAATAATGAAAGTTAATAGACTACCAAAAATGTAAATATTTATTGGCTAGAATATACATGAATGTTTGTAGTATTTTTCGGTAACAATGAGGGACTCGAATTTCCAGGATTTGATACAAATACCAATGTCATTGATATGGTTAAAACATTAATTATGAGGATTAGTGAACTTGAAAAGAAAGTAGAGAATCTAGTGATAAAGGATGTGTCTGAAAATACGGAGACTACCATACAGAGTCTGATCCAGTCCAATGAGATGGCGAATGAAGAGATTAGAAATTTGAAGCGGGAAAATGTCGAATTGAGGAGGAAATAGAAGAGAGTACTAATAAAACGGAGAAGGTGAGTAATGTATTAGAAGAGCATAAGGCAAAGTGGGCACATGTAGAAGAAGAACAGAAAGAAGTGGTCAGCTTAAGAGAGATCATCCAAGAAGAAAGGGAAATGAACAAGAAAAAAATGGAAGAAAATGTAGTGAAAATACTGAAGAAAAAAGAGAAAATAGTGAGAGAAACTGTAGAAAGGAACAGATGTGTCGTAATATTTGGAAACAGGGAAGAGGAAAAAAAGGTTAGGTTCATAAGACTCGAGAGAGACACGAACCTAGTGAGAGGAATATTAGGCAAGATTGACCCTGAAGGAGACAAGTGGGTAAAAGAAATTGAGGAAGTAAGGAGGATAGGGCCTTATAAGAAAGGGGAAACAAGACCAATGAGAGTCAAGTTTACATCAGAAAGTGTAATAAATGAGATACTTAAAGTGACCTGGAAATTAAGCAAAGAGGCAGAGATGGAAAATATTATAATAAGAAAAGATTTGAATGAAGAAGAAAGAGAAGTTTTAAAATCATTGAAGGAAGAAGTAAAGAAAAAACATGGTAAGAGGAGAGGAAGAATGTAATACTTTTTTTTGGAGAGTAATAAATATGAAAGTAAGGAAGTGGTATTTAAGGAAATAGAAGTGAAGGAAGCTAAGGGGGATGGCTGTGAAAGATCAGAAGTTGAGGAATTGGTACGGACAGAGAGTAGGAGAGAAGAGGGTATTAAAAACGTCAAAAATAATTTGAAGGTGATATACACTAATGTTGAAGGTTTCATATCGACAAGGATTGAAATTAATGATTTCTTGAGAGAACATGAACCTGATGTCATGTGCTTTGTAGAGACCAAATTAAGAGAAGATATTGATGTTCATTTGGGAGATGGTAAATACAAACTGTGGAGAAAAGACAGAAAAGAAAAAATGGGAGGAGGAGTGATGATAGCAGAGAAGAACAACATAAATGTAGATACTGTGGAAATGGGAGAAGGCAGGGCTGTGATATATATGAAATTAGAAACTGGAGAGAATGTTAAGTGAGATATGGCGGTAGTGTATGTTCCCCCAAAGACGAGAGCATGGAAGGATGACGAATACCATGAGATGTTGTCAGATATGGCTAGCTATTTACAAAAATAATTGAGAAAAGCAATAATATAATTTTGGTGGGTGACTTTAACTGTAAAGAGGTGAACTGGGAGGAATGGTACTCGGAAGGTGGCGAGGATTCGTTGGGCACTATGTTATTAAATATAATAATGAATAATGTGATGACGCAATGGGTCAAAGAAGAGACACGGTTTCGAGGTGAGGACACACCAGCAAGGTTAGATTTACTGTTTACCAAAGAACCCGATGTAATAGAATCATTGAAATATCTCTGTCCTTTAGGAAAAAGTGATCATGTGGTCATTGAGTTCCAGATGTCAATAGGGAACGTCGAGCCAAGAGATGAGCTTCATAGACAGGGAAGATACAACTTTGGGAAAGCAAATTTTACAGGATTGAGAAACTTTTTTGAAAATGCGGATTGGAGAAAATTCAGAGAAACAAGAGAGATACAGAGGTAGTGGGATATCTTTCTAGACCTCTATAATTTGGGAGTGGAAAAATTTGTACCAAGAGTAAGAGGGAAAGAAAACAGGAAAAAGAAGTGGTTTAATAGAAGGTGTATGATAGCAAAAAAAGAGAGAGATAAGGCATGGAACAATTGGAGAAAGAGAGGTAACAACAGAACAAAGGAAGAATATAAAAGAACAAGAAATGAATACACAAGAATACGTAGAGAAGAAGAAAGGAATTTTGAAAAAGGTATAATAGACAAATGCAAGGATGAACCCAAACTGTTTTATAGATTTGTTAATGGCAAACTGAAACAAAAGGAAGAAATCACCAAACTGAAAGTAGAAGGAGAGGTCAATTAGGATGCGGCAATGCAAGCAGAAATAATGAACAAACGTTTCCAGTCAGTTTTCACTAAAGAAAAGGAGCTTGTGGAAGGGGAAGGAGTGATTCGAAATGTTCCGGTGATAAAAGATATAAAAGTGGAGGTACAGGAAGTGTATAAATTACTGGAAACTCAAGATATAAGGAAAGCCCCAGGACCTGATGGAATTTCTAATTGGGTACTGAAGGAATGCAGAGAACAACTGGCGGATAAAATTCACAGTTTAATCGTATGCTCACTGGAAGAGGGGAAAGTGCCACAAGAATGGAAGAGGGCAAATGTGGTACCAATTTACAAGGGAGGAAACAGGATAGAACCCCTGAATTATAGACCAGTGTCTCTAACCAGCATGGTCACAAAATTGTGTGAGAGAATCCTGAAAGACAGATGGATAAAATATCTAGAAGAGATGAATATTTTGGTTGAATGTCAGTTTGGATTCAGAAGTGGAAGGTCATGTGTTTCTAACTTATTGAGCTTTTACTCAAGAGCGATTGACGTGGTACAGGAGAGAGATGGTTGCGTGGATTGTGTGTACGTAGACTTAGAGAAGGCCTTTGACAAGGTACCTCATAAGAGACTAATGTGGAAACTAGAATATATAGGAGGACTGAAGGGGAAACTTCTGGAATGGATGAGAGACTTTTTTAGAGACAGACAAATGAGGACAGTAATAAAGGATAGGATGTCTGGATGGAGGGAAGTAACAAGTGGAGTCCCTCAAGGCTCGCTGTTGGCGCCAGTAATGTTCCTGATTTACGTGAATGATATGGTAGATGGAGTGAACAGTTATGCAAGTCTGTTTGCTGATGATGTAAATATCTTGAGGAAGGTAGAGGTTGAGGAGGATTGTAAAATACTGCAGGAGGATTTGGATAGGATACACGATTGGAGCCGGACGTGGGAAATGAAATTTAATGTAAAGAAATGTAAAATATTGGAAATGGGTAAAAGTACCAGGAGGCCATCACTGAATTATTTGTTGGGTAATGAATTAATCACAAAAAGGAGAGAAGAGAAAGATTTGGGAGTGCTGGTCCAAGATAGTTTGTCACCAGAAAAGCACATTAACAAGATAGTTGGAGAGACTTATAAACTCTTGACTAACATAAGAGTAGCATTTCATTATATGGATGAGGAGATGATGAAAAAATTGATAGTGGCCATGATCCACCCCAGGTTAGAATATGCAGCGGTAGTGCGGTCCCCACACAAAAAGAAAGATATAAACAAGATTGAGAGAATACAAAGAACAGCAACCAAGATGGTCCCCAGTCTGACAGACCTGTCATACAGAGAGAGGCTGGAAAAGCTGGATTTGCCTTCCTTAGAGGAAAGGAGAAAGAAGGGAGACATGATTGCAGTGTTCAGGACCATGGTGGGAGTAGATAAATTTGACAAAGAAGATCTGTTTGTATGGGATAAGAGAGCAACAAGAGGACACAGAATGAAATTGAGAAAGTCAAGCTGCTTGAAGGATATCAAGAAATATAGCTTTCCTTACAGAAGTATAGACTTATGGAATAGCCTGGACAAAGAGATCGTTCAGTCTAAAAACTTAAACGAGTTTAAAGCTAAATTTGACTTATTGAGAAACAGCAACGGAAACCCACGAGCATAGTACAATTCGTGTATATCACAATTAGGTATATTAGGTACCGTATTTCACGGCATGTAAGACGCAGCATTGTGAAAGACGCACCCTAATTCTGGCAGGGCAGTTCTGTGAAAAAAAAGTTTGCCCCAACCAAGACTGCAGTAAGGTTTCTTGATAAGAGCCATTGCCACACAGATACACACTCACCTTTCAGAATCTATTCATTACTGATCATCAGCCTTTGGTTTCTTTTTTTTTATATACAAAGAATGGTACTGGAAAAGAAAACAATGCCCCTTCTTGACAAAACATGACTGATATGAGCCACTATCACTTAGATACACATTCACCTTTCAGAATCCATTCAGTACTGGTCATCATCCTTTAGTTTCTTCTTTTATGTACAAAGAATGATACAGGAAAAGAGAAAACAAAACCCCGTCTTAACAAAACGTGACTTCAAACCACGAGGCCATCTCAACTTTGTTGATAAATATGTATCAGTAAACTGATATAAACACTGTTTTTAATATTTTATGAATTTAAAACCACAAATGAAGTCAATAAACTCTATTCTTTCATTCACTGACGAAAATATAAAATACAATTAATGTTCACATCAGTTCATTTATCCTAAAAGAACCCCGTCATATTCCACACTGTTACGGAATTTCCTCACATTGCCTTGACTCAAGCACAATATCAGACTACTACCATCATTAATCATGCACTCAGACTAACCTGTAATTACCTCCACAAATAATATAAAAAGGTAGCACTTGTAAATACACATATTACAATGTTTTACAACCAAAGTTCAATATAGCAAGGCTGCTTGGGAACAGGATAGACAGCTGTTTTTACTCTCTTCTCTCAGTATCACTCCTTCACTGTCAGCTATGTTTGCCTTGCAGCATCAACAATTAAAAATGCATGCTTCACTGATCATAATTTACTATAAACATTCATTTCAAAACACACTGAGTATGGTGAAAGCATCCATTGTTACATCTTAGTAACACTGCTGCCTCCCAGTCGCTAGACAGCAGTCTCTACCCCTTCCTGTCAGTATCACTTCCTCACTGTCAGCGATGTTTCCCTTGCAGCATCAACAGTTAGAAATACGTTCTTCACTGATCACAATTTACTAAAAACAGACATTCATCTCAAAACATGTCGAGAATGGTGAAACTATCCCTTAGCAACACTGCTGCATCCCAAGCTCTAGACAACTGTCTCTACCCTCTTCTCCCAGTATCACTCCCTTACTGTCAGCTGTTTTCCTTGCAGCATCAACAATTAAAAATGCATATTTCTCTTACCAGAATTTGCTAAAAACAGATATCCATCTCAAAACATTCAAGTACTGTGAAAACATCCATTTTTGGTCTTAACACTGCTGCCTCCTAGTCACTATGGTTTACACACACACGCACACATGTACACACCTCATGCAACATTCGCTCATCTCTGAAACATTTACATCAGTCCGTTTTGGAGTGCCCAGTGGCTTTATTATATGCCAAAAACATCAAAATGTATTTGGTTGTTCAATATAAATATCATCACTTAAGGACATGAAACATCTCAAACAATTTATTCATCCAAACATTGTCAGTGCAAGACTAAAGGTGTACAGCACCATTGATCCTAAATTTTCCATGGTTGCATCTGTCATGATCACCCAAAACCTATATTCACTTCATATTACTGACATGGTGAAAATTTCACTTGTCTTCAAATCCTGAGAATTCATCACTACTTCCCCCAAGTCCTGAAGCATCACTGGAAGTCATCACCACGGTCATCATCACTGTTTCACTGTCACTTTCATACAGTAAATGGTCCTCAGTACCATCCATTGAATTGCTTATACCACACTTCATACGATTTTAACTTGGCAATCGTTTTAACTGAGCACAGGCGATATTCAGACTTGCGGCATTTGATACAGCCCACATTAACCTCCTCAGTACATGTTTCCTGAACTGAATAAAATCATATGGCGAGCATGAATAAACTACAGTAATCCCGCATATTTTGCGGTAGTTACGTTCTTGCAACCCCCGCGAAAAGTCAATTCCGCGAATACTCTATTAACAATTGAATCTTACACTTGTGTCCACCATGCTGCCCATCACACAGTCCATGTCCATACTGATTGCGAGACAATTTGCCATCAGACAATTCCCCGTCAAAACATGGACGATTCCTCGTCAGAACAATTCGCACCCTGGACGATTCCCCGCCATTCTATAAATATACTAATCAATACTTTCATCAATATACTTATTATTAATTAATCAATACTTTAATAACTATATTTCAGGGGGATCCAGCGAAGTCTATGTTCAGTAGCGTAGGTTCTGGATATTATTTATTAGTTGCACCTTTAGTCAATAATTAACTTGTTTCTTCCTCGCTGTAGTCGCCTTTGAATTATTTTCTAGCGTCACCCATAGTTATCTTCATTAATGAAGGCGAATTGTTTTGTGTTTGTTGTGACTGCGAATTGTCCCGAAACCTCCATACTCATCCCGAAATACCTTCTTACAAGATTGAAAGCACATACTCTATTATGAAGGAAAAACGTAAACACCGTACTGTAATACAGAATTATCTACACATTTATTCACAAAACAGTACAAAATAAAAAGATGCATTAACTGGTGATAGCAAACACTCGCACGGTCATTTCTTAGCTTGTCCAGTAACACAATTTTCTCTGCTAAGGTCATAACTTTTCTTGATCGTTTTGTCACTTTGGAGTTCTTACTAATTGTATTACGAGTATTAGCCTTTGGTGAGGCTGGCTTACGTCCTGGGGCCATGTGGAAAGCAAGTGGGAGGTAAGAGGCTCATATCATAGTGTGGTTACAAGCACACCAGCCACTTAAGGCAGTCAGGCGTGGACTGAGGAATGCGGGGCAGAGAGCAGTGTTGCCATATCCAAACAACGAAATTATGCTAGGGCAATGAAAAAATTATGCTAGATTGAGCAAATTTGTTCCAAGTAAAAAATGAATTATGCTAACTTGAAGCTAAATGATAAAATTCTATACATATTCATGCAACATATTAATTATGTATTGTTTACTATGAAAATATTAAAATGAACCTACATACAGTAAGAGGATAAATATCGGTATCTGCCCATACTGCTTTTTCCCACGAAACTTACGTTTTTCTGATGAATTTTGATGTGATTCATTCGATTTTGAGCATCATTTCCGTTGGAAATAACCATATTTTGAGATATGACCCCCCCCCATCCCCCTGAAATAATGAGGGATCTTTGGGGAATCGGGGGTTATAGGGAGGGGGGGGAACACAGAAAATGGTCATTTCCGACTGAAATGAAGCTGAAAATCGAATGAATCATACCAAAATCCATCGGAAAAACCTAGGTTTCATGGGTAAAGTACAAAGCTCAAACTTATCCTAACCTAACCGAACCAAACCGAACCTAACTTAAAACCTAACCTAACCTAACCTAATCCAACCTAACCTAACCTAATCCAACCTAACCTAACCTAATCCAACCTAACCTAACCTAATCCAACCTAACCTAACCTAATCCAACCCAACCAAGCCCAAACTGAAAGTAACCAACTATTCAAACATCTTCTTACCTTATTCGTCTCTCTCTCTCTCTCTCTCTCTCTCTGATTTGTAGCTTTTATAAAATTATTCCAAAAATATTCCATTCCATTCTAAATTATGCTAGAATGATTCTAAAACTTCTAATATGCTAAAAAATATTCCAGACTCGAAAATTTGATCAAAATTATGCTAAAAGAATAAAATTATGCTAGATATGGTAACACTGGCAGTGGGGCCACGGGAAAGGGACAGAGGGTGGCGTGAGTTTACCGCGCTACAATTGGAAGCTGCGGGAATTTCAATTTTTTTGTTTTCTGTATATTCAAGGATATATTTGTTGAACTTATTAATGCTAAGAAAATCCGCGAGAGGGCAAAACCGTAGACAAAAAATCCGCAGAAAATGCGGGATTACTGTACCCAATAAAATACATTGCTGGGCTGAAGGGATTATAATAAGCAGATTATCAGTTCCCTAGCCTGACTCTTCCCACTCCTACTTCCTTAACTACACCCACACCAAACTCTCACCTACACCTTAGGATTCTGGTCGTTTCGGCTGTAACGTCCAAAATGGCAAACGACTTTACGACCTAACCTAACCTAACCTAACCTAACCAATTTGGACGTTACGGCCTAAATGATCCCCATTGCCGATCATGAGAGCTTTGCTTAGGCAGCAGAGATGCAGAGAGTGAACGTTGTCAATCATTCTGATCGTTTCGTCTGCTAAGAATACAGCAGAAATAGCAGACGTTGATATGAATGCCCGTCAGGCACTGCTATTTCAGATATTGCATCAGTTATGCTACTCAGTGAATTTTATCCTATTTTCATAACAAAACACTGTAATTGGGTGTGCCCTGAGTTGCACAGACATTGGTGAAGTACTTCACTTGGCTGAAAAAGTGAAGCTGTAACTTCAGGCAGTACTGTTTAATGTTACTTATGCTACTCAGTGAATTTTATCCTATTTTCATAACAAAATACTGTAATTGGGTGTGCCCTGAGTTGCACAGACATTGGTAAAGTACTTCACTTGGCTGAAAAAGTGAAGCTGTAACTTCAGGCAGTACTGTTTAACGTTACAACTGTTTTTCCTGTTTTTCGCTGTTGGTATAATAAGACTGTTCACTTCTGTGATACTCTTGTCAGGCATGAAACAAAATGTCACCAAGAGAAGCCAACCATATGAGGGTGATTGAATTTCCATATGTGACAAAAATCAATTCTGATGACTTGTCAGGTTCGCTTGCCAGCATCTCTCCAGTATGACTGCTTTGCTAGTTAGTAAGTGGATGGCAGGCAAAGTGGTTATGATTGCCTTTCAGAAGGTTAGCAAACAGTTCACCAGTGAGCATGTTAGCTTGCTAGAGTAGGGTGTATGCTAGACGCTAAACTGCTAAGTTGCTAAACCACTAAACCCCTTGACGGTATTGGCCAGTTGAGCTGAAATCAAACCGTGAATGCTTTGTGTTCTTGAACTTGCGTGTTTTAATATCTGCTACATATACACACAAAATGTCACAAAAGTAACTGACCTAATTAGGGTTACTGAATTTCCATACGTGACGAAAGTCTGTTTTGATGGCTTGGCAGTTTCACTAGCCAGCATCTCTCCAGTATGATTGCTTTGCTAGTTAGTGAATGGATGGCAAGCGAAGTGGTCATGATTGCCTTTCAGAAGGTTAGCAGACAGTTCACCAGTGATCATGTATGTTAGCTTGCTGGAATAGTGCGGATGCTAAACTGTTAAATTGCTAAACCACTAAATATCTTCATGATGTTAGCCAGTTAAGCTGTAAACAAACCCGCCAAAGTTTTGTGTTTCTGATCTCACGTGTTTCTTAAATCTGCTGCATATACACACTAGTGTATATTATTTTTTTAAATAAAATCAAGTCTGCATACTGTAGAAAACACCTGTGGTTGCTAAGCAGTGAGATGATCATCTTTATAAGAGTTTCTTCTCAATGGAGCCAAACTAACCTGCCTTAGTCTAGCATGCAGGACACATGGGGATATTTTAAGGTAACTTTGAGACAAAAAAAGCGCGTCTTACATGCCGCGAAATACGGTAAATACTTAAATATTTGGAACGACTTAGACAAAGAGGTGGTTCATGAGAAAAACATTCATGTGTGTAAAGGTAGACTTGATAACTGTGGATATGGAGACAGGACAACATGAGCATTGCTCAATTCCTGTATACTACAAACAGGTAAATACAAATCGGTAAATACACGAGGCACCGAGGAGAGCAGACGCACGTCGCCACCTCTCCATACCTGGCCAACTTGGCCAGTGGCATTACCTAAATTAGTATTTTTATATGAGTCAAGCTCTGACTAAATGGTGTTCTAATATAAAAAAGAAGAAGTTTTAAGTAAGACTTGTTCAAACAGTAAAGAAAACAAAGTAACGCAAGAATGCACTAAATCAGCTTATCGTTTGTTTAGTCTACAACTGCACCAGAGAATGTAAGTAGTATGTGTGCTTTTAGTACTCCAGGATGACCACATATTTTAGTAAAGCAGATTTGGAAAAGAAAAGGGATAAAGATGATTTCTACCAAGAACTGGTTGAAATGGAGACTCACAATAAACTGGTGGAACGAGTACACAGACTAGAGATGGCTTTTCAAAATGAGATTGATGAAATTAAGAAACAGATGCATTTGCAAAGGGAGGAAATAGAAAAATTAAGAAAGGGAGTCAACAAGAAAGATACAGCCATAGATGAGTTGACAGTAGAAGTGGGTACACTTAGGAGGAAAATTAGTGAAATGGCAAGTAAAGTAGTCAACCACGAGAGTATTATGGAAGAGTTAAAAAATGATACAGAGATAATTAGGCAAGTAAGCAGTCTGATAGACCAGAGCAGTGATATTGAGGAGAACATAACACAGGTGAATGAAGCTGTGCAAAGCTACAAAAATGATGTGGAAACCACATATGCTGAAATGGTGAAAGTAAAGAAAGACTTAGAAACAAGGGTGGAAGAAAAAAGCATTAAAAAGGAAGTGAAAAGAATAATCCAAAACAATCCTAAATTAGTCAGAGATTCAGTAGATATCAACAAATCTATAGTAATCACTGGTATAGAAGAGGTAAAGTAAGAAACAAGATCTCAAGAGAAAAAAAGGAGATGGCAAATGTAATGAGCATATTGAAAGAAGTATCAGAGGAAATCTGTAGTAAAGACATAGAGGAACTCAAAAGGTAAGGGAAATATGAGAAAAGCTAGTCGAGGCCCCTAAAGGTAACCTTCCAGAGTGTAAACACAATGGGGGAGATACTAAAAAAAAGCAAAGAATCTTATAGAAAAAGAGGAGTTCAAAAATGTATGGATAAAAAGATGCCTAACACAAGAGGAACTGGATTTACTGAAAGAGAAGAGGGAGGAAGCAAAAACAAAAAATGAGGGAAGATCAGAGGAGGAGAAGAATACAATTTTTTACAAAGTAATTGGATTGCAGGTATGAAAGTGGTACATAAACAGGAGGGAATAAAAAGGAGGAAGGTAGTAGAACCAATTCATAAGATGATTAAGTTGATGTACACAAATGTGGATGGAATGGTATCTAAATTATTAGAGATGAATGATTATGTCAGAGAAAATGAACTACATATAATATGCCTAAATGAAACAAAATTAACACCAAGGATATCATATGACATCCTAAACTTAGAGGAATATAATATATGGAGAAGAGATAGGAACTTAAAAAAAGGAGGAGGAATTATAATATTAACTAAGAAAAATCTAAAAGTCAAAGAAATAGAACTAGATATACCCTCACAAGTAGAACTGATTGCAGTAGAGATCAATACATCTGAAGGGAAAGTAATTGTAGCCAATTTATGTATGCCACCGAGATCAAACACATGAGAAAGAGACGAATATGAGGACCTGGCAGAGAGTACAATTCAGAGTTTAAGAGCATTACTACATAAAATGGAAGAGAAATCGGAAAGAAGTATACTAACTGGAGATTTTAATACAAATATAAATTGGAAAGTTCTAGATATAATAAGCCAAGATAGCTGTAAGGACCAAAAGCTCCTGGATCTCGTGCAAGAGTTTTTCCTAACGCAACATGTAAGGGAAAGCACCAGAAAAAGAGGACTCGATGTACCCTCAGTGCTAGATCTCATATTTACTAGGCAAGAAAACGATATTGACAATTTAATATACCACCCTCCATTCGACAAAAGCGACCATGCAGTACTAAGTTGCAAATTCAGGATTGCATATGACATAGTTAACAGCAATGAAAGTTACAAAAAGAGCCTAAACTATAAAAAGGGAAAGTATCATGACCTAAAGAAGTACTTCTTAGATATTGATTGGGAAAAGGAGCTTAGAGGACAAGTTTTAAATGCTATATGTGAAAAATTCTGTGAACTTTATGAAATAGGAGTCCAGAAGTACATCCCACAGCACAAAGAAGCAGAAAAGAAAATAAAGAAATGGTTCAATACAGAATAAAAAAATAAAAAAAGAGAGAGAGAGAGAGAGAGAGAGAGATTTGTTGTGGAATAGATACAGAAGACTCAATAGTGAAAGGGCATATAACAATTATAAACAGGCAAGAAACGATTTTACAAGAATAAGGAGGGAAGCCCAAAAACAGTTTGAGGAGGATATCATAAATAAAAGTAGTGATCAACTGAAGCTCTTTTACAGCTACATCAGAAGCAAAACCAAAGTAAAACATAAAATACAATCCATTACGGATGAGGGAATCACCTATACACAAGAGAAGGATATTTGTGAAGCACTAAACAAGAATTTCCAATCAGTTTTTGCAGAGGAAAAAAATTTTGATAGGGATTATGTGGAACATGCATGCCCACACATACTACCAGATATACATTATCAGAAAAAGTAATACAGGAGGAGCTAAGTAAATTAGACAAAGGAAAAGCAAATGGTCCTGATGAAATTTCATGTTGGGTGCTATGTGAATGTGCAAAGAAGTTAAGTAAACCATTATTTTTATTTTTCAAGAAATCCTTGAGACAAGATAACCTACCTGATATTTGGAAGAAAGCAGACATTGTTCCCTTATTCAAGAAAGGGAATAGACAAAATCCACTCAACTACCGACCAGTATCACTAACCAGTGTTGTAAGCAAGGTATTAGAAAAGCTTATAAGAAAAGCTTAGGTAAATCATCTAGAAGAACACAATATGATAACAGAAAGACAGTTTGGTTTCAGAAAAGGAAAATCATGTGTTACTAATCTGCTGAGCTACTATGACAGAGTAACAGATGCATTACAGGAAAGAGAAGGATGGGTGGACAGTATCTATTTAGATTTCAAGAAAGCATTTGACACAGTACCACACCAAAGACTTTTATGGAAACTGTACCATCAAGGAGGAATTCGAGGCATACTGTATTGTCGGATGCAAGATTTTCTTATAAAAAGGGAAATGAGAACAGTACTAAGGGGAAATTACTCATCATGGAGAGAAGTGACTAGTGGAGTACCACAGGGCTCAGTGCTGGCACCAATCATGTTTTTAGTGTATATAAATGATATAGACAGTAACACTGGAAATGAAAGCTATTTAAATATGTTTGCAGATGATGCAAAAATACAAAGGAGAATTACTAACACAGACTCTTGTAAAGAGTTACAAGAAGAATTAAATAAACTTCATGAATAGAGTAATGCATGGCATATGGAATTCAATGTGGACAAGTGTCATGTGATCAAGTTTGGTAAAAGTGGAAAAAGACCTGATTGGGATTATAAGTTAGGAAATAAAACCCTACACACATCAGAAAGAGAGAAGGACCTAGGTGTGATTATTAGTAGCAGACTATCTCCGGCCAACTACGTCAGTGAGACGATACGAAACGTGTATACATTGCTTGCAAATATGAGAATAACGTTCATATACTGTACATAAATGAAGACATGCTAAGAAAGATAATAACATCATTCATCAGACCAACCCTGGAGTATGCATCAGTAATCTGGCCTCATCTCAAAAAACACATAGACAAGATTGAAAAAGTTCAAAGGGCTGCTACAAGATGGGTACCAAGCTTAAGGAATCTAAGCTACGAAGAAAGACTAAAAAAACTGAATCTACCAACTCTACAGGAGAGAAGGAAAAGAGGTGATATGATTATGCTATATAAATGCATATCAGGGAAGGAGAAAATAGACATAAATGATTACTTAACCTATGGGGAAGCATCAGCAAGAGTACACTGCAAAAATCTGCATAAGAAGAGAGGTGATATAGACGTAAGGAATTTTAGTTTCTCAAATAGAGCAATTGATCAGTGGAATGCACTACCGAATGAAATAGTATGTGCTAAAACAATTCACGAATTTAAGGATATGTACGATAAATATGATTTAAGACACGGGACAGTACGAGCTTGACTCATTCCAGTAAAGATACAATTAGCTAAGAACACGCATGCTGATATTTGGAAAAAAGCAAATATTGTCCCCTAATTCAAGAAAGGAAATAGACAAAATCCTCTCAACTACCGACCAGTATCACTGACCAGTGTTGTAAGCAAGGTATTAGAAAAACTTATAAGAAAAGCTTGGGTAAATCATCTAAAAGAACACAGTATGATAACAGAAAGACAGTTTGGTTTCAGAAAAGGAAAATCATGTGTTACTAATCTGTTGAGCTACTGTGACAGAGTAACAAACACAATACAGGAAAGGGAAGGATGGGTGGACAGTATCTATTTAGATTTCAAGAAAGCTTTTGACATAGTACCACACCAAAGACTTTTATGGAAACTGTACCATGAAGGAGGAATTCGAGGCAAACTGTTTTGTTGGATGCAAGACTTTCTCATAAAAAGAGAAATGAGGACAGTACTAAGAGGAAACTACTCATCATGGAAAGAAGTGACCAGTGGAGTACTACAGGGTTCAGTGCTGGCACGAATCATGTTTTTAGTGTATATAAATGATATAAACAGTAACACTGGAAATGAGAGCTATCTGAATATGTTTGCAGATGATGCAAAAATACAAAGGAGAATTACTAGCACAGACTCTTGTAGAGAGCTACAAGAAGAATTAAATAAACTTCATGAATGGAGTAGTACATGGCAAATGGAATTCAGTGTGGACAAGTGTCATGTAATCAAGTTTGGTAAAAGTTGACAAAGACCTGATTGGGATTATAAGTTAGGAAATAAAACCCTATACACATCTGAAAGAGAGAAAGACCTAGGTGTGATTATCAATAACAGACTATCTCCGGCTGACCACATCAGCAAGAAGGTACGGAACATGTATACACTGCTTGCAAATATGAGAATAGCATTCACATACATAAATGAAGACATACTAAGAAGGATAATAACATCATTCATTAGACCAACCCTGGAATATGCATCAGTAGTCTGGAGTCCTCATCTCAAAAAGCATATAGACAAGATTGAAAAAGTTCAAAGGGCCGCTACAAGATGGATACCAAGCTTAAAGGACCTAAGCTATGAAGACAGACTAAATAAACTGAATCTACCAACACTACAGGAGAGAAGGAAAAGAGATGACATGATAATGCTATATAAGTGCATATCAGGAAAGGAGAAAATAGACATAAATGATTACTTAACATATGGAGAAGCATCAGCAAGAGGACACTGCAAAAAACTGCATAAAAAGAGAGGTGATAAAGACGTAAGGAAATTCAGTTTCCCAAACAGAGCAATTGATCAATGGAATGCACTACCAAATGAAATAGTGTGTGCCAAAACAATTCACAAATTTAAGGATATGTACGATAAATATGGTTTAAGACACGGGACAGTACGAGCTTGACTCATTCCTGTAAAGATACAATTAGGTAAGAACACACACACACATACACACACACACACACACACACACACACACACACACATCTCTAACTCCTGCTCTCTTCCCCATTCTCTCTTTCAGATTAATCTTTGCTCACTACGTTATTATTTCGTAACAGTATGTTACTTTCAGTTTAAAGTAATGGAAAAAAAAACATTGCTATTGTATGAACAGCCTTTAAAAGACAGCCCCAGTTCATTTTTACTTTCGTTTTCATATATATCTTAATAGGTATCATTGAAAAGATATTAAATCCATATAATATGCATCAATGTTAGGCCACATTTTTTTGCCTTTTATTTATGTATGTTACTTTCAGTAGGTATACTAGGTAACAGTGTAAAAGATGATTTGTTACATTATACAGTTAGTAGGTTTTTCTTGTACCTTCGGCTCTGAGCTTTATTAAAGTGACACCGACGTATGTGATTTTTTTTTTTTTTTAACTTTTCAATATAAGTATATGCTGACATTATTGGTACACAACATAACCACTCAGACTGAATAATATTATCAAAAACAGTATATAGTGTATTGCTATTTCACAGATTTTTGTTAACCTTTCCCTCGTCTACCTTTTTCTTATTCAAAGTAGCGGGAGCGGGATACATTTTGTATCAATTAGCGAAACCAGTAACGCCACCACTTTTTTGAGCTAGTAACGGGAATGGGAGCGCTGCTACTTTTTATTAGTAGCGTTCCCAGCATTGTATATATATATATATATATATATATATATCCACATACTCGATGTAGTGCTGCTGTCGGGTGTCTTCCCTTCCTTTCCTCCATCCTTCTTTTCTTCCATCCTCTTCTGTCTTCCTTTCCTTCATTCTTTCCTTGTCCTTCTGCCTACGGGTAACTTTACACTTCCTCTTCTGTCTTTCTTTCCTTCATTCTTTCCTCTTCCTTCTGCCTGTGGGTGACTCTACACTGAGTGACAAGCCAAATGGTTTCCTGTACACCAGGATACCATTTACTATGCTGGGTGGTAACCGTATAACCAAATTTTAGCACCTGGTGGTTTAGTGGGTAATTATTGCTCTCCAGTCGGATTGAGCCGGTGAAGGTTTATATCCAAGGGGTGGTTGGGGTTGATTGTTCATGTAATACCACTCAGGGATGAGTGAGGCTGGTCACTCTCATCTTAAATGTTGGGACCAAATGCCTAGCCCCGGGCTCCTACGCTCCTCATGGGGCAATATAGGATTGGATGATGGATGGATGGATATACTGTATATATGTGTGTATCTATCTGTCTATCTATCTCTCTATCTGTTTATCTATCTACATTTATATCTCTATCTATCTATCTATCTACATTTATATCTCTGTCTATCTGTCTATCTATCTATCTGTCTATATATATATATATACAGTAAAAGTCCTATTATTCGGCAGCTGATTATTCGGTAGGATCCGACATTTCGGCAGTTTTGATAAATAGTCCCATTTATGAAAATCTTTGGTTGTTTGGCAGATGTCTGGAATAATCTCGGCAGTCAAGGAAATCTTATCTGTGACTTGTAGGCCAAATGTTTCATTACACTTCTATATGTTCACTATAATCAGGTATAGTACTGTATTGATTACAATATTACACAGTATCATATAGTACAGTAACCACCCCCCCAAATTAGCGAGGGCTACGTTCCAAGCCCCCTCTCTAATTCTTGAAATTTGCTTATTCTTAACGCCATCCTGAAAATGACATTTACTGGTAATTGCGTAACCCATGAACCACTGATACTGTAATGCATTACCCATAAATAAATGTTGCTTGTTAAATCAGTTTCCCCGTTGTTTTTAGCTGTACGTCTGTGACAGCTCTTGTATTTTGATTCCTCAGCATAATGGTGTAAGGGACTGTCCTAAGTGTTTAACTAAACCTTACCTAACTGAGTTTAACTGTATCTAATAATTTAACCAAGCCTAACCTAACCTAAAGTCGGAAAAATACATAATAATAAAGTGGGAGAATATGAATTGCTGAGGTCTTTCTGATGAAAGTTAAACCTACATTTAGCGCTCACTCTTTTGTTCATTTTTGTGTTTATATGTGAAAGAGTATTGATGCAAACAGTAATGTATCCCATTAACTCCTTAATAACCTCCAGCTTAGAACAACCCTTTACAGTTCCGATGTCAGTGATGTCAAGTTAGTGTGAGCTATAAAGAAAACTGAACATTAATGGGGAGAGAACGAAGGTCACTGATATGTTTAAACGACTTTACGCTACAATTCCAAGCAGTCAGGGGGTTGCTTTATCTCAGATGTTTTCGCCCATTTGGTAAATGCACCGTAACTTTATCAATTCTTCCATGACTCATAGCGAATCATAGCATGGGTGTAGGAAGATAAATAACACATTGCTAGGTGTGCCAGACAATTATCTTCACATCTTTAAGAAAAATAAATTGATTTCAGAAGAATGGAAGAAACTTACTCTACGTACTCAAAGAGGGATTAAATTTCTTCCATTTTCTTGAGGATGGGAAGATAATCATCTGACGCACCTAGCAATGTGTTATTTAGCTTCCTAAACCCATGCTATGATTCGCTATGAGTCATGGGAGAATTGAGAAAGTTACAGTTCACTTACCAAATGGGCGAAAACATCTGAGATAAAGCGACCCCCTGACTGCTTGGAATCGTAGCATAGAGTCGTGTAAACATACCAGTGACCTTCGTTCCCTTCCCATAATTGTTCACGGTTTTTTATAGCTCACACTAACTCGACGTCACTGACATCGGTACTGTAAAGGGTTGTTCAATGCCGGATGTTATTAAGGGATTAATAGAATACATACTGTTTGCATCAGTACTCCCTCTTTCACTACAAACACAAAAATGAACAAAAGAATGAGCACTAAATGTACATTTAACTTTCATCAGAAAGACCTTACCAATTCATAATCCTCCACTTTATTTTATGTAATTTTCCAACTATTTTATTTTGTGTTTGGAAAAAGTATAGTATACAGTACTCACTCCAAACACATTTGTAATAATGTAAGTAGTGATGACAGTGTTCTTCAATACAAAGGATGTGCTGAACTGATAGATAATTTTCTATATCATTTCGGCCTTCCAGGAAATGTGTGTTATCTGTGACTTGTAGTCCTACTGTGTCATTACACTTGTATATGTTCACTAATTTGCATATATTTCAGATTCAGGTATAGTACTGTATTGATTACAGTACTATACAGTATCACATAGTATACAGTACTCTCGCCAAACACATTTGTAATACCATAAGTGGTGATGACAGTGTTCACCAATACATATATGGTACTTAGAGGGTAGGTTTTTTTATTATTTGGCAAATCCAATTTCTCAGCATTGGCCCGGTCCCATAGATGTCGAATAATGGGACTCTACTATATATATATATATATATATATATATATATATATATATATATATATATATATATATATATATATATATATATAGATAGATATTATATAAATATATATATAGATAGATATTATATAAATATATATATAGATATAAATATAGACATATAGATAGATAGATGTCTATCTATCTATCTATTTAAATATATACATAGGCATACCCCAGTTTAATGATGTAATTTGTTAGGTAAAGCCCCGTTGTTAGGCGGGGTAATGTATATCGGGGTAATTTTAACGTGTAAATCAATGTGGACCGTTTACCACTGTTGGGTTTCCCCCCAAACCAAGTCCAAAACCCACCCAAATGAGCCCCAAAACAGGTTTAAAGACAATCCAAATGGCCTAACAGCTGTCAAGGAAGCTAACCTAAGCCCAACACCTGTAAATAACTCACTAAAATCAACAGCTAAAGCCTGAAAATCATAAGGAATAGGTTAGAAAATATCAAACACCTCATTCACTTACTTCTTGTAAGTCCATGTCCAGTCCTGGTCATTATCCTTGCTATCCCCTGCGAAGCTAGGGGACTTTTGGTGCTCCCTAACACTCAACTCTCCTCCTCAGAGCCCTCAAACCCCATCTCCATGGGAGGGTCGGGGGGGAGGGGGGGGGGAAGCCTGGCGAGGTGAGGTGGTTGTAGCAGGAGACTGATGCTCTTGCTCTGGGGGTGGCAATGGAGTGCGATGCGATGAGGCAGACAGTGGTAACAGGGTGTGATGCAATGGCTCAGGCGTGGCAGTGAGGTGCAATGGGGTGGTGATGGAGTGTAATGCGATGACATAGCAGATGGTGAGGGAGACAGCTGCGATGGCTGGTGAAGTATCGAGGGAGACCGTAGCGATGATTGATGAGGTAGCAATGGAGTCAGTTGCAGTGGCTCACTTTATGGCGAGGGAGACAGAGACAGTGGCCGAGGTGGTATGGGAGATGGAGGCTAGGATGAGGAAGACAGATGGAGTGGCGGAGTGCCTTAGTGACAGGTGACACGGGAGACGGGGATCGGCTGGAGGTTAGGTCCAGCACTACGGGCTGAGCACGTCCTCAGCGGGAGGAGACCCTGGGTGTTTCTCTAGAGGTTGATGGTTGGGGAGATGCTTTCCTGGTTGAAGGCTGGGGAGATACTCTGCTCATCGAGGGCTGGGGAGATCCTGTGTGACTTGCTGGCGTGGTGGGGGTCTGCTTGAAGTAGGCTGTGAGTGTGGTCTGCCTGGCTGCCCTCTTCTTCTTCTCCAGCATCGTCCTGTACACTTTCATTCCCTTCCCAAGCTGATCAGCTGCATCCCTGGGAGGAGGTCATGTGTGTGCATAAGCTCAGTTATATCGTTCAGCTTCATTAGCATCTCCCTCAGGATTGTTATATTCAGAGCTCGCACTTCAGGGACAACCTCCTCCTCCTCCTCTTCCTCCTGGTGCGCCTGCTGGATCTCCATATTTAGGAGCTCCTCATTGCTGAGCTCCTCCCTGTGGCTCTCGAGAACATCCTCTGCGTCACCCGCATCGACCTCCCCAAAGTCCACCTCTTACAATAATTGCACAATGTCCTAGCACATATGCTCCACAGGTGGAGCTTCCATGCCCTCAGGGAAGCCAGTGAAGGAGTGGACACACTCTGGCCACAGCTTCCGCCACACACCGTTCATGGTGGCCTGGCTAACCTCATGCCACGCTGCAGTGATATTCTCTAGGGCGTGGGGTATGTTGTAGCCCTTCCAGAACTGCTGCACTGTCACAGGCCGTCACCAACTGCTGCATAGTACAGCGGAGGTAATAAGCTTTAAAAGCAGCAATCACCTCTTGGTCCACTGGCTGCAACAAGGACATGGTGTTGGGGGCAGGAACACCACCTCTATATTGCTGGCCCATTCCTTCATCATGGGAGGGTGGTTAGGCACGTTGCCTACCACCACGAGAAATCTGTTTGCCAAATTCTCCCACAAGGCACATCTCTTCAGCACACAAGAGAGGTACGAGTGGAAAAATGAAGAACAAATATCGGAAGTCAGCCAAGCCTTCTTGTTTGACTTCCAGATAACCCCAAGGTTCTCTTTAACATACCCCACCAGAGCCCTGGAGTTCTCAGAGTGGTAGACAAAGAGGGGCTTCAACTTGAGGTCGCCCTTGGCGTTGCCCCCCAACAGGGGTGTAAGCTGGTCCTTCGAGGGCCTGAATCCTGGGGTAGACTTTTCCTCTGTTGCAAGATATGTCTTGGAGGACATTCTCTTCCAAGAGAGCCCATTCTCATCAAAATTCACTACCCGCTTCGCATAGTAGTCACCCTCCGCGATTTTGCATTTAAGTTCATCAGGAAATGCTGCTGCCGCCACTATATCTGCACTCACCGCCTCACCGTACATCTTCACGTGATGGAGGTTTGCTCGCCCCTTGAACCAGTCAAACCACCCATGGCTTGCCTTAAAGGTCTCATTGTCAACAAGATCCCACCTCACCTTCATTATGTCCCATAGCGAGAGAGCCTTAGTGCATATAATTGCCTGGCTCATGGGTGCCTTGCACTGGTTCTGATCCTCCACCCACGTGCGCAGCAGCTGCTCCAACTCTTCCATCGCTGGCTGTCGCTGGCGGGTGATACAGGAGGTGGATAAGATTGCAACTTACCCAGCAGCAGCCTTACTGGCCTCCTTCTTCTTGATGATGGTGGAGACAGTCGGCTGGGCCAGGTGGAGAGCCGATGCAATACCACATGTGCCGTTGCCTTTGTCGTGGCGTTTAAGAATTTCTAGTTTTACCACTACTGACACAGTCTTTCGCACACACTTTGCGGGAACATCACCAGCACCACAACTAGCAGGCTGCTTACCACCCTGACTAGGGCCTCCACTAGCACCACCACTAGCCCCACTGTGTGCAGCACACTTACCAGACAATACCACACTTATTTAGGCCAAAAATCACACAGTATCGCATTACCCACACGATTTTTATCACTGCTCTACTCACGGCACTGCTTGAACACAGTTACGATGCACTACAATAGCATCTTGCACAGCATTGGTGGTGCAACACGATATGTGGTGGGCGAGCGTAAGCGAGTTCCTCATTCTGAGATTGCCGGTGTGAGAAGAACGATATGGGTGAGCGTGGGGTAATTGATGGCTGTGGGGCTTACGCGAGTGTTTCTGTGCACCTGGGAGGTGGGCAGGCTCAGTTGGCTACGGGAATGTGCACGATTCAAAATTTCGGCCTGTCGCCTGTGGACGCGATAACGGAGGGCCCATCATTAAACCTGGGCTCTGCCATCAGGCAACAAGGTGTGGTGGTATTTGTACCCCCATCGCTAAGCTGAGGTATCGTATATTTGGGTATTACTGCATATATATATATATATATATATACATACATATAGAGTATATATATATATATATACAGTATATATATATATATATATATATATATATATATACTCTATATGTATGTATTTATATATATATACATGATTATGTGTGTGTGGATGAAAGGATGTGAAGATGTGTAATGGATGCATGAGCTTATAGAGGTTGGGGGAGTGGACTTTCTGACCACTACTTGGTGGTGGCCAGAATTAGGAACCAAGTAAGATGGAGGAATAGAAGAAGGGAATGACGAGAGGAAGGAGTAGTTGCAAGGAGAGTGGAAAGGTTACAAGAGGATGAGAAAAAGGCTGAGTATAAGAGAGAAGTGGAGGAACGATTGGGCAAATATGAATTGGAGCAGATGGGGGACATGGAAGGTGTGTGCAGGATATTTCAAGAAGAAATATGTGCAGCATGTGATGTGGTGTGTGGGAGGAAGAGAAGACGGAGGGGGGTGCAAGGAACAGCATGGTGGACTGAAGAGGTGAGACAGGCTGTGGCACAAAAGAAGAAAGCATACAGTGAATGGATGAGAATTAGGGGCGTGGAAGAAGTTGAGAGACGGAAGAGAGAGTTATATGTAGAAAGAAAGAGAGAGGTGAAAAGATTAGTAAGAGAGAGTAAGAAGAGAGTGGATGAGGAATTTGGAAGGAATTTGAGTGTAAAGTGGAGGGACTAAGAAAATGTTCTGGAAAGAAGTGAAGAGAGTAAGACAGGGTGGAAGTGAGGTTATCAGGGGAGTGAAGGATAAAAATGATAGATTACTAGTGGAGAAGGGAGAAAAAGTGAGCAGATGGAGAGAACACTGTAAGGAATTGTTGAACATAGAGGATGGAAGTAATGCTAGTATAAGAGGCTAGGGAATGGCTGGGAGAAGGAGGGAGGTGAGAAGACAGGAAGAAATCAGTAGGATAGAAGTTGTGGAAGCAGTGAAGAATGTTAAATTGGGGAAAGCCCCAGGAATTGATGGAGTGTGTGGTGAAATGCTGAAGCATGGGGGAGAGATAGTAGTAGAGTGGATGTGGAAGATGTACAGATTGGCCTGGGAGGAAGGTAGAGTCCCGAAGGATTGGAAGTCAGGTATAATTATTCCCTTGTACAAAGGAAAAGGGGAAAAAGAAGTGTGTGGTAATCATAGGGGCATTTGTCTTCTTAGTATAATAGGACAAGTGTATGGTAGGATACTTATTGACAGAGTTAGAGAAAGAACAGAGGAATTAGTTGGAGAAGAATAGGGAGGCTTTAGGAAGGGAAGAGGTTGTGTAGATCAGATATTCATTCTTAGATCTTTAGTGGAAAAGTTTCAAGAGAAGGGAAAGAAGTTGTATGCAGCTTTCATGGATTTGGAGAAAGCATAGGACAGGGTGGATAGACAAGGATTGTGGAAAGTATTAAGAATATATGGAGTAGATGGGAAGTTGTTGAATGCTGTGAAGAGTATGTATGATGGTGCTAAGGCTGCAGTGTGTGTGGATGGTGAACTAAGTGAATTTTTCTCTTTGAAGGTTGGGTTGAAACAGGGATGTGTCATGTCCCCATGGTTGTTCAGTCTTTACATGGATGGAGTAATAAAAGAGGTACAAGGTAGGGTAGTGGATGTTGGAGTGGCCCTGGTGAGAGAGGATAGTGTTTGGAAACTCCCTGTACTGTTGTTTGCAGATGATACTGCGTTGTTGAGTGAAGACAAAGGGGAGCTGCAAGGTTTGGCGGATGAGTTTGGGAGAGTGTGTAAGAAACGTAATCTAAAGGTGAATGTAGGGTAGAGTAAAGTGATGGTCTTCGAGAGAGGTGAAGTCAGTGAATGTACAGCAAGGTTGGATGGTGAGGACTTGGAAAATGTGAGTACGTTTAAGTACTTGGGTAGTGTGATGAGTAAGGATGGAGGTTTGGAGGGTGAAGTGCTTGAAAGGGTACAGCAGGGAAGAAAGGTTGCTGGTTCCTTGAAAGCAGTGATAAGAAGCAGGGAAGTGAGCATGGAAGTGAAAAAGTCACTACATGACAGTATTGTGATACCAACTCTAACGTATGGAAGTGAAGCTTGGACGTTGTTGGAAGGACACAAGTCAAGAGTGAGAGCTGTGGAAATGAGTTATTTAAGAGGAGCCTGTGGAGTCACATGGAGAGACAGGCTGACGAATGAGGATATAAAGGAGCGTTGTGGTGTGGATGTGGATGTGATAGGAAGCGTTATGAGGAACACACTGAGGTGGTTTGGCCATGTGGAGAGGATGGAGGGTGAAAGACTGACGAAGAGAGTGTTTGTGAGTGAGGTGGAGGGGGGACGAGGGATTGGGTGGAGAGGTATATGAGAGAGGGGTGTGTGAGTTGGGAGCAGGGCAGTGAAATGGCGGGGAACAGGGCGACATGGAAGCGATTTGTTTGTGGCCACCCCAAACGGGATTGAGGCATCTGGCAAGAGATAGATGTATATATATATATAAAGTGACCCACGTGGAAAAGCCAAACTTCTTGTTGACGTTTTTTCAACAAACTCAACCCTAAATACAGAAAATTACAATATTCCTGTACTTGATTTAGATTCCCCTCAAATATCTCCTTTCATGATTCACACCAGATACATACAAGCTGTATTACAGAATCTCTCAGCAGACAAAGCTACTAGTCCAGATGAAATTCCTTCAATAGTACTTAAAAATTGCTCCTCAGTATTGGCAAAATTTTTCCCCTTATGCATCCGTACCTCAAGTTTTCCAGCCTCATGGAAAGAAGCAAATACCCATCTTGTTCCTAAAAAGGGGGCAACTTCTGATCCATCAAACTATAGACCAATTGCAATAACTTCCATTCTTGGCAAAGTTTTTGAGGCGCTAATTAACAAACACATAATCAAGCATCTAGAAATCTATCTATCTATCTATCTATTGCCAGACGCCTCAATCCCGTTTGGGGTGGCCACAAACAAATCGCCTCCAAGTCGCCCTGTCCCCCGCCAATTCACTGCCCTGCTCCCAACTCACACCCCCCTCTCTCATATACCTCTCCACCCCATCTCTCCATCTCATCCTCGGCCTCCCCCTCCCTCTTCCCCCCTCCACCTCACTCACATACACTCTCTTCGTCAGTCTTTCACCCTCCATCCTCTCCACATGGCCAAACCACCTCAGTGTGTTCCTCATAACGCTCCCTATCACATCCACATCCACACCACAACGCTCCTTTATATCCTCATTCGTCAGCCTATCTCTCCATGTGACTCCACAGGCTCCTCTTAAATAACTCATTTCCACTGCTCTCACTCTTGACTTGTGTCCTTCCAACAACGTCCAAGCTTCACTTCCGTACGTTAGAGTTGGTATCACAGTACTGTCATGTAGTAACTTTTTCACTTCCATGCTCACTTCCCTGTTTCTTATCACTGCTTTCAAAGAACCAGCAACCTTTCTTCCCTGCTGTACTCTTTCAAGCACTTCACCCTCCAAACCTCCATCCTTACTCATCACACTACCCAAGTACTTAAACGTACTCACATTTTCCAATTCCTCACCATCCAACCTCGCTGTACATTCACTGACTTCACCTCTCTCAAAGACCATCACTTTACTCTTCCCTACATTCTCCTTTAGATTCCGTTTCTTACACACTCTCTCAAACTCATCCACCAAGCCTTGCAGCTCCCCTTCGTCCTCACTCAACAACACAGTATCATCTGCAAACAACAGTACAGGGAGTTTCCAAACACTATCCTCTCTCACCAGGGCCACTCCAACATCCAGAAATCAATAAATTAATTAATGATCGGCAGTATGGATTTAGACAAGAACGTTGAACTGTAGACATTCTTTGCCTTCTTACCCATCAGATTAACAAAACAATAGACCAACATGGTGAAACACACACAATAGCACTAGATATATCAAAATCATTTGACAGAGTATGGCCCCGGGCCTTATTGTCTAAGATGTCACACTATGGCCTTGCATCACTGGTTCCTCTAATTTCTTCTTACCTTCATAATAGAAAATTATGGGTCATGGTGGATGGTATTTATTCTCAGTTTCATTCCATAAATGCTGGCGTACCTCGGGGATCAGTTTTGGCGCCAACCCTCTTTCTCATTCATATAAATGACCTCCTGTCTGTCACTCACAACCCAGTACACTCTTATGCTGATGGCTTGACCCTTCATAGTTCTTTCACATTTAGTACCTCCTTTACACAATTTGATATTATAAATTCCCAAATAAACACATTTATTTCTTTGAACCAGGACCTTTCTCAAGTTAATCAGTGGGGACAAACAAATCTGGTCTCATTTAATGCTCAGAAGACTAAATACATTAATTTCTCCAACAGAAAGAATCTCTCAGACTCTCACATAATTTTAAATGATGTCAGTATTCCCATATCCACTACAATGGATATCCTAGGTGCTACTCTAAACCTCAACCTAAGCTGGACAGCTTATGTTAAATCCCTTGCTAAAAATGCTTCCAAAAAATTGGGACTTAAGTACAGAGTTCGTGAGTTCTTCACTGACGAGCAGATGGCCACAATATACGAAAGTCATGTGCATTCTCAGATCAAATACTGTTCACCACTGTGGAGTGGATGTGGAACGGTTGCATTGAGGCAGTTGGACAAAACTCAAAATAAAGCCATTAGATTAATCAATAATCCTACCATCACGCAAGACCTTCCTCCATTATCAGTACATAGAGATGTTGCTTCTTTAGCATTATTTTATAGATATTTTTACCATAAGTGTTCAGACGAACTGGATTCAATTGTTCCTCCCCTTCACATTTTCTCCCAAAATACTTGTGCAGCTGGGAGCGTCCATGAATTCACACTCTCTCCCCCACAAAGCAGAACCTCTGCTTATCAAAATTCATTTATCCCCAGAACTACTACTGTCTGGAATTCACTTCCTAGGAGTTGTTTCCCTCAAACATTTGATCCACTTCTGTTCAAGTCCAGTTGTTATGGGTATTTTATGAATGGAGGATGCCTTTAGGCACATGGAAGTATTTTTTTTCCACTTTGTTTTTCCTTCCTCCATTCATTATCTATTAAAAAATATATATATATATATATATATATATATATATGTATGTATGTACAGTGGTTCCTCATTTTTCGCTGCTTGGATGTTCCGCCAAAACCGTGCAAAATGTGAAACGTCAAAGTGTGAAGTTAAGAATCAATGGGAAGAATAGAGGAACGTTCCGGTGGGACATGTACCTACCCTGTCAGAAAGTACTATAACACCAAACAGGCTGTACCCTCCCGTGATGCCGCCAACCCCACACCAGGCGCTAAGGGATCTGCACACACACACACACACACACACACACACACACACACACACACACACACACACACACACACACACACACACACACACACACACACACACACACACACCACACACACACACACACACACACACACACACACACACACACACACATGAGAGAGAGACAGACAGACAGACAGACAGACAGACAGACAGAGAAAGGGAATCTGCACACACACACACACACACACACACACACACACACACACACACACACACACACCGCTCGCTGGTGCAGTGGTAACGCTCTCGCTTGCCAACTGGTGGACGGGAGTTCGCGCCTCGCTCAGGTTGCGAAAAAGTTTCACTGACGAAATGAGTGGTTACTGTCCCCCTCGAGCAAGGGGATGGTTGTGTGCGTGTGTGGAGGTCACAGCCTTGCCCTTAGATCGGACTATATGGGCTCTCAGCTCCCTTCCGGGAGGGTAAAAGCTGACGATCACGACCATCAAGAGATCCTGACCGCCCCGGTGAAACACACACGAGAGAGAGAGAGAGAGAGAGGTAAAGATGATCTGCACACACACACACACACACACACACTTAAATATTTGGAATGACTTAGACAAAGAGGTGGTGCATGAGAAAAACATTCATGTGTGTAAAGGTAGACTTAATAAATGTGGATATGGAGACAGGACAACACGAGCATTGCTCAATTCCTGTATACTACAAATAGGTAAATACAAGAGAGAGAGAGAGGTAAAGATGATCTGCTCACACACACACACACACACACACACACACACACACACACACACACACACACACACACACACACACACACATGTCGGGCCAAGAGACAAGCGTCATCGACAGGGAAGATACAACTTTGGGAAAGCAAATTTTACAGGATTGAGAAACTTTTTTGAAAATGTGGATTGGAGAAAATTCAGAGAAACGAAAGATACAGAGGAAGTGGGATATCTTTCTAGACCTCTATAATTTGGGAGTGGAAAAATTTGTACCAAGAGTAAGAGGGAAAGAAAACAGGAAAAAGGAGTGGTTTAATAGAAGGTGTATGATAGCAAAAAAAGAGAGAGATAAGGCATGGAACAATTGGAGAAAGAAAGGTAACAACAGAACAAAGGAAGAATATAAAAGAACAAGAAATGAATACACAAGAATACGAAGAGAAGAAGAAAGGAATTTTGAAAAAGGTATAATAGACAAATGCAAGGATGAACCCAAACTGTTTTATAGATTTGTTAATGGCAAACTGAAACAAAAGGAAGAAATCACCAAACTGAAAGTAGAAGGAGAGGTCTTTAAGGATGCGGCAATGCAAGCAGAAATAATGAACACACGTTTCCAGTCAGTTTTCACTAAAGAAAAGGAGCTTGTGGAAGGGGAGGGAGTGATTCAAAATGTTCCGGTGATAAAAGATATAAAAGTGAAGGTACAGGAAGGGTATAAATTACTGGAAACTCAAGATGTAAGGAAAGCCCCAGGACCTGATGGAATTTCTAATTGGGTACTGAAGGAATGCAGAGAACAACTGGCGGATAAAATTCACAGTTTAATCGTATGCTCACTGGAAGAGGGGAAAGTGCCACAAGAATGGAAGAGGGCAAATGTGGTACCAATTTACAAGGGAGGAAACAGGGAAGAACCCCTGAATTATAGACCAGTGTCTCTAACCAGCATGGTCGCAAAATTGTGTGAGAGAATCCTGAAAGACAGATGGATAAAATATCTGGAAGAGATGAATATT